>NC_061794.1:45237246-45956413 GCF_021462225.1 Girardinichthys multiradiatus | reverse complement strand
GGATTGGACTGTAGAGACTTCCAGTGATGGGATGTAGCTGATTATGGAAAGTTTGGCACACAGACCAGAGAGTTGGGAGTATGTTTGCAGAGTAAGGCGAGTGCAGTCCAGGGACCAATAGAGATGTACGATTAAGGATAGTTTTACAGTGCAGTCCTTGGAGGAGATTTAGTGAGGTGGATTTTGAACCAAAAAAGAACAATTTCTGTTTCATCACCATGAGTTTAAGATGATTTTGGGCAAACTAATTCCTCCTATACAAAGAAGTGGGCAGAGGTTTTTGAGACTGGCTTAGCAAATACGTCTAGCTGGCAGTTATCAATGTCAAATTGAATATTATGTTTCCTAAAACCTAAACAGAAGAGAAGGAGTAGATAATTTATAAAAAGGAGTGGACCACTGACCTAGCCCTGAGGAACACCACTGGAAGTGTAAGGTTGTGCAAACTTAGTGTAATCTAAAGGAATGATGCAAGCCAACCCAAACCATTATTTATATTCTGGAGATAATTTGAGATGTTGCCAAGTAACTACAACCACAAAGTGAAGCGGCCTGCCTTTAGGTCACAGTAACTACAACCGGAGACATCAAATTGAATTCTGCAACATGTTGTAGATTATGGTGTCTAGCATCTTAGGCTTTGCGTTGTAGCCCTTATTTTATAGAAAAGTGTCTCCCCCCTGGGTACTGTGATCCCATGAGTGCAGTTTAGAACCAGCACTGCTACTGGGTGATGTGACGTATGGCTAATTCCACTCAAAGTCTATATTTGGCCAGAACATGTTTGTAAATTTCAGTGGGTCTTTACTGGTTAAAAAAGTATGAATAATGTGAGTTTTGATCAATAAACAAATCATTATGAACAATTATGCCATCAATCCTGTTAAGGCAGCAGTATGGGAAAGTCCAGCCTCACAGAGCTGCTGGGTTTCTGGTCACACCAATGAAGAAAATGCTAAAACTTCACAAAAGAAGAAGATTTCAGCTTGGCACAAAGTCTTGACCTTCACTTTTTCTTTCCAACCAACCTAATCTTGTTCAACAAACCCTGTTTGGTGGACGTTTGTCTTTTGTTATGACTTTGGGAGTGTGTACATGTGCACCACAGGAGGTTTTAAGAGCTTGGGAAGGTCTGTGTGTTTTATTGCTTTATGGTTTTGGGTGATTGAGGGTGTGCAAAGGTTGACTCCATAAAAAGGGTTTCAGTCTGAAATTTGTACCTATAGTTATTGACTTCCACCTCCTCTGGGACATAATGTCCCACATCAGCAGCACCTTCTGTTCTGTTAAGACGTTCTCTGTGTTCCTCAGGGTTGTTCAGCCAAGACAAACAGTCCTTTCCAAGACACGCGTTTCTTTATTGTTTTATCACTTTTGATCCCAGTTTATTGGTTTCTGTTTCTCAACCTGCCTTTTGAGAACTGAACACAGGTTCTGCGTAGGGTTCTAGAACACAGGTCCAAAATGTTGGTGTTCTGTCCTTGGAGCCACTTTATCATTTTAACCCATATGACCCCAGTGCCAAGTTATTCAGGAAGTTCACAAATCAAGAATAAGTTGTTCTTGGATTGTTGGGAGAAGTTGCTCTTGGAAAAAGCTTTTATGCCACTTTTATTAATGGGATGTATCAGGAGGCTGGGATTGTGGTAGCTCACCTGTTTTCCAGATTTCCTGAACAATCAGATGAAGGATTAATCAAAGAAAATAACCTTGCACCTGGTTCTGCTGTCCCCGTTACTTCATGCAGAACTTCAGTCTTTCTATGATGTTTTCTTGAACAGACTGTTGTCTAACAGTCCTCATGTCTCTGTGTCAATACACTCACAGCCTGCTGCCAGTGTTCAGCAAGCTCTGCACTGGTGACAACATGATTCTGTTGGACACTCCTGGGCACCCTGAATTTTTTTTATGCTTTAACTAAAAGTCTTACCTTTAAGTTCTTGATGATCCAACACTGAAGCTTCCTTGTCGATGGTGTTTGCAGGTTCACAGCTGAAATCTTCACCCATAGAAGAATTAGGTCATGCTATTTGAAACATGTTAAGCCAAATGGGGTGAGAATCGAGTGATTTGAGTGAAAACAGACAAATGAGTAAGAATGAGAAAAAGGGGATGAAAACATTGTTGAGGTCTGGAACGGAGACTTCCCCTGAAGGTGATCAAGGTAAGACAGATGTTTTAGAGTCAGAGGATGGATAGGTTCTGCCTCTTCATCCCAAACAACCCAGACGTTTTATCTCCCTCCACTGCACTCACTTCCCATCTCCAGTATGTCCTCAGGTGTTTTCTCTGTCCTCCGTGTTCTTCTCCGTCTTTCTCAAGCATCCATTTAAAGAAACACTTACAGCTGACCTCTAATATTTAAATCTTATTTTATTGGATGGACACATGAAGATACTCGCTGCAGTTTTGAACTAACTTCAGATGATAGTGAAAAGCCGCAGCAGACACACACACCCAGAGAATAGGCAGTTTGGTTTTACAACAGTCCTTGGCCTTGTCCATTGCAGACATTTAGGAGGGAGGGACCTTCACCCCATAACCTCGGCTGCTTGTAGGTGTGTATATGGGCTGCTGGCCTCTTTTTGCACCAACATGCACTAGCAATAAAGTTGTAACAAGTTAAGGTCAAGGTTTTTACTTTCAGAGAGAGACGACAGGAGTTGGCAGTCAGTAAAACAATATTTGGATTGTTTTAATGTCCTGTGTAACGTTTTCCTAGTCCTAACATGCTTTTACTGTCTTACTGTTTAGTGAGTAGGACATAAATTAGAATAACAAAAAACAAATATATTTAGGACTGGAATCAGCCCAACGCTGGTCCAGGAGGACTTCTGTTGGACAGAAAAACAAAGTAAGTATAACAAAGCATCATCAGTGATAACCCTAGAATCAGAACCAGAATCAGATTGTCTTTATTGTCATTTTGCATAAACAGGAACATATACATAACTGAATTTTGTTTGGGGGCATCACAGCTTCCACAACATTAAAGTGAAACAACGTAACACACCATAATAAAAACATAAGATAAGATGTAACTGCAGTAATGAACAATAAACTACTGTAAATAGTGAAATAACCAGCAGAGTACAGTATATAATGCAGTGACCAACAGAGCCCAGTAAGTAACAATATGAATTAACTAATGTAACGGTGTCCTGCCTTAATGGGAGATTGTATGAAGGTCTAAATGGGAGTGATGTTTTTGACAGCTCCAGGGAAGAAGCTGTCTTTGGGTCTGTCTCGGCTACAAACAGAAGCGAAAGAGAGAACACAAAGTTAATGGCAGCAATAACTGCAATTATTGCATTCATAGAGAGATAAGAGAGTGAAGATTAGTGAGAAGTAATTTATGTGTCATCTAGCAGCCTATGGGAACCCAGCCATAAAGCCTTAAAAACAGACATGGGTCAAAACTAAGAACCATTTTCACTGGAGAGGAGCTTGTTTCGTAAATGGTCTGCCTCCTTTTTAATGTGAGCAGCTATAGAAACCATTAGTCAACCCGTAGATGAGATGTAATAAACTGTTTTCAGGTTTTCAGGAAGGTTTGACAAATTACGTTTTAAGACAGTAGCTGGACGAGTTTATTGTACATGTGTGGGTGGATGTAAATGAAGCTGTGATCCTTTCGGTGAAACTCACACATTTAACCAACACATCTGCTGTTAAAAGCAAATGAAGGCAAAAAAAAAAAGGCTAAAATGCTGGTTTTTTTGCTGTTTTTATTCTCACCTGGTTTCTATTTGGTCATATTGTTCAGAAGTTTTCCTTAAAGATGAAGAAACTTTGCCCTCTCAGACAAGTTTTGTATGTGGTACAAAACCACGAAAGTCAGTCGTCTTGCAGCCATAAGTATTTACTTTACAATCTGAAATATACAATGTATAATGTCCTCCTTTGTTCTGCAGAATGTACTCAATAACCTTCATATGGTTGTCAAGGAAACCTTTCCTTCCTACTTCACTCCTCTAGTTGAGAATAATGTGTAATTATTAATATTCAGGTAAAGCAAATGTTAAAATGTCTTGAATACCTCTGACAAGATGTTATATTAGGACTCATTCTCAAATCTGAAGTTTGGACGGGTTTGGGTCTTCAATTTTCTTCAAGTTTATGTAAATGAATTTTTATTGTGTCAGGTTATAATGTTAGTCATCTCGGTGCTCCATACATGTGTGGATTACGGCACAATAAGTCCTTAATTAGAGCCCGATCCCTGGGAAATAAGGTGAGGAGCTCCATGATGAAGGAAAGTTTGGAGTGGCTGCTCCTCTGCCTTGAAAAGAGTCATTTGGGGTGATTTGGATGGTTGATTAGGAAGCCTCCATGGTTGTCTGGGAACATCTAATTAGGAAGAGACCCTGGAAGAGACCCTGGAACAGACGATGCATCTGTTCTGAAATGACTTTCAGAACACAGTCTGGGTTTTGGGATCCATATCCTTGAGAGGTTTGAAACTCTCTGAAAGTTGGTCCTGGAGTTGGGAGATTAGGTCTTCACTTCTCTTTAAAACTAATGTAGTCAGTTTCTAGACAAGAGAAACCTGATTGCCAGTCATCCAACAACAGTATTAAGACGGGAAGGTAGAGGCAGTTTTTGACTGTATGGGGGGTTTTGAGAAGACACTGTTGAATGCAAGTCTCAGAGAAAATAATCTAACTAGAAACAGCAGTGGTATAATGTGAGGAGATTCCTGGAGGGTGAGTTAGCAGCTGATTCTGGACTCTATGGCGAAGAGATCTAGATAACCTGGGAGGCACAGATGATGCGGAGACAACCACTCCATCATTCCCCAGAGCTGACATAGAGAGAGAGTGTGTATGTTTCAGTATAGTTGGCTTTATGCAAATCGTGTGTGTGTAGGAGTGGTGCATCGAGCGAGGTTGAGGGAGAGAGCAGCTCCATAGTCTGGGTCTTTGTGCTCCTCAAGTAGTCTGTGTGCATGCTGCCGTGTGAGTGGGAGGCTGGCAGGGAGGGGCTCCCGGCATTATCTTTCACCTCTCAAGGCCACAGACGGAGCCACAAAAGATAAAACACACATACACACTGTGCAGCAAGGGGGTGAGATGGACAGGAAGGAGCAAAATGAGAGGTGTGGAGGAAAGACGGGAGTCGATGGTGGGAGGGGGATGATGGTGGATGGAGTTGAAGAAGAGGTGTGAGGAAAAAGAGCTTAGATGAATGGAGGTTGGAAACTGAGAGGTTGGAAGAGAAGATGATTAAAACCAGTGGAAAAACAGACAGGGTGTTAACAGTTATTTTTAAGATAAATTATTCTATCATTTAGAGTTCCAGTCCCTGGTTCTTAATGTCATTCTAACATTAAAAATATAGCCAGAAACACTCAGAAGTGATGCGTTAGGGTGGCTCGTCTTGTTCAAACAACAGGGCACTAATTCAGAGGCAGACAGTTCTAGTGCTTCAGGGCTGAAGTAAAGCGTACTTTATTTATTCCACTTCTCCACTTCCTCTGAATCAAATAGTCTCCTCAGTCTGCAGGAATCAGCTGATGAGCTGTTTGTTTAAGAAGGTGGGCATCTAACACATGCAGGACACTGGAATTAAGACCAGAAATTCCCAGTGCTGCATTAATACATGACAGACATTTCTGTTTCGGGAAACTCTGAAACATAACCGACGCCACTTGATTTAGTGAGTTTAAGAAGCCTTCGCTGGAGTAAGAGCAATCAGAAGCAGGTAGCTGAATGGATTCTGACTAAAAGAGAGAAAGAAATTCAGGATGGACTTAGTGCTGGATAGAGCTACTCTCCACAGTTTAATGAAAAAAGGGAAGACATCCTGTTTCTGCAGAATTTCTTCTGCACAGGCGTGCTTCTCGTCACATCTTGTGTAACACCAATACAGCATGTCAGGAAGATGTAACTACAGTCCAGCATGGTGGTGGGAGAGTGATGATCTGGGGCTGCTTCAGGACCTGGACAACTTGCCATTGCTGCTGTCTTCTATTATGGAGTTTTAATACAGCTCTGCCTTATAGTATCTGAATAATAGCATAGCAAGGGAAAGGAGTGAATGAGCCTGGTTGTATCAAAGAGAAGTGAAGCCTGAGGCAGATAAGAAATAATAAGGAAAACATTTTCATTGAAGCAGATCAGACCTGACCCTGTTGTGCAGCAGGAACCCGGTGTGACTCTCACTGAACAGCGCGGCAGTTTAACATTGCAGCAGAGCGGTGCGATAGAGTTCATGAAAGTAGCCGTCACCTTCTCCCTGGCCTACATACGGTTCACCTTAACATAAATCTTTCATGCCTAAACTAAAAAATATATAGAGCAAACCTGGTTTACCATAAGTCAACATTGTCCCAGGTTGTTAGTGGGATGTTCTCAGTTTTTCTCTTTTTCTGTGGCAAAACTGAAGCTCTTAAATGCACCAGCTTGGCTTTTTCCATGTAGAAAAACATTCTGTTTTAGTTTTAGTTTGTCTGAACGGGGACAGGCTTGTCTATATGGGTGTTTTTTATTTTTTTTAGAAATAATAGCTACCAAAAAATTACTCGAGGCAAGTCTTGTTGTGTAAGAGATCGATCCGTCAAATTCATCAAAGATGAATATTTTTCCCCTGATCTGATATTTGCACACAGATTAGATGTATCTGAACCAGCTGCAGAGACACATATGTTTCATAGGGTTGCCCAGACTGTGACACAGAAACAGGTTTATGTTCCCTGCTTGGTGCATACAGTAACTGGACTTCATATCCCAGTTATAATTACAGTGTGAAGTATCTCGTGTGTATTAGCTCAGATTAATCAACACAGCCAGATGCAGTTTCCAAGGTTCGGTTCTCAGAATTACTGAAATATGATGATTCGTGTTAAAGAATAGTAAACTGTGCAAAACAAATCATTTAAAGCACATTTCTTACCGTCTGGTTCCTTCTTATTGTTCCCTTTTCAACAGGAATTAAATCCATTGTTTCTCCTACAGTGTTAAAAAACGTAAATATTGTGAACATCATGGTGGGACATTTGTCCAGTATTTATTTTTTATCATGTTAAACACTGGCGTTGCAAAGGGGCAAAACATTTCCAGAAAGTTTCTCTCGGAAGTTAAACTGGGGAATTCTGTTGGGATTAACTGGGAATCATGGATTATTAAAGCAAAATGTATCATATTCAAACATAAATACAAACATTTTGTTTTTGGGTCTGCTTTTTGGCTTTTAAAGTTTTAAATATTGTTCAACAATGAATTGTTTCACTGGATAATGAGAACACTGATTAATTCCCCATTTCCTGGTACAACCCAGTCAAAAAATGAAATGACAAGAAATGATTCAGATTCAGAAATGTTTTAGATTTACCTGGATTTGGCAGCAGCTGTGAGCGAGCAGTTAACATAGTCCACTCAGCTGCAGGGGGAGAACATGCAAATCCAACACAGAAAGGTCACAGATATCGTTCGTTCGTCGTCTTCCGCTTATCCAGGACCGGGTCGCGGGGGCAGCAGATATCACAGATATCATTTTACAAAGTAAAAATACATGTATTTCTGTATGCAACTGTGAGATTGTGACATTAGGATGCTTGTTTTAAGCTGGACTGTAAATTAGTTGGATCATTTGAATTTAGATCATTTTTGCCAGCCTTGGGTGTTCCTAAAGTCAGATGGGACCAGTTTACTTTGTATCCCTCAAAATCCTTTAATGTTAGGAAATGGAAAGTATTACAGTGTTCATGCAACCCATTGAGCAGTATTTGCAGTTGACACACCTCCTGCCTGAGGATACTACACATGTTTTATCCTGAGGCATTAAACGTGAAATTATTTATGTACCCCACCCACTGAAATATTTATGCCATTTCAAAGCATAGATATAACAGGAGTGTTTATAATATTTATTGTGTTTCATTTTAATGGAGCCTTTCAGTCTGTTAGTAAAACGTTAGCAAACGTTGAATCTGAGTAGTGTTTTTTTGTTTAATCATCAGAGTTGATTTGTGATGACGTAGTTTTATCAGATAAATGAATCAAACCAGGAATATTATTAGAGGCTGATATCTGGTGGCCTCACCTGGGATTGTCATGTTTGTGGTGTTTCAGGCAGGAAAAGTGACGGGTTAAAGAGAGCAGTCAGCTGCAGATTAAAGAGGAACCTCAGAACTGAAACAGAAAGGCAGTGAAATGGAGGCTGAATGTGAGCTCTCGGCACTCTGAGGGGATTTTTACAGAAAACTGCAGGTTGTAAAGCAGTGGAAACCCCACTGAGTGAAAGAAAACAAAAATACCTTCGTCATGACGGGTAAAGTGTACATGTGGAGATAAAACTGGGGGGATGATGGTTGTTTGAATACAAACTCATCAGAATATTTCATCATCATCACACTGAACTTTAAACTCTGATTGGGTAAAAGCTGTTACACGTATCAAAATAAAAATTTAGTCAGGAGAAGTCAAACTTTCTGTGCGATCTTTAAACTTTGAACGATGTTTCTTCTGTAAAATTGGTTCTCCAAACTACTGCTTACACCAAACTACTATTAGAACCAGTAGGGAAATTATTTTCCAACCCTGCAAACACCATGCTATGTCTCATTACCAAACATCATTAGTAACTATTACTGATCGAGCTGCAAATTTTTACGTCTGTTTCGATTTTTAAACCTGGTGGAGGAGGGGCGAATTGAAGAAACGGTAATAAACGTGTTTCACTGCTTTTACACTGACAACTTTAAATAAAGAGTGACCTCCTCTCATACAAGTCTGTGAGATATGCACAACAGATGGCACTTTATCTGCATGTGAAAACCACACACACCCCTCATTACTGCGGTGTGTGCAAAGTAGGTCACAAGGACAATGTTGGCAATGTTGACCATTACAGCCTCTGGACTGTGGTGAGCAGCTTAGCTCACTGCACTGACTCACAGGCGCACAAAAGCAACACAAAGTCAAGGAGATCATGGAGGAATCAGTCCACAGATCAGCGTGATATTAGTGCTGATTCGCCTTCACTGCATTCACAGAGCTTTTCCGATAAACGTTTGTCAGAGGTTGGGCCGGAGCTGGGGAAGCTGAAGTGAAGGGGCAAAAAAAGGAGGGAAGGAATGAGAACAGAGGAGAGGAAAGTAGAAGACAAGCTGCAGAGGACCAGAAGGGAAGTCAAAGGAATATCAGAGTCTGAAGTAAAATGTTCTATAATCAACTAAATAAAGAGCAAGAGGGAAAGTAAGGAGAAAAAGATGAGAAAACAGGAGAACATGGAGGCAGAGCAGATGGAGAAAGAAAGCAGATAAGTGGATGGAAAGAGTAGAAAAGAGGAGCAGAGCCAGAAGGCAGAGGATGGCGAGGGCAGAGGGGGGAACAAGAGGAGCATAAAAAATTGGACGAGTGCAGGAAGAAGGAGTGTCTTTATGCTCTTGTGAGACATCATGTGATCCCTCCCACCCTAAATATGTCGAAAAAAGCCCCTGAAAATTAGACTTTTGATGCATGATGGAGCTGTTCTTAAATGCTGCACAACTAAGCATTCATTTAGTGTTAATTTCATTTCATTTTAATATATAACTTAATGCAGTTTGTATAATAAAGGTGGGAAGATGAGTTCAGTTTTGGTTGGAGTGATGAATGTGGTGATGTTATTATGCTGAACTGTAACAGTAACTGTGTTTGTAATATGCTAGTGCAGCTGTGATATTCATGCAGTTCCGTCCTGCATGCATAAACACTCAATTTTCTGCAGAAACATGCATCTGTGATGGCTCTGACATAATGTTATATGATGAGTACAGTGCAGACTAGTCAGATGCACAATAATGAGTCAAGGCTTCTAGCAGGGAAAGCTACACCCACTGAGCCCTGCCCCCTCTGCATCACTCCATGCATTGCTCCATCCTCTCCAACCTTCCCCCTCCTCCTGACTCACATTTTATTTGCACGCCTTTTGTCCATCTTCTCTCTCCTCTTACCAACTCCCTCACACCCATTCTCCTTCTCTCTTTTCCCCCTCATTTCTCACACTTTTCTGCCTCTTACCTTTGATGCATCATCCGCCTGATCAGTTCCTCCTTCGATCCCCAGCAGTGGGATAAATGCTGGTTTCCTCTCATCTCTCATCCTCTCTGTGATGCAGGCCTGAAGGAGCGTTTCATTAACACTTCAGACAGCTGACAGCATCTCTTTCCCCGTGTGTTATTCTGTGATTCTAAGTAGTGTTGTTATTATTTTTAGGCTAAAAATCTAAATGTCTGCCTCTAATTTTCTGAAACTGGTAATTTGTTATAAAACAAGTGTCGACTCCAGCTGCAGGTTTCACATTGTTTTATGGTAAGACAATATCTGCTGTGAATAAATCTTAACTCTCATTTAGTCATGGACCAGTATGTGATTCTCTGGCTGTGGTATATGGCAGCATTTACCTGGAGTAAAAATACCACAGCATCATGTGGTAGCATTCAAAGCAAACATAATTTAGACAGAAAAACAACAATTATTCCAACTGCTGCTAAAATAAGATGAAAAATTGATTGTTTCAGTTACAATAATGTTATTTACACAGATCGGGTCCAACATTATGACCACCTCTTCATCATTGCACCTGTTAGTTGGTTGAAAACACAACGCAACAAGTTAAAAATTAGACTTTAGACTTCAGTGAGTTTGACAAGGACCAAATTGTTTTGACGTCTCGACCGGGTCAGAGCATCCCCAAAACTGTGTTTTTTGTGTTCCTGGTCTGCAGTGCCAGTATCTATCGAATTTGGATCAAGAAAGGAACAGTGGTGAAGCAGAGATTGATCCACATGGTGAGAGATAGCTGGTTATGGGTCCGATCCATCAGACAGCTGCTATAGCTGAAATTGCTCAAAGCTACAGGTGGTTCTTATAGAAAGGTGTCAGAATGCGCAGAGCACAGCCTGTGTGCCCATGCATGCATCAACACTGAACCATGGAGCATTGGAAGGTGGTTGTAGTCTCTTTAAGTAGGATAAAGCTCCTTGCCACAAAGCGAAAAGGATTCAAGGAAGGTTTGAGGAGCACAGCATTGAGTATGAGGTGTTGACCTGGTCTCAAGGTTCTCCAGATCTTATTCCTATTGAGGATGTGTGGGATGATATGTTATATTCACAGCTTACAATTAAACTAGTGGTTCCCAAAGTTTTCATTTTCTGACCCTACACAGAGATGTAAGGAGAGCACAAACAGCATCAACAGCCAATTAATGTTCTTTTGTTTTCAATGCAAGTTCTGTTTGTATCTCCTAACATATACAGCAGGAATATACTTATTCATTATCATTTTGTCTGATTTCTGGAGAGGATTTTAAGACTCTGCTCTTTGTGATCTGTGGAGAATGTCTGCATTAAACCATTAAAGGTATTACACAACATTTTAATTTAACAAATCTCTACTTTCAGCAACTTCCTTCCGTTAAATATACTAACGTTGATTATTACTCAACTAAATACAGTCCTTCGCTTTTAATAAAAAATAAAAAAATACATTTGTAAGCTGTTTTGAACCAGAAAGCTTCAGAATAAAATATTTGTATCTGTTTTAAAGGTTCTGGACTACAGAAGAATCCCACTGGGGTTCAGTTTCCTGCCACAGGTGCAAAATTTGTGCATGTTTTGATCTTTGAGCCACTTGGGTATCACCTAAGCCTTGGGAAGCCTTGCTCCATCATGAAGAGAAATCCACAGATCATCTCCAGACTTTTCCCAGATTGTTGGAAGAAGTTGACCCTGTATGATGTTTTCACCCCTATCTTTGTTCATGGCGGAGTACTTGGGCAGAATTGGGAGGAAGTCCACTCCCATGGATGAGAAGAAACCCCAAATGTGGATGTATCAGGATGCTTCATTGTTGGCACCATACAGGGCCTATGGCAGCTCTCACCCTTTCTTCTCCAGGTATCCCAAACACCTGGAGAAGTTGGATTCGTTAGAGATAAAGATCCTTGTACTTCCTTGTACTGGAATTTCAGTCTGTCCTTGATGTCTTTATTGGACAAAAATTACTCTACATATTCTTTAGAAGTCTTCATCTCATTGTGCATACAGATGTACACCCCAAATTTTGATCAAGCTCTGCACTGGTGGCAACATGACTGTGTAAAATCTATGGTGGAGGGAGACATACATGGAGCTTGAATGGTCCTCTTGGATGTCCGGAAGCCTTCTTCTAAGCAGCTGATCATCTCACCTTGAAGTCCTTGTTGATTCAGAAACTGATTTTTCAACTGCAACAATAACAGCATCATTTTCCTGCACATAATACATGAATAAATGCTTTTCTTTGAAGGTAAACATCCCGAACACAAGAAGACAATGACGTCAGCCTGTTTACAGCAGTCGGTTCGACCGAGTTGCTACTCGGATGCATAGAGTGTTTCAGGTGGACTCGTTCACTGCTTCAACTGTCCCGATGATATGACTGGACTGACATGAATTTAGCTCATCATTTTGTGTAAAAGCACAGTGAAAATGGGTTATTTCCACACTATGTTCTAACTTTGACCTCTTGCACACAAATGAGCTAAAAGGCTCAAAATGAGTCAAAGTTTCCAAAGATACATATATAATGAGTTTTTCTAATATTTAGGTATTACATTAAATTACTTTCTGCTCCTGTATCAGTCGGTTTCAGTTTCCATGAGTGACAGGGGGATTGGCACAGAGGATTACTTCTCATTAAATGGGGAAATTGATCTGTTCAGCTTTAAATTGCGACCAGCAGGATGAACTGTGCTGCTTATAGTGACTGACATAACGTGTCTGTCCCTGCAGCATTTGGAGGGAAAAAATGCAACCATGAAATATTTCTGTCAGTGTGACGAGGTCCTGTTGGGTAAACCCAGCAGCTCAACGAATCCGAGCCAACCAAATATGAGGACATGGTTTAAAATGTTCTCCTGATGTTTGAATAACCTGAAACCTGCTCTAGCACCTTTCAGGTTATTAGGTGTTTAGAAATGAGAAATATCAGTGAAGGGTTAATTTCATTATGTCATGGATTTCACCGTTTTATCATAAAAAAATCTTTTAATTGGATTTACTTCTTTCTTAATTTGTACCTATTTTTGTCATCTATATTCATTCCGCTTGCTATAATATTTGTTTGGACATTTTTCTCCCTTTTCACTTCCTGCATAGTTCTATCAGTAACATTTTATAAATTAAAAGAGAAAGATCTGAATCTGAAATGTTTTCCTGCTTAAAGTGATATTATTATTTATTTAATCTCTTGTACTTAGCATCATCAGCATCAGCATCGAGAGAAGATGTTTTTTGTTTTTCTATTGCATGGCTGACATACAAGAAGCAGATGTCTTAAATAGAAATTCACTTCTGCACTTTAAATATTGATTACCTGTAAAACTTGCAGAAAAGCAGACCTTCTACTAAAGTTTAATGAAGGACATATTGCCACAGCTATTTTAGAACAGTGAAACAGATTCCTTCTGGTATTTTGTAGCTATTTGTGCAGCAAAGATTAGAAATTTGGTTGCCTCTAATTTAATGCATTTAAGCTATGCAGGTCTTTGTTAAAATTATTCTCCCCCTAAATTCAAGAAAATAGCTCAGTATTGTCTGCATACGGTTACACGTATATCCGTTGTGCTCTCTGTAAGATTGTCTTGTTACTAAAAATGTAAACTTGATGCCAGTTGAAAAAAAAAATTTAAATACTCGATGCTTTATACAGCAGAGTAGAAAATAATGACAGTTTTTATTTAACTGCTCCATACTAACCTTCCTCCACAAGCAGCTGCTGTGTTTCCAAATGAAAAGATGCACCAAACTGTAATGGCACTTTTACCCATTTACACTGAAGGAGCTGCACAGTTTATCAAATCACAGTCGTCATCACGATTTCAGCGTTTCCACAATTTCAGTTGCAAGGAACTGCTTGGTATTGATGTTTGGTAGGCTGTTATAGTTAAAATACCAGCATTCCTAAAAATATCATTCAGCCAATAATATGTTTGGCCACTTAAATGGATCTGCCCTAAATTCCCACACCTGACATAGATCTTAGTGACCAAGATGCTAACAGTCAGGGACAGTGATAGGGATGTCACAATGATGGAAAAGAAGGAGAAAAGTAAGGAGAATGTAGGTTAATATGACATTATATTTATTTTTTTCTTAGAATCATTTAGCCCTCGTTACAGATTATTACAGAAAATGGAAAAGATTTTATCCTTTGCTTTCTGTTGACTCATTTGAAGTCTTGAATAAAAAGTCTAAATACATTTTTAGATGACCACCACCAGCTTTGTGCTGAGGTTTTGATGTCAGTCTTTCATCCGAGCCTCGAGCTGCAGCTTCATGGATCAGACTGTAGAGCGTGGTAGAGAGTGGGATGGAGTGTGAGGGAGAAACAGTAGCTCTGAGCCAGTGTGGTGTAAGACAGAACTGTAAATGACAGAGTGTGCAGGAGGCTGTGTGTCCCCTGCAGACAGCTCCTGTTTGTTGCTGCCCTGCTGCCATCATGATGCTGGCATTGGGCTCGTCCCATCCTATTAGCTCGTTGACTGACTGCATGGAACCTGCATTGCTCTGTCATCTCTGTATTAAAGCGTGACAGACAGGATCCTGCCTCATTATCATCCTTAGCAGTGATGATAAATTAAACAAACCCTAAAAAATAATTTCCATCTGGTCTGTAGCATTTGGCTCATTGGGTTTGAGTAATTTACCAAGGTTATTCTGTCATTTGTTATCCATAATTTTAGGTAATCCAACAAATATCCTGAAGAAAATTAAAAGATTGCCTTCATATAATCTGAAGAACATTAGATGATTAACATTTCTGAAATGGGTCCAGCTGCTTGTGCTCCTAATATTTGGAATATCAAAGTAAAAACTTCTAGGGGTTCTCTGGTCACTGTAACCACAGCAAGAGCCTCCTTGCTGTGAGTTTGTTGTTGTTGTTACTAATACTGTGTACACTCTTATTTTAGGCTGCACTTCTCTAACACTTTGACCCAGGCTAGTGTTTGGACCCAACTGGATCCCACCCAAACCAGAAACATGCAGCGTGTGTGTGTCTTTGGGCTAGCGACTGCCTAAAAGGAGGTGCTGTCTGTGAAACAAAGCTTACTGAGATGAGGGGTAATTTAGATGTGTGTGTGTGTGTGTGCGTGTGTGTGTGTGTGTGTGTGTGTGTTAGGGGTATTGGGGGGTATGGTGAACAGGCAGTGGCAGGCTGTGACAGCAGTGTCTTTGTTGCTCCTCTGCTAACTGTACCATCTTCCTATTTGACCTTCTGCCCAACCCACCCCCAATACACTGAAGAAGCTATGACCCTCCCTACCCACCCCCGCAACGCCACCACCACACACACATACACACACTAATTTACAAAGGCCATGCTTGTTCTCCCAGATTTTGTTAAACCACACATCTTTCAGACATGTTTCCATGTTCCCAACACAGGGAATGTTTCTTGCACTTTTGCATTGTTGTGCGATTAACTCTCCTGATTTCCATATTTCCATCCATATTTTTACAAGGTCTTTTGCGTTTGTTTCGGGGTTGAGAAGGACATTCTGCACCAAAGCCCGTCCATGTCCAGTAGAACCCGTCTCCTTCCTGAACAGTGTGATGGCTGGAAGCTGGATGATGGCATGCTGTTTATACTCGTGTATAATTGTGTGAACAGATGAATGTGGCACCTTCAGCCATCTGGACATTGTACCCATTGAATGACCAGTTTGGTGGAGGTCCACAACTCTCTTCACTAAATCTTGGCTGATTAATTCGGCTTTATTCCATGATGTCACACAAGAAATCATTTGTTCGATACCTTAAAAGACATCCATACGTGTGTTTTCATTTAACTCAAATGTTGTACATAAACCTGTTAGTTACTTACAAGCCATGACATCATCCTCTGGACTTTAACAGAATTAACTGTTTAAAGGCAATGAAATGTTAGTGTATGAAAACTTGTGACTCTAAAGGAAGTAATAAAACATCTTCATTCTCTCTGTCATTACTCGGGTGTTTGGCTAAAAAAAATAATCCCATCCATCCGTCTGTCCGTCCGTCCATCCATCCATCCGTCCATCCATCCATCCTGTGTTATTTAATCAATACGTTTCGGGACCAAAGCATGAATACTTGTCTTGTGAAAGGATAACCCCCGGAAGCTGGAAGCCCGTAAGCCTGGCTGTGTCTGGTTCTGTTTGTACCAGCTAGTCCCATCAGAGAGGGGCTCTCCATCACCATCAAGAGGAGGAGGGGTAACGTGTGTGTGTGTCTCAATTGAAGCGTTGGAGGGGGTTGCTATGACTATGCGGGGAAAACATGACCCACAGGATGCACGGTTGGGTGTGGTAGGCTGGCACGGAGAGCCAGGAAGATGGGGTGCCGTGTCCTGTAAAGATAATCCTTGTTATCCCACTTGGGGGATGTCACTAGCCCATGCCAGACAGCTAACCTGTTCACACACTTCACACACATTCATTTTCTCCATGATCCCCCAAAAAAGGGGGGTGGGGGGTAGAGGAGGCTGATGAAGGAATTAGCATCTGTTACTCCCTGGTCAGGTTAGCTCCAGGGAGGAGGAGAGGTACAGAGGAGAAAAGCCTCTAACTGGCACTGGATAGTGGAGCTTCAGATGAAATACGACGAGGGGCGAGCCATTAGATCTTCTACCCCTCCTCTCCCTTTCTGTTCCTCTTCACATCCCTCCATCCACCCGTCTGCACTCCCCTCTCCATCTTCTACTGTTCTCTGAACCTTTATTTCTACCCACTCCCTGATATTCCTGCCACTTTCTGAATCAAATTTCCTTCTTCGTTCTTTATTTTTCCTTTTCCTCATACTTTCTCCCTGTCTTTGTGTTTTTTTTGGCTTCTTTCTTCTTCATTTCTTTAATCTTTCTCCCCTTCTTTCTGCAGCTTTTTTATCTGTCCTTTTGTTTTATTCAGTTTTCTCTCCTGATTTCCTCCTTTACCTTTGAACTCTATACAGCAATAGAGTCCTGCTAATGGCACACAAATCGATCCATTGTTCCTAATGGCTGACAGATAATTATAAAATAGGAAAAAGCACTGCAGGGAATTTATTTTGAAATCAATTATTCATTTGTTATTCTCTTTAAAAATTGTTTAAATTACTTTTAGTCCTCTCCTAACGCTTTTGTTGGAATGTCTTCTCTGAAGAGTGAAAATCAATTGTTTTTATTTTTTGAAATAAGTATATAAAAATGATTCAATCACACTTATTCGCTGTTCAGGATGTAAGGGTATTTGCCCCCTTATAGATTCCTCATGTTATTTTACTTTGAGGTTTTCTAGGATCAAAGTTAATGAAATATTTAGTTTGTTTAGGGGAATCACGATCCAAACCAACCTGGATCTGTATAAAAACATTATTCCCCTCCTTAAACTTAATAACTACTTATTCCAGCTTTGGGGCCAAAATAACAACCAATGTGTCTTTCATGTCCTTTTGGAGGAATTTCATCCCTTCCTTATTTGGTGAGCTGTTTTAATTCAGGCTCATAGGAGGGTTTATCTGCATGAATGTCGTATTTGAGGTCATACCACAGCATATTCATGAGATTTAGGTCTGGACTTTGACTTGGCTACTCCAAAACTTGGAGGGGACTTGTTGTTGAGCTTCCAACAATTGTCCTGCTACAGGTTTGATTTTGACATGAGCGTAAGGCATCAGAATAAAGCAAGCAGATAAAACCTGCCTGGTTGCTGATGCATTCAGGCCCCTTCCTGACCTCTTTGTCAAAGTGAGCACACATCCCTCTGATTGACACTAATTATTTTTAGCATACTTTAGTTATACTGAAGACTGAATCTATGATAATTGAGACACCTACAGCGGTTGAAAGAGCAAACAAAGCTGTTTTTAGTCACATATTTTCCATCCATTTGCTAAACCTGCTTAGTGTGTACAGGGTTGGGGGGTTAACTTAGATGGACCTTCGCTGCACACGTAACGTAGATCTCAGTGACCAAGATCATGAAGCTGAGAGGAGCGTGATAGGACCATTGATGGAAACGAGATATTGGTGTCTGTGGAGCTGCAATCAATCTTGCCATCACAGTATTCAACAACTATGTTTCTTTCAGGTTTCTTTCATTACTAAATTAATTGACAAATACTTCAATAATCAATTAATCATGATTAATCCAATGAATTGTTTCAGCCCCACCTGCAACCATGCAGCCATATCACCACCTGTAGTCAGACCAACAAAGACAACGGCGGGACATTTGCAGAGATAAATCAGTTTTTGTAAGTTTTTGGTATTTCTTTTTCAAGCTTGCGTTGCATGTTTGCCTCATTCTCTTGAAAAATGGTGGAGGAGAAACATAAGTGCTGAGGGAGCAGTTGCTTTGCTTGCTCCATTGTTCAGGCTCTTATGTTGTGTTGCATGAGAACACAACATGTTGAAGGCTTGATGAAGAAAGATGATGGTTCAAGACTGGAGCGAGTCAGAACTTTTCCCCCTCAGTGGGCAGGGTTTCCTATTGGACCATGCACCCCAAGGCTGCCTTTATTCCTCGCTGCAGTAAAGGAACAATCTGCTTAATTAGTGCCATTCTGCTTCATTCTGCCTGCCTGCTTTATTTAAATCAGGGCACAACTGCCCTCATCACTACAATGCAGACATTGATTTGTTGTTTTCTCATTTTGTGTGGTTAAAATGAGAAACATATTAAATCCAACTGGCTCAAACGGTCAGGTCGCTCAGTATCATTCAGAGACTGAAGTAGTTTATTTATAGAACACTTTTTAAACCATGTAACCTGAATGAAAGTTCTGAACAGCAAAGTGAAACAACATAATATAATTTTATAATTACATTTTAATTAAAAAAGAATCAGCTTGTGCAAAGTGACTTCCTGTTAACTTACAAAAATATGATTATCTTGGTGCAGCTGCTTAATGTTATCAAAGGTAATGCATTCTTTTTCAAGTTCTGCATATAGAGGATAAAGAGCATAAATAAAGTTGAAGATGTTTGCATTTAAAGCAGAATTTCAAAAGTAACCAGAGAGACATACAGTCACAACTACAGTTTCATTGATATTGTTTATTTCAAAATTTAAACTTTACCTTTTAAATGTCTGTATTAAGACAAATTGCATTGAACTCGCTCATCATAACGCTGCTGGTTAAACATCTCAGAATAATTTACAGTACACAACACCTTGATCCAAACTTTGCATTAAAACATAAAGTATGCATTAATTTTTATGTTAAACATTGCAGGTCCCATTTCTGACCCCAGAGATGCTGGCAGTTCAGAACAAAGTATAACTACTGAAATTCAGCCGGACTTTCCAACTTCTTTTTCTTTTTGAATATGTTTTGTTGGTTTCAAAAATCACATGTGATGATGAAGACTGATTTTTTTTTTTCATGTCTTCCTCTTCAGAGAAAATGCCAACGTTTTAAATGTCTCAAGGACCATGATGCTCTCATTCACCTTCGGTGTGTTTTTCACCCTTCATCTGAGTGACAGAGCAACATTGGAGTAATTGAAGAGAGCATGGTGTGCATGATTTACGAAGAGTGAAAGTCCGCCTCAGCTAGCAGCTTGTCTATAAAATGTGACAGCTGGCACACCTTCACCTAAACATGCAAACACACAGGATCCTGAAACACATCGGTTCTCTGAGCTCAAGGTCCACTCTGAAGCACTTGTCGAGAGAGATGCTTGTTGCCAGGTCAGCTGCTGTTTCACCACCACCTCCCAGTGGATTGTCAGGTCAGGAGTGATTGACTGTGGAAGCCCAGCTTCCGTCTGGAGGACAGGGGGTGAGGTTTGTGTGTGTATGTGTGCCCTTGATGTGAGCAGACACCTGCCCCTCTGAACAACATCAGGGCCCCTGTGTCCTGCTGCCTCTGGGGACACCCCTCAGCACTGAATACTGCCATGCGTCACAGTCTCTGCACTGTTGTCCACTGTCTACAGGAGAGAGGGTGCGAAGAAGAAACACGTGTGGTAGAGATGGAGGAAATGAAACATCTAACCTGGGAAGTTATCAGTCAGCTCTGGTGTTAAAGGTTCCTCTAAAACAGAAGAAGTGTGGCTTTTCTTGGTTCATGGAACGGTGGAGCAGACCTTCACCCTCACTGAGAGGCTGAGGGGGGTCATGCAGTTTGGAAGTCCACTTAACTTGGATTTCATAAATCTGGAGAAGACATGTTGTGTTGGGCAGTGATGGAGTTTGGGCTGCCTGCTATTTAGTATGTGCATTCAGGGTTCCTTCATAGTCCTAAAGAGTCTGGCAAATTACGTATGGAAAACCGTAGAGAAGTTTGGAAAAACGTTTTTGTATCGAGACTTAATATTAAAACACCGAAAAGGTAAAAACATTAATAATGACTATTATTAGTCTATTCCAAATCTGCTTGATGGTCTGCAGAGTTAGCCATAACAGCCTCTTATCCCACACTGATGGTGTCTATGAATCCCTATTTTATCACTCCCACATGCTCATAGAGTCTTATCTGAATGCCTGTGTGTCGCATGTTCAGTACAGGGTTAATGTAGACTATATTGCCATCCATCCAAAGCATTTAATTCAGATGGTCTACCAACCCCATGACCACAGATGTTAAAATCCAGCACATAGGCATGCAGACTGCTTCCACACCCATTTGTAAAAGAAGGGGTCGCTCTCAAGGGTTTAGTCTATTCCAGCGTGGTGCTGTGTTGGATGCCACCTGTGCATTAAGTCCAGTCATAACATTTCCTCACCGTTCAGTGTCTGCAGTGAACTGTTAGTGGTGTTAGAACGAAGTAGAAGCGATCGGGAAGGACAGCATCTCAGCTAAGTGGTCGCTCATGTTAAATCCCAGAGTGCAGAGGTTGTCAACTTTCTGCTGAGTCAATCGCTACAAATGTAGAACCTTCATGGGGCTTCAGATCAGCTCCAGAAGAACGATCAGAGAGCTTCATACAACGGTTTCCAAGGCCAAGCAGCTGCATCTAAGCCTTGCATCATTGTGTGCGATGCAAAGCATGAGATCCCCTGGTGTGAAGCACGCAGCCACTGGATCCTAGCGGAGGCATGTTCTCAGGAACAACGAATTCTGCCTCTCTGTGCAGCTGGGTCTGGGTTTGGCAGTTCCAAAAACAGCCCTTTCTCTTCCCTGTTTTATCCTTGGCATTGGGGCTTCCTCCTCCTAAACTGTCAACCAATGAAAGTCAAATCTTATAATTCAGAATTATAAACCGTGAAACCCCTTCCTTTAAACTCCTGAGAGACCAGTGAAAGCTTGATAAAATTAAAATTTCTTTTGAAATTTCGTATTTCTTAATCCGAAAGCTTTTCCCTGTAGCAGTAGAGTAGAACTGGTGAAATATTTATTATTGTATTTGTTTACTTTGGTGATTGTTTTTTTTTTAAATCATTAGAAAATTAATGTTTTATGAGTGGATGCTGCTACAGCTCAGCTGTATGCGGTTATTCAGCCTTTCTTATAAAACAACAGCTACAAGAGATCAAAACAACTCTCAGCGTATTCAGCTGATTCACTTTTCAGAGTTTTTATTTCTACTCATATTTTAAACAAAGAGGGCAAGGTAGCATGATGAAAAGCAGCAATAACCCACCAGCATAGATTAACTGTTTATACCAGCTTTTTCTTCCACTCAGTGGGAAATGATGTGTTTTGTTTTCCAGCCTACAAGGAGATGTGGAGGAGAAGTAGCAAAGCAAGAGCTCTAGGATTGCTTTGGTGGCTGAAGTCAGAGAGAAGAAGAGAGTAAACGGAGGGGGGGGGGGGGTCACTGGAGGTTGATGGCTTACAGAAAGCGAAAGGAGAGGCAGCAAATAGGAAAGGGAGCACCACACCCTGTTCAGCTGGCACAGATAGACCAAAGTGTCATGTACATGTAGCTGAAGCAAAGCAGAGCAGAGAATCCCTCCCAGAGTGGTCTTAGTCCTGAGGGGACATTTGTGTCAGCGTAGCAGGAATTACCCTGGCTCATGTTCTCCTTACATGGATGATCCTTCAACACTCATGGACACTCGCCGCCACGCCGCAGAGCTTTTTCCTTTTCTTTCACTTGCTTTCTTCACATAAATCTCAACCATGCATTCCTCAGATTGAAGGTTGTTTGAGATGAATGTGCAGTGGTGAAGAATGTAGTGTTGAGCCCACTGTATAATTAAACATACATATGCATGTGCTTTTACATGCCTTTCTGCACATGCTTGATAAAGTGGGATGTCCAATAAAAGAACGGACTGAAAGCGGTCGAGGATAAAGATGCAGAATCTCCCCCATGTGTCCATCCTTTTGTAACAGACTCTCTGCACCCTTCCCCCTACATCCCCCATGTCTTTCCTGCCTCAACCTCTCCTCTCTCCTCCTTCTGCCTCCAACCCCGTCAGCCATGACCCCCCAACCCCATTTCATCTTTTGCCTCCTCCTCCCACCCTTTTGCTGACCTCTTTTTTTCTGCCTCACTGTACCTTTCCTACTTTTACTTCTTCACCTCTTCACCCCTCTCTCCTTCTCACCATACAGCAGCTGAGACTCCAAGTATTCTCCCGTCCCTGCTAAACGAAAGCTATTTATTTCACAAAGACCAAGCTAAAATTAGCTTTGTATGAACAATAACGTCTAAGACAATAAGACTTCTGCAGTGATCTTCCGCAGACAGATGAGACTGAAGTGTTCGGTTGTTCTGCGCACACCAACTGTCAAGCACGGCGGTGGGAGGCTGATGGTTTGGCCATGTTTTGTAGCCACGGCTCCTGGGCACCGTGCAGTTGTTGAGTCAATCACAAACTTCTGTGTAGCAAAATATTCTAGAGTTTAACATGAGGTTACTTGTCTGATAGGTAATTGGTAAAGATTATTATCAGATATCAATATTCAGAATCAGAAAAAAATGTATTACCAAGTAGTGTTTCACATGGTCAAGGAATTTCCTTTGGTGGTAAGGTGCTGCACATAGAAAAACATACAGCTGACATAAATACATTTGGAAATATGTAGTTAAAAAACAGAAACAAGTTGTACAGAAATGCACCTTGGCAAATATTCAATATATTCAATAACAGCAATATAGAATTAAATGGAATAGTATTTACACGTGCTGAGATATTCGTACTATTTGGAAGGGAAAATGTCGGTGGGGGACCAGGGCCTTGTTATGAGGCTAGCTGCAGATGGGAAGAAACTGTTTTCGTTATGAAAGGTTTTAATTCTGATGGACCGCAGCCTCCTACCAGAGGGGAGAGTCTGAAACAGTTTGTGTCCAGGGTGGGAGGGGTCAGCTGTAATCTTTCCTGCTCGCCTCTGAGTCCTGGAGGACATGTTGAAGGAAATGTTGCAGCCAATCACCCTGGCTTAAATTTTGTAAATCTTTGCATCCCTACTAACATTTATTTATTAGCTGGTTTTGATGCATGCATGGACTTAAGCACCTTCTAATAGTAGTTTAGGAGTTTTTGTGTTGTAAATCAGACCCTTAATATTATGCTGATCAAGCAGAATAATACTCACAGACATCCTCATAGCTAGCCAGCTGTGTTTTTAAAACAATTTTACTTTAATGAGAGTGGTGGACATCGTTCCTGTAGCTTTCACACTTTTTGTGTCTTTGTTACCAGAAATATGTCCAATCAGCTGAAAACGTGTCTTCTGTAAGCAAGGTGAAAGTTTGTGATGTAGCACTCTATACTTCAAACAGCTGGAGAAAACTATAGTCCCTCTGATACCTTCCCTGGCATCTCATGAAAAGGATTTTAAACTGTAGGAACGGTTTGGTCTCGAGAAATGGTGGTTCCTAGGAAGTGGTCCACTGCAGACACAGGGGGTGATGCTCCACTATCATCTCCACAGCCAGTCCATAGCAACACCCTGGGCTTGTTTGCAGTTTGTCTGTCCAGTGCAAGACATTCAGCAACATTTACCTCATCCATGGTTTACTGAACGTTTAACTCGTTTAAAGCCTGAGACTCACAGCTGGAAACAGAATCTAAGACGGCTTTAACTTAACAAGAGGATCCCTATTTTAAATAATTAAGCTATTTTAAGTGATTAATTTCATTCCCCTCTGTCCTGAAATTAATGACTTCTAAAGTGCATTTTCTGCAATTAAAAAAAAGGTGAAACTGTGTAGCAATTTTGAGTATTATTAAAATAAGTTGCCTGTCCAGGGTTTGTGAGAGTCTACAACACTGTCGACTAATAAGACTAATGAGGCTGTTTAATTTAGTTTTAAATCATATTGAAGCTTTGTTTGAGGGGGAAAATAAGGTTAGGATTATTTTTTATCCTTAGCAAGAAAAAAAGGAACTCTGCAAAGAAGCAGAGCTCAACTATTGTCTCTGTCTCTACCTTCAGATGATTCCTCATCAGAAAGCGGAAGCGGGAACGGCCTACCTGCCCTGACCCCACCCACCTCAGCTGTGATGGACGGTGCCATCGCCAGGGAAACGGAGGGGCTCAACGGCAGCAGCAGCTCCGCTCCTCTCGACTTCAGCAGGCCGACTTCTTCTTCCTCATCATCTGAGGACCAGCAGCCGGTGAACCTGAGCGAGCCGCCCTCTCAGCGCCTGCCCCTGTCTGCCTCACACCTACCCATCACTGTCTCTGCAGCAGCTGCGGCGCTGCTCGGCGCTTTGCATCCCAACGCACCCGAGGAGCTCCGGAGGAAGTACCCGGTGGCTCCCAAACCTCCCCTGGCTCCACACCCGGCCCTGCCTCTGCCACACGCACACACTCCTCACACACACAACCCACACACTGGTAACACACACCCTCCATTACACACACATGCTGCAGAGCTTCGACTGGACCGAGATGGCAGGGACTACGGGAGCAAGGTGAATGCACATGCAGCCACACACCTACAAAACACAAACCTAGATCTCCCCTAAGAAAACCAACAGAAATCCAGCCTAGGCTTCATTTATCTCACACAGATTTAGTCAAATAAATTGCATTAAATTGTCCAATGCCCTTCTTACTATTAATTTCTTTAACATTTTATTAAAATGACATGCTGAAAGTTTTTCCTAATCTTATTAATATTTAATGGAAAATCTTTATTGGCATTTAAACAATCAATCCTTTCTTATAATTGTTGAGCAGCTTTTTGCATATTTCCACTGGTGTTTTGATGATTTATCTTTTGTGACGAGTTCTTAAGTGTTTGAGGTTGGAAGGGCTCCTTGCCATCACCCTAATAGTTTGCTCTTTTTGTAGATTTTTTTAGCATTTCCTTCATAATTTCTGTCTTTCAAGTTGGGACTTGATATAACTTCCAGAGAACGTCAGAGAACAAGTTCATTAATCTTGTGGAAACCTTTTAGACTGTGTGATTACTGGCCATTGTTGGCAACATCTTTTGTTGGGAAGAAAACTAATTTCTGGTTGTAAGCTTGAATCAGTGGTCTGCGCTCGGTCAGTGTGCCAGCTGCACCCACTGCCACCTCTCTCTTTACTCTATCAAGCAATGTCTGATCATTTCGAGGGAAATTGTGCAGTGACTGCTGATGGAACGAATTTCTGATTCATTGTTCATCTGAATCACAGAGAAGGGTTGCTATCACAGGTTTGTACCATCAAACGTGCGGAGCGTTAGAGCAGCTCGGAGACGGAGCAGCTTGGTGCATCGTATCAGGGATAAAGTGCTCTACTTGCCAAAGCGAATGATTTGACAAGTCGCTTTTCAAAGTCAGCAATCACTGTGTGGACCTATGTGTACACTGTAACACAGCAGAGCTGACTTGGTTTTGTCATTTCTTGGCAACGCAGAAAGTATCATAAATTTACTTGGTTTGCTTTAAGGCTATACGTTTTGCATTATTACCGTTCTAAAATTCTCAGTGACGACCCATTTTCGCCACCAGATTTTCATTTAAAATCTCCTGGTGATTTAGAGAGGTCATAAACTACACAGGATTTTTGGAAGAGTAACAGATCCGCAGCATCATAGGTCCTCCAACGTGCTTAACAGTGGGCATGAGATGCTTTTCTGCATATTGTTGCTCTCGTGGAAAAATATTTTTCTCAGTTTTTGATCATCTTAGTTTTCTTGTGAGAACCAACTCTATTGTTTTTATGATCTTTATGTTCTGTATCATTACCAATGCTTTTGCTTGTATTTTATTGTTTATTTAATTCCTTATTCTTTCTGATTTTTTGGTCAGTGCTCTGTGTAAAGTTGGCCTGGCTTTATTCTCTCCCTGTGGTTCCACAAATATCCATTGAAAGGTTTCAAAAAGAGCATCTGACTTTAAATATAAAGTGTAATTTTACATTTAGAAGCAAGATTTTTTAATTGAAATCCTAAAGAGTTCCAGTTTTGGAGTCAATTAAATTCAGCCTTTGTTTCAGACCAAACTCATTTGGCATGTTTGTTGTGGAAACGGTCCCTCATCTGGTCTCACCCGGCCAAAACGCTTGGTTCCAGTTACATTTTTATGACACCCATAGTTACCATCAAGACACTTGTAATATTTCCTCTTTAGGTTTTCCACTGTTGATAGAAACATGTACGAATGTGAGGTTATTGATTCAGAGGGTAAAAACTAAAATCTTATGTTGTAACTGTGATTAGTTGCTAAACTGTTGCCGATGTTAACAACCGATGTTTGTTTCCGTCTTGTTGCCGTTTGTGTTTCTGGTCAGGGAGGGGCGGAGTTGGCCTTGTGGTATCTGTTTGGTCATGTGATAGTGATGCAGCACAGGATTGTGGGATGTTTAACTGTAGCAGAGAAGCAATGTGCAGCAGTGTGGTTGTTTTTAACAATGATGAAAGGGTAGGGAGATATATATATCAGTAAATATCGGCAATAACAGCAATATTAGTGCTGGATGTAAATATCGGCCCAAGTTTTTTATCGGTGCATGCTTGGTGAAAAGTATAACAAACAATAACTGAATGAAATTGGGTCTTTTTTATGAGAAAAGATAGAAGTAATGCGAAAGCATAAAAACAAAATGAAAAGCCATGTTTTCTTCACTGTGATTTTCATTGCTCTCTGTGGCCACTGTGCGCTGAAGAGAGTCTGTTTGAAAGAAGTCTTTTTCTCCTTTTGTTCAGGCTCAGTGTGAAAAAAACTGAAGAAGTAATCTATAGAAACATGAACTCTTTGCTTGGTTAATTATTAAGGACACCCACGTTGTCTCATTTTGTAAAGTATTAACACTGAAGTAGAAAAAATCAAAAACTGGAAGTAAAAGCGGGAGCTTCTCTCTCCTACCTTCCTCCTCTCACCATCTTTGTGCTGAAGCTGAATGGCAGATACTAACGAACAATACGCACCGCCTGCCTTGAAGGTAAATATATTTCTGCCAGAGCCAAGCGAGCGTAGGACATGAGCGCAGCTTTTCGCTATCCCCTCACATTAGTCTCAGAAACAGACACACTTTCAGCCTGCTGCCATTATGGAGCCAACAAACACTTCTTTCACATTTCCTCGCAACATTTCTTCACCGCCAGCGTTGTGGGGGTGTGTAAAGTTCACTCTGCATGTCACTCTGTTTTTCTCCTGCCGTTTACTTTGCTGAAGGTTTATAACTTTACATTGAGTGTAAATGTGTGTATGTTTGCACAATGGTGTATCTGGCAGGGATGAATGTGTTGCAGGTGACACACAAGGTCAGCTGAGAGTTTGTTCGTCTTTGCATTCAGTCTGTAGCATCATTAGTCCTACAGGATCAGCAGTGGTGGAAAGATTTGTTCAATTATACTAAATGTATGACACAAGGCTACCAATTTAAAGGCACTGAAGCACATTTATTGTGCAGAATGTTTGTACCTCCTGTTCTTCAGTTTCTTTAAGGGTTTTTTGTTCGGTACTCGTGACATTGATGTGTTTGAAGTGTTTTTAAGTGTTTTATTAAAAAAAGGAAAAACATAAAATTTCCCACCTAGATCATAATGGGATATTGGTGAGGGAAATGGGAAAAGCCAGCCTTCTTAGTTGCTGCATATCTTTCAATAGAAACACAATTCAAAGTTTAAATGGCTCTCAGAACATTGATTTTCCCCCTGACAGTGTTTGCATTAGGTCACCATTTACAGTTTTTACACAATCACAGTTCAACTTTTAAGATTTCTTTGGATTTTACTACATAAATATTAATAAACTTTCTGATTAAACTACTTTGATGACCTGTCTGTAGTTTCATCTTTACATGTGCAATTTCAGAATCAGAATTTGTCATTGTATGTTAAAAACAACAGCAGTCAGAGTAAAGATGTACTGAAATTAATAAAGCCCACAGATACACTTTGAAATAAGAATGTAACTGTTTTGGTTTAGATTACTGGTTTTTCACATTAAGCACAGAAAGCAGAAACCAAGAAGTTTGTACAGTTTTTCTGAAGTTGACATTTAAAAAGCGAAGTAAAAGATTCGAAATAAAGCAGTCGATGAATAGGCAGGTGGATCAAAACATGATCATAAACTGAGCAGGTCTAAAGACAGCAAGATATATTTAGTAAATGAAAATTATTTTGTGACTCGTTGGTAAGCTGCAGAAAAGAGAGCAAAGCATCTGTTGCCATGACAGCTAACCTTCACAGCAGGCCTCGACACCTCAGTGAATGTTTGCAAGCTGGAAAGCTAATTTATCCCTTTCTCAAAACTATTCTTTCTGCTGTTTGAGTGGAAGAACTTCACTCACTGATTTCCCATCGGGTGGAGTCAACCTGCCGACTTGGTTTCTGACATTTTCACTTTATTCACACTTGCCCTGATTGTAAGATTTCTTTCTGTTCACCTTTTTTTGTCACACTTCAATGTTTCAGATCATAAAATTCATTTTAATGACAAAGACAACCAGATTAAATACAAAATTCATTTTAAAACAAATTATTTCTTTTTTAAGGGAAAAAAACATTCCTAACAAGCCTGACCCTATGGGAAAATATACCCCCCTGTTAAATCATGAACCCAAGCTTAATAGCAAGCTTAATAATCCAAGCACACCAGTAAATCCACCTCTGAATGGCTTATAAAAATATTAAATGAAGGTTTTTGCAGTGGCCTAGTCAAAGTGTGGACTTTAATCCAATTCATGCGGTGGCATAATCTTAAACATGCCATTCACACTTGAAAATGGGGCTGCACAGTCACTGTGCTCAGTGTCAGAACTGCAACGTACTACTTGGATGTAATATTGTGTTGGATGGTATAATTTACGTGTCAGGCATTCACACTCTACATATCAGTAATATACGGGGCCAGTTGGATGCACTCTTATCTGCCCTCAATGCCCACACAGGATGCACATTTTTAGTAACTGAGATTTCAGTTAAATATGTGGTGTTGTGCAGCTGTGCCTCAAAACCAAGCAATGTGGCTTGATTAAAGCATCGCTGCAAGAAGGAGCTGTTCAAGGTTTCTCCACAGTGGTGCTGAAGACTCGTTACCATATTCATAAATGCTTGATGGCGGTTGTTGCTGCCAAGGGCGAAACGAAGGGTTAATAGGCTTAGGGAGCAGTTATATTTTCACGTCTGTCATTAAAATGAGTTTGATGATGCGAATAATGACAACAATATGATTAGGGAAGTTATTTGGATTACTGTTGAGGATTGTGAGTTCATGACCAGGAACAGAGATATCCATGTTTCCCCTTTTTTGAGCTCCTAAACCACGGTCTTGGATAACTGGAGGTGTTCTGATATGCTTCACCTTGAAGCTTTAAGCTAACAACCGATGGCAGCAGATACTCTTTTTGTTACATTAAAATTGCAGACAGTTATGGTTAGAAGTTCAAAAATCATTTATGTGAACCGTTTTAATTCCCCAAATAACATCTGCGATTTTTCAAAACAAGAATTTGGTGCAAAAGTTTGAACTTTTTATGGCGTTTCTCTCATCCACACAAGGAGAAAATTATACCTACATGCTGACAAATGTACAAACCCCCCAGATTAATGGCTGACCCGATGCCCCTTAGCACGGCGGAGAGAAAGCACACTTTTTTTCCCACCAGCAAGGTCCTGGCTGGCTGCAGATTAGTTCGCTTGTTTTTGTTGCTTTTCTGGGACTGACTGAGCTTTTAAGACTTGTCCATAGATTTACCATAAGATCGATGTTGGGACCATTCATAAAGCTTAGTGTTTGGGGTCATTGGGCTTTCGGAACGTCCAGCTGTGTCCAGGTTTCAACCATGTAGACATTAATTTGCAGAGATGTTGAAGAACTTGGATGTAATCCTGGCTCTTCAGTATTCTGACCTTTCTCAGAACAGACCCTCAGCATGATGCTACCACCACAGATTGTGACCAAACAGCTTAGTCTTCATCTTATCTGACTATAATAGTTTCATTCTGAAAGCTTTTTTGACTTTTTCATGTTCGCAGCTTCAAAGTTCTTCTTGTGTCAAAGTGAATATAGGTGAATGTAAATATTTTCACCTATGCTTGTAATTTTGATCTTGTATGATTATAAAAATCCACAATGAATTCAAACAGTCCTACTGACATTGTTATTGATAAGTGTATGTTAACCTCTGAATGGAAATATATCTACTAATTCAGACAAAATGTTACATTTATGTCCAATAAGTTTCATCATTTCATAACATAACTTCCATTCTGAGGCATGGAGCTGGAAGCATCATACTGTGAATGAATTTCATTGTCCAATTAGTGAAGATTTAAGCAGTTATACGGGAAAATTAGAATGTTATTGAAAAGTTCATTTATTTCAAAAACTCTATCGCTATGTGAAACACATTATATAGATTAATTACACACACTAATGTTTAAAAGCTTTTATTTCTGCGATTTATGATGAGTTTTTGCCATCAGCAAACAAAAACACTTGAGAACATTTTAGATTAGAAAATTACATCAGACCAATATAAAAAAATATCTTTAATACAGAAATATGGGTTTAATAAAAAGTATGTTTAATATCTGCTTAGAGGTTATTTTCAGAAGATACTTTTAACCCAACAAACGAAGCTCAACACATCAACTAATTGATTGAATGTGTTGATAAATACGTTAAAACTTTAGAATGGGAGCAGGATTCACATTTAACCATCCTGCTGAAACATTTTCAGTGTTTCAGAGGAAAAGCATTACTTTAAATGCTGTAATAAGTTACCAGAACTCAGTCTGATTTAAGGTTTATCCATCAGCTTAAAAAATGTTCCGATCATTTATTTTACACAACCTCAGAACCAGGTAATTTAACAACAAAATGTTGAATCTGTAAATGTGATTTAGAGAAGAATAATTAAACGTTTGTGTTCAGTCCCCACAGTACAGTTCAGGGGGAAGCTACGACAGCATTAAGGTGGAAGTGAGCGCAGAAGACCTCACCATTGGCCGTCACGGCACCCAGGTCGCTCCTGATGATGACGACGATGACCACGACGACCATGACGACAACGACAAGATCAACGACACAGAGGGTGTCGATCCTGAGAGATTAAAGGCCTTTAATGTAAGTCAGGAGATTCCTTTCTTACTTAATGGTCGACGTTCCCAGTGGAAAGACTCTGTTGTGTCTTTAGAAACTGTCTGGAGGAAGATATCTGACATCATCACCTTGATTTGCTTCCATTTATTATCTTAACCTCTAGAGAGTTTTAAATGCCAGCTTTCTTTTAAAAAACCTTGGAAGGTGAAGCATGCAGAACACCGACCCGAAAACATAAACCCCCCCGAACCTGGGGTGTTAAAAGTGCAGCCCGGGGGCCATTTGAGGCCCTCAGAATGATTTGGTGCGGCCCCCAATTGCAATTCAAGAATGGAACAAATTTGACCGACCAGCACAGGAATGAGTGACCCATATCCTGTTCTTGTCGCAGAGTTGAAGATTATTGAACATTATAGGTCTTTCTTTTAATTAGGTAACACTGTTTTTATGTTTCAGATCAAACATGAATTAAAGAACCAGTTTTCAACAAAAATCAGTCGGCTTAATTTCTTATATACCATGTTTAGTTTATTCAGTCTGTAAAAGTAAAAAACAAATCACAATGAATCTTTTTTTGCATTTTAATTTAAAAATCACATTTTTGTGGCCCCGGGCTACTTTTAACTTAACAATTTCAAACTGGTTGGACTCCAATAAACCCCTGATTTACCTCAGCAGATTACTCAGTTTCATCACCAGCCATCTTGTGTTTTGTTGCAGATGTTTGTTCGTCTGTTTGTGGATGAGAACTTGGACCGAATGGTACCGATCTCTAAGCAGCCTAAGGAGAAGATCCAAGCCATTATCGAGTCCTGCAGCAGACAATTCCCAGAATTCCAGGAACGTGCCCGCAAGCGTATCCGCACCTACCTCAAATCCTGCCGACGCATGAAAAAGAACGGCATGGAGGTACGATAGTTTTACCTGCTGGGTCTTTGGACGGATGGTATTTATAGTCTTGTCTTAGGATACACTATCGACCTTTGCACAAATATTGTTAAATATTTACTAACTATCAATGTGACTGCTAATGATTTCTCTGGCTCATAATTAATATTAAATTAGTAGTAGAAGGGCAATGGTGGAACAGAGGCTGGAGAGGTGAACGTCTGGTCTGCAGAGAAGACCAATGACCGTCTGTAGCAGCAAGTCAGAATAGATGTGCAGGAGTAGAGATGCTGTGGGTGAATGAATTAAACTACATGGGGTCAAGCGTCCAAAACGAGTGCAGGTAGGGTGGAGTGGATGGAGATGGGTGTGATCAGGAGTGGACCGAAGAAGAAAAAGGTTGGATTTTCACCAGGGGTGGTTAAAATGGATCGGCCAGGGGGACAACTCAGGATGATCAGTTTGGAGACAAAGCTAGAGAGGCAAGGCTGAGGTGGTCTGAACATCTACAGAGGTCATAGTGGAAATATTGGTATGTTGGAGATGGAGAGAAGAGGAAAAGAGGAAGCCCACAGAGAAGGTCCATGGATGTAAAGAAGGAGAACGGACAGGATTCCCAGGGTGAAAAGGAGACACTTCTATGGCTCCCTCTAGAGGGAGTGGCTGAAACAAGAATTATCGTTAAATAATGTTAAGACTGTGCAATTATTTTCACTCTGTGGTCTTTATGAAGTTTTCAAGGTAATTTGAAAATAAGCACAATCTGGCATATGCATGCATGCATCGTGTTAACTGGGGTTTTAAAAAGCTCATAATGCCACAGTAATTTTATTTTCATAAAAACAGCGTTTGTTTTAGTGTTGATCATTATGTAAAAGAATGGAATATGTCTTGATATTTTCCAGATACAGAAAAGCATATTTCTTTTCCTGCTTTGTATCCTATTCTGACTTTCAAATGATGCAAATCTGAAAAAACAGACCTATAGGTGAGTTCGTTTAGTTGTAGCGTAGTAATTTTGTCTATTTAGTTAGGTTTCATACATGGTTTAAAAATGTGTCGATTGGACAATTGTCCTCCAACAGCACCCCATCCCCTGACTCAGAAATCTGTTAATACTTCATAAAATATATTCGAAAATGATATATCTCATGTATCTTAATTATTTTAGGGTGTATTAGATATACATGGTGAAAGCTGGAACTTTCTAGAAATGATTTGGTTATAGGAATAAAATATCTAGTCAGAGTATAACTCATATTTTAACCACTGGATTTCAAACGCTTTGAATAAACATAACATAATGTGTTTATACTGAAAAGTGACTGAAAACCCCTGAAATTTTGAGTCTGGATAAAACTGTACCTGAAAACTTACCGAGCTTATTTCTTCAGATTTAGATGTTAGTTTGTAGCTTTGTTACCCTCACACACACAGACCAGGGGTCTGCAACCTGCAACTCTGTAGTCACATGTGGCTCTTTAGGCCATCCACAGTGGCCAATAATAATAACGCTATTTAATATAAATCTGAGCAGTGTTCTGACATATAAAAGGTAACAAAAAAATTTTTATTGTATGAATTTTTACGTATGTCCTAACAGGTCTATCTTGCACTGCATTAAGGAACATGTTTTTATTCATTTACTCTAAAAGTTTGATGTTTTCCTTTTGTTTTAAAATCTAAAAAAATAACAATGAGATTGTGGTTCTTAAAGTTCACCAAAAAACAAGCAATTTATTAATTGATCAACATTTATTTAATACATGTAAATTATTACTTTTATTCATAGTTATTTATTGTATACAATAGTTTGTGTAGAGTCTGTGGCTCTAGATAAATTCTATATTAGGAAGGGCAAAAATGGCTCTTTGGACTGAAACGGTTGCAAATGCCACTGCCTCTCCTAATTAACCTGGACTGATGAGGCTTCAATAGGAAGTGATGCTAATGTTAGTACTGCCCCTCTGTGGCCTCATCTAGTATGAGTTGCAGTGATCTGTGTTTTCTCTCCGTTTTACTAGAAAACATTGAAAATATCGCTTCTACAACAACTTTCACCGCACAAAGTCCTCAGTAGAACCTACTCCAGGTCAAAGGATTATAATGGATCTTTTAAACCGTAACACAGGACTGACATTAGAACCACACATAACAAATACATAAGTCTCTCTCTGTAACAATGTGCTGTTTTCAGACCCGTCCGACTCCACCTCACCTCACCTCAGCCATGGCTGAGAACATCCTGGCTGCTGCCTGCGAGAGCGAATCACGCAACGCCGCAAAGAGGATGCGCCTCGAAGCCTACCACGTAAGTGTGTGTTGGTCAGTGTGTATGGATCCATCTAAAGTCTCAATGCTCCAAAGAAGAGTCAACGATGCTGATTTTAGGTATAAATCAGGGTCACAATAAAAGGAACACTAATGTGTGAGGTGGTCCTGAAGAGAAACATTTTACAAATAAAAACAGCAATAACTAACAGTCTCTGTCTCCCTGAGATCAGTTGTACTCTCCCCCCGCCCCCCTGCATTGTTGTTTTAATCATTTCCTGTTACTCTCCTGCCTTCCTGTCCCTTTGCCAGGATGAGCAGATATCCCTGGAGAAGCCGTCCAGCGGTGGCGCTGCTCTGAGGGAGCCGGCGTCCCTCGCTCATTCTGCCTACTCCTTGGCTGCATCAGCCTTCCCCTCCCAGGACACGCAGCTCTACATCAACGGGGCCGGACTCAGCTACGGTTACCGTGGATACCCGGGCCTGAGCGCTGCCATTCAACATCCCATCTCCCTGACGACCGGCACTGCCACTCAGAGCAACGGTGAGCCTAGAGCTGAGGGGATGGAGCGGGAGGGGTTAGCCTTATGGAGCGCAGGATGGATGTGGAGAGAGAGAATAGAGGGGAAGCTGGGAGAATAATGAGACTGATGAGGGATGAAAAGAAACAGCAGGCATGGGAGTAAGGGATGAGGCGGAGAGGACGACACAGCATACAAATTATGGGATTTCATGATGAAAAGAAATTCTTAACACAGTGAACTTCTTTTTGCAGCTTTCATAAAGATTAGGTTTTGTGGAGTTAACAGTTAACAGTTGTCCTGATAACAGTTTGTCCCACCTGAGGTGTGAATCCCTGCAGCTCATCCAGAGTCATTGTTGTTCCCTTGGAAGGGAGCTCATTAAAAGTAGAATAAATGTAGGAGGTTATTAAATAATAATTAATACAATGAACACAACAGTCAGCTGTATACTAAACTGTATTCCTTATAAATGTACACTTTGATTACGAATCATCTTCTTCCACTTCTTTATCAAAATTCTGATGAAGAAGAGTGCATTACTGCCACCTTGTGGTAGCAGCCATACATCACCACACACTTTTTTCATCATGTGTAGCACTGAATTGTCTTGTTGCTGAAATGTGTGATATTAATAAACTTGCCTTGCCTATATACCAATCCTATATGAAGCATCCAACAGCCAGCATTGTTCTCCGGTGCTGCCAGTTCACACATTTAGCCCTAACCATACACTAGAAGTAGAAGTTAAATTAGAAATGTTTTCCTCTGCATATGCAGGAACCAGACAAGATCTTGTCTTTTCAATGCTTCACAGAGGTTCTGAAAGTCTGCAGCTGTTTATTTTTTGGGCCATGCCGTAGAAGAGTCGTCTTCTGGGTCTATGGCAGCAGCACAACATCACAGACAGTTGGAGTCAAAATCACAAGAATTCATTTCATGTCAGATTTGTATATGCATTTTCAAAGATAGTAAAATCGGTGCTCATATCCACAGTAATTATATTGAGGCTGGTCGGTTTAATTTACCTCTTCAGTTCTTTCCCAGCTGCAGTTAAAGTCCATAAGATGATTTAACGGAACACCAGAGGTTTATAGTAAGATTCCTAGGGAAATCATTTTGAAAAGTTAATTATGTTTCAGGAGTTTTAACTAAACCTGTTTTTCTCTCTCCGGCCACACTCCACGTCTGGATCGACTGTCCCCGTGTCTCTTTCCACCGTCTCCTCTCCAGGTCCCACAGACCTCAGCATGAAGTCTCTCTCCTCCACCAACATCACTAACGTCTCCTCTTCCACCACCACCAACAACCTTAGTGGGCGGGGTGGCGGGGGCAGTGGAGGAGGCGGGGCATCCGCACAGCTCAGCCAACCGGAGATCACAGCCGTGCGTCAGCTGATCGCAGGTTACCGGGAGTCGGCGGCCTTCCTGCTTCGCTCGGCTGATGAGCTGGAAAACCTCATCCTGCAGCAGAACTGAGAAAAACGTGGGAGACAACACACACACACACACACACACACCTCATGTAATCCTTGTTTTGTGTCTGCTTCGCATATGATGGTCTCCAGACCTCCTTATTCTCCATCTGTTGTCCCTGCTGGAAGTATGGCCATGGAGTGAAAATTTGGAAATTCGTGTATATATATATATATATATAAATTTATATATATATATATATATATATATATAAAATATATATATATATATATATATATATATATATATATATATATATAATATATATATATATATATTTTGTGGGGAATATTTCTTTTGAGGAAAACAAGGAGCAGGGAGTTTGGACTCCAGAGGAACATTCCCTCCTCTCCTGTCTGGAAGCGCCTCACAATCAGCTGTACAGAGGGGAGGAAAACGGAAGTGATCTGGAAAAGGAGGAATAACTGATGGTACTTTAAAGACTTTCCAGATTTGAGTAGAGAAGAGATTTTTTTATTTTCCGGTAAAGTTCTTGAAACGTTGATCATTAACAATTTAAGCTATTATCCGATGAGTCCCAGAATGACTTTTGATTGTTTTTTTCAATGAGCAGCAGCATTTGTTTGTTTCTTTGCTTCTTTAATTGATTGATCTCAAAACTCAGCACTAAATTTCCTAAAACTCCAGACAAAGTAAAGATAGAAACTGGGAAGAAGAATCTTTAATTTAAAGGAGAAAAAGAGATTTTTTTTCATTGTTTTGAGCTTGCTTGTACATATTTGCTCTCTGTGTCCTACAGCACTTTTCTCTCTCCTCAAACCTCCTGAATCTCACAGTTTTTACCCAGGGAGCAACTTGCTACTTACTTATGCATTCAAGACGCCATTTTTTTGAGCACCAGGAATTACCTCAGATCACACCTGCCAACCTTGCTTTCGGTTCTTGTACACTCCCAACCAAAAACCAGTTTACTTTGACTTCTCCCCTGCTGTCTTTCCCCTGCAGATTTGAAGCATTTCAAGGACTTATTGAACTCTGAACTTTTGTTTTCTCTGTGCGGGTCTGTTGATGTGCTGCTGTAAATAACCAGTTTAACTTGAAACTTGAAGAATCTGAGCTAAAGCCGGAAGGAGTGTGTTTCTCTGTGAGATAGTTTTGTTCTTAAAGGGGAGGAAAAGTGTGTGTGTGTGTGCAGTGTGTGTGTGTGTGTGTGTGTGTGTGCAGTGTGTGTGTGTGTGTGTGTGTGTGTGCAGTGTGTGTGTGTGTGTGTGCAGTGTGTGCGCAGAGGGGATGGAAGAGAGGTTTATTTCCTGATCCTATTTTCTCTCTTTACAAACGAACACCTCAGCATCATTCGGATAAATATACCTCTTACTCCTCCCCTCCCATCCTCCTCATTGGACCTTCTCTCCACACTCCTCCTCGTCGTGGACCTAAACATCCTCCTCTTGGTCTCCAGCCCAGGCTTTGGAGGACAGACGAGGAATGCTCTCGCTTTCTGTGTTTTTGTCTTTTTAAACTCTGAAATGGCCATTACTAATGTTAATGTTGTTACTGTTATTATTATTCTTATTATGATAATTCTATGAACTTTCATGTCGCTGCTGCTATTGAGAACCCGGACCTTCTACCACAGACCTGAAACCTCAACCCGGCCGTGCGTTCGTTTGGGCGGCTGCAGATTTCTGTGGAGACCTGACCGACCCGCAGGCTTCTTGCTGCCTCATCCTCAAACTGTAACCAAACCACCGGGACTCTGTTAGCTTTTCTCCTCCGTCTCACACTGGCTGGCCGCCTCTTTTTTGCTTCATAGGGCTCACTTCATGTTGTGGTTGTGACTTCTAACTGTGAATCTCAGTTTTTTTGCCTTTATTTCTTGTTGTTCTGATATTTTCTTCCTTCAGGGGGCGCAGTAAGGGATGTATTATGAGGTTTTACAGCCCAAGGACAACTCTCTCCATGAGAACTGCAGACACTTCAACCTGTTAACAAAGCAGATTAGTACAGAATATATTCTTGAGGACCATATAGGGGCTTGGCCCTAAATACACTCATTGATTAAAAACAGTGCAGCTCCTGGAAGGAAGGGTCTGATTTGGACATAAATTGGCCCACAAGCAGATCAGTGATGGGAATAAAAATGTTTTGGTTTGCTAAGAGTTGGCACGTCTAAAACAGACACAAAAAAGCATTAGTGGGGGCTTCAAGAATGGAGCCTACTGGCAGTTTCTGAAGGTTCCTGGATGGTCAATGAGAAGAAACAACTGAGGGCCACCAGACACAGAGGATGCCTTGTTAGACAGAGTTACCAGCACTTCACAGCATTTTTTAAGAGTCATGTTTATGGTTTACGTGAGGCCTTGTTTATCACGCAGCTGTGCACCACACTAGGTATTTGCTTTGAAGAACATTACCTGGTCTGAGGATGCACATTGGTTGCAACATCTGGTAACTTTCAGGGGAATTGATTCCCACCAAACCAGTACTAGTGCTTTCTTAAGACCATTCTTTGTCTGTTTCCACCAAAAACATTTTCTGTGACACAAAAAACTAGTTCTGGTGCTGTTCAGAGATTTAAAAAAGGCCTGTTGGGATCATAAAAAGTATTTATTTAGCTGTATATTCAGACGACGTTTAGTTCAGTCATCTCCCTTTACTACCATCCTGCAGAAATTCAGAAAACAAGAGAGGATTAAACATTTTAAATGAGAGATTGACATGAGTTGGCAGTCTGGCTATGGAAAACCAGTAAAAAAACAACTTTATCACCAGGGGCTGGTGCACAAAGCAGCTGTTCAACTCTGTCCAAACCAAAATGTGTCATGCTGTCTTAAATGTCTATGAAGCTTCTAGTCATTCCTCTCATGATGGCACCGCTTCTGCTCCCTGGTGCCTGTGCTACACATGTCAGCTCCTTGCACACTGAATCACTAAGATAAGCATCACTGGTCTGCATGTGGTCCAAATCATGTCTGATTTGGACCTTTGCTGGGTGTCTGACAGTTTTTGTTGGTTAATTTAATTTACTTTGGGACTGCAGCTGCTTGGCCTCACTAGGTTTGAAAACAGAAACAAAATAAGCTACTGTCTGGCTCTGGTTCACAAATCCACCTTAAGGACACATCAGAAGCTAATTAATTAGCTGTTATGTTTGATTAAGCCATAAAAGGGATGATGTTGCTCTTACAGCTAAAATAAATAGATGGTTTACTCCTGATCCTCAAATTTGCAAAGATAAACATTGTATTTTGTAGGCTTGGGCATGGTTAACTTTACAAAATAAGAGTTCCACCACACAGTAAGGATATTTACCAGAATATGAACTAATTCTGATCAGTGCTCAGACTGAGACTACCAGAGGAGCAGTCGCTCACTAACATTCATGCACTACTTAATGCAATGTTGCACCTGTAGCATCTATTAGTTTGACCTCTCCGTCACTAATTGACCAAACCTGAGACAGAAATGTCAGCTACCTGAAGCTGGTTTAAATCTAAATCTGAAATCAAACTTGCTTGACCACAATATGTCATAAGACCTTTTAATAAAAGATATTAGCAACAAGTAGCTTTAGTTTTCACATGCAAATTGTGAGTTTATGTTTTGGTTCAGCTGGCAGGAAAAATTCCAGATGTTGTCATTGGAGTTTGTTGAATTTAGCTGGTGATGAATTCAGTTGGCATCGTTAGATTTGGCTCACAACGTTTTGGTTACTGTGCTCCTGCTGTGGCTCAACGTTTCACTCGTTTTTGCACAGTGAACCAAACATCAGTGATCTGTGGTGTTAAAGGGGAGGTTTCTATGATTGTGTGACTAAATGCATGTTGTCCTGGAGAGAACAACCTTAAACGTACACTGGAGAAATCTTGCAATGTAGTTGATAATCATCTGTTTTTGTTTGGATGACACATGGCAAGTAATAACAGTAAAAACTTAATTTAACCCTTTTTTATAGAGATATTTGTTTCAGTGCATTTATCTATGAATCATGAGAATTATATGCAAAGGTAAGATCAGGTTAGGACAGAGCAAGAAAGAATTATGCCATTAGTTCAGACATGTGCTGCAACACCTTTGCAGAAGAGGTTGAATACTGAAGAAACTACAATCAAGTTTAAACCTGATTTGAAACAGAAATCCTACATGTTAATTAAATTAATTAGTTAATTAAGTGTGTTTGAGAGAAATGCTCCTTCCTAATCCTAATTTGAAGGATTTTTCAGCTAATTTCTGAGTTGCTGCTTTGGTCAGGAATCTGGATTGTTCACACCTAGAACCAAGGGATAATAGTTAGGTGAGTGTTTTACTGCCTTTTACACCCCTCCTCACTGCATGAAGAAAATACTATGAGCTTCCTAACCTGCATGACTCATTAGAAAGTGGCTGGATGAGTTTTTCACTGCTATTATCTCTATCCCCACATACAATTTATGGTGACACTATACCCAACCTTTGCACAACTAATCCAAACATCATTAGGGGAAGATTCATGTAGTAGATCACTACCATCATGGGTTTTATAGCTGCACTAGGTTGTTTCCACAACCTTGTCGAGCTTTGGTCTTTTGCGTCCAAAAGGTGAATAAAGGTCAGTTGAGCTGGCCCAGTGTCTACAATATTGACATTGGGGATTGGTTGTTGCAGCCACTTGGTGAGATTGTAATTCTGCTGTTGGTGGTCAGAGAACGACAGTTGAAAAGCGTATCTGTTGCAGACGTCTTACCAAGAGCATTGCATTAACTGTCTGTTGGGTGGGTAAGGATTGGGTAAGATTTTACTGCAACTGCATGGTGACAGCTGGCCTGGTTCTGCTTCAACCAAACTCACCACAGGGTGCAAAGCCCTACCTCTTGGATACACTGCCAACACTCTCCCCATGCTCAACCAAAGGCCCAGATATGCTGCTACCATGGGTTTAAACCACCACAACTTTGCTACAGAATTGTGTGGATGCTTAAACCTCTCTGGAAACTCTCCAGCTCCAACATGCATTGTAGGGTGCCCACTGCTCACTCTACTGAAAAGCTCACCAAGTCCATCCTGCAAACGCCATCTAAGTTGTCATGAACGTCTTTACATCGTAAACAAAGTCTTCTTCCACTGTGAGGGGTGTGAGGAAACGTTCTGCCTGACTGCTGTTTGGTTAGCTGTATTGATTAATTACCCCTGCTGTCTGGAAGAGGATGACAATGGTAGTTTTTTTTTTCCATTCAGAGGAAGAGTTTTTACAACAGCAAAGGTAAATGGGATTAAGCTTCCCGTTATGGATGTATGATTCTGTGCGGAACTGGAGAGAAACAGACCCGGTGGTGCACAGGGGGGAAAAAGGGCCAAAAAACCCCCATTTTACGACATTCCAAACTCTGCTGTTTCTGGAGCTCTAAAAGAGGGCAAGTGGCTTTTGTTGCTGTTCTGCCTCCCCCAACACCCATTAGGTTTTGTGGTTGACCTGGAAGGTCTCCTGTTGGTAATCTTGAGAGCAAATGGAGGTCTATGGACCAAGCAGCTGTTTATCAGCAGTTTATGGTCTTGTGTATATCATCCAGTCAGATTTTGATTAAAAGGTTTACCTCAAAACTAGACATCCACAGTACCGCACCCCTGCCTCCCCCATCAAAAAGATAAAAATAATTTAAAACGCCCAAAAACTGTTAAATACAACATAAAACGTAGCAAAGGACAATCGATAGAAAGGTGGAACCAAAATCCAAGCGTTTTCCCTTCAGAACTTCTCCAGGTGTTACTGATTCCAGTGGCAAACAGCCATTACATTTCTATCAGATTTTTACTTTTTAATACAACTGTTACTAAAAAAGTTTCTTTAGATGTATTTTGTAGGGGGGAGCAAGGTATTTTATCCCCCATCTTTAGTCGATATTCCAATACAGAACATTCCAAACATGGACCTGACTGGCATCATGTCCTTAAACATCAAATCAAAGCCTAAAATGAATGCATTGAACTGAGTTAACTGCATTGAATTTCTGCTCCAAAATACATTTCTTAAAGTTAGAGTAGGTCTAACTTTTCAAAGAGATATTATCATAAACTTTGTACTTTGTAGGTTTTTGACCAAGATTTATATTTTTTTTATTTAGTTACAGATTAAAAAGCAGCAGGGAAACAAATGTCTAACATAATTCTTTCCGCTCATTCCTGGAGAAAATGTGGGATAAAAAACTGGAAAAACTAAACACACCTGTTATCTGATTTTTAAAACTTCTGCAGTTCCCAGCTTTTAGGTCAAATTTAAATAACTTTACTAATTGTTTATCATGCCCAGGCATGAGGCCAGCATGGCCAGTTCAGCAGGAAACACTGTTATCCTGCCCCGCCATAATCCACAATACTTCCACCACAATATTCAGCCAAGCTAACATTGCTACAGACGTTTCATACATGGTCAAAATCCTTCATGACCTAAAATGCTCCATCACATGAAATGAGTAGCCCAGTTACCTCAACAAGACCTTACAGGGTCCCTGCTAAGACCCCAAAGACCTTATCAGGAACCTCCAAAAATATTTAGTAATAAAAACTTGACAGCTAACAATTTATATACAAATACTTCCAAAGCAAGTAGAAGTTTTTGTTCAAATCCAGGGAATGAAACTAAAGCTGTCAAACTAACCTCCCTCCAGCAGTATTCAGTATTAGAAACAAGATAAAATGACTAGAAATGACAATGTTTGACTCTGGTCCATGATAAAGATCACGGTGTCATTCAGGTCACGATTCTTTGCTACAGAATTAAGTCTCACCAAACACATAAATGAAAAATCACAACAGCCTATTCTTGTGTTATTCTAATAGACCAGACTGAACAGCTACAACTGAAAACATCTGTACGTTTCTCCTTTCTTTCCGTCTGTCTTCTCCTGACTTTATGCTGGCACTCCTGATTGTCTTGATTTCTTCTGCCAGCCCTTTGTACCTCCAGTAAAACCAATGTGAAACCTGTATTTCTCTTATTTGACTCAGTGGAAGTGTGATGTTTACATGTACAGATTTTTGCAAATCTCCCTGGCTTGATTTTTTTTGCTTGCTTCTTCCCTTATTTGTACCCTCCCTCTCCTGCCCCCTCCTCCATCCATCTCTCCATCCTTTACACTGAAGGGAAAGGTGACAGTGTTTAAAATACCATTATCAGCATTGTACTGTACCCATGCTAAACGTGTAGAAACGTCACCCAGTTGAAGCTGATGTCTGCGAGGCGTCCTGGTTCTGGGGTAGGGTGGGGTTGAGATTTGTATTGGTTTGTCTCTAAGAGTGGGTGGGCACAGAATCACAGTGACCCTCCGCTGGTGTAACCCAGTCCAGTGGAGAGAATGAATTCCTCAGCGAATGATAAGCCATTACAGACCCGGTGTGTCGAGTCTATTAGTGTATTTAGCAGAACTTAAAAAAAACCTCAACCTCAGGAAAACACGTTTTTGTAAAAACAAAACCACTGAAGGCCCATTCCCCGTCTCTTTGATAACACATAAATTATATCAAAAATTCTTTTTATATTTATTGTGTTTATTATAATTACCAGTGGATACCTTTTTTCCTGTGCTTGAATATTTGGATTCCCTAGACAAGTCTTGATAATATACATGAAGGGGGAAAAAGATTTAAAAAAAATCTGTTTTTTTCTGTTAACTGCCTGGGAGATGTTTGTTTTGCCCAGAAATGAGAACATATCACTCTGGTCCATGATGACAAAAAAGAAACTTTACTTTATGTGATGTCATTGCTAAAGCTGAAATTTTCCTGGACTTGAAAGATTTGTGACTATTTAAGTTTGTTCATTTTGGGGTTTTTTTCTGTTTCCTCCTGAGCTGTATGTCACAAAGCTAAATATACTAATAAAACAGTGTGCTCATTATGGAACAAGCCTGTCTTGTTTGTTCATTTCATATTTGTTCATATTTCATATCACATAGCATTTTGCAAGTAGACCAAAAAAGTTCAGTTTTGGTCCCATCTCACCAAAGAACCTTTACATGTTTTCTGTGTGTCAGAACTTTGTAATGTATTTTCAACTAGGACTATCTTTTTGCCACTCTTCCATACCGGCCCAATTTATAAAGCGCACAACTTCGTTATTCGGTCAACAGATTCCTGTACCTGAGCTGTGGATTTCTGCAGGTCATCCAGAGTTACCATGGTTCTCCTTTTGCATTCACTCCAGCTAAACAAACTTTTAGAGCCACAAAAGCAACATGACTGTGCAAAACAAAATTGCTTGTTTTTATAGCAGTCTGGGATATTTTAGATTTTTAAATTAAGAAACAAACATTTATCTTTGGCTTTAGGTTTGATACAGTTTCCTCAATCTGACATTTTTAAAGAAAATGACATAATAAAGCAAGCAATTTGCAGCCAAATGGCAAATAAATCACTTAATAAAAATGAAACTCCTTTACACTATTAGTGTCATTCTTTATGGAAATGGTGTGCATATGTTGCATAAAAACACCTTGGAAAAACTGCTCACCTGCTTTGAAAAATGCTTTGGGGAACCCCAAACATTCTGATATGTGTCAAGAACATCTCAAGAGGATTCAACTTCAGGATTGTGTTGCCACCAGTGCAGAGATTGTTCAGGAATAGCAGCAGTCAGGTTGGAGTGTTTCTGCATACATAGTTAGGCAAAGACATTTGGGTGCTGGCCTGGTGCCCAGATGGGCAGCAAATTTTCTTTCTAAGAAAACATTTTAGACAGCCTGAAATTCTGCAGGAAGTGCAGATGGAGTAAAGCTCTTCTCTCCATTGCAGCCCTCTTGGTGGACGCTACCATGAGTGCTATGCCTGTGTTGTGCAAACAGTGAAGCATCCTGAGACCATTCATGTGCAGGGTCGTACAGGGGGAGCTCACTCACTCACAAATTTGCCTAAAAGCTCTGCAACTTACTTCCTGTTGCTACTTTTAACATTTGGGGACTCATTCTGTTTTACACGGTTTTTCTAGTAGTGGTAAGGGGTCGCTAGCTTAGCGTTAGCTCCCCCATGGCTACCCGTTCTGCTGTTTCTCTCTCTGAGTCTTCTCCTCTCTCCTGCTCTCTGTGTCAGATGTTCAGTTACTCCTCTGCCTCCTCTAGTGATAATGGGACGTGTAATAAATGTAGCATTTTTGTAGCTTTGGAGGCGAGGGTGTCGGAATTGGAGGCCCGGCTCCGCGCTGTTGAAAAACCAGCAGATAGCCGAGGCCCCTTAGCCAGCGCGGAGCCACCGAGGGTAGCTCCCCGTAGCAGTCCTCCAGCAGAGCCCGCGCAGCCGGGGCCTCAGGCCGGCTGGGTGACAGTGCGTAGAAAGCATAGTCCTAGATCCCAGCCCACAAGTCACCACCAACCTGTCTGTGTTTCTAACAGATTTTCCCCGCTCAGTGACACACCCGCTGAGAAGGTAACTCTGGTAATTGGCAGCTCCATAGTCAGAAACGTGGCACTAGAGACACCAGCGACCATAGTCAAATGTCTGCCAGGGGCCAGAATGGGCGACATCATACCATTTGTCATACCATTTGTGAGCTATCCTACTTGGATTTTACTTACATTCACATCCTTTAGCTAAACCCATAGTTTGTAGAGGGGTCAGAAAAGATCTTATTGCTCAAAGGTATCAGTCAGGAGCACAGCATTATCCACCAAAAAACATCATGTGAAACACAGTGGTGGCAGCATTATGCTCTGTGACTACTTTCCATCCGTCCATTATCTATACCTGCTTATCCATGCAGGGTCACAGGGGGCAAGAGGTGGGGTAAACCCTGGACATGTCACTAGTCCATCACAGGGCAACACAGAGGGTGTATTCACACCAGGAACATCATTTGGTCCCCTAGTTTGGTGCCGACCAATAGCTGACTTTATTTTAGTTTTTTTGTTTGGTGCGGTTCACTTTCACATTGTACAAGTGAATTATACTGTAGACAAACCCACACGCGTGACAATCGTCGCTCCCACTGGACAGAAATGACCTGGGCGGGACACATCACAGACCTGGAAATGAAGGAAAACTATCATAGAAAGAATGCTTGCTGCATTTTTGTTCTGCATATTTGTGACGTTATTGCAGCTGCAGAATCATTGTGAGTCAAGAGCACCTCACGCTGACATCACGCTGTCAAAAACAATGTGTATGTAAAGACGGAAATGTGTGCATATTAGTCAATAGTTGTGCATAAGTAAAATCCAAAAGAGGTATTGTATATTTTCTCTATAAGAATACAAAATAAAATGTTACAGCTTCAAGAAATTACAAACACAAAGTTCAAGTTTACACTTGTGGTTTATTCTTTATGAATACAATATGCTGTAACAGTTTGTGAATACGATTTATTTTCTTTGAGAATACGAATTTACATCAACGACTTGGTGTCACATGATCTCAGGCTGGTTAGTGGAGCACAGAGTTGGGTCCTGTCCCAATACCCACACTACACCCTACGCCCCTCTATGAAGTGTTTACTTTGAACAAGTGCATGTAAGGGTTGAAGTGCGCAGGTTACAACCTGCAAAATTGGAGAATTGGGACAGTGGGGGTTACGTCATCAACTTGCACCTCTGCACCGTAACTGCAACATCAAAAAGGGCGGGAACCAGCGCTGTTTTCACAGTCTTGCTGCTAAAAAAAACAATTTAAAACTGCAACAAGCAATTGTTTTGAGGAGAAAACAGTGCAGGAAGCGAAGGAGGCTTATACACCAGACTCTCGCCGCGTCAGTGTTTGTTTGAAAGGTAACTTCAGTGTTATGACCTACTGACTGCCCAGACTCACTCTGAACCCAGTGGTATCTTACAATGTTGAGCCTGGAAAACCAGTAAAAAAAATATATATTTGTCGGCTTGCTGTCTAAAGTTTACGCAGTTCTTATTATTCTGATTTGATGGCTGGTTACGTTGACGGTTGTGATTGGTTTTTGCTCAGAACGTCATCTGCAGCAGTGAATATACTTCGGCGAAGTCCGCATGTGGGGCAGTAAGGGGGCGGGGCTAAGGACCACTCTGGAGAATTGGGACACACCACACACTCGAACCCATCAACGGGAACGCGCAATTCAGGGACACAAGGGTGGAAGTGCGGGTATTGGGACAGGGCCATGGTCGATTCGCGTTGCACATGCGCTGTCACACTCCTCACCGCCAGTAAACGTAGTGCCGGAATGGGAGATAATTCAGTCTAAAAGGAATATTAGGAACAGAGGGGAAATAGGGCGGGAAATCAAGAGTCTTATGAATAAAGCATTGTTCTTATTTTTATGAAATACAAAACTAAAACATAATATAGTGGGTGGAGTTATAAAATGATGTACAGTAGGTGGCGGTATGCACCTCTGAATTTGTTGCGAACCGCCAGCAGAAGAAGAGAAGAAGAAGAAGCAGCAGCACTAGCGCCAAAAGAACGGACCAAGAAACTACGGTACAAAGCCAGGTAATGGTAAAAAGTTTATATATGTCTTAATGTCGTTAATATATGCTCTTGGTCCATCATCTTGGCGCTAGTGCCGCTGCTTCTTCTTCTGCTGGCGGTGCACAAGAAATTCAGAGGTGCATACTGCCACCTACTGTACATCATTGTATAACTCCACCCACTATATTCTGTTTTAGTTTTGTATTTCATAAAAATAAGAACAATGCTTCATTTATAATACTCTTGATTTCCTCCCTATCTCCCCTCTGTTCCTGATATTCCTTTTAGACTGAATTATCTTCCATTCCGGCACTACGTTTACTGGCGGTGAGGAGTGTGACAGCGCATGCGCAACGCGACTAACTCTGTGCTCCACTAACCAGCCTGAGATCATGTGACACCAAGTCGCTGATGTAAATTCGTATTCTCAAAGAAAATAAATCGTATTCACAAACTGTTATAGCATATTGTATTCATAAAGAATAAACCACAAGTGTAAACTTAAACTTTGTGTTTGTAATTTCTTGAAGCTGTAACATTTTATTTTGTATTCTTATAGAGAAAATATACAATACCTCTTTTGGATTTTACTTATGCACAACTATTGACTAATATGCACACATTTCCGTCTTTACATACACATTGTTTTTGACAGCGTTCTTACCCCATAAGATTGTTATTCACGCTGGCGGTAATGACACCCGGTTACGCCAATCGGAGGTCACCAAAGTTAGTGTTGCTTCGGTGTGTAAGTTTGCCAAAACAATGTCGGACTCCGTCATTTTCTCCCCTCCCCCATCTGACCAGTGACAACATGTTTAGCCGCATGCTGTCATTCAACCGCTGGCTGTCTAGGTGGTGTCCAGAAAACGATGTGGGTTACATTGATAACTGGCAAACATTTTGGGGAAAACCTGGTCTGATCCGGAGAGACGACATCCATCCCCCTTTGGATGGAGCAGCTCTTCTTTCTAGGAATCTGGCTGAATTTATTAGTTCTCCAAACCTCTGACAACCCAGGGTTCAGACCAGGAAGCAGGGTCGTAGTTTAATACTCCTCTCTGCAGCTTCTGTACTGCTACCCACCCATTACCCTATTAAGACAGTGTCTCGCCCACGGCCAAAATTGTATAGTGTACCCCGCCTCTCGCCCATAGACTGCTGGAGATAGGCACCAGCTCCCCCGTGACCCACTATGGAATAAGCGGTAGAAAATGACTGACTGACTGACTGACTAAAACGAGGAAATCAGGAAAATCTAATAAAAATAAACACAACTCAGACTAAAAAGAAAAATAAAACAATTAAATGTGGCTTACTGAACATAAGATCTCTCTCTTCAAAGACTTTGCTAGTTAGTGACTTGATTTGTGACAATCAGATTGATTTATTTTGCCTCACAGAAACCTGGCTGCAGCAAGGGGATTATGTTGCTATAAATGAGTCAACTACTAATTATTTAAATTTTCACATTCCTCGAAATACCGAGCGAGGAGGAGGAGGAGTAGCAACCATCTTTCAGTCTGATTTATTGATTAGCCCCAGACCAATCAATAGCTACAACTCCTTTGAATATTTAATCCTTAGTTTTCCTCATCCAAATTGCAAAGCACTAAAACCTCTTCTGTTTGTTGTTTTGTACCGTCCACCAGGCCCTTACTCTCAATTTTTAGATCAGTTTTCAGATCTTTTATCTGATTTAGTGTTAAATACAGATAAAGTTATTATAGTGGGGGATTTTAACATTCATGTTGACGCTGAAAGTGATAGGCTAAATATAGCGTTTAATGCTATCTTAGACTCAATTGACTTTGCTCAAAACATTAACAAACATACCCACCTTTGTCTTCCTTCTCTGGACCTTGTGCTGACATATGGCTTTGAGTGGAAAGACATAACGATATTTCCTCATAACCCTGTTCTGTCTGACCATTTTTGAATAACCTTTGAGTTTAATTTAACCAAGTACTCCACACCTGAAAGAAAATTTCATTATAGTAGATCATTATCAGACAATGCTGTAACAACCTTTAAAGAATCTGTTCCACTTTTGATTTCCTCATTATCACAGAAAAGCACATTTGCATTTGATCCAGTCAATCACAATATTCTCTTAGAAATGCTGGAATATGCTGTAGGGATCAGGGGAACAGCGCTAGGCTGGTTTAAATCTCATCTGTCTGACAGATTCCAGTTTGTTCATGTAAATGATAAATCATCTTTAAACTCCAGGGTTAATTGTGGAGTACCACAGGGTTCAGTACTTGGGCATATTCTCTTTACTATGAATATACTTCCAATTGGTAAAATTATCAGGCAGCATAGAATAAATTTTCACTGTTATGCTGATGATACTCAGCTTTACTTATCCATAAATCCTGATGAACCCAACCAGTTAGATAGACTACAAGCATGTCTTAAAGACATAAAAACTTGGATGACTTTAAATTTTCTGCTTCTAAATTCAGACAAGACAGAAGTTGTCGTCTTTGGACCGGAGTCTTTGAAAAAGAAACTGCTTAGTCAATCACTTAACCTGGATGGCATTAAATTGACCTACAGTAATAAAGTAAAAAACCTTGGTGTTATTTTTGACCAGGACATGTCATTTAAATCCCACATTAAACAGGTTTCTAGGATTTCCTTCTTTCATCTCCGGAACATTGCCAAAATTAGAAATATCCTATCCAGGAGTGACGCTGAAAAACTAGTCCATGCATTTGTTACTTCAAGGCTGGACTATTGTAATTCTTTACTATCAGGATGTCCACAAAATGTAGTTAAAAGCCTTCAGCTGATTCAAAATGCTGCAGCAAGAGTTCTGATGAAAATTAAAAAGAGAAATCATATTTCTCCTATTTTAGTTTCCCTTCATTGGCTCCCTGTTAAATCCAGAATAGAATTTAAAATTCTCCTCCTCACATATAAAGCCCTTAATGATCTAGCTCCATCATACATCAGAGATCTGATGGTTCCATATGTTCCTAACAGAGCACTTCGTTCTCAGACTGCAGGTTTACTGGTGGTTCCTAGAGTCTCTAGAAGTAGAATGGGAGGCAGATCCTTTAGTTATCAGGCTCCTCTCCTGTGGAACCAGCTCCCAGTTTTAGTCCGTGAGGCAGACACCCTGTCTACTTTTAAGACAAGGCTTAAAACTTTCCTTTTTGATTAAGTTTATAGTTAGAGTGGCTTAGGTTATCCTGAACTATCTCTGTAGTTATGCTGCTATAGGCTTAGGCTGCTGGAGGACATAATGACCACTTTCACTCTCTTCGCTACATTCTCACACTACTCTCCAATTTTGCATTATTTGCTGTTATTTCAGCTTTTAACTTTGTTCTCTCTTTTCTCTTCCTAGAAGCTACACCTGGCCTGGCTCTGTGTCTGCCTGTGACACCTTTCTGGAGAGGGGCATTGTCCAAGCTTCTGCTGGCAACAACTTAATGCTCACCCTGTACAGATGATCCACATAGCCCTGTCTTTTAGTGTTTAACCCTTTCTCTCTCTTAGACATGGAAATTGACTGAGCTTAACTGTGACTAACTCTATGTGCTCTCTTTCAGACTCTATTCTTGAAAACTGGCTCAGAGTTTATCTGTTCTTTCTTTCTAGATGAAATGACTAAAGGAGCTACATCCATTAACATTTACTTTTCCTTCCCATAGAAAGTACTCCTGGATCAGTGCTTCTTTGTTTTCTTTGTGTCTCTGCTCTGTTCTCTAAAACCTCCAGTCGGTCGTGGCAGATGGCCGCTCACACTGAGCCTGGTTCATGGTTCTGCTGGAGGTTTCTTCCTGTTAAAAGGGAGTTTTTCCTCTCCACTGTCACTACATGCATGCTCAGTATGAGGGATTGCTGCAAAGTCAACGCCAGTGACTGTCCACTGTCGCTACATGCTCATCCAGGAGGAGTGAATGCTGCAAGTCACTGACTGGATGCAATCTGCTGGGTTTCCTTAGATAGAAAAACTTTTTATCCAGTTTGAATAAATAACTGAATCTGACTGAACTGTTCAATTGTTAGGATTAATTGGAATGTATGAACCTGACGGTTGTGAAGTGCCTTGAGACGACATGTGATGTGAATTGGCGGTATATAAATAAAACTGAATTGAATTGAATTAAATAATCTAAAAACAGAGTGAATTGCGAGCCGCTCAGCTGCTTCTGATTATTGCGGTAGATACAAATGATTTCAATCCAAGTTTTTTAGGACACATATTAACAGCCGTTGACGGCATAAATTAGCTTTAATTTGTTTTTCTAACTAACACATTAAACCCAGTTCTGGTATTATACACATTAGTTGAGATGACTCAAAACATGACACTCCTTTGTTGTGTTGAACTGAAACAAACTTCAGGGAAATGTTTCCCGAGAGGCAAAAATAAACACGCTTTCCACCCCACCCTCTCTGCTGCACCTTGTCTTCTCTCCTCAGTATCCTGCGCAGGTGTGTGTTGCAGAAGCCGGATGTTGTGAGGAGCGCCAAACCTTTTTACGCACCGTCCTGCAGCCTCACCTTCAGCGTCACTTCTGTGCTTCCACACCTGAACATCGGGGTGCAGCCGCAGCGGTGCTCCTGCTGTCCTCTCATACTGAGATGGACTGATCTTCCCCCGGAAGCCATGCCTTGTCCTGCGGTTCATTTCGGATCACGGAGCCAAGTCCTTGCAGGGAACCGAGCCGTCTTAAAACGACGAGATTCCAGTTTCTGCAATCCCGCAGCCGCCGTGCGCACTGTAGGCGTGGAGCTAAGATCCATGATCTCAACAGAAAAGAAAACCGGTTCCTCCAGCTCATCTGCCCATCCTGCGCTGGCGCTTCATTGTTATGTTTCCCGACAGAGAGGCGGCTGACTGTGTGTCCCAGGCCGGGTTCGGTGCTCCTTTAATGCCTGATCGCTCCTTAATGTCCCGGGATGGAGAACTGCTGCCGCTCCTGTTGTCCCTGCTTGACCCAGCTCTGGAACTGGATCTGGCCCGGCATTCGCTACCCGCCCATCCCCAATCAGAACCTGGTCATCGCCAACCCGGGGGCCCGGCCGGACGAGATCCGCACCGTGTCGGGCGAGATCTGCGTCCCCTTGCCCAAGAAGCGGCCGGCGCAGCTGTACGCGGCGCTCTACGACTTCCAGGCCCGCAGCGACGACGAGCTGACGGTGAAGGAGGGGGACAAGCTGTCGGTGATCGAGAAGAGAGGGGAGTTCGTGCTGGCCAAGAAGCTGACCGGGTCCCCGCAGTCCGGACTCATCCCGGCCAACTATGTGGCTCTGCTGCAGGACGAGTTCGCCAAACACAAGTGAGTCTTCCCGAACCTTCTCCTTTACATGCCTGTTTGCCTTGTATTATAAGGACACCTGATCGTTTGTGTCCGATCAGTTATCTCAGCTGATGGTGGATGTGTCTCAGACAGTTAAAGCCCACAGACTGAAGCACATGTGTGATGAGACTGAGGACAGAGTCAGTTTAAATAGTTCCTGTGGTTCTGGAGAACCTGTTCCACCTGAGACTCAATGGAAACAAAGTGACAGTGACCCGGATATGACCTTTCTGCTTTCAGGGAGCTGTTGATGCATCAAATGTCACTGAGGGGGAAATAATCTGGAAGAAACTCAAATCTGCGTTTAAATGTTTTCTTAGGTTTCTGGAGTGTTGATGGTTCTAGGCTGGCACCAATTAATCCTACAGAGATCAGAAAAGCCAATTTTCCTTCGACCAACTGATTATCAGAAAAATAAAAATCTGATCATTTTAGTCCCAAGTCATTAAATGCATCAAAAATTCCCTTAATTTTACATATAAAAACACGCTCAACCTGCTTGTTGTTTGGTGCATCTTCTGTGTTTAATTAGGCCCAGAAACCAATTAGATAGACATTATAGAGCACTTGATCAGATGTTTATGACAGAACGTGAAACAAGTATTCCAGCAACCAGCAACAAACACACAAAAAATGCTAAATGAAGTTATTAATAATGATTAAACAAATATTCTAAAATGTCAAATAAAATGCAGGAAACCTAACAGAATATGGGAAGACAATCTGGGGGAAATCTAAAGCAAACAAAAAAATAAATCAATAATAAAAACAATGAACAAAATGTAAAAAGTATATTTCAGTTATGTTGAAATTTTAAATATTGCTAAAAATATAAAATTACAGGGATTAGGATCAAATTAAAAAGGAACAGAACATAGCTAAAACAAAACAAACGTAAAACCCAGGCTGTAAAGACAAGTTTTGATTTGCTTTTTAAATCAGTTTCCATTGGGACTTCAGGGAGGTTAGAGACGGCAAAACAAAGGTTTGACGCCTCACCAGGAGCTTTAGTTTTAACTGTACGTACCAACAAAAGGCCATTTTCTGAAAACCTGGGGGGTGAAGGGCTTGTAAGGTCCTGGTCCTCAGGGTTCACTGTCCTCCACGTTTTAGGTGTTTCCCTGCTTCCACAGACCTGGGTGATTAACAGGCTGAGGCACATCTAAACAAGGAAGGACTGTGGAACCTGTGGACCAGGGTTGAGAACCATGTTGTTTTAGAAAAAAAATTGGAATCTGTCAAAACTGCAATCAGCAGATCAGAACCCAAAGAAAACTGGAAATCTGTATCAGCCTTGAAAAAACCGATCTGTACATCCATAGTTTGCATGACTGTATGACTGAGTACCAACACCAGAGACCCCACCCCCAGTTTCAGGGAAGTTACAGTCAAAGGAGGTGAGAAAACATTACATTTAAAAAAACTTGAGTGCTGGAGATGAGAAGAAAGAGCTCAGATACTTTATTCATGGAATAACATCTTTGCATTTTACAGTGCACTGCTGTTAAACAGTCCTGAGATGGTTTTAGGATTAAACAGCTTCATTATGATCTTTTACCTCCCCAGAATGAATCAAATCTGGTCTAAAATGTGAAGTCAAATTTTTTCAGACATTGCCTGCAGGAAGGCTTTCTGTGTCAGGCTTTGAAGCCCCCTGGATGAGACCATTCTGCACTGTGTGCACACTGATTACCTCAGCTTAGCAGCAGAAAAGCTCTGCTGAAATTACTACTGCTGGGAATGTTGGCCAACTTCAAGGTTTGATTCGATGCATGTCTGTGTCATCTGCCTTTTTAAATAAAACCTCCTACCAGTATCAGAGGCTTTTCTACTGGTAGGGGCCTACCAGTAGAAAAACCAGCAACATTTTGATCAGCAGGCTCACCACAAGCTGCCAGTGATGCATTTTTCTGCATGTTATGGATGCCAGTAAAGTTTGTTTCAGGATATTTTATTAGTGCAGCAGCCATATTAGGTTTGACGTCAGGGTTTCCTCAGTGGAAACAGCAACTGTAATTTATGGATGTGGTACATGCACATCAGTCGTCTGCTTTTGTAAAGCATTCAGCCTTTTGCCTTCATTTATCCGGATGCAATCAGAACCTCTATGGCAGCCGTTATCGTGAGCATGTAGGGCAGCGAGGGTCCGTCCGATTGGCCATACACGTTTCCAGCAATCAGAGCATGAATGAAAAGCTCCTGGGAGTCTCAAAGCTAAGCTTCCCATTTCTTACAGCAGCCTCAGGATACTATTAGTCCACACGTTAGACTTGTGAGATATTGTTGGCATAAATCAGAGTTAATCCAGAGCTTCCTCAGACTGCATCCTGAAGTATCCAGAGCACACTAATTTACCAACTTTGTCTCCAATCTGCTCATTCATTGTTGAGACCAGATATTTACATAGACTGTATAAAATGACAAGGAACCTTTTTCCTAACTGTCAGATATTAAAACTGGATAAACTTCTTGTTTTAGGTCAGTGTGTGCGTGCATCATTGTTTGAGCGTAGCTCCTTCAGGCATCTGTAAATTGAACCGGAGATGATGTTTTGGCTAATTGCTTTGGATTTTTCCTTGATGATGGTGCATCCACAGGCTTGCCTCCCTCTAACTCAGATGTTACGGTTTACAAAGCCATGACATCATCTGGGTTTTACCACGATGTCTAAAGCGGTGGAGTCAGAACCTTTTGCCATGTTGGCCAAAATCATCTGGTTGAAAGTACTCAGACCACAAATCGTGGATTTCCTTCATTTATTAAAAAAACAGCAAAATATTTATTGTAATTTGTTCAATAATAAGCTCAATCTGCAACATTTTCATGAAACAAAGAAAGCAGTTTGATTTTTGTAGGAAGATTGTCTTTAAATCATTGTGGATCTGAAAAATGTGGTTTTGCACATTTGCATTTATTACAAGGCAAACAGTGTTGATTATTTTTTGGATTGATTGTATACTATTTGGGTCCAGGAAAATGTTTAATCTGTGCTCAGCAACACAGACAGGACGAGCTGTATTCAGCCAAGTTTAATGAAGGGATTCACCCAAGGCGCTGCATGTTTGTGCTCCTGTTTAAAATCAAAATACTATGAATGCTATATGCTAAACATGACATTTACCATCTGAAGATGGGTTTCCTATGTCAGTGAAAATCTTGCCATAAAAAATGTTAACGTGTCCGTCAGCATGAACCAGTTTCACTGCTGCACTTTAGACACCCCCAATTTAAAGAAATAATATCCTTAGTGTGAGAAAACCTGTGCATTTTAAGGTGATAATAGAACAATCTCATTTCTAATTTTGGTGAACCTAACTGACCAAAAACAGGAAAAGTTTATTCTGATTTATTGTCTTGTTTATTGTCATACCATTTGTGAGCTATCCTACTTGGATTTTACTTACATTCACATCCTTTAGCTAAACCCATAGTTTGTAGAGAGGTCAGAAAAGATCTTATTGCTCAAAGGTATCAGTCAGGAGAACAGCATTATCCACCAAAAAAACATCATGTGAAACACAGTGGTGGCAGCATTATGCTCTGTGACTACTTTCCATCCGTCCATTATCTATACCTGCTTATCCATGCAGGGTCACAGGGGGCAAGAGGTGGGGTAAACCCTGGACATGTCACTAGTCCATCACAGGGCAACACAGAGGGTGTATTCACACCAGGAACATAATTTGGTCCCCTAGTTTGGTACAGACCAATAGCTGACTTTATTTTAGTTTTTTTGTTTGGTGCGGTTCACTTTCACATTGTACAAGTGAATTATACTGTAGACAAACCCACACGCGTGACAATCGTCGCTCCCACTGGACAGAAATGACCTGGGCGGGACACATCACAGACCTGGAAATGAAGGAAAACTATCATAGAAAGAATGCTTGCTGCATTTTTGTTCTGCATATTTGTGACGTTATTGCAGCTGCAGAATCATTGTGAGTCAAGAGCACCTCACTCATCACAGGTTTTGCAACCTTCTATTTCTAATTTTGGAACGGTGTCGGTGAATGCGTGCTGCAAGCCAAAGGAGAATGTCCTCTGCATGCCCTGAGCCACAGCAGGCTGGCAGCAGCGTTGCAAAACAACAGACTTCAATGCATTGACGTTAAGTCCAAGAAGGTGTATGTTTAACTGTAGTTGGGTCGAATTAAGGCCGGTTTGTACACCAGAAGCGAACTGCACCAGAGTCTGTTTGTTCCTTCTGTCTATGGACAGACAGACGCAGCAAAGTGGTGAGCTGCAAATAATGCTAAAATGACTAACTTTATTTTAGACATGAACTTATTTTATGTGGTTATGACTTCCTGGTCATTATACTGATAGCAGTAGCATCATGATATCTGCACATGTTAGAGTTGTGTGCTGCTTTTAGCTTCTTGAGGACAGAACCGTACTGCATGTTTTAATATTATTATTACATAGACAGTCTTCATCGTTTTTGCTGTTTTTGTCTTGTTTCTGTGATGCTAGATAATTGTTGTCAAACTACAAAAATGGCCGAACGGGTCAAAGTGGAGCGGTCTTAATCTCAAGGGGGGCAGGGTGTGAAGCACCTCAACAGCAATTAAAGAGACGTTACCAAAACGAGTTGTTCTCAGATGCACCTCAGAACAGGGTAAATGAGGAGCCCGAAGAGCTACAAGAACAAAGAGTTCAGACCAGAGAATTGCAGTTCTAGAATAAAAGTTTTGGAATGGCTTAACCAAAGTTCAGAAGTAAATCAGACAGAAAATCTGTGTTGTCACCTTAAAGGTCTGTGGGCAACAGATGTCCTCACAGTGTGAGATATTTCTAGAACTTTAGTTATTTTCCAGATGTGAGGATGTTGATACTCTTAACAAAGAACACTGAATGCTGAAAAAGTGTTTTTTAAAAGAATTTATTTTAGGGTGTTGCTATTTTCTGGTAACAAGATATTGCATTTAAAGTTTTTTTTTTAACATTCTAACAGATTTATGTTTTTCAGTTGAACTGTATGCCAAATTTAATGTTACAAAAGCATTTAAATTATTTATAATGGTCTGGTGCACATCTGCGATCCACCAGTAGTTAGAAATTAAGGTGATTGTTAAAAAAAGGCAAAAAAGTCAGCAAACCTTTAGTTTTGATTGAGAAGGTTAAATTAAGAAGGTTTTGGTGTTAATGTGTTACTCACTTAATTTGTTTAGAGTGTCTTTTTAACAAAATCTTATAATCATACCACAAATGAAGTCTTAGGTTCAGTGTTCACAGTGCTTGGCAGCATCTTAGCTGAGCGGGACTCGTTTCCTGTGCAGCAGCTGAGCTCATGCAAGTGTCCAACACCCTGCAGCCGCAGCGCCTCCATTATTTATCCAGCCTGCATGGAGTCATCATGTTTCAGCAAAACTCTCTCGACTTATGTTCACACTGCATAGCCAACACGCACACCTCGGATAGCAAACTCAGAATTTCCATTCCTACTGTGGAAATCACACAACACATGATGTCAGTGTCAGACGCTGGAGCTACTACAGAATATTAGAGGTCAAACACTGAGAAAAGAAAAAATTCAGTTGTTTAGTCCAGATGAGGAGTTTTTTTTCCCTTTAAAAAAAACAGCTGAACTCTTAAATATTTCTGCATTTAAGCACTTTTTAAATTTTTTTTTTTTTAATTGCACTAATTTGCAGGAGATTAGAGTTGTTCGTCTTATAAACTGGCTCATTGTCCCATCCATTAAGAACAGAGCAGGGGCTGCCTTCAGACCCGAAGCATCACAGGGAAGCAGGGACTAATGATGAGTGGTGTTGGGTCGAGTTGAGCAACCCGTCTTAACTCTGGGGACAGGACCGAGCCTGCTAACGCTACAGAGAAAGATGTACATTGAGGTTCCTCCTGAAACCAAGGTGCGTTGAGCCAAAGCCCCCAAATTCACCTCTGGTAGGGAAGCAGAGGATCTTGGTGGCACAACTTGACATCAGTGACATCCTGTATTTTCAGGTCTTACCTGTCATGAATACAGTCTTTCCACAAGAAGACGCATCTCCACAGACTCACAGTCTGCTTCATATTAAAGGTTGTCTTGTAGAACATGTGTGGGATCAGCTTGGACGTAAATCCTTGGGGGAACAACATTTCTGTAATGAATTACGCCCTGTATGCTGGCTCAAGGGGTGCAACGCCCTAATGACATGGGCCCTTTACTGTTCACCAACTCTGTTCTCCATTGAGGCTGATTTTATTAGTGTCTGGAAAACACTCAGTTTTCTGTCTGGGAGCTTTTTGTCAATGAATGTAAAACATTCTGCAGCATCTCCCCCATTTTAATGATATTTTTGGTTATTACATTTGTGAAAAGAAAAACAGACAGTTACTTAATTTAATTTAGACTCAATTATTTGCTGCAAGACCGATACTATATATTCCAAAAGACATCTCTTGCTTTAAATACTTGAACATAATATTCTCTTAAAAGTAATTACCCAAAAATACAAAACTTAAATACAAATTAACCTCTTCCATTAAAATAAAATCCTATTATAATCTGTGGAGATATAAATAAAATCTCAGTAAAAAACACCATCAAAAACAAAATGCACACACTAGAAATGTCCTCTGTTCTGACCAAAAATTATATTTCAGTGATAGCTGATGCTTTTTAAGCCATTGAAATCGTTCTGAAATAAATACAGACGATATGCGTTTTTGATTTCAGAATGGTTTTTTGTTCTTTAATGTTTTTTCTCCATCATAATCGATTAATTCAACACACAGCTGCTCACCTCCTTCCTCAGACGGTACTTGGGCTTGCTTGGTGCAGGGGGGAGCTGACAGATGACTGCTGCTGGTCTTGAAGCGTCTGTTCGGAACATTTTTTTAGCAGGGCAGCTTGCTAGACGTTTGCCTGCATTGATTAATTACAACAACAGTGAAATGTATAAATCCAGAGCTTTCTTCAGAAATATGAGCTAATTTGGGAGAAAAGTGGGCTAGCTTATAAACTATGGACAAAGTTAGGGATGGACAACAATTGAGAAATGTTTCCAAAACAAATAAACTTAGTGTTACCAATACATTTGTAAATAAAATATATGTTCGATTGTAAGTTTATTACTGAGTGTCATATCATTTTGTCAGTATTATAACTGCATTAGGGACCTCTCTGGGCCCCTGTCAATCATGGGCCCCTAGAATCCTTCTCCCTATTCTTCCCTTTTCAACGCCTCTGTTCTGCAGCAACACAAAAATCCTGTTTGGACCATAAAACGTGTCTTCAGAGTGTGTGTCAGTATAAGCATGTGCAAGTCAATGGATCAATCAGCTGTATAATTGTTAATGTTTACCTATAATATTTTGAATAATAGTATTAAGTCATTTAGGAGACGATCTGTGAATGTTTCATATTTGTTGAAGGTTTCCCAGCATTTTATCTGAGATCTGGCTGATGGCCTGTTGTTAGTTTCTGTGAAACTCGAGCACACAGAGAGCAGACCCACCCACCTGGATAACTCAGGGTAAATACCCATCAGTTTCTGAAATGAGCAAACAGGTTGGACTCAGCCAAGCTGTACCACTGCAGCGTTTCATTACTGCGGCCTTCTGGAGGAGATGCTGTGCACAGAATTTAGCAGAGTTTTTAAAAAGTTGTTGTTTGCAGCTGACTTGGTGGACTAGTAAAAACCATGTTTCAGTTTTCCCTCTGTGTCAGCTTGCAGGGTCCAGAATGTGCTGTCTATCTTTGTGCTTATCTGCTCTTGTCCTCTGAAATTCTGCGTTTATCCTGACTTCTTGTAAGGGAAACCTTTTCATCCTCCTCCGTGTCCATCTCCTCCCTCTCTAGGTGGTACTATGGGAACATAAACCGCATGAAATCTGAGAAGCTGCTGCTCGCTTCACAAAATAAGGATGGAGCTTTCCTGGTGCGCATCAGTGAGAGTCACAGCGATGAGTACACAATATCTGGTAAGTGGGTCCACATGCCCGACTAAGCATTTAACATCTCTTCTCAACATACCGAGATACTTAGCAGGAATTACTGAGCGAATTTACATTTCATGTTTACTAGTTCCTTACGTATTATTCCACCTTTTCACAGCATGTCACTGAGCCCTGTTCCCCATAATAAAAGTAGACTTTTATTATGAAAACGGCAGACTAAAACAACATACTTTCTGTCATGGAGTAGATTCTAATGTATCAACCCAAGATTATCAATGGGCCCCCTCTGGCCACCCTTTGGAAACTCTCTGGAGACGCCTCTGATTGAATGTGTTGAACTTAAACACGCATCACCGAGTTATTTTTATGAAACCATATTTTTCCTTTTGTTCACCTTTCACACCGAGAGCATATGAATGTGTTGATTTGAGGCATCTTCTTTCCTTTCAAGTTGAATAACCCTTCTGAGAATGAGGTGCAGGGAGATTTAAAATCTACTCATTCGCTTTCTCTCATTTTCTCCATAATTGTTTCTCCATTGTTTCTACCTTGTGTAGCTTTTACATAATGCCTTCATCCCCCACCTAAAGTCACAAAACAATTAGAGCAACCCAGTAAATAATCCATTCTTCAAAAAGTGTTTTTATTACAGGTAAAAAACAAATTAAAAAGTTGTTTTACCTATTAAACTGAACACATCTTTTTCTGTCTCTGCTCTGTTCTCTTAAACCCCCAGTCGATTGTGGCAGATGGCCGCTCACACTGAGCCTAGTTCTGGTTCTGCTGGAGGTTTCTTCCTGTTAAAAGGGAGTTTTTCCTCTCCACTGTCGCTACATGCATGCTCAGTATGAGGGATTGCTGCAAAGTCAACACCAGTGACTGTCCACTGTCTCTACATACTCATCCAGGAGGAGTGAATGCTGCAAGTCACTGACTGGATGCAATCTGCTGGGTTTCCTTAGATAGAAAAACCTTTAACCAATTTGAATAAATAACTGAATCTGATTGAACTGTTCAATGGTTGATGATTAATTGGAATGTATGAACCTGACTTGAAATCTCTATGATTCGATTGAATTGACTTTGTAAAATGCCTTGACACGACAGGTGTTGTGAATTGGCGCTATATAAATAAATTAGAATGATATGAACAAAAAGGAAGGGTATCCTAATTGAGGAAAAAGTTAGGAAACCCTACCTGGTAAGAGCTAGGGTTAACCCCTTTGGTTGAAATACCTTCATCGAGATGCTTCTAACAGCCGTCTACCATCTCTGACATCAGTCTGAGGAAAGTTCCCCCAATCCTCACTTTCTGCTCCTTGCTTTCTGTCGTTTAAGGGGTTTCTTTCATGTACAGCCTGGTTTAAATCACCCACAGCATCTCATTGAGATCAAGATCTGGGCTTTGACTAGGCCAAGGACTTTCCATTTATTAATTTTCAGCCAGTCTTTGGTGGATTTTCTCGGATTTCTGAAGGCCTCAAACAGCTCTTTTAATCTCCCCTTTATTAAACAGGCAAACCTCCTTTAAATATGCAGATTAATGATATTCTAATCATCTGCACCTGATATGATTTTTAACCATTTTAAGTGAGAATAATAAAAAAATGAACTATCCTAATTTATTCCTCACTTTGTTGCTTTTTTATTATATTTTACATCAAATGTTTAAAGGGAAGGCTGCATAGTGGCGCAGTTGGTAGGTCAAGGAGGTCCTGGGTTCAACTCCCGGTCTGGAGTTTTTCTGCATGTTCTCCCTGTGCATGCGTGGGTTCTCTCCGGATACTCCTGCTTCCTCTCAGACTCCAAAGACATGCCTGTTGGGTTATTTGGTCTCTCTAAATTGCCCTTTTCTTCAGTTTTTGTTGTATTTGTAGTACTTGAATTTCTCGGTATTCCTAAACTTGACATTAAATATCCAATGCCAATGGTCCTAATATATTAGAAAAGCTCGCAGGTTAAATTAAGCTGTCCACAGTGTTTCATATGATTGTGTTTTTGGTCTGATTTGAATGACTCCAAAGCAAACAATTTTGCAGCTTAGAGTTCTCTGTTCAGATTCTCTGAAATATCTACCATCTGTTCTTTCGGCACCCATCTGCATTAAAGATATTTAGAGACACAATTACATCAGTTTTTCTGATTTCCTCTTTGTAGATCTGGCCTTTCTAAATACCACACTAACTGTTGCTACTGTTTTCAGCCCGAAGTGAGGGGAAAGTATTCCACTTCCGGATCCAGCGCTCTGTGATTGGAGCATACTTTTTCTCAGATAAGCTCTCCTTCGCCACCCTGGGTGAGCTGATCTCGTACTACCAGAAAAACCCACATAACCTGGGAGTGAACTTGGTAAAGCCATGTGCCCAGCAGGTAAGATGATACAAAATTTATCCTCTTTAACAAACATGTAAACCTTCTCGCTACTAGTGGGAGAGACACATCCATTCTAATGACTTATGGGTCTTTTTGTACCAGAACCTGTCTGTATCTATTTTTTAAATTTTTTTTCATAGAGCCTAGTTTATTTAGTTTTTATCTGTAAGTTATTTTATTTTACTAGATTTATTTAATTTAGTTATTATTATTATTTTCCTTTTTCCATTATTTTAGCTATTTTGTATTTATTTTGTTTAGCACATTTATCTAATTTTATAGAGAATTTTAATAATTATATTGTTTTTTAGGTTTTTTCTTTATATTTAAATTTTAAGTATATTTACTATGTTTATTTAAGTCTACTTTGCTTCGGTACATTTGAATCTTTTAATTTATTTTATGTATTTTGTATTCAGTTTTATTTTTATTGGAATTTTTATTTATTGTTTTATTTTACTTTCATTTTCTCACAACTCAGTGCAATTGAAATGTTCCGTAAAAATTAACACAATAATTTCATATTAAAAAAAGAAGAACTGGATCCACACACAGGTACATTTTGGGCACAATGCCTTCTTTAGACTAAGATGAATAAATCTGGTCATCTCAAGGTTGTTGTGCACAAAACATGCAAAGGGTTAAGGTTAGGTTTAGGAGCTGTTTTGATGTGTGGATGTTTTTCCTTCTTCCTAAATAACAGATCAAGACCAAACCTTTCAGACTGAAAAAAAACAAAAAACTCGTACTCGTACTCGTCGTCTTCCGCTTTATCCGGGACCGGGTCGCGGGGGCAGCAGACTCAGCAGAGACGCCCAGAATTCCCTCTCTCCAGACACCTCTTCCAGCTCCTCCAGGGGGAGCCCAAGGCGTTCCCAGGCCAGCCGAGAGACATAGTCCCTCCAGCGTGTCCTGGGTCGTCCCCTGGGCCTCCTCCCGGTGGGACGTGCCTGGAACACCTCCCGAGGAAGGCGTCCAGGAGGCATCCGGTATAGATGCCCGAGCCACCTCAACTGGCTCCTCTCGATGTGGAGGAGCAGCGGCTCTACCCCGAGCTCCTCACCCTTTCTCTAAGGGAGTGCCTGGTAACCCTACGGAGGAAGCTCATTTCAGCCGCTTGTATCCGGGATCTTGTTCTTTCGGTCATGACCCAAAGTTCATGGCCATAGGTGAAGGGTAGGAACGTAGACCGACCGGTAAATCGAGAGCTTTGCTATTTTGACCGGCACAGTGCCCCTATTACTGTGGCAGCCGCACCGATCCGTCTGTCGATCTCCCGCTCCATTCTTCCCCCACTCGTGAACAAGACCCCGAGATACTTGAACTCCTCCACTTGAGGCAGGAACTCCCCTCCAACCTGAAGAGGACAAGTCACCCTTTTCCAGTCGAGAACCATGGCCTCGGACTTGGAGGAGCTGATCTTCATCCCAGCCGCTTCACACTCGGCTGCGAACCGCCCCAGCGCATGATGTAGGTCTTGGCTAGAGGGGGCCAGCAGGACCACGTCATCTGCAGAAAAAAAATATATATATATATACGACAAATGTAATTCTAATTAATATAGTTAATACTCTTCCAATCATCAACAACAACATTTAGACCATTTTTGTACATATGCACAGAAATGAACGGACTGCAATTAGGGAGGTTGTATTTTGGGACAATATTGGGACACTGCATATGGATCTGCATCACAGGACACAAATCTGCTGCAGCTCACATTTAGAACATCTGCGCAACACGAGATCCACCTTTTTGGAAACATGCTGGGAACAAGAACATCATTTAAAAAACTATGCTTTTCTTCTTCAGTTTATAATTTGAAAACATCATCTCTCAATATCATCTATATCGTCTTTGTCAATGTTCATTGCGGAGGTGGACAAACTTAGTACACCCATTCTGCTTCCATAGAGTTTGAGAGGGAAAGTAGTAGCTAGGCGCTACTTATAAATGCAATGTTTCACTACATTATCGGTGTGAGCACCTGTATAAAACGGGAGTTGGATAGTTTGCCAATGTCACAGCAGAAAGACATCAGCAATGACCTTAGAGAAGAGACTGTTGTTGCCCATCAATCTGGGAAGTGTTATAAGGTCATTTCCAAACAGTTTGAAGTCAGTCATTCTACAGAGAGATTATTAGCAAATGAAAACATCTAAGACAGCTTCCAGTCTACCCAGCAGTGGACTTCAGAGATTATTCACCCCAATTACACAGCGTGCACTGACAAAACAACCCACAAGCTCCATCTCAGAGCCTACAAGCCACAGTTAACAAATGTTTAGTCCATTACAGGACAATCTGAAAAAGACTGAAAACGAATGCTTGGATTGGAAGGTTTGAAGGAGAAGGCATCTCATCTCCGAAAAGAACATGGCAACATGACCGAGGTTTGTAAAGCTGTATCTGAATGGACCACATGACTTCAAGAACAATGACCACGAAGAAAACCAAATACAGCAAAATACCTCATAACCACTCTCAAGAACAGTGGTGGAGGAGTCATGGTGTGGGAATGGTTTGCTGCAGCAGAACCTGGACATCTTACCCATTGAGTTAACCTTGAACTCCTCTGTATACTAAAGTATTCTAGAGTCAAATGTAAGGCCATGGGTCCAACAGGCCTGAATCGAACAACACCAGGACCTTAAGAGAGTTGAGCAGAAACAAATGTCTGCAAACCTCAATGAACAGAAGCAACACAATGAAGGAAAATGGCACAAAATTCCTCCACAATGATTAGAGTGACCGATGAGGTCAGGCAGAAAACAACTGCTTAGAGTTTATGCTTTTAAAGGTGGTTCTGTGGCTGAATCATGGGGTGTACTTAGTTTTTCACAAAGCACATGTGTGTTTTGTCTTTGCTTCTGTTGAGAAAATATGTTGGAGTCTGTTGTGTCTTTTGAAGACTTGAGGTTAGATTGTAATGCATCACTAAGCAGGATAAAGCATGCTTAACAGTTTGAGTGTCAATGTAGAGACGCAGCAATTACATAGCTATTTCTGCACTGCAGCTATTTTAAACTCCCAGCAAGCTGCTTTCTGTATTCATGGCTCATCAGTTCGAGCCCAGCGGGAGCCGACCGCAAAGAACTAGACAGCATTCCTCAGTATCCGCTGTCTTTTTTCTCTAAACCTCCAACACAATGACTTACTCATCACCTGCTAAGCGATCAGACAGAGGCATTTAAAACATAGTGGATAAATAAAAATATGTTAGTTGTTCATAGAAGACCAATCGGTGATTCCTCCCTCTTCTCTCTTCCCTACCAGCGGAAGCTGTGAGTCTGAGGCCGTGGGCACTGAAGCAGAAACACCCTTATGCACACATGTAAACACATTATGTGCAAATGTGAACATGGATACAGGGACACACTTAATGCACAGGCACTCTCCAAAGTGAAAAATAAATTTTTCCTTAAATACAAGATACCTGTTCTGTTTGCCGGAACAGACTTTCAGCCACTGCTCCTGTCACCCTTCATGGTATGCTTTACTCTATGCTGTACTCCATGCGTTGCTCCATGCGTTGCTCCATGCTTTGCTGCAAGCTTTGCTCCAGGCTTTGCTCCATGCTACGCTCCATGCTACACTCAATGTGTTGCTCCATGCTACGCTTAATGCGTTGCTCAATGGGTTGCTCAATGGGTTGCCCCAAGCTTTGCTCCAGGCTTTGCTCCATGCTTTGCTCCATGCTACACTCAATGCGTTGCTCCATGCTACGCTCAGTGGGTTGCTCAATGCGTTGCTCAATGGGTTGCCCCATGCTTTGCTCCATGCTTTGCTCCATGCTACGCTCAATGTGTTGCTCCATGCTACGCTCCATGCTACGCTCAGTGCGTTGCTCAATGCGTTGCTCCATGCTTTGCTTCATGCGTTGCTCCATGCGTTACTCCATGCATTGCTCCATGCATTGCTCCATGCATTGCTCCATGCATTGCTCCATGCATTGCTCAATGCGTTGCTCCATGCATTGCTCAATGCGTTGCTCCATGCTTTGCTCCATGCATTGCTCAATGCGTTGCTCAATGCGTTGCCCCATGCTTTGCTCCATGCTTTGCTCCATGCTACGCTCAATGTGTTGCTCCATGCTACGCTCCATGCTACGCTCAGTGCGTTGCTCAATGCGTTGCTCCATGCTTTGCTCCATGCGTTGCTCCATGCGTTACTCCATACATTGCTCCATGTATTACTCAATGCGTTGCTCAATGCGTTGCTCCATGCTTTGCTCCATGCATTGCTCAATGCGTTGCTCAATGCGTTGCTCAATGCATTGCTCCATGCATTGCTCAATGCACAGCTCAATGCGTTGCTCCATGCATTGCTCAATGTGTTGCTCCATGCTTTGCTCCATGCATTGCTCAATGCGTTGCTCCATGCATTGCTCCATGCGTTGCTCCATGCGTTGCTCCATGCATTGCTCCATGTGTTGCTCCATGCATTGCTCCATGCTTTGCTCCATGTATTGCTCAATGCGTTGCTCAATGCGTTGCTCCATGCATTGCTCAATGCGTTGCTCCATGCGTTGCTCAATGCGTTGCTCAATGCGTTGCTCCATGCGTTGCTAGATGTCACCTGCATGTATTGAGCAGGGTTGGCCATGCATTGCTCAATGTGTTGCTCCATGCTTTGCTCCATGCATTGCTCAATGCGTTGCTCCATGCATTGCTCCATGCGTTGCTCCATGCGTTGCTCCATGCATTGCTCCATGCGTTGCTCCATGCATTGCTCCATGTGTTGCTCCATGCATTGCTCCATGCTTTGCTCAATGCACAGCTCAATGCGTTGCTCAATGCGTTGCTCAGTGCATTGCTCCATGCATTGCTCAATGCACAGCTCAATGCGTTGCTCCATGCATTGCTCCATGCGTTGCTCCATGCGTTGCTCCATGCATTGCTCCATGTGTTGCTCCATGCATTGCTCCATGCTTTGCTCCATGTATTGCTCAATGCGTTGCTCAATGCGTTGCTCCATGCATTGCTCAATGCGTTGCTCCATGCGTTGCTCAATGCGTTGCTCAATGCGTTGCTCCATGCGTTGCTAGATGTCACCTGCATGTATTGAGCAGGGTTGGCCACTTTTAAAAGAGCACAGACCAGGAATGTTGACACACGGCACATAAAGGGAATACCATCAGCACCCACATCATTCCTGTTTTCTGTAGTTTAAACAAAAGCAAAGTATTTGAGATGGTCGATAATTACTACTTTAATGCAGCAAAGCACAAAACACGAACACTGTATAGGAGGACAATAGCCTTTTTTTTCCTCACTGACTTGCATTAAATCACCAAACCTTTCCTGATTTAGGTCAGTTAGGATTAACAGAATAGTTTGTTTGCTCCATGGCAGAATAATGACAGTGAATTGTTTAAGATTGTTATACCTTTAAACAATTAGGAAAAGCCCAGATGATGATGACTGTGTCATGGTTTTGTAAGCTCCTGATTAATAAGTTAATTTGTGGGATTGTTCAGCCATCATATTGTTCAGGAAGGAGACGAGTTCTGTGACCCAGAGATGAACAGGTTTTGGATGAAATATAAGCAAAACATCTTGGACAATGATGGCTGAAGCTTGTATGAGAGCATGGGCTGAAAGGCCAATCAGAGACAAAGAAGCTATAAAATAACAGTTTTTAAATAAACTAATTGAAAAAGAGCTTAATATCTAGAGACATGTCCTGCGGTCTCTTGAAACTAAAAAAAAGACTGGGCGAAGCTTTAATCTTGAGAGGTTCATCCTAACTGTGAAGTACGGGGTTGGCAGTATCATGCTGTGTGGATATTTGCTGCAGGAAGGATTGGGAATGGTGCACTTCACACAAAAGATGGCATCAAGAGCAAAGAATATTATTTTTTTTGAAAGAACATCTCAAGACATCAGCCATGAAGTTAGTTTGGCCTAAAATAGGTCTTTCTAAATGGACAATGACCCTAAGTATAACGCCAAGTTAGTCTCAAAGTGGCTCAAGGACAACAAAATCTATGGAGGGGCCATCACAAATCCCTGATCTCAACCCCAGAGAAGATTTGTGGTTGAGGTGAAAAGGTGTCTGTGTGTGTGTGTGTGTGTGAGAGAGAGAGAGAGCAAGGTGGCCCACAAACCGGACCCAGTTACTCCAGTTCTGACAGGCGGAATGGGCCAAAATTCAAGCAAACTATTGTGAGAAACACATGGAAACGAACCCAAAACAAAGTCAGACAGTTTAAACGGTACAAAGGAAATAGGTGGAAACTTTTGAATTTGAAATTTGAAAGGTTTATTTTTTCATTACTTTTTTCAGTGTCTCATTATTCTGACTTCAAGGAAGCAGGAATACTTCTGATAATCGCTACTGACATAAAACAGGAACGTTTAGTCAGGTTTAATATCAGACAAACTTGTGTCTTTTCCTACAGCGTATGTAAATATCTGGATTTAACCTTAAATCCAACACTTTAAATAACCTGAGGTGTTCTGTTTTTCCCTTTGGCGAATGCAGTTCAGGTTTTTGCATGTCTGATATTCACAACAGCACTTTTAACCACTTGGTTTATTTCAATACTTGTTCTGTTACAATTCAAAAATTAATTTTCCTTTTATTAAAAGATACATTTTGTATTTCTTATGTTTTAATGGCACCTGATTCTCTGTATGATTTGTTTTGACTAATCTTTTGAAATATATGTTGCATGAGACTGAATACTGAAACTCCCTGAACAAATCTTCTTATTCTTAGTAATATTCATCCCACTTAACTTCCTTTCTAGTGGCTAAAAGCACCAAAATGTTTTGTTTTCACTTTATTTCTTATTCATTTCATAGGTTTTGGTTTTTTTTACTTAGCTTTTTGTCACTTTTAAATGTTTCAGATCCTCAAACAAAATTCAATTTCACACAAAGATAACCTGAGAAAGTACAAAAGGCAGGTTTTCAATGATTTTATTTTTTAGGGGAAAAATAGATGAGAAGCAAAAATAAAAGAGGTTAGGAGGAAAATACTTTTTCACTGTATCTTTTCTCACATTGTTTCCAATTACTACATAATTTCATTTTTTTCAAATTGTTGCTTTCCTGCAGCTTCGTGGGACTTATCAGCAATCTCTTGAAAGAAGATTTATGACTTTTAGATAATTTATACTCACCAAAATTATTAATTAATCCATTTGTTAATTATGTTTTAAGCATTTGTTTGTTGAAGAATTTTCCTTTGTTGCGTAGATTTGTAGATTTTTAATTACAATAACTTTTTCCTAAAGTTTGAAAAATGTTTTCCTCATTTATTTAAGCTTGATTGTCCATTTATATTTCTTTTTGTTCATTCTTCTATTATTATGTTGATGGTTATATGTTTGTCAGTTGTGTGATTAAAAATAAAAGTTGAGTTTAATGTAACTTTAAAGTATTGCCTAAGTATTTATGCACATTTATTATTGTGATTGTGTTTCAGTCAGTCTTCCCAGTATATCCCAGTTTCAGATAAACCAATTCAAACATAAAATGTGACCGATTGTGTTTTGACTTCAACGAAATGATATATTCTACCACGTTTTGGTTTTAAAGACAGAAAAAAACAGCTACATTTTCCTCATAATTGCTGAATTGATTTTAGGCCTCGTTGGAGCTCCATACCTTCCAGCAGAAACCCTATTTAGAGTGATTCTGTCACCCAATCTAGATTTTGACATTGCAAAATGTCCACAAACTTTGATTTAAGCTACATTCATGTCTGTAATGTCCTCTCCAAATGTGGTTTAGTCATGAAAATGTAGCTGTTTTGGTTTACTTTCACCCAATGAGTCTCCCTGTACTTTAGGACTTCTAGTGTTCTGTCTAATCAGCCCAGAAAGCAGAGTGAACGCACCCAAACTCTCATTCACCTCCCTTTTATATTTCAACTCTTAAAAATGCAACACTGAAGGCTCACTTCAACCTGCCATTTCTCCTACATAAAACACTATAGATGCATAAGGATTAAATGGGTGGCCAGCAGAAGGTTCTGCAACTCAAGGTTCAAGACTTCTATAGACGCACACGGAGTTGTTGTACAGGGATTGTTTGTTTGAGGCTTAAATTTTGTCTGTGTTTCTGTGGTTCTATGGGCTTCATTTTATAAATATCAGTTGTAGCTCCCCATATAAACACTTGCTGCGCAGAGTATAGTACATATAGCTTAAAAGGTTTAAAAGGCAAACGGGAAATATTATTATTATTTTTTAAACTGGACCTTCAAGATAAAGCATATACTGTATGTCCTGCATATAGAGCACATTGACAATAAACCTGGCTTTGACTTTGACAACCATGCTAACCAGAGTCAATTTGTCTTTGTCCAGCGGGAACTCTTCGACATGGAACCTTGGGAGAGACCGCGGGAAGAGTTCAAACTCAATAAGCAACTGGGAGAAGGACACTTTGGACAAGTATGGGAAGCTTACTGGACCAAAGAGAACAGAAAGGTCGCCATAAAGACGCTGAAACAAGGTGCAGTCCTTTAGGCAACAAGAGGTTTTGTGTTGAAGAGGTGAAACCAAAAGGGTTTTGACTAATGCAAAGCTAACATTTAATAGCAGGTTTGTTTTTCCCTGCAGTTCATTTGAAATTACGACCAATACTACCACCTATAGAGCAGTGAAGTGGTCTACAACTCTGTACATTGCTGCAGTTGACTCCACTGCACAACACAGGAATTGGCTCATTCAATTCAATTCAATTCAGTTTTATTTATATAGCGCCAATTCACAACACATGTCGTCTCAAGACACTTCACAACAGTCAGGTTCATACATTCCAATTAATCCTAACCATTGAACAGTGCAGTCAGATTAAGTTATTTATTCAAATTGGATAAAAAGATTTTCTATCTAAGGAAACCCAGCAGATTGCATCCAGTCAGTGACTTGCAGCATTCCCTCCTCCTGGATGAGCATGTAGAGACAGTGGACAGTCACTGGCGTTGACTTTGCAGCAATCCCTCATACTGAGCATGCATGTAGCGACAGTGGAGAGGAAAAACTCCCTTTTAACAGGAAGAAACTTCCAGCAGAACCAGAACCAGGCTCAGTATGAGCGGCCATCTGCCACGACCGACTGGGGGTTTGAGAGAACAGAGTAGAGACACAAAGAGAACAAAGAAGCACTGATCCAGGAGTACTTTCTATGGGAAGGAAAAGTAAATGTTAATGGATGTAGCTCCTTTAGTTGTTTCACCTAGAAAGAAAGAACAGATAAACTCTGAGCCAGTTTTCAAGGTTAGAGTCTGAAATATAATTAGTTACAGTAGAAGCTCAGTCAATTGCCATGTCTAGGAGAGAGAAAGGGTTAAACACTAAAAAACAGGGCCATGTGGGTCATCGGTAGAGGGTGAGCATTAAGTTGTTGCCAGCAGAAGCTCGGACGATGCCCCTCTCTAGAAAGGTGTCACAGGCAGACACAGAGCCAGGCCAGGTGTAGCTTCTAGGAAGAGAATAGAGAGAACAAAGTTAAAAGCTGAAATAACAACAAATAATGCAAAATTGGAGAGTAGTGTGAGAATGTAGCGAAGAGGGTGAAAGTGGTCATTATGTCCTCCAGCAGCCTAAGCCTATAGCAGCATAACTACACAGATAGTTTCAGTTCAGATTATTTAGTTAAACGGCGCTTATTTACAACAATGTCGTCTCAAGGAACCCCACAAAGGGTCCCACTGATGGTCATTGTTATACTAAAAACCACAAGTATTAGGATACCTCCCTCTGTCAGACTTATTATAACCATTGGAAAAGAGAAGGGGTCATACAGGTAGCAGTAATGGAGGGTGTGTTTGCACCTCAACCATAACTGAGCCGGTTTAGGCTAAACCTGACTCACCCTTACTCCATCCAACAGGGAGGGAGGAAGGCTCTCTCCCTGATAACCTAAGCCACTCTTACTATAAGCTTTATCAAAAAGGAAAGTTTTAAGCCTAGCCTTAAAAGTAGACAGGGTGTCTGCCTCACGGACTAAAACCGGGAGCTGGTTCCACAGGAGAGGAGCCTGATAACTAAAGGATCTGCCTCCCATTCTACTTCTAGAGACTCTAGGAACCACCAGTAAACCTGAAGTCTGAGAACGAAGTGCTCTGTTAGGAACATATGGACCAATCAGATCTCTGATGTATGATGGAGCTAGATCATTAAGGGCTTTATATGTGAGGAGGAGAATTTTAAATTCTATTCTGGATTTAACAGGGAGCCAATGAAGGGAAGCTAAAATAGGAGAAATACGATCTCTCTTTTTAATTTTCATCAGAACTCTTGCTGCAGCATTTTGAATTGGCTGAAGGCTTTTAACTGCATTTTGTGGACATCCTGATAGTAAAGAATTACAATAGTCCAGCCTTGAAGTAACAAATGCATGGACTAGTTTTTCAGCATCACTCCTGGAAAGGATATTTCTAATTTTGGCAATGTTCCGGAGGTGAAAGAAGGAAATCCTAGAAACCTGTTTAATATGGGATTTAAATGACATGTCCTGGTCAAAAACAACACCAAGGTTTTTTACTTTATTACTGGAGGTCAATTTAATGCCATCCAGGTTAAGTGATTGACTAAGCAGTTTCTTTTTTAAAGACTCCGGTCCAAAGACGACAACTTCTGTCTTGTCTGAATTTAGAAGCAAAAAATTTAAAGTCATCCAAGTTTTTATGTCTTCAAGACATGCTTGTAGTCTATCTAACTGGTTGGGTTCATCAGGATTTATGGATAAGTAAAGCTGAGTATCATCAGCATAACAGTGAAAATGTATCCTATGCTGCCTGATAATTTGACCTATTGGAAGCATATATATAGTAAAGAGAATTGGCCCAAGTACTGAACCCTGTGGTACTCCACAATTAACCCTGGAGTTTAAAGATGATTTATCATTTACATAAACAAACTGGAATCTGTCAGACAGATAAGATTTAAACCAGCCTAGCGCTGTTCCCCTGATCCCTACAGCATATTCCAGCCTTTCTAAGAGAATATTATGGTCGACTGGATCAAATGCAGCACTGAGATCTAACAGAACCAGAACAGACACAAGTCCATTATCTGAGGCCATAACAATATCATTAGTGACTTTCAGCAGAGCTGTTTCAGTGCTATGATGAGCTCTGAAACCTGACTGAAACTCTTCAAACAGGTCATTGCTGTATAAATGTTCACACATTTGATTAGCAACTATTTTCTCAAGAATTTTAGATACAAACAGAAGATTGGATATAGGTTTGTAATTTATTAAGTCATCTCGATCAAGCGAAGGTTTCTTAAGTAAAGGTTTAATTACAACTACCTTAAAAGCCTGTGGTTCTGATCCATTTACTAAAGATAAATTAATCATATCTAAAATGGGGCTGGTAATCAGAGGGAACACTTCCTTAAATAATTTGGTTGGGATTGGGTCTAACATACAAGTTGAAGGTTTAGATGAAGCTAATATTTCTGATAACTCAGGAAGCTCCACAGCATCAAAACAGTCCAAACACAAATCAGGTTCTGCAGTTATTTCCAATGTCGTCTCACTTGCTGAGGATGAAGTAATCATCTTCAGGAGTATGTCAAATATTTTATTTTTAATAGAATCAATTTCATCTTTTGTCTGAAACAAAACTGTATGCTTTCAATAAAAACTTTATTTAGGATGTTATACATTTACAGAGAACCGTTGTCTTGGACATCCCTCATAGAGGTGCTTTTACATAAAATAAAATCTCTAAAAAAAGTCTCAGAATTTAACCCCTTTTAGCTTTTATGTTTATAAGAAGCTAATATATTACAGCTTAATTGAACTGTGTTTGTAAATTGAAAATCTTACATGTTGATAAGGTTTGGACTTTGTTTAGACCACTATTCTTCTGCTTTTTAAGCCATTCTGTTATAGATTTGCTGCTGTGTTTGAATCATTGTCCTGCTGATGACCCAGTTGGGGTCAGGCTTCAGTTGTTGGACAGATTGCCTCACATTCAACTCTAGAATACTTTGGTATACAGAGAAGTTCATGGCTGACTCAATGATTGCAAGATGTCCAGGTTACGTGGCTGCAAAACATTACTCTTCCACCGCTGTGCTTGAGAGTTGGTATGGTGTGTTTATGCTGTTTGTCTCCTATGGGTCAGGGTACCTCTCCTCTGTCCAAAAGTTATCCAGAGGTCTTGTAGTTCATTCAGATGTAATGTTAAAAACCTGGGTTGTGTTCTTTTCATCTTTTTCTCCAGTAATGTTTATCAAAAGCAACGCTCAGAATCCTGTTTTACCCACCCTCTGCTGACCCACATGTGGACTGGTGGATCAGCCTGTTTATATTGAGGGGATTAAACAGCACTGGCTGTGAGCTAGTAGAAAGTGCATGTCACTGTAAGAATGTGTCTGAATCCGGTGTCTAAAATAAAACCACTGCAGGGTAAACAGATTAAAAATAACTGCTCTTGGACACTCTTGGATGTCCACTCTCAGGACGGCTGTCTTCAACATTTCACACCAGGGTTAATCCTGAGAACAAATTATTCAGGATAATTTCTGACGGGCAGCAACCATGGCTTCTTTCAGGTCATTGCTGATGTCTTTCTGCCTTGGCATAGTGTGAAGACGCACCTACGTGCTCCAGAACAGCAAAACAGCCCAAACCTCTGCATTAGTAGAGGTGATTGCTCTGATAATGATCAATTTTACTGCCTGTGATCAGTAGTATCTCCTTGTTTCTTATATTCCTCATCTTATGGAGACAGATTGGAATTTGTTTTTCATCGAGTTCTTTTGCATGTGGCTTAGTTTTTGATTTAGAAAGAATAGTATATCCTGGCAATTCATATGTTCTATGACACAAAGAGGGGACATGTTCTATGCATTTAAAATCCTACACATATGGCCAAACTTTTAAACTGAGAACAGAATCAAGATAAAAAGAGATAAATCTGAGCAAACCTTCTTTTTCTTCTTGTTTCCTCAGAGGACACAAAGCAGGATGAGTTTGTAAAGGAAGTTCAGGCACTAAAGAGCCTCCACCATCCCAAACTGATCCAGCTGCTGGCCATGTGCTCCAGAGGAGAACCTGTCTACATTGTAACTGAACTCATGAGCAAAGGAAGCCTCAAATCCTACCTCGCCTGTAAGTGCACACACTTGTTGCCCTCTGGTCTGAAAGTGCTCCAGATGACCTTTCCTTCTAGTAGCTTAACTGTTTTATCAGGGAATGTGTTACTCCTCTCAGGAGATTTTCATTTTGCTGCCTGTAATTAGATCAGTTTTCAGTGACTGAGCATAAGGTCATCCTTAATCACACAAGAACAGATTATCTCACCATTTATGCCAGCTTTTAACATAAAATTAACAAATGAATAGTCTGTAGTTGTTTGCAGCATTAAATTGTGACAGAGTGTTTATATGTGAAGGAGGTTAGTTTGTCATGTGTTCCTCGTGATATTGATTTTGACAGAATGTAACTAAATAAAAGTTCAACTCTGCTTGTAACAATTCATGAACAAGTCATTTAATTTGACCTATTTGGTGTCAAATAATAAGAGTAATTACAGGCTCTTTACAAGACAAACAGGTCCAGTTTATATCCAGGTTTCTACCAGTTTAAATTCAGATTCAAGTACATACAGTCCAGTATGGTTCTAATTAACACAATATAGTCAAATTCAGGTCACGTCATCTCCCAGCTGATTGCTTGACTGTTATTCTGAGCAAGCATGTGGCGACAGTGGAGAATAAATATTGGTTTATACTGTTGATACTGCAGCACAGTGCGGGATGGACTCCGCCTCTCCCCCCAATCCTGTTGGTTCTGTTCTTGCACGGGGTCTGAAGGTGTGGTCATAGAGTGGAGGATGTCTGGTCTGGGAACCTCAGGGTCTGATATCTGCTTCTTGCATGTGATGCGGATCTGTTAGGCATCTTCTGGTTTTTTTTTTAGGAAAGATGAAGTCATGACCTTTAGTGTGTGTTGTAGTGTTGTTCAGCTGGGTGAGAAGTGGCTGAGATGAGTCAGCTTTCGCCAAGTCTACGTAGAAAAGGAACCCAGGGGCAGACCCAGAAACAGTGATGAATTTTGCATGATTGGCGCTCCTTCTTCTTCTGCTCTCTGCACCCACTGACCCGCTGAAGAAAAAGAAGATGTTATCGAATAACGTGCACCTCAGCCCAAATGGGCACTGAAAGATTGACAGTAAACAGCCTTATATTCAGCAGCAAGTGTGGAGCCACCTTCTCGGTACTCAGGGATCCTAATTCCCCATTGATTGAAACATGCTTAAAAGCAATACAAAACTTGGTAATTGGTTCATTCATTCATTTATTCATAACGTGTATTTATACAGGAGTCTCAAAGAGACACAAAGCCTCATTTTCTTTTTTAAGAAAGATTTGTTTAAGAGATGTAGGGACATGCAAGATCATTTAAAGATTTAAAAACAAACACAAACATTTAAAAACCATCCTAAAATGGGAGGCATTTAAGAATGCATTTTAGGCAACCAGCGCGGTGAGGTTAAAACCAGTGAAATGTTTGCACATTTGTGTGTGTGGGTTAAAAAAGACACTGATTGTGAAATTGTGTTCTTAGCAAATGAAGGCCAGATGCTGAAAACAGCTCATCTCATCTACATGAGCAGTCAGGTTGCAGACGGCATGGGCTACTTGGAGGACAGACACATTGTCCACAGGGACCTAGCTGCCAGAAACATTCTAGTGGGAGATGATCTGGTCTGCAAGGTGGCTGACTTTGGATTGGCCCGGATAATTAAGGTAAGCAGGGTTGAGGAGTCATGGCCAACTGTTATTTATTTCTTCTAAGTCTTTGGCTCCTAAGAGATTCAACATGTTGTTTTTTTTTGATATTTCACAAAAAAATCAGGTCATTTAACACATTTTAGATGCTTTTATGAGTGATGTGTCAAACTTTTGAGACTCTATCGTATGTTCTCCTAACCTGATGATAAGACTGTACTGATACTAATCCTGCTCATCCTGCACAAAAATACAGCAGAATTGAGTGCAGGGCATTTTTAAAGGAAATTTGTTGAAACTGACCCGCTATCTGTGTACTCTGGCCATCCATCTCTGCAGGACAGTGTATATACTGCCAGTAGAAACACAAAGATCCCAGTACGGTGGACAGCTCCTGAAGCAGCACTGCACCAGCGCTTCTCTGTGAAATCAGACGTCTGGTCGTTTGGTGTGCTTCTGTATGAGATTACGTCACGTGGCAAAATGCCTTACGAAGGTGCAGTAGTCACTTCCTCCTCCTTTGTTTCATTTGTGTACAAACCAGTTTGTTCCTCAGATGAAGACATTAAAAGTAAGAGGAACACTGAAAGTATTTGCAGTGCCTTGTAGAAGTATTCATACCCTAGGCCAGGGGTCCACCACCTTTACAATCCAAAGAGGCATTTTTGCCCTCAGTCCAGCTAAATAAAACTTGTTTAGAGCTACAAATGTTACATAAAAAAGACAGCTTATAATTTTTGATAAATATGTACTATAGGAAACGTGACATTTTTAAAGAACCACCATTTTATTTCCATTTTTAGCTTGTAATTGACAAACATAAAATGTTTGCAAAAAAAGGATAGATATATTTTTTTCTATGACATGTTGATATACCATTGATGTTAAATGCAATTATTCCATGAAAAAAACTACTAAACCCTACATTTGTTAGTATATCTATATTTGAAAAACATTACTTAGTTCTTTGTCAAGTTATTAAGAGCGATTGTGGAAAGTCCAAAAAGCCACTTACAGGTTACAGACCCCTGCCCTAGACTCTTCAGTTTATTTTATTTATATTTTATGTGATAGACAAAGTAATGCATAAGTAATGCATAATTGTACCATAGAATACCACCTTTATTCATAAAGCACTTAGTCTGAATAAACCAAGTTCCATAAGGTGGTGTAATATATATAAATGACATAAAGAGTTTACACCCCACTTTTAAGTCTGTTGCAGCTTCTAGCAGGTTTTCCTCTGGGATTGCCCTGTATGTAGCTTGATCCACCTTCCCATCATCTCTGTCTACTACATGACTTGTGGAAAACTTTAAATAGGCCTTTCTTCTTGCCACTCTCCATTGAGGTCAGACTCTGCTGCTCCTCCAGAGTTACAATGGGCCTTTTGGCTCCTACTCTAATTAATGCTCTCCGTGCCATACCTGTTGGTTTAGGTGGACGACTCTGTGTTGGTAGGTTTCCAATTGTGCCATCCTCGCTCCATTTTCAGATGGATTGGACAGTTCTGTGAGATGGTCAAAGCTTGGGATACTGTTGTAGAACCTAACCCTCCTTTGAACTTCTCCACAACGTTCTGCCTGACCTGTCTGTTATGTTCCTTCTGTCTTCATGATGCTGTTTGTTCTGTAAGGTTCTTTAACCAACCTCTGAGCCCAGAAACAAACAGGTACATTTGTACGGATATTTAAATACACACAGCTGGACTGTATTGACTAGTTAACTGACTTCTGAAGGCAGATGGATACACTGGGTTGCATTTAGAGGTGTCAGAGTAAAGGGGACTGCTGCACTTTTCACATTTTATTTGTAAAATGATAAGAACTATAAGTAACTTTACTTCTACTATACAATTATGCTCTACTATGTTGGTTTATAAATCCCACTGATGTTTTGTGGTCATAACCCAACATTAGGTGAAAATGTTCAGGGGTGTAAATACTTTTGCAGGGACCTGTATGCTTTTTGTGATTTAATATAACATAATTGTCCAGTGTTTTAAAATCTAGACAGCACCAGTTCACAACAGAAATTTCACAAAGAAAGCAAACAAGTTTAGGAAAATGAAATCAAATACAAACTCAATTCATTTCTTTCATTTTACAGTTTGGTTGCATTAGTTATTCCCAGTTTGTCTGTTTTTGTTGCCCCTTCTTGGTAGGGAGGGCAGTCATGGAGACAAAGAGCACAAAAACAAGTCATGTCAAAACAAAGATAATGATGACAGCACTCACTTACAATACTGCATATGGAGAGAGAGAAATGGGCAAAGTAAAGAAAGGTAGTTGGTGGCTAATGGGATTTGTTGGGAGTTTATGAATAGATAATGTCTTCCCTGCTGTATTTTGACCCTCTCATCATTCTCACTTTGAGAGATAAGCTGTTCAGCTAACGACTGGTCAAAGGAGAGCAAAAACAAAAGTGGATTTCTGTCGTGTCAAACCAACTCTAGTCCACAAAATGTTATTGCAGTTCATGCTTATACAATTTTATCAACCTTTAGACCACCACCATGTTTGCATTAGATAGCCTTGCTAGTGTGCAGCAGGTGTAAAAACAAACAGAGGCACAAAGGGAAGCAATACTGCATTAGCAATGCTGACCAAAGAGAAAGAAATATGCAAATTTTTGGAGCAAATTGTTTTTTTCCTGATGCCAGAGACCAGATAAAAATAACTTATAAGGAGCTACAATTTAAAGCAGGAGGAGTTGTACTGGCTTTTCTAATGCTAATTAATGCACAAGTGTGTATTAAATACATTCCTGTAAAAAAAAAAAAAAAAAACCAGCCCTATCATGAGAAAGATGGCAAGCTGTTTTATCATATAATAGTTAACCAGGATCTTTAAATCAGATATCTATAAACTGGCTGGTTTTTCCATGTAAAAAAGAACATTTCAGGTATCCAAGTACCTAAATCTGTCAGCTCAGCAATCCTAAACATTTTCCCTCCATGGACAAATGACTCCACTCTTCTCAGTAAGGTGTTTTTGGCTTTTAGCTCCTAACATTAACATCTACATTCTTCTTTTGTATAAAAAAAATATTGTATCTAATAGGCTTCTGACACAAGCGACATAAACATTTTATACCTCTGCAATCCCAATGTTATCTGTTGAATGCTCACTTTTAGATATTTAAAATGTAAACGTTTTCTAGATATTTGTAATTTATTGTACTGTAGAATATCCTGTACTCACATTATTTCTAGTTAAATGTCAAACAAGCAACTGAATAACTAAATGAATAAATAAACATCTAGAAAGATATTTTGAATGTCTTGCATGAAAAATTAAAATGAAAACTTTTGACTTTGATACTTTGGAAAGAAAGAAGGTTCTTGTGAATATCTGAAATCTTTTTTCAGGAATAATTTCATTATAGAAATCTCAAATACATAAAGATTTTTTTGATTTGTGGATTTTTAAGATAAACTAAACATCCTTTCCTTACACTATCACAGTTCTGTGGATTTTAAAATACATTTGAAAAGTATTGATGCTTTTTCACACATCACACCCTGACCCATATAATGTCAGTCTGACTTCAGTACTAAATAAGAGAAAGCTGTTTGAATAGAGGGAAGGCTTTTATTGATTTTATAAAAGGAATTAGAAAACAGTAATACAGTTGGATTAGGTTACAACAGCGTTTTATTATGACGAGTATATGCAATGTATACAGGGTTTGTTAGTTATTGCAACATATAGAAGATACACCAAGAAAAGGTCGAAACTCTAAAAACGAAACCTTTGATTTGCATCAGTCTCCTCGCAAGACTTTATTTTTAGGTTGCAGTCTGATTCAGTTATCGGACAAGACTGAGCCCCTGTATCATTTTTGGGCCTCTGTGTTAGCAAATCTTCCTCTGTCCTGGTCATACCTTCTCAACAGAACTCCATTGTGACGTATCTGAACCGTCCGTTTAGGAGTAAACCGAGTTTGCTTTGTGATCTCCGACTGAGAGCCGGTTCTACCAGAGAGGAACCTAGAAATTCTTCCATTCTATGTTTATTTATATTACTATAGCGTGTTCTAGTACTAAAGTGTTTCAACTTTAAAAGCTTTAGAGGATAAGTTTCAATTATTTTCTACTGTAGGTTCAATTATGCAAACATCCGGTTAGGCTGTTCCAGGAAGGTGGATCCGGGGAGTGTTTCTGTTACTGAACTTATTCCATTAGAGGAAAATATTCTCACCAATAATGTAGGAGTTGATAACAAAACAACTGTGGTTGAAAGGATGGGTCCGAAGACGGTGAAATCCTTTTGTTGTTAGAATCCAGAATTTATCTGTGTTGCATCGTTTAGTTGTGAACATCAGCAAGCTACTGCATGTGGATGTGTTAGTTATTTTATCTTTTAAAGACGACAATAACACCCACAATTAAAACCTTATCTTATCGATAATATTGATGAGATCAGGCAGAATTCAGAACCCATTATGTGGATTTATTTTAGCTAATCTACCATGTGGCTACTGTTTTTTACATTTATTTTTCCCTTCTATCTCCTCATATCCCTTTTCCCTTTAGGAAAAACCAATAAAGAAGTTCTGGAAATTTTAACATCAGGGCATCGGCTGTCGTGTCCTCACCACTGTCCTCAGAACATTTACCGAATCATGTTGAACTGCTGGCATCTTGAGCCGTCCAAAAGACCTTCGTTCCACGCCCTGCAGAGCGAGCTGGATTCCATATATGAACGGATTTATTACAAGACTGTAGAGGTGTAGAAGGTAAACAGTGACCTTCTTCTGCTGACTGGAAGCCTACAAAACAAAGACAGAAGAAAATGTTGATGAGGAATCTGTGAGGTATCTGTAAAAGCTTTAAAAAGACTATGGTATTAAAGGAAGAGGATGGAAAAAGAAGAGCAACACAAGCAGCCCAACATGGATAAAATGCTGGAGAAGAAAAGGACGAAGAAAACCGAAGGTATTTCAGAGAGTGACTGCAAGACGCCAGAGATGAGTCTTTAAATAGGAACTCAGCAAACACCTGAAACTGGTTTGAAATTCTACTCGTGTGTTTATAGATTATAATATATGAAATGTGCCATGTTTGAAATATTACGAGCTGACATGCTGGGGGGTATGTTACTGATTCACTTCTGTTTTGGATGCAAACAAATTGTGAAATATTGATATTTTCTCCAATATTTAAATGAAAGCTGGATTTTAAGCCACATTTAGCTAAATTAGTCTAGAGAAAATGAATTGTATTCCTTTATCAGTTTAACACTTCTTGCTCCAGAGCTAAATATCTTGAGGAAAAGACTGGATGGCAGTTTGGTCTTAAAGGACCTTTAAGTTTCATCAAGAACAGCTTTGGTTTTTTATGTGACTCCACCTGGTGCCTCCACTGAACTCTTTCTTCTCATTAAACCATATTCAAACATAATGATTACTAAAGTGCTCCCTTATCTCAGTGTTTCTTTTATATTAAGAGAACAAAGTCTTTGCAGGAATAAACTTTACACCAAATAATGGGGGTTTTTCTGCTAAGAGTTGCATTTTAGTTTAAGGAATACTTGGAAAAAGTCCAAATGTTGACTGACAAGCCAACACCTTTTTAAATGTGAATTTATCTGTTTTCACAACAGTAGATAATTAGGCTAATGTTATCCTCTGGCAAAGTGGCAAATGATTACTAAGGTTCATTTTTGTAGAAAGCACAAGGTTTCGTATATAAGTTTGTCTACACCAAGAAAACATCCAAGAAGGTGCTTCCTCTTCCGGCTGCCATATTGAATTTAAAGTATGGCTGCCGATTGTTCACACCTTTGCACAACCCCTGTTGTACCAGCTGATATTTACATATAGGGCCAGTATAAGTAGGAAATGGGCTGAATAATGAGCACCAGATCAGGGTGTCCACGAGTTACATAGAGGCCTCAAGTAAAATTATCCATACGGAGTTGATTCGGATAATTATGGGTAAAGTTTTCCACAGCATGAAATGATTTTCTTAAGCCATTTGAGACCCAGCTAAGGTTTACATGCCCATTTAGTCAACCCAAGTGGGTCACAGTGAAGAAGCCCATTGTGAGCCCAGGTCCACTTACTACCGACCCATCCTGTACAAAATCTATATGGGGCCCGCATGTTTTTTTGTGTGTAGCTCATAAAATGGCAACTAGGGTGTATATTAATATGTTTTCAGTGTTGGTGAACACAGTATTGTTGTTAAAATGTACATTATTCAAAAGGGCCACCTTGATTAAATCCTACAGCCATGAAAAAATGTCTGAGCTGATTTAATGTTCTGAACTTTGCAATATTCTAAACTATATGATGTGACAAATACCCAAACTGTTCAGTTCAACAAATTCATGAATTACAAACAAAACAAATTTCTAAAAGTACTGATGTTTTCTGAGAAAATGAAATGATTTTGAAGATTTGTTATACAGGGTTAGAAACATACTAATAGCTGCATATCTTTATATGGCATATTGCTGCCATCTGGTTAAAATATGTACATAAATATAAATACTCTAGTTGCCATTTTATGGGCTACAGCGACAGCAGAGCTCATGGGTAGAAATCTAAATACTTTTGGCTATATTTAAATTCTATACAGCAGCCTTTAGAGGAGACTGCTGTATCGTCTATCCATTTCTCTTCTTCATGATTTCTGCAAAAGGTGAATAATTGCCCTCAAAACTAGCCTAGCTTGGCATAAAAATTAGAAACAAAAGGAACCAGCTAACCTAGCTCCATCTGATGTTAGAAATGCTTCTTCAAACACATTTAGAGCCCACAGTTGGTGTTTTTGGTGTAATCTGCATTAGCTTCTTTAAATATTTGCTTGTAGCACTAAAATCTAAGAACTGTAGCAGCCATGATTGGTTGCTTTTCTACAACACTATGCTGAACTGGGCCCAAATCCTGCAGCCCATGTCTTCCATGTGGTACCAAGGTTCTTATTTCACTCTTGCTAAAAATGCCAATAATGTTTATTGTTACTGAATTGTTGTTTCGAAGCTGATGAGCATGACAGCTTGCCGTGTGGAAGCATGTTAACGTAATACATGTTAGCATGGTAATTGATCATGCATCTAATAGCAGATTTGTTTGGTACATGCTGCACCTCAGCACAGTTTCTTTAGCCTGCTATTCTCTGATTCTAAAACACAGGTGAGGCCCGGGCTGATAATCTAACAGGGGCTGAAACATTTACTGTTCAGCTTGTGCTCCAGTGCTGCTCTCAGGACAGACTGTAAAAAGATCTATTTTTGTATTTTTATTTGTCCACTTCTTTGTTTCCTGACTTCATGCAGATCTGTTCTGTCTGTCTTGTTATCAGAAGGTCTTTTAAACAGTTTACCCTTTGTTGTAGGGGCTTAATTTCCATTTGGGATTAATAAAGTATTTTTGAATTATGGAGGCTTGGCTACATATTACATATCTGAAACATCTTAACAAAAGTGTTTTTAAACGCTTTTTTTTATTAACTCAAGATGCATTTAATGGTGAGTAACCCAGCGCTTGAAAAGCCACTGGAACACATTGCCATATGTCCATGCCTTAAGCTCTTTGAATGAGCCACACTGATGTCCAGTAACAACTACGGTGCCTATGTTTACAATACAGACTGTACACACAGTTAACTGATGATATTTGAGCTACAGAAAAGACATTTGGACGAGAAAGACTTGCATGGTGGCATAGCCACATCCTGTGGGGTTATCTTCAATTGAGGCATATAAAACTGTAATGTTGCAACTTGCAATGCAATTTATGAATTAACCAATTCTGGGTGTTTTTATGCATGAGATTTGCAGCAGATGAAGCCAAGTTCGGGAAACTTGAGCCATAATCACCAAATTATGAGTCATTGTTTGTATTTGTGGCTTTTTGTGTTCAGGTACCAAACACAAATTATGCAAAAAATAAAACATTTAATGTCTTGTTTACAAAAAAAAGAACTTGTGCTTTTCACTGTCTTTGTCATCTATTCACTCATTTTTAGAGGAGAAATTGACCTGAAACAGCAAAAGAAAATATATTGGAAAATGGAGCTTCAATATGTTAAAGATCTTAGCATTCATGACTTTATGGGATTCTTCTTAAATAAAATTGATTCTATTAAAAATAAAATATTTGACATACTCCTGAAGATGATTATTTCATCCTTAGCAAGTGAGACAACATTGGAAATAACTGCAGAACCTGATTTGTGTTTGGACTGTTTTGATCCTGTGGAGCTTCCTGAGTTATCAGAAATATTAGCTTCATCTAAACCTTCAACTTGTATGTTAGACCCAATCCCAACCAAATTATTTAAGGAAGTGTTCCCTCTGATTACCAGCCCCATTTTAGATCTGATTCATTTATCTTTAGTAAATGGATCAGAACCACAAGCTTTTAAGGTAGCTGTAATTAAACCTTTACTTAAGAAACCTTCGCTTAATCGAGATGACTTGAAAAATTACAGACCTATATCCAATCTTCCATTCTTATCTAAAATTCTTGAGAAAATAGTTGCTAATCAAATGTGTGAACATTTACACAGCAATGACCTGTTTGAAGAGTTTCAGTCAGGTTTCAGAGCTCATCATAGCACTGAAACAGCTCTGCTGAAAGTCACTAATGATATTCTTATGGCTTCAGATAATGGACTTGTGTCTGTTCTGGTTCTGTTAGATCTCAGTGCTGCATTTGAACCAGTCGACCATAATATTCTCTTAGAAAGGCTGGAATATGCTGTAGGAATCAGGGGAACATCGCTAGGCTGGTTTAAATCTTATCTGTCTGACAGATTCCAGTTTGTTCATGTAAATGATAAATCATCTTTAAACTCCAGGGTTAATTGTGGAGTACCACAGGGTTCAGTACTTGGGCCAATTCTCTTTACTATATATATGCTTCCAATAGGTCAAATTATCAGGCAGCATAGGATAACTTTTCACTGTTACGCTGATGATACTCAGCTTTACTTATCCATAAATCCTGATGAACCCAACCAGTTAGATAGACTACAAGCATGTCTTGAAGACATAAAAACTTGGATGACTTTACATTTTCTGCTTCTAAATTCAGACAAGACAGAAGTTGTCATCTTTAGACCGGAGTCTTTAAAAAAGAAACTGCTTAGTCAATCACTTAACCTGGATGGCATTAAATTGACCTCCAGTAATATAGTAAAAGACCTTGGTGTTGTTTTTGACCAGGACACGTCATTTAAATCCCATATTAAACAGGTTTCTAGGTTTCCTTCTTTCACCTCTGGAACATTGACAAAATGAGAAATATCCTATCCAGGAGTGACGCTGAAAAACTAGTCCATGCATTTGTTACTTCAAGGCTGGACTATCGTAAGTCGTTACTATCAGGATGTCCACAAAATGCAGTTAAAAGCCTTCAGCTGATTCAAAATGCTGCAGCAAGAGTTCTGATGAAAATTAAAAAGAGAGATCATATTTCTCCTATTTTAGCTTCCCTTCATTGGCTCCCTGTTAAATCCAGAATAGAATTTAAAATTCTCCTCCTCACATATAAAGCCCTTAATGATGTACAGGGTTTGGACAATGAAACTGAAACACCTGGTTTTAGACCACAATAATTTATTAGTATGATGTAGGGCCTCCTTTTGTTGCCAATACAGCGTCAATTCGTCTTGGGAATGACATATACAAGTCCTGCACAGTGGTCAGAGGGATTTTAAGCCATTCTTCTTGCAGGATAGTGGCCAGGTCACTACGTGATACTGGTGGAGGAAAACGTTTCCTGACTCGCTCCTCCAAAACACCCCAAAGTGGCTCAATAATATTTAGATCTGGTGACTGTGCAGGCCATGGGAGATGTTCAACTTCACTTTCATGTTCATCAAACCAATCTTTCACCAGTCTTGCTGTGTGTATTGGTGCATTGTCATCCTGATACACGGCACCGCCTTCAGGATACAATGTTTGAACCATTGGATGCACATGGTCCTCAAGAATGGTTCGGTAGTCCTTGGCAGTGACGCGCCCATCTAGTACAAGTATTGGGCCAAGGGAATGCCATGATATGGCAGCCCAAACCATCATTGATCCACCCCCATGCTTCACTCTGGGCATGCAGCAGTCTGGGTGGTACGCTTCTTTGGGGCTTCTCCACACCGTAACTCTCCCAGATGTGGGGAAAACAGTAAAGGTGGACTCATCAGAGAACAATACATGTTTCACATTATCCACAGCCCAAGATTTGCGCTCCTTGCACCATTGAAACCAACGTTTGGCATTTGCTTGAGTGACCAAAGGTCTGGCTAAAGCAGCCCGGCCGTGTATATTGACCCTGTGGAGCTCCTGATGGACAGTTCTGGTGGAAACAGGAGAGTTGAGGTGCACATTTAATTCTGCCGTGATTTGGGCAGCCGTGGTTTTATGTTTTTTGGATACAATCCAGGTTAGCACCCAAACATCCCTTTCAGACTGCTTCCTCTTGTGTCCACAGTTAATCCTGTTGGATGTGGTTTGTCCTTCTTGGTGGTATGCTGACATTACCCTGGATACCGTGGCTCTTGATACATCACAAAGACTTGCTGTCTTGGTCACAGATGCGCCAGCAAGACGTGCACCAACAATTTGTCCTCTTTTGAACTCTGGTATGTCACCCATAATGTTGTGTGCATTTCAATATTTTGAGCAAAACTGTGCTCTTACCCTGCTAATTTGAACCTTCACACTCTGCTCTTACTGGTGCAATGTGCAATCAATGAAGACTGGCTACCAGGCTGGTCCAATTTAGCAATGAAACCTCCCACACTAAAATGACAGGTGTTTCAGTTTCATTGTCCAACCCCTGTAGCTCCATCATACATCAGAGATCTGATTGGTCCATATGTTCCTAACAGAGCACTTCGTTCTCAGACTTCAGGTTTACTGGTGGTTCCTAGAGTCTCTAGAAGTAGAATGGGAGGCAGATCCTTTAGTTATCAGGCTCCTCTCCTGTGGAACCAGCTCCCAGTTTTAGTCCGTGAGGCAGACACCCTGTCTACTTTTAAGGCTAGGCTTAAAACTTTCCTTTTTGATAAAGCTTATAGTTAGAGTGGCTTAGTTTATCAGGGAGGGAGCCTTCCTCCCTCCCTGTTGGATGGAGTAAGGGGGAGTCAGGTTTAGCCTAAACCGGCTCAGTTATGGTTGAGGTGCAAACACACCCTCCATTTCTGCTACCTGTATGACCCCTTCTCTTTTCCAATGGTTATAATCAGTCCGACAGAGAGAGGCATCCCAATCATTGTGGTTTTTAGTATAACAATGACCATCAGTAGGACACTTTGTGGGGTTCCTTGAGACGACATTGTTGTAAATAAGCCCCGTTTAACTAAATAATCTGAACTGAAACTATCTGTGTAGTTATGCTGCTATAGGCTGAGGCTGCTGGAGGACATAATGACCACTTTCACCCTCTTCGCTACATTCTCACACTACTCTCCAATTTTGCATTATTTCCTGTTATTTCAGCTTTTAACTTTGTTCTCTCTCTTTTCTCTTCCTAGAAGCTACACCTGGCCTGACTCTGTGTCTACCTGTGACACCTTTCTAGAGAGGGGCATCGTCCGAGCTTCTGCTGGCAACAACTTAATGCCCACCGTCTACCGATGACCCACATGGCCCTGTTTTTTAGTGTTTAACCCTTTCTCTCTCCTAGACATGGCAATTGACTGAGCTTCTACTGTAACTAATTATATTTCAGACTCTAACCTTGAAAACTGGCTCAGAGTTTATCTGTTCTTTCTTTCTAGGTGAAACGACTAAAGGAGCTACATCCTTTAACATTTACTTTTCCTTCCCATAGAAAGTACTCCTGGATCAGTGCTTCTTTGTTCTCTTTGTGTCTCTGCTCTGTTCTCTCAAACCCCCAGTCGGTCGTGGCAGATGGCCGCTCACACTGAGCCTGGTTCTGGTTCTGCTGGAGGTTTCTTCCTGTTAAAAGGGAGTTTTTCCTCTCCACTGTCGCTACATGCATGCTCAGTATGAGGGATTGCTGCAAAGTCAATACCAGTGACTGTCCACTGTCTCTACATGCTCATCCAGGAGGAGTGAATGCTGCAAGTCACTGACTGGATGCAATCTGCTGGGTTTCCTTAGACAGAAAAACTTTTTATCCAATTTGAATAAATAACTGAATCTGACTGCACTGTTCAATAGTTAGGATTAATTGGAATGTATGAACCTGACTTTTGTGAAGAGCCTTGAGACGACATGTGTTGTGAATTGGCGCTATATAAATAAAACTGAATAAAAAACTGAAGAGATCTTCAGACAAAACTATACAGATACAAAGATTTGAGCTGTTTTACCCCATGTAGAACATTGTTGCAAGCTGCTTTTTTAATGTAGCTAAGGTGGCATTTGTATCCCACTGCCCGTTGATGCATATTTCACACGTAGCATTGAAAGCACTTTGCTTTCATGTAGTGGTCATTTTTATGCCCAATAATGACTAATTTAGACCATTTATTTCTACAGTGTTCAATATTCTAATTAACAGTCTCAAACTGTAGAACGTGCTTAACAACATAAGCACTGCTAACTTATGAATTTTTATTGGGATTATGCATTTTATTCCCATGGGGGGCATTTTTTGACAAATAAACAGTGGGTCTGGTAATATCTGAAAATTATGATAAATTCCAGTATGTACATTCCTTTGTGGTAAGCTGAGAAACAGCAGTTGTCCAGCCTGCATCGGAGGTCAAAACCCTTACTGGTCAATAGAAAAATAAGTCGACTGTTTGATAGGAATCCTAGTCCTGTGTGTCTCCGTTCAGCCCCATAAAAAGTCATAATCATCTAAAAATAAAAAAAAGAGAAGTTGGAAAGACATTTGTACACACAGAGGTTGACCCAAATAATAAAGGCAGGCAAAGGATGCAAATAAAACAAAGACAAAAATGTATTGTTGTGTGTTAAGTTATATTTGGGCCAGATTATGACTTATGTAGCAGGAGCAGGAGCAATAAATGTGACCAGTGTGACCTGGCAGATAAACCTGTTAAGTACAGTGAGGTGAAAAACTGTTTGCCCCCTTATAGATTTCTTCTGTTTTTGGTTTTTTGTCACACTTAAGTATTTCAGAACATCAGACTAATTTTAATATCAGCCAAGGATATTCTGAGTAATTCCAAACTTGCCTTTTTAAATGATTTCATTTATTATGGAAAGAAGCTATCCAAACCACCTGGCACTAGGTGAAAATGTGTTTGTCTCCTAAACCTAATAACTGGTTGTAGCCCCCATGGTAGCAGCAGCTGCCGTAAAGCATTTGTGATAACCGGCAACAAGTCTTTCAACATTGCTGTGGAGGAATCTGTCTAACTCTGCTTTGCAGTATTTTAAGTCATATTGGAAGGATTCTGAGCATGTTTATGGCCATACAGCAGCCAGGGATACTTCTGATTATTATTCTGCTGCTTAAGATCACACACTGATGACCTTCAAGGTTTTTGCTAGAGAGCAGAATTCATGGTTCTATCAATTATGGCAAGTCATTCAGGTCCTGAAGCAAGAAACCAGACCCAAACCATCACAATACCACCACCATGCTTGACTGTTGGTAAGACGTTCTCTCTCTGAAATGCTGTTAGTTTTACCCTAGCTCCACTTTCCTGTCATAGGTCCAGCGAGTATTTTCCCAAAAGTGGATCATCAAGATGTTTTTTGGGTGGAAATATGAGCTGGACCTTTGTGTTTTTGGTCTGGCCTAGAAAATCTCCTGTGGATGCTATTTTTGTCCAGTCACTTTCTAACTGTCTAAGGAGTTCCTTGCTAAAGGAGTCAATGTAGTTTAATGGGTGGACAGACACATTTTTTATCTTCTCAGTAGAAAAAATATGGTAAACTAATTTGGTTGCCTTACATTTTTATATTTGCTAAAAAAAAAAGAGATTTAAAGAACCAATGGAAAACCAAAGTAAATCTAAAGCAATAGAGTTAAACATGACTTGAACGGGTCATACCACAATAGAAGACTCTGGGTACAGATAAAATATTTTGCCTTGCAAAGTTATTGTTAATTCTTTGACATTTCCAAACTTTTCTGTTACAACGTGGAGAAAGGTGCTCTGGTCAGACAGAGTAAGTTGTAAGCATACTTTTCTGGTCTGAGTTACAGAGAGATGGATGGAGCTAAATACTGACCGATCCTGGAAGAAAACCTCCTTAGATGCTTCAAAAGACCTTAGACTGGGGCAGAGGTTCACCTTCCAGCCCCATTCAGAAAGCACAGTTGCAATAGAATGGTTCAGTAGTGTCCAAACCGTTTGCCATGTGGACCAAAATCATCAAGTTGAAAGCTCTAGTAGGACACAAAATGTAAAAAAAAATTATTATATATATTATTTGTATATATTATATATATATATTATATATTATATTTTTATGAAAAACAAAGTAGTTGGATGTTGTAGAAAAGGATCAATGTAGATCCCAAACAACATTTGCGTTATTACCTTTTTTGAGACAAATGTTTCTTACTCTCTTGGTTTAATTTGTTTTAGTCTGTTACCAGCAACAAGAATGGGATCTGGGCCACTCGGTTTTTTTTAAAAACACTTGCTGTGTTTATCCAAAAAAAAAAAACATGGTTAATGAAAGATGTAATTTGTCTGGTACCTAAACTTTTACATTTAAAAAAAATTTTCAGTCAGTAAAAATGATGAATGTTTGGACATGTATGGCAGCTGTACTTTTTCTCAAACCCCCAGTCGGTCGTGCCAGATGGCCGCTCACACTGAGCCTGGTTCTGGTTCTGCTGGAGGTTTCTTCCTGTTAAAAGGGAGTTTTTCCTCTCCACTGTCGCTACATGCATGCTCAGTATGAGGGATTGCTGCAAAGTCAATGCCAGTGACTGTCCACTGTCTCTACATGCTCATCCAGGAGGAGGGAATGCTGCAAGTCACTGACTGGATGCAATCTGCTGGGTTTCCTTAGATAGAAAAACATTTTATCCAATTTGAATAAATAACTGAATCTGACTGAACTGTTTGATAGTTAGGATTAATTAGAATGTTTGAACCTGACTTGAAATCTATAGGATTTGACTGAATTGATTTAGCCCATTTTAGTTACCCTCCTTTCACACAATGTAACAGGAAACAACACTCTCCAATTATTTTTACCTCTGCCTTCCTCCCTCACTGTTGGATGGAGTAAGGGGGAGTCAGGTTTAGCCTAAACCCTCTCAGTTATGGTTGAGGTGCAAACACACCCTCCATTTCTGCTACCTGTATGACACCTTCTCTTTTCCAATGGTTATAATCAGTCTGACCGAGGGAGGTATCCCCAATCCTTGTGGTTTTTAGTAACAATGGCCACCAGTGGGCTCTACATGGACAAACTTTATCAGTTTATTATTTTACTTAGTACCCCTACACATAGCCCATTCTAAAATGTCCAAACTCTAACATTCAGTAGTTTATTCTAACTTCCCCAACAAGCCTGCATCATTCCAAACCCTTTGTGAAGAGCCTTGAGACATTTGTTGTGAATTGGTGCAATATAAATAAAACTAAATTGAATTGAATTGACTGTCCAGGGTGTACCCCGCCTCCCGCCCATAGACTGCTGGAGATAGGCACCAGCTTCCCTGCGACCCACTATGGAATAAGCGGTAGATGATTGACTGACTGACTGAATTGAATTGAACAGTTGAAACATACTGTCAGTGACTCTATTTAGAAGTTTAATATCACATGGCAGCTATTTCGTTTGTACTTTGAAACTGAATTCTCCTTGAAATGAAGGCCAGCTCTACCCCCTTCTCTGTCTTTTTTTCTCTTGCCTTCGCTACTGTTGCCTTTGTGATTTGTAGCACCTGTTGTTACTGCTTTGTGGGCTGTACTGTTCTAAAACGTTTAAACTCAATAAAAAGACTTAAATAATAATACAATGCATTTAACCTGGGGTTGTGGCTTGAGTGTGCGAGATGCCACAGTTTTTGGACAGCAGAGTCTCCCTCAACCCAACCTCAAATTGAGGTCCAGGACGGCACCAAATATAGTAGAGTGGGGGCACTGCATGGTGCTCCCCCCATGCCCACAAGGTTCATCGTCCCACACCCAAGACCCCACTGCTGTGTGGTGTTACAAATGTGAGAGAGGAGAGGGTGGGCCCCAAGGCGCCAGCATGAATCTGCTCTAGGGGGCCTGGCCCCCTATTGTCCTGCACACACACATCAGTCCAGCGCAAACCAAGCCCGGAGACCAGAACCTCAAAGAAACCACGAGGGAGGATCCACAGAAGAGCCGCCGCCCCCTCGCAGTTGGAGCAGTCCGAGTATCCGGTCCAGCCAAGCACAGCACCCAGAGGTCCGCTAGACAGGCCAGGACTGCAGACACCACTGAGGTGCTCCCAGCCTCCAGTCCCCTGCTGTCATATCACATACAGACATACCTCAAACCCTCAACCCCCCCTAGCCCCAGACCATATTCTGGCCCACCCATTCTGCTCCCCCCCCCCCCCCCCCCCCCCCCCCCCCCAGTCTCAAACTGACTGCATCATCAGCTTGGACTCCTGCTTTACTTGCACAATGATCACCTGCACTGTTGTATTGCTCTTGCATCTTATACTGCTCTACATTTACTCTCACTCACTTAAAACTGTGCACATATATTTATATTATATTGTAGATATGTTTATACTGTTTAATTTGTATTGTATTGCACCGACTACGCCAAAACAAATTCCTTGTATGTCCAAAAACGTACTTGGCAATAAAGCTTTTCTGATTCTGATCATCTACCGACCTAGGAGTGTTGTGATTTTACATTTCTAAAACTGTCAGTCTATCAGGTCTTGGAACTAATTTGAGTCTGTTTAAACAGTTATTATTTTTAACCTTATTTAACTTGAATTGTATTTCATGTTGATAAAACCAGTTATTCTATCAGTCTTTTTTATTTCAATGCAGAGACTGAAGTTTACCAAGCTGCATGCAAGCATATTGGTCTTATTTTGCTGTAGTCATTGTGGCAGCAGAGTGTAAAGATTTATGACTGTCATCATAGGCGGGGTTGACTGTCATTTACTGTCAGACTAGAAGGAAGTTTTTGAATGCACTTGTTAGTCACACTCTCAGAACCAACCCAACCAGATCTGTGAGACATTCCGAGGATTCTTGGCGTTTCTCTCTACCTGTCCGACAGGTGTTAGTAAATCAGTGGTGTTGGCTCCACTGAAGCAGAAAGCGGCTCCAAGCGCGCAGTAGGGACGCGTTTCCTGAACGGTAATGTGTGAGTGTCTGCGGGCGGCTTGCCCCTGCCTGGAGGAGCTGTGGAGGAGGATCGTCAAAGAAAAGCCTAAAGAAGGTGATGATGACGAAGTGGATAATCCTCCCTTTAAGAGACCCTCGTTCCCTCCGCCGCCCCCGGAGAGGCCGCCAGACAGCGCGATCTACGTGGGGATCTGGTCGTTCGAAGCTCGGCACAAGGACGAGCTGTCCTTCCAGGAGGGGGATCTGCTCGATGTCATCAGCCGCAACGGAGACTGGTGGACTGCAAGGAAGATCGGCAAGAACGGGTGCGTCGTGGGCACCGGGATAGTGCCCCATAATTACCTGGCGAGGGCTGAATCCCTGCAGATGCAGCCGTGAGTAGTTTTTCCACATCATCCACAGAGCCACCAGGAAGTATTTACACCCCTCTACTTTTCCCCACATTTTGTTACGTTACAGAGATGTTGTCAGGCATACCTGACTTTCTTCCAAAAGATCTACACAGAATAGCTCCTAATAACAATGTTAAAACGTGTTTTCAGACATTTGTTTCTTTCTAAAAAAAAAAAGTCAACATAATAACTACATGATGATTCAAACCATTTGCTATGACACTACGAGCTCAGCTGCTGAACATCCTGGGGATTCCTCTGCAGCCTAACAGGGGTCCATCAGTGGTAAATTCAGCTGATTCAATATGATTTTGAGTGAAACATCCCTCTATGTAAGGTGTCACCTTTGCATGTTAGAGCAGAAACCAGGAGATGAAGGGAAAGGAAAGCACAACTTCTGGGAAAGATGCAAAACATTTGGCTGCACTGAGCATCCTAAAATTGTGGTTGTTATTATTTAGAAATGAAATAAACTTGGAACCACTGAGACCTTCATGAGATCTGGACAGCCAACAGTGGCGGATAGATTTTTATTCAAAGGGTGGCCAAATGGTGCACTTTATCAGAGGATCCATATACTGATAAAGAAAATATTCTGTTTCTCTAACCTGGTGCTTCAGGAACATACCTTCTTGATCATTTTCATTACCCAGATGCATTTCTCTCTCTCTCTGTCTCTCATGTGTGGCTCTGATTTTTGCAGAAAGTTTAAACCCAGAATCATTAAAAACACTTTGGGACTAACAGTGTGCTCCGGCTGAGCTTTGTCCTGAGAGTTGTTGAGTGTCCTCTTTCCTATTAATCGTTGACTTTGTGGCAACATTATTCAAACTCAAGTCAAATTCAAAAATACTTTATTAATCCCAAATGATTTATCAGACATGGCTGAGCTGTACCCTCTTCTCTGGATCTCTTGATGTCCAGAATGCGTATAAGTACTGTAGTTATGGACTAGGGCTGCACAGTATTAGAAAATATTGTGATGGCAGTAATATTGGTAAATATTGGGACAAAAATATGAGCTGTGATATGTATCTATTTTCTTCCTTCCTCTCTCCTCAGTGCTTCCATCACTCTGTGACCTTAAGGTTAGGGCGACGTCAGTTGTGTCCAGTTTTAGGATTGACTGTCGTTAGACTCTGACCAACTGGCTAAAAATTAAATGGACATAAAAAATGCATGTTAATAACACACTAGAACATATTAACCAACAAGTATAGCTCTCTAAACAGTTCTTTGCAATATGAATGTTGCACACACTTATATTGTGACACTGATAATATCGCTATATATTGTGCAGCCTCATTATGGACACATACTTAAATAAAATATTAAATAGTGTGGTTAACCTATAGTTTTATGTGTAAGCAGTCATCTTGCCGTTTTTAATACATGTGTTTGCTATAATGTATCGTGTCAGAAAAGCTAAAATAGGTCCATTTATGGTAGGTAAGTACGGGGCCACCACCTGGTCCTTTGAGTGCTTTATGAAGATGTGAGGAGTTCAACCCCTGGCTCTCTATCACCCCCAAAGAAATTCTAAAAACATAAATTCAGTCAATTTTAATATAACTGCAAGGCAACGACTTCACAGAAAAAAAATCCTCTATAGTTAGAAGCTGAATTAATGTTAAAAACTGTCAAACCCCCTTTTAAAAGCTGCATTTTTCAGTGTCTGAACTGGTAACCAGTTTACTGCCTCTGAACTGTTGGTGTTAAACTGGGTTCTTGTGTCAGTCTGACTTCCAGGGCTGATGATTTTGGTACTGGAGTCTGTCTGGACCTGATATGCACCTGAATTGTTCTTCTCAAAACTCACTGAAATTTCCTCCTTTTGTTTTGTTATCGGTTCCTATGTAAAATAAGACAACCTGGTTACATATCAAGATTATGTTTGGCAGAGTTAAATTTCTAAAACCAAACTGAAACATGCTGACTAACCAGCACTGAGTAACTTGAATAAAATTTAAGTCTTCACAATGATGCGGATTTCCTCTCTTTTCCCATTAATGTAATAAAATGTAACTTTAGACTAACCTTAGGTTGTAGCCTTTCATAACCATAGTCTGCTCACACACCGACATGTGATGTTAAATATTCATTAATTTAAAACCTAACCCAGGAATATGTATAGAAGTAGCTCCTTTCAGTCCAATCCTGACAGCCAGTTGATAGACATTTCCTCTGTATTCCTTATTTACTCTTAACTCTTTCAAGCAACACTGGCCTGTCAATCACGGGGGCTGGCACCTGAGATTTTCAGTCAGGTTCCAGAGGTGGTTTATGTTATCTTGGCCACCTTTCTAGCCTCGCCCACACTTCCCAACCAGTAATTAGGAGAGAAGGTCTTTCCTCTGAGAGGTGACCAAGGACACAATGGTCACAGCGGAGCTTAAGTGTTTTCTTATAGTTATACAGATCAACCATTGGTACTGCATTCCACTACTCAGACCTACATGATACAGTATCCAGATGGAAGCCCCTCATCATTGAAAGGCACATGGCAGCCCACTTAAATTTAGCCAAAAAGCAACTTAGAGATGATCATTGGAAGCAAAATGAGCTGATCTTACAAAACACAAAAATATAACCTTTTTGCCTGACCTCCAAGCTTCATGTCTGGAAGATAACACATTGCTCATGGTCTGTCTAATACCATGCCTACTGTGAAGCATGGCGGTAGCAGCATCTACCATCTTTCCATCTCTGGAAAGACCTAAAAATGTCTGTCTACCAATGTTGCCCAGCCAAATGAGCTTGAGAAGATCGCAGAGAAGAACTGCAGAACATACCCAAAATACCCAAAACAGATGTACCAAGCTTGTAAAGACATGGCCAAGAAGATCTGAATCTATGATCGCTGCCAAATGTACTTCAACTGCAAGACATGGGTATAAATACTAATAAAACACTGGATTGACAAGTCTTGATAGAAAATTGTATAAACCTTCCTAAAGGTTGATTTTGCCTTGGTATTATGGACCCCTGTTTGTGGATCTTTGTGAGGAAAAAATGTTCATCTCTCATTTAGAATAAGTATGTAAAATAAGAAAGGGTGGAAAAGGCAAAGGGGTGCAAATACTTTCTGCTAGCACTGTACAGACATTGTTGTCACCATCACTCTGCAACTTCTATAGCAAACTAAACATTTACACTTCATGACATGGTGAACACCCAGAATAATGATGATGATGGGACTGCAAGGTAGTAAATAAATAACCAGCAGCCTGTGACTGAAGGCGCTGCTGTGCAGAGACAATGTCCTGCAACTGATAAGGCTCAAAGTTCCCTATCGTAAAAATGTGAGCGATTCCTGTTGCAAGGAAGTAGGCTAGACATGTGAATCAGAATCAGAGTTTATTTCTCAGCTGCTTCGGTTATTTGCTCAAATGAAACTCTTAACTTTACCAAATATATTCAGTCGTATTCAATAAACTGAGGCTCGTTTGTCCGATCAAAAGTACCTTTTGAAAATAACAACCTTTTTATTAAACAGACTTTTCATTAAGCCCACATTTCTGTATTAAACATGTTTTTAATTGGTCTGATTAAATATTCTCATCATTAATCTCATTATGTTCATTAGCCGTAAGCAGAAAATCATCATAATTAACACAAATAAAGGCTATAAAACATCAGCCTGTGTGGATTTAATCTACTGTATATAATATGGTTCCCTTTGTGTTTGAGTTACTTATATTCTAATTTACTGAATATGACTGTAAATGCATCAGTTTGTTATACAGGTGCATCTCACTAAAATTGAGTATAATTAAAGTGTTAATTTAGTTCAGGAATTCAATTAGAAAAATATTTATAGTTTCATTGCACACAAAGTGATGAATATCAAGCTTTATTTAGTTTTTTTCTGATGAAAATGTCTTCCAGCTAATGAAAAGATTAAATTAAGTTGCAGAAATAAATAAAATAGATCATAAGCCTTTAAAAAATGTTTTTATACAGCGATACTGATAAGTATTTCCACTGTTGTTCAGTATATGTACTCAGTATTTAGTCAGGTCTCCTTTTGCTTGAGTTACTGCATCAGTGCAGTGTTGATGCAACCAACCTGTGGCTCTTTTTAGATGTAATGGGAACCCAGATTGCTTTAATCGCAGCCTTCGGCTCGTCTGCACGGTTGGCTCTGGTGTCTCTCATCTTCCTCTTGACAACACCTCACATATTCTCAGAGACGTTCAGGTCAGGCCAGTTTGCTGCTGATACCATGGTCATTAAAGCAGGGGTTGATACTTTTGGCAGTGTGTGCAGATGCCAAGTCCTGCTAGAAAAATGAAGTTAGCATCCCCATAAAGCCTATCAGCAGAGGGAAGCATGAAGTTCTCTAAAATTTACTGGTAGATGTCTGTGCTGACTTTGCCTGTCTCCTTGTGTGGGGTTAAAACAGCTGTCTGCAGGACCACTTCAGCAGTTTTTCCCATGATTGTGTAGGCCATACCATGACCACAGCATAATATTATTAGTCCCATGTAATATTTTGGGTTTTAATTAGCCTTATACCATTATCATCAAAATGATCAGAAAGACACTTGAAATGTATCACTGTGTGTAATGAATCTAAATATGAGTTTGACTTTTTGAATTGAATTACTGAAATAACTTCAGTTTTCTATGATATTCTAATTTAATAAGATGCACCAATTAAGTGATCACAGGTTTTAAATAGGTATATCAACTAGGTGTGATCTGTCCTTTTTAGGAGCTAAGACAAATCTAAGGGTACTTCGCCCTCCAAATAGATCATAAAGGTCAACGGTGAACGTTTTGCATTGCGCTGACTTGGATCAGGAGGTTAGACTGTATAAACATAAGTCAGGTAGATCTGCGTAAAGCTTTGGACAAAATTAGAAACTACTGTGGAAATTAACTTAACTGTTACAACTATCAGTTCCAAAATACTGGCGTGAGTCTTTGCTTTTATATCCATATTATCTCTGGAAGACTCAGGAAGTCAAGAATCTAGCAGTCAGACAGCTTGTTTTTTGTTTCACCAGTTTCACCAGTCCAAATCAGAGACTGGACTGATCCATTTCTACCTGGATGGAACAGCAGTTTTGAGTTCACTGTTACAACATGACCAAGTTTCTTTCTTTTTTACTTTGGATCCAAGATTTATTGCTCAAAACTCCCTGTTGAATACTGTGAGAAATGCCTGTCATGCTTTTCATACCAGCATGATTCCAATCCGGTGAGCAGTCATGTAAACGGAGACACGAACACTACGACTGTGATCCTTACCACTTCTGTTGTTCCATGTCAGTATCTCTCACCGTTTATTGTTTCAACAGAATGGGAAGTGTGTGGCCCCGGTTTTCCCAGATGTAAGCAGGTACAAGCAGTATTCCCTGAAAAGGTTGAAAAACTTTCTGTAACTGATTTCTGGTAAGGTTTACCAGTTTAGTAGGTTGGGGAATGTGCTAAAGACATGTTTAAATGACTGATTGAATCTTCAAGACTCAAGAAACAAAGTTTGACTGACTTTTGTTTCCCATTTCAGGGCTGCGGTTTGTTGATTCGGTTAAACGTTTCAACAAACTGTGAAAAACTTGTTAAATTTAGAAAATATAAAACCCTCTGCGAGAAAATTAAACAGTGAACTTGACTGAGAAATGTATTTGCTAATATTTTACATTGCCTCTGGTTTATACAGGTCCTTCTCAAAATATTAGCATATTGTGATAAAGTTCATTATTTTCCATAATGTAATGATGAAAATGTAACATTCATATATTTTAGATTCATTGCACACTAACTGAAATATTTCAGGTCTTTTATTGTCTTAATACGGATGATTTTGGCATACAGCTCATGAAAACCAAAAATTCCTATCTCACAAAATTAGCATATCATTAAAAGGGTCTCTAAACGAGCTATGAACCTAATCATCTGAATCAACGAGTTAACTCTAAACACCTGCAAAAGATTCATGAGGCCTTTAAAACTCCCAGCCTGGTTCATCACTCAAAACCCCAATCATGGGTAAGACTGCCGACCTGACTGCTGTCCAGAAGGCCACTATTGACACCCTCAAGCAAGAGGGTAAGACACAGAAAGAAATTTCTGAACGAATAGGCTGTTCCCAGAGTGCTGTATCAAGGCACCTCAGTGGGAAGTCTGTGGGAAGGAAAAAGTGTGGCAGAAAACGCTGCACAACGAGAAGAGGTGACCGGACCCTGAGGAAGATTGTGGAGAAGGGCCGATTCCAGACCTTGGGGGACCTGCGGAAGCAGTGGACTGAGTCTGGAGTAGAAACATCCAGAGCCAGCGTGCACAGGTGTGTGCAGGAAATGGGCTACAGGTGCCGCATTCCCCAGGTCAAGCCACTTTTGAACCAGAAACAGCGGCAGAAGCGCCTGACCTGGGCTACAGAGAAGCAGCACTGGACTGTTGCTCAGTGGTCCAAAGTACTTTTTTCGGATGAAAGCAAATTCTGCATGTCATTCGGAAATCAAGGTGCCAGAGTCTGGAGGAAGACTGGGGAAAAGGAAATGCCAAAATGCCAGAAGTCCAGTGTCAAGTACCCACAGTCAGTGATGGTCTGGGGTGCCGTGTCAGCTGCTGGTGTTGGTCCACTGTGTTTTATCAAGGGCAGGGTCAATGCAGCTAGCTATCAGGAGATTTTGGAGCACTTCATGCTTCTATCTGCTGAAAAGCTTTATGGAGATGAAGATTTCATTTTTCAGCACGACCTGGCACCTGCTCACAGTGCCAAAACCACTGGTAAATGGTTTACTGACCATGGTATCACTGTGCTCAATTGGCCTGCCAACTCTCCTGACCTGAACCCCATAGAGAATCTGTGGGATATTGTGAAGAAAACGTTGAGAGACTCAAGACCCAACACTCTGGATGAGCTAAAGGCCGCTATCAAAGCATCCTGGGCCTCCATAAGACCTCAGCAGTGCCACAGGCAGATTGCCTCCATGCCACGCCGCATTGAAGCAGTCATTTCTGCAAAAGGATTCCCGACCAAGTATTGAGTGCATAACTGTACATGATTATTTGAAGGTTGACGTTTTTTGTATTAAAAACACTTTTTTCTTTTATTGGTTGGATGAAATATGCTAATTTTGTGAGATAGGAATTTTGGGTTTTCATGAGCTGTATGCCAAAATCATCCGTATTAAGACAATAAAAGACCTGAAATATTTCAGTTAGTGTGCAATGAATCTAAAATATATGAATGTTAAATTTTCATCATGACATGATGGAAAATAATGAACTTTATCACAATATGCTAATTTTTTGAGAAGGACCTGTAGATACATTTTAGTTGTCTGGAAAATGAGGACACCAAAATGACCCATTTTTTGCGAGGAATCTGAGTTTGAGGTTTTCCTGGAGTTCAGGTGTTGAGCTGTCAGTCCAAATAATGTTTTCCAAAAGTGTTGGAGATCATCAGGATACTTTCTCCCTTGGATGCTATTTTTGGCCTGTGTCTTTCTCTTTGTTTTAATTGATTGGGTTTTAGTCTGAAACATTTAAGTGAGCTAAGACCTTCAGAAATCCTCAGCTTTGCATATTTTCCTCGTGAGCATGCTGTTTTTCAGTTATTTCGTTCCCAGAGATTTCACTGATATTTTTTTTGTCTCCATCCAGATGGTTTTACGGGACAATGAGTCGCTTCGAAGCCCAAAACCACTTGATGGAGCCAGCAAATCAGGAGTCTGCTTTCCTCATCCGACAAAGCGAGAGGGGCGGCGTTGGATATGTTCTTTCAGGCAAGAGTAGAGGCGGTGCTGATGAACAAAGGATCACATAGACATCATGGGGTTAAAAGGAGGACGTTTTTACAACTCAGAAATTGTCATTTGAGAGCCTGAGGAAGAATATGCAAGTAAACATGAACACTCTATGCAGAAAGTTCCATTCAGAAAGTCCTGGGATTGGAACCAAGAACCCTTTTGCTGCCACCTTACAGTCTTTTTCACAAAATAATCTCAACCAGGAGTTGACATTTGGCTTCTTCAGGGCTGCATCTTTTAGATGTTTCGCTGCTTATCAAATTAGAGGCTTTGTCTTACATAAATAATCCACGTTGTGGAAGTCATTCAGTTTCCTTTTTTCACATAGTCAGCTAACAAATAGGTTTGACAGAGTTTGAGACCTCTCCAAAGGGTCAGTAGTTCAGCGTTGTGGTGGTTATTGTAGCGGTGGTGGCAGCACCGGAAGTGTGTCCATGAGGTGGTCCCTGTGCACATCAGCATGTCTCCAATCACGTAAGCCAGGTCTGGTAAACCAGACACTGGTTCTTTGGTGCCAGAGTGGCTCTCTTCTGTTTTCCAACTTCTTTAGAACAGACTTTAGTTTTCACATCCTATTTTTTAGATTTTTGATTTGTGCCACTTCTGCTTCTGTCTGACTGTGTAAATCTCTCTGCAGTGAAATCGAACAGTCAGGTCCGGCATTTTAAGATCTTCCATATAGATGAGACGTTTTATGTGGAGCAAAATCAACGGTTCAATTCTCTGGTTGACCTGGTGGATCACTACTGCAAAAACAGCCTCAACAACATAGAGTCCCTGGGGAGTGTATGCAAGAGGGTAAGAAGGAGAAATGAAATTAAGTAAAAATTTTCACACTCTAACTGTGAAGGTCACCTAAAACTACCTTTGTGTGTTTCTTGTACCAGAAAAAGCCAAACATCGAAGATATCAACCATTTGCTGGATGGTTGGATTCTGCCAAAAGATGAGTTCACCATTGGGGAACAGCTCGGCACTGGCTGTTTTTCTAAGGTCTTCCATGGCCGCTGGAAGAACCACATCAATGTTGCCATTAAGATCTTAAAAAATGGTATTCTGTCAACCAAACGGATTCACTGAATGCTAGTTCCGAGAAATGCTATCTAATTATCAGAGAATGTTGGGTAGAGGGATTCAAAGTACTTCCAAATCGTTTTGTTCCCACAGAAGATTAATAAGTCCTAATATACACTGATATAAATAAGCCATGTTGTGGATGTCATTCAGATTCCTTTTGGCACATAGTGAGCTCCCAAATAGGTTTGACAGAGTTTAAGACTTCCCCGCTGGTTTGAGCATGCAAGGAAACATGGTGGTTTATTATAGCAGGGCCAGCGTATCTGGGTTCCTGGTGGAGCGCTGGAGAGTGTGGTGGCAACACCGGAAGCGTGTCCATGATGTGCCCATGAACACCCCTGTGTCTTGGTCAGAAAGAATTGACCTGGCACAGTGGCCTCATGGCAAGGCTGCAACATTATCCTGCGCACTGTCCTGGCAGCACACCTGCTATTTCTCCACACCATTTTTCTCACTACATCCTCCCCAACTTGACTGCAGTAATAAGGCTTGCTCAGCTTTGCTGTTCGCTGGGAAACCAAGCAAAATACCTACCTTTTCAGACTAAAGCTTGATCACAGCATGCATCTATAATGCATTCAAAGAAAAAACCCAGTATTGCATTTAGTGAAGAGAAAAATGAGGACAGAGGGACAACTAGAAAGCGACTGAGTAGAGAGCAATATGACCTGTATTGGTGTTTGGGACATTTGCAGTAAACAAAAGGTTACTTCACACTTTGGAGCCTTTGAATGATCAGCTCACAGAGACTGAAACACAAACACAAAGCTGTTTTCTATTAGAACCTGCATGCAAGTTAACACATCAGCAGTGCAAAGCTCTCTGTTCAGAGAAACTCTCACCTGTATCCATTTATGCTGCTGATAAACTGCTTGTGTCGCTCAGTCAAAGTAGGTTTGAAACTGATGGTTGAAGCAGTGGAACCTACCATAATGTACAGGTAAAGTTCTGCAGCTTGTGATAAGGTCATGGAGACCGACGTTATACCTGCGGTAGTAGCTTTGTGCTTGTGTGGGGTGATTATGTAGCACATGCCTCCATCCTGATGTGGTCACACTGAGTTGTGCAAGGCCAGGGCCTGCAAGTGTGGAGCAGTTATCATACATGGTAGAATCCACATAGGAAGGTCTTGTTGATGCATAGAGTTTTAGGAGGGTGCAAAGCAACATCTTTCAGGTACTAAAAGATTATGATTACCTTCAAACTGAGGAGGATCTCAAGATTTGCCTTATTTCTGAAACGTTGCATTAGAGCTAAGAAAGGGCTTAACACTGAAGCCTTTTAGTGTAATGTGCAGTCTAAACTGAGAAGACTTCACTGTAAACTATCTCAGCTTTTCTTAATCTAGTCATTTCTATGCAACATCCTGTGCACTCAGGTCTTCCTTTGTTAGATGCTAATAGTAAGTAAATGCTTGCTGCAAGTTAGCAGCTCAGGAACAATTTGACTCATTCTTGACTAATTATCCTTACTCATACTAACAAGTAAATGTATAACTGTTGCAAAATTATTATCATAAAATATCCAAACTTCTTAGTTTTTCTTTAGAAATTCAAGTATCCCTTGATTTTCAATAAAAGAAAAAAATGATTGCAAATCCTGATATTTGATGATACAGAGCAGAGAACAACCCCATCCTGTTAAAGAGTCCTGGCATTGGGCATTTGACATATTAGGGTGAGGAATATAACTGCTGTATTTCTGTGGAAACATGTTGTTTTCTGCAGAAACCAACTTAAATAGAAAGTTATCTGCTTGTTTCAAACAATGCCAAACATTTTCAAGCTAATTAACATGAACAGCTAGCATTTTCCAGTTTATGGAACAGCTACAGGACAACAGATGGACATACAAGGCTTAACCAAATTCTACCAAGAAGAACAAAAATCATCCAAGAGGAGAGCATAGTTTTCTCCTCTAACTCCTCTTTTCCTCCTGCTGCAGTTGCTCTTTTTAATCGGTTTCTGGTTCTTCCTTTGACATTTTATGTTTTTGACAGACTCTTTGGACAACAAAGAGTTTCAAACGGAAGTTCAAATCCTGAAAAACCTTCATCATCGTCACCTCATCTCTCTGTTTGCTGTTTGCACGGAGTCGACGCCGTATTACATCATCACCGAGTTGATGACGAAAGGCAGCCTGCTCAAGTTTCTCAGAGGTAAACCTTAGTGTTTAGGGCAAAATATTTACAATTTCCTGTTTACTGTTTATATCGCATATTTAATTGTTTAATTACATGATAGCTGAGAGAGAGAGAGATACATACAGAGAGAGAGATCTTTGACCATTCCTTCACTTTTCTTGCAGATTTGTATTTAAAATACTCTGTTATATGAAGAGTTGATGGATACCATAGTTCATATAAGGTGCTTTTCCACATTATCATCCTTTCATGCCAGACCTAGCTGGAGTGTTTGTTGCCAAAAAGCTCCATCTTCATCTAGTTTACTTTTGTGATGGTAGGACAGAAAATGCTTCTTTTTTTTTTCTTGCCTGGCTCCTAAACATCTATGTGGTATGTAGACACCATTTATTGTTGTGACGGAGATTTGATGACCCGAAGGTGCCTCTCCTGGATGAAGTTTTTTAAAATGTACCTTCATGAAGCTGCTGTTTTCCATCCTGGCATGTATGCGGGTGTATTGAAAAACACGAGTTATGTACGTCCTAAACGTGAGGAAGTGAAGGTGATTTTGTATAACAGATAGTCTTTTCAAGTCTTTGTATGCGTGTTGCTTTTGATGCGCTTCCATTCTAAATATTTGTGTGCCTTTTGCCCTTGAGTGTGTATTCACAGTGTTCTCCTGTGTCAGGACAGGGTGTGTTAGGCTGCTTTTGCTGTCACCTCACTCTCGCGTTATTTCTTAATGTGAGATTTCTGACACCACTGGACAAATGTATTCAAATTAAATTTTGTTTCTACATTTTTCCACTGTGGGGCTTTTTACACATCTTGACCAGGAGTGTCAGTAGGTGCGGAGGATGCGGTAAAACTTTTACCAATATCAAGTTGCTTATGTTGTTATCATACATTATAAAAGCTGCCTCATTTGACAGTATGTTAAAAAGGTGTCTTGTCGGTAATATCTGTCTTTGGCTGTTTGATGTGTCAGACCTTAATGTTACATCCGTTTTGTTTCCTGTCTCAGGACCAGAAGGACAAAATCAAGACATTGCATCGCTAATTGACATGGCCATCCAGGTGGCTGATGGGATGTCATACCTGGAAGAGCAAAAAAGCATCCACAGAGATCTGGCAGCTCGGAATGTTCTAGTGGGAGAAAACTACATCTGCAAGGTGGCTGACTTTGGGCTGGCACGAATCATCAAGGTGTGTCAGGCGAGAAGAAGTGGTTTTTATTGGCCGGTTGATGTTGAATCTCATTTGCAGCTATGGAGATTAAAATAATTTTCGTTCAGGAGCCGTTCTACATCTCAGAAGATAAAAAGATTCCCTACAAATGGTCGGCACCTGAGGCCATCAGCCATGGAAAGTTCTCCAACAAGTCAGACGTCTGGTCTTTTGGAGTTTTGCTCTATGAGATTATCACCAATGGAGGTATTCCATACCCAGGTTAGTGAAGTGATGTGCTTTTCTGTATTTACACTCATGGACAAAAATGCTTAAGCAACCAGACTGAGTAGTGGGTGGGAGTGTACAGGCGTCGGAACTGGCCGATATGTAGCAGATGGGTTGAAGTTGTATTGTATTTGCCCAGTGGTTGCAGGCGTGATCTTCAATGGAGATTAAATGGTAGGATGCAGGAAGTCACTGACTGAGCGCTGTACTGCCAGCGTCCAGTAAGCGACTACAGAAGGTGACATAAACTCCCACGCCAAGACGCCAAGGGTAACATCACTGAAAGAAATGGTCCTCTCCCCTCTGCAACACCATCTGCGCACATGACGATCACCCTTGTTAATATAAAACTGTAATCCCCGATCAGAATACCAGAACCCATATAATCTGTGTTACGACCTCGCTAGAAAACACAGCTTTCTCTGTTCTGGTGTTAATAGCAGAGTTTGGAGTTTGTCTTTAACAGCCATTTAAGCCTCAACGTAATATTAACAACAAACATGTAGTTTGTGGAAGTTGGCTATCTGTATGTACATAACGTCACATCACTGTCCTGCAAAGAATTTAAATCTAACATTTATACATAAAAATGAATTATTTTCCAATGACTTTACTGAATTCGTTTTGTTTGTTTTGCCAATATTTGAACAATATTCAACGTGTTTAATTGTTTAAATAGTTTTTTGGTGAGACAAAATCCTTTTTCATTGTATTAACCCTCCCCTGGCATATGTTCACATTTAAACAACGTAATCAAACTGATCCAGCTCCAGTTGCTCTGCAATGACACAATGGTACTGTCACTAATGCAATTAGTTTTGTTTAGTGACAAGGTTAAAGCATAGACTTTCTTTCTCACCACATGGAATAGGATGCCTTAAAATGGTGATTTTTCACCTGCTAAAAAGTGATTTTAGCATCCAGTTTGCAAATGAAGGATTGAATCTGCCTTATTATGTCTTTATTTCTTTCCTATTAATTATATTATCGCATCACAGCACAGTGGGTCCTGTGCATGATGTGTAATTACAGTTAACAGGCTGTGCGTGCTTGATCAGTTATGTTCACTTCACCATAATCAGGTTTGTGTTTCAGCAGCAGATGATCTCACTGACAGTGATGGTGGGTTGGAATGATCCAGACACAAGAAAAAAGATAATCCTACATAGAATCCTCTATTCTCCCCTATTTTTAATATTTTTATTTATTTTTCTACCTAAATCTGTTGACAGATGTACAGAAGATTCTCTCTCTCCGTCATCTATTATTCTATCTATGCCTCCTTCTGGCCACAGTGACAGCAGACAGTTTTGTGTCCCAGTTAGAACCTGCATTTCAAACGTGCTAAATAGATGCGGAAACAGCACGGCAAACCGTTTCAGGTTTCATTAATCGCGTTGTGGGTGATAAGGGATGACATTTGCATATCCTCCACCATGAATATGCGCATTTGGGTCATTATCATGTTTTGCATATTCATGAAGGCAGACACGCTGAAAACATGGCGCCTGCTCTTCTGCTGATTCTACACACGCAATATGATTAGTACCTCGTTTGTAGATCAGTGTTGCAAACGCAAATCAGTTGTGTGGTTTTGTACATGCAAACCTTTTTGAAGACAAGGCCCAAAATGAAGAGAAATAAATTAGCCTGAGGAGATAATTCAGCTATGAGTCACAATCCACCGCCATTAAACGCTGCAGTAGCAACAACAAAATTATACGCTGCTCAAAAAAATAAAGGGAACACTTAAACAACACAATATAACTCCAAGTAAATCAAACTTCTGTGAAATCAAACTGTCCACTTAGGAAGCAACACTGATTGACAATCAATTTCACATCATGTTGTTCAAATGGAAAAGACAACAGGGGGAAATCTTTGGTGATTAGCAAGACACTCAATAAAGGAGTGGTTCTGCAGGTGGGGACCACAGACCACTTCTCAGTACCTATGCTTTTTGGATGATGTTTTGGTCACTTTTGAATGTTGGTGGTGGTCAGTAATGGTGTGGGGTAGCATTTCTTTGGAGGGCCACATGACCCTCCATGTGCTCACCAGAGGTAGCCTGACTGCCATTAGGTATCGAGATGAGATCCTCAGACCCCTTGTGAGACCATATACTGGTGCGGTTGGCCCTGGGTTCCTCCTAATGCAGGACAATGCTAGACCTCATGTGGCTGGAGTGTGTCAGCAGTTCCTGCAAGATGAAGACATTGAAGCTATGGACTGGCCCGCCCGTTCCCCAGACCTGATTCTGATTGAGCACATCTGGGACATCATGTCTCGCTCCATCCACCAACGTCACGTTGCTCCACAGACTGTCCAGGAGTTGGCGGATGCTTTAGTCCAGGTCTGGGAGGAGATCCCTCAGGAGACCATCCACCTTCTCATCAAGAACATGCCCAGGGGTTGTAGGGAGGTCATACAGGAACGTGGAGGCCACACACAATACTGAGCCTCATTTTGAGTTGTTTTAAGGACATTACATCAAAGTTGGATCAGCCTGTAGTGTGTTTTTCCACTTTAATTTTGTGTTTGACTCCAAATCCAGGCCTCCATTGGTTAATAAATTTGATTTCCATTGATGATTTTTGCGTGATTTTGTTGTCAGCACATTCAACTTTGTACAGAACAAAGTATTTAATGAGAATATTTTATTCATTCAGATCTAGGATGTGTTATTTGAGTGTTCCCTATATTTTTTTGAGCAGTGTATTTCTCTCACAGTGAGCCATACAGTCTGCATAACATTCTTTAAAGAACTGATCACGTAGTCCTTTAAATGTGTTGCAATATTGCAGTGGAAGAGAGTGGTGGTGAAATTTAGGCCTCAGAAAATCCCACTAAGCTTATTTTTATGTCTGCTGTGCTTAAATGTTATTGGGTATTGCATGTTTGCATGATGAAATATGTTTCCAGTTAAGTTGCATCTACTCTGGTGGGAAGTTTAGCAAACCTGCATTAGCTAATAGTTCTTGCATGTGACTGTGTGAATCAGAGGATAAACTATACTTAAGTATGTTTCAGGCTCTTAGGGTTCTTTATAAAGTGTGCTGCAGTGATGTAATCAAACAGACAGCCCTTGTCTGCAAATATTTTAGAGATATTTACCACTTCTGCATTTTTTTCATTCTCCTTCTCTCTACCCCCTTTCCTTTCCATCAGTTTTTAACAACCAAGAAGTGTATCAGAAAGTGAAGGACGGATACAGGATGGAGGCACCAACCAAATGCCCCAGTTTTCTCTACAGCATCATGCTAAAATGCTGGCAGGAAAAGCCGGAAGACAGGCCGGACTTCAAAGCTGTCAAGATCATGCTGGAAAGTAGCTCCTATGAGTTGGAGGAACACCCTTTGACTCCTCCCACCACAGGGGGGCAGCAGAGAAGGTGATACTGAGCAGGAACCTTTATAGTTTTACCAAGAAGACTCTTCATTGTCATAAGAATAACTGAAACATAATCCTTACGTTGCTCAAAGCAGCAAAAGGCTACTGAAGGGACGACTAATTCTAATGAAGATTTACACTACTTGTGAAGGCTAAACATTTAAAAATGTGCAATAGGGATGACATGTATCGTCCAAATATTCATTACAAATGTGATTAATTTCTCTTTTACATCTCTTTTAAATCTTGTACCTGTTCTGTTACTGTGAATGTTTGGATCTTATGTATAAATCTCAAACTCAAACGTTAAAGGCAAATTATCCAGCATTCACATTCAGTGCTGTGAAAAATTATTTGTCCCCTTTCAGATCATCAAATACATTTTATATATGAGACAATGATAATCTGAGTACATTCAAATAGAAATGTCCAAATTATGATTTTATTTATTAAGAGAATAAAAAACTATCCAAACCAACCTGGCTATATGAAATAAGGTAATTACTTCCTCAACCTAATAAATGGTTTTACCGTACTGCCAGCAAGTGTTTGCAAAAATAGGCAGGGGGTCTTTTACGTCGCTTTGGATGAATTTTGGTCTCCAGCCTGTCTTATAGCATCTCAACCAGAGCGGCCTAGTCAAAGGCTGGACTTTGACTAGGCCAATCCAACTTTATAACTGTTGTGACATTTAGAGGTGGACTCGCTGGTGAGCTTTGGATCATTGTTCTGTGCCTTGAACTTAAGGTCACAAACTGATGGTCCCACATTCTCCTTCACCACTTTCTCCTAGAGAGCAGAATCCATGGTTCCAGTTATTCCAGCAGGTTGCCCAATTCCTGAAGCAGCAAAGCAGCCTCAGACCATTACACTACCACCACCATGCCTGAATGTCTGTATGATGTTCATTTGTTTGCTCCTTAAGCCTACGTCATGTTTTCAGACAGGTTCTATTTAAGTGGTTTCACCGCAGTGATCAGGCCTGGATGTGGGAAGTGAAACTGAGCTCAGCCTACCAAAGAATGAGCTTAACTGCAGGTAATTCACAACTTAACAAGGGAAGCAGTTACTGTTTCACACAAGGTCAGGTCTTTCTGAATTAATTTTTTCCATCATTTCAAAAAGAATTTTCTATTTATTTTGGTTATCTTTGTCTGGTGTTAAAATTTGTTTTTATGATCTGAAACATTTCAGTCATATAAGTGAAAACAAAATGAAAACCTTTTTTCTAGCACCGTATTTATCTCTACACAGCTTCAACATTAACTCACGCCTCATTCCCTGTAACTCAGAGGTAAGATGTAGAAGTACAAGTAGCCTCCTTAAACTGAAAGGAAACGGATGAATGTGCAACAGCCGAAGGTTTATGGAGCCAGTGTGCAACTGAGGAATTATTTAAGGTACTAATGCATAAGCACTGAAGCCCAGCTATTATGTCATGTTTAGGCATATGTTTGCTGTATTTCTGTGACTATTTTCAGTTTGCTGCTCTTTCCAAATTATAAATAAATAAATAATTATAAATCCATACACAAAATAAATAACTGTAAACAGGCAAGTCACTCAGAAAAGTGTTGTAAGTTTTGATTATAAATCCCGTAGTTTTTACAAAATTCACAGAAAGCTAGAATTATTTGGTCTTTAGGCAATAATTGGACTTTTGCAAAAGGGGGGAGGAAACTCAGCCCAATGTGAATTTTTAGAGTCGTTTGGAGAAGAAACAATTTAAAAATGAAATGGGTCACAGATAAAAACATTAACTGACTGAGTTGCTGTTTGGTTTTTACACAGTTACTGTTTGATTTCTCACAGAAAGTCCAACTGAGAGTGTAATGATATCACTGACTGCAGGTTTTTATCATGTGAAATAATCAGAAACTTTCTGAAGAAACTTTTATAACTTTATAACTTTTATTTGTACCCATAAATTAATCTGTGCATGTTTCCATGAAAACATCTTTAACAATATGTATGTCTTACTCTGCATGTCTCCCACTGCTGTAGGACCTTCTTTGAAATCACTCTGAGGTTCAGACTAATTCATTCATTTGATGTCAGCTAAATTCTCCTTAAATTGGAAACAATTTAAGGAGAATTTAGTTGTAATCAGGCTGGATTAGGATCCGGGGTTCTGACTGGTTGCTCCATAACATTCATCTTGTTGGTCTGAAACCAAGATGATGCTGCTTACTGGTGTGTTTGAGGTCTGCTGATTTTGAGAACTCTACTAGCCAATTATTTACCATTTAGAAATATAATTTCTACCAAAAACACGGATTGTTAAAAACAACAGGGTCTATATTTGCAGAAAAAGCTGATGCAGGTATTAGATTTGACAAATTTTCAAACAGAAGCTGCATTAATTCACTCTTTAAAATGAATAACTATGACTATGGATTAATCTAAAAGCTACAGGTTGCTTTCCTTCATTGTCTGCATCTGCTGTGCAGCACTTGAACGACCAGAACCAGTTTAGCATAGAACGTGCAACAGAATTGTTCCTGAGAGCTTGACAGGTACAACCTGTGTTACCTGCAGATGAGTGAAGTTTAATAACCGGTTTTAGGGGCTGCTGGGTTCAAATCATGCTAAAGCTGAAGAAGATGCTGATGAAGAGAGGCTGCAGTCCAGGAGGTGGGCTCCATGTTTTTTCTCAGTATGTCATAGACATTTTAATAAGAAGCTGGTAATTTGGATAACTTTGTGATAAACAATATGAAGATTATTTTACAGTAATAGTTACTTTTCAAAAAGTTCAATCAAATGAAACAGAAATACAAAAACTCTCCACATATTTGGTTATAATATGCAAATATGATGACTACACAAGTGGCTTAAAAATGTGATTCACAAATAATCCCAGATCGACTCTGTCATATTTTAGTCCAAGCAATGTTTCCTATATGCCAGCAGGGGGCATAATAACACTGTGTGATCCTCACACCCAGGGTCCAAACCTTCAGATCTTGGGTGCCCTGCACCTTTTAGATTTGTGTCTGCTTTAACACACCGGAATGAGATGATGAGATCATCTGCAGGACTTTATAGATGAAAGTTTGTAGAACTTCCATTGGCACCAGAGATCCAGAGGTTCATACCCCCTGGCACCTTTATTACAACTCATTTGTTTTCCTGCTTTTCATATTCTAATTTTTCTAATGTGAAAGTGACAGTCTGCTCCTATGTACTAACATCTATCTGCTTTAGATCTATGCTCCAGTATCAGGACCCAGACTAGTACTGATTGGACTCCTGGGCCCGGTGACTCAGGTTATAAGTCCTACCTTTCCAATCTTTCCTTTGCTTGATGCCGGTGCTTCTCTCCCGTTTTGTTGATTGTTTTGTGATGCATCAGAACACTGTGGAAACATCCACATATGAACACGTCACAAACCCGTATGGGTGTGAAGAATGTTCTGATGCATACATACCTTTTGAGCCTTAAGCTTTTCATTTTGTTGATGTTTCGTCCCAGCAGAGGTATTTGTCTTTTAGTTGAATTGTGCAGAATAAATGTGGCATTATATGGAAAATGTGTTGAATAGATTTCTCATGATTTCATTTTGAAGGCAGATCTTTTTCCTTATGTCTTCATTATTAAATTGTTATAATTATTATTAATTGGTAGCTGGTATTTTACTGAAGAAAAACAAAGAAGGGGGAAGTGTTTTACAGACATCTGCAGTTTCTTTTTTCTACCTCAGGAGTTAACTAGGTGAGACATCTCTTGTGTTAGACCCTCATATCCCCCTCCCACTGTCCCAATTCTAATATGGTTCTTCATTATGAACTTAGACACTCCTCTTCATAGTAAAATCACAGAGATGACTCCATGTGGCTTCAGTCCCGGCTAAGTAAAAAGAAGATTATAAAAAATAAGCTTTGGGGGTTTCCAAACCGACATAGTTGTTGCAGAAGTTGTCTTTAGAAAACCGATCCTAGTAAATGTTCCCGTTCATCCCACTGATGAGGTTTCTGTGTTGCTGATTAGATGAGCTTTTCTAAAACGAGATTAAGCTCTTTGCTTACTTTGGTGCAAACGAACAAACACATCAGATTTGAACTTTCACCTACAAGAGCTGCTTCTCTCCAGGTCCTTATAAAAATAACCCTGCCTGACCACATGTCTGCTAAAAAATCAGCCTCTTCTTACATGCGGGTGGCGTCCCAGAGTTTTCCATACAGTTGTGATGCTCAAAAACGATCCTCCTAATACATTTTAAAGTCCCGTTTATGAATAATGTTACTTTGTCAGTTCAAAAGTTCAGTGAGCTTTGAAATAATTCATAATTAATCATAACTTTAAATAATAATTGTTAACATTTTAAACCTTGAAAGTAAATTTAGTCTCTGACTGAATTTACTATGAAACTCTAGACACCAGAGTCACTTTCACCCACCTGCACTCACAACATACACCTGTACACACATCATTAGGCAACTTGGGGGAATGTTTCTTGCCCAAGGGCACATCAACATGTGGCAGGGAAGAAGCTGAATTTGAATTGTAAGACAGTTACCTCTTCCACTGAGCCACAGCTGCTCTAAAACCCTGCCTGGGTTGTTGGGTTATTATGTCTGAACCAGTTCTGAATCCAAAGAGGGGAACAATGAATTTATTATATTTTCTCATGGAATCTTCTTCCCCATTGAATAAATGGGCTCAAAAGTCAGATCACTCTTTTTATTGCAAGATTATGCTGCTGTTTTTTTGCACATCTTTATCGTTGGGGCCAATAAAAATGAAGCTGCTAAAGAACATTTAACACAACTGTGATGTTGTCAGCTGTGCGAAAACATTTGCTTACACACAAATGCCTAATGTCTAAACTCAAACATGTAAAGCCATTGCCATCTGGAATGTGGACAATCTAATCTAAGCTAATCCTGAACAAACTGCCTTAACCAGGTCTGAAGTATATATTACCCTCATTTGAATAACTGGTTGTTTTTAAAGGGAAAGTTTAACTGAGGCCTCCACTAGAATCTGCTCTTCACAATCACCCTTCTATCTCTCCAGAACAGTCTAGAAAGAACAAACATGTAACAGGCAACCTGCCTGCACTGACTCAGATGTGTGCTGACAACATCCTCCATCAGCACCTAGATGTTTTGGGTAGGTGCCAGCTAAGGCTGGGGTGTGAAACTGTCTCATGTGCTGCTGATTCACGTTGCCCAGTTAACCCAGATTCACTGTAGACCCTGTTCAGTCCCGATTGCACCCAGGGTCCCCAACGGTAAAACTTTTACCATGTTACAGTCTAAGATTTGAACTCAAACCACAAACTGGTAAAACAGCTAACAGATAATGAAGGCACCATTTAATAACCTTCATAAATCTATGTTACAGACCCCTCTTTGTTTTAGATATACACCTGATGTTTTTGATCTTCAGGGAAAGAAATAATCAGATTATAAAACTAAATGTTGTTTAATTATTAACATGAATCCATTGTGGTCTGTCTCTCTATCCAGTAGATAGAGACTCATGTCTGCATCTTTTACCTCTAGTCTAAAGAAATGTAAAACTATTTTCAACATCATGACATCAAAGGAAATCAGTAAGGTAGCTTCATTAGTTTCTTAGTAGGTTTCTCCATTTCTCTGGCTTCTATGTCAGCTTTGATATGTCAAAAGTTTCCATCAGAAGTCCCATACGAGTTGTGCAAGTCTGATCATATGCCCTGGGAGTGAACAGCCTGTGAACGAGACGTCAGCCAAAACCTTTTTTAATATCAGTTTGTATATCTAGTTTCCAAACTTGGCTCTTCTCCCATGAACCCATTTTTCCGAGGCAGCTGCTCATCATCACAGCTTGCTGGCTGTTAATAGATACATAATCTGTACAGTGAATCTGCTGCAGGATTAAGTTATTTATTCTAATATTCTGATAATGCTTTATTCTGTGATTCCTGAACCAAACCTTCACCTTTTGCACCCAGTAGTGTTTTTAATACCAATCCTCAGCATATCCTCCTTCATTACATCTATGAATTTTCTCTGTAGTCATCCTGTTTTCCTTCTCCCAGGATGGTCAGCATGCTACATCATTAGCTCTATATATTCTCCATCCTATTTATGTGTATAGTTATACCATCCCAGATCTGCCTCGTTGCCTCCACACTCCCTTGCCTCCTGTCTTTTTCATGGTGCCATTGTCTTCACACCATATATCATATCAGGTTCACACCTGTTTTGTCCACAATACTTTTTCTCTTTTAGCTATCCTTCTGTTAAAAAAATCCTCTCCCAAGCTTCTTGTGGTCTTCATGTTTCTTTGGATAGTTTACCTTAGACTCTTCTATCTTTGGTACCTCTACTATTTGCATCTTCAGTTTTCCACCTATCTCCTTGTCATTTACACTAATGGATTTCGACTTCTTGACCCTTATTTTGTATGTATTCCAAACCATATCTCCTTCCCCCCAGGCTCACTTCCACATGCTGCCTACTCTCTCTATAAATCCCAATATCATCTGCAAACATGATAATCCAAGGAAACTCCTGCCTTTCTTTCTTCTTTTAACATGTCCCTCATCATTACAAACATCCATCCATCCGTCCGTCCGTCCGTCCGCTGAAATGCCTGATGCATTTCAAGGCCAGAAGAGAGCAGGGACTGGGGTTTCCATCCAAATAGAACTCTGGTCACCTTGAAAACTAGCTCTGTTTCCTCAGACAGAAGACGCTAAGAAAGCCATCTTCTACAGCTTATATTATATTGTCAAAAGATATTTACTGCTTATAATCTGTCTATATAACATAAAAGATATTGCTATTTTTCCACATTTTTGTCTGTTAGTGATTTAGCCACAGTGGAAAATAGTTTGGATTTAGATCATCACCGACTGTTCCATGAACAAGTATTAATTTAAAAGGAGCTAAATGTGTTTGCCTCGAAATGTTCAACATTCAAAGATGTTCCTCCCACTTATTTTAGGTCATTGTTTATCAGCTGGGGCAACAAATTATGAAACAGATTATGCTTCTTTTTCCAGTTTAAAGATACTGATTACTCCAAAACTTCATGAAGGGATTATTTGAGCAGAGCTAAGCAGAATGTCACCTTCTAGTGGTCTTATTCAGATTTCCTCCAAAGGTCTTATCACCTTTATACAGAGTGACCTTTGCACAGACTAAAGCTTCTAGTGGAGCAGAAAACAACACGTTTATTACAGCAGGGCTGGACTAACTTCATGCTCCACAGTTTAACATGTTTCCCTGCATACCCCACCACACATGCAGGGAAACAGATCACCTGAGCTTTCTGCCTGCTTTCAACCTTCAACATGCTCAGTGGTTGCTGAGCTAATATGTGTGTTACACTATAAGTGCTTTACATTGTTATAATGATTTTCACATTTTTGTTTAGAGCAGGTGTAGAAAAAATCTGGAATTAGAAACCAAACAAACATCCCAAACAGAGACTTGTTGCAGCCTTTCTTCCTGCTTTCATTCTGTGATGCATGAACTTTTCACATGAAAACCAACTTTTTTCTGGTATACCAGCCAACGGATCAGCGCTGCAGAATGAAGTCTTGTTATGAACTGGAAAGTCTTGTTCTTTCCAGTTTCCAACATCAGTTTTGATTTAGATTTTTCCTGAAGGAAAGTTTGAAAGCTTTTTGCTTGGTGGACAGATGCATAACTTGCATAAAAAGCGATTTCTTCATCAGAAACCGTACATTGGACTGAATGAATGAAAAAATGTGCAACCTTGCATTTCATTTGGAGGTAATGCTCTCTGCTCTTTTACCTGACATAGACCTCCAGATGTTTTGGTTCTACTTATTTCTCTCCTACTGATTTCCCTACAGATCACACACATGAATTTTATTTTGTTTCTGTTTATTTGTCTTTAAATTATTTTGTTGTGGATATTCTGCAAGTGCTACAGCATTTCTTTCCTGACACATTTATGTCATCCTTGGTCTACCTGAATGTTTCCCTTGGGCAATTTTCTAATTTTGTTTTGACTTGTTTCATATTTTAGACACCGCTGACTGGAAACTCTAAGTTGACCTACCTTATTGAATAACTTCTAGAATCCTTTCTATTGTTTTCTTTAACTGACAGCTCTGTTGTTGAGGCCATGTTTTCTGTTAATGAACCTGCCGCAACAGCTTGTTAAGGTCTGCATGGCAGGCGGGTGGCTGCAAGCCTATAGCCCCATGAAACAATAGGTAAGACAAAATAATATGTTTTATTAGCCATCGAATTGAACAAAAACTGAACATTTATTTATTTATTTTTACAAAAGTTTTTTGTTTTCCTTTTGGTTTTAACTAAAGAGGCCCAACTTCACATCTCTGCGACTGTATGTTTGCTCTCTGATCACATCCAGGCCTGAAGAGCACTGGTGTGAGTGAAAGTCAGGGAGATTAATGAAGAGGAAGAGAGGAAGAGTTAAGTAGAAGAGCCCTGCCTTCTGATCATGTTGGTGTTGTGTGGAGGGGTGGAGGCACACCTCACTGCTTGGAAAAAACACTCAGACAGCAACTAACCAGTTGTCCTCAAGACACTGCATCATCCTCCATCCACTTATTGATCTGCTAAACTTCAAATTTCCGTTTCCGATCCTTGATTTTGCTTTCCCTGGTCTCATCTCATCCTGTCCTGGAGGATCTGAGAAAAAGTGCTGCACCTCAAATCTGATCAAAGGTAGGGATTGTGTATGTTTCTATGCCAATGATTCTGTTGTGTTTGCACACGTTAGATCCAGGAGTTAACAATTTGTTCCAGTGCTTTTCATTTTAAAGATTATAATCTGAGAAACCTCAAGGTTTAAAAACTTAAGTTAAATGTTGATAAAAGCAAACGGCATCTAGAGACATTTCGATTTTTTTGTCCTTCTCCAGAAACGGAGAATTTGTTTCAGTCAATAAACAGTTTATGAACGAGTGTGTGTGTGTTTGGGGGAAGGGGAGACTCAGACATGAGTGGCTACTGTTGCAAAATAGCTCGGCAATCCCAGCTCTCGGTGTTGATCCTGTATTGAAAGAAAAGCCACACAACGTAAACTCAGTGTGATGCAACAGGAGTAAAAAACTAAAAGAAATGAGAAGTCAAGGCAGCATCTCAGGTTCTCCCATCATAACATTGCTGACAAAACCTTTACCTTTTTCCATCTGCCTTTAACCAACTTTCTGAATTATATTCTTTATTGTCTTATCAGCTTGACTGGCTGACCTTATAACATTGTAAAAGCCTTGTGATATGATTTCGAACAATCAAAGTTCATGTATTAAAGTGAAGATTAAATGATAGCTGCAGTGCCATAAATCCCATAACATTTTAACATAAAAACAATCCTCTTATACCTGTTTTTTTCTTTTAAGATTTGTAAAATACAGAAAGCATCTTGTTGAGGACAGCTTTTCATGGATTCATGGACAGATTTGTTTTTAACAACATTGCTTTTGTTTCTTATCTGAGGAGGACTATCACAATGTGCAGTTACCCTACTGAGAAGCCAAAAAGACATGCTGAATGTGCAGCTGCTGCAAAATTTGTTAGTCTTTCATTTTGCAGAATAGAAACAGAAAAAAGGAAGCATCTGTTTAAATGCGACTTGATCAGTGAGGGGTGCACTGTTTACTTTACAGAGCATTTCCTCCTGTATGAAGTCGTGAACAAGATTCTAGCGAGATTTGATCCGCAGAACTTGAAAAAATTAACTTGGAGGTCAGAAGGTTTATAGCTTGTTTTTCTCACCTACCTGCCTTCTAAGACTTCATAGCTCTTCTGTTAGCTGACTGAGCAAATCTTCATGGCATTAGTGCCATTACATGGGATCAGGGCATACTTGTTTTCACTGGAGTCGGGTGAAGTTACCAGGAAGCCCTTTTCTTATTGCAGATGGAGGAACAACAAAACTCCCTACATCTTCTCATGAATTAGACAATCTGTAACAAGCTTAATAGGCTAACAAGTATTAAGTAATTATTTTTCCCCTTACATAAAAAACATTTAAACATATGACTTCTCTTCGCGGGTGCAGATGGATAAAGTAGCATCTCTTAATGGCCAAACAGCAGGAGATTTGGCAAAAGGTATCAGTATGACCTTATGACAGTCAATTACATGTAGAAGCAGCTGTACAGAGAGCACACCACTTTCTGGGAGTCCTTTCTCATTTCCCATCCTGTTAATCATGGGAAGAGTAATGTCAGAAGAGCAGGGGTTCAGTTGTTTCATGCAGATCTGTTCTCAGCCGGGCCATGCCAGCAGCTCTGCTACCGAGCCTCTGTCACCAGCACACCTCATTCTTTGAGTCCTTGGCTGGTCATTTTCCATGAGCTGTTGACAGCTATCGTGTTCTTTATTGTAAAATTAAAAACAACCTGCACTGTAACATATGGAGCAAAGATTAAATGTATTTTTCCTAGAGATGTGACCACTGCAGACTTATGTCATTATTCTCATAATTGATAAATATACTCAGCATGAGAGCTGATGGAAATCTTCAGCTAAATGAACTGTGTTGGTCCTGCAGGAAATAACCCAAAAGCACTTTAACAAACTATTGATGCTGAGCTGGGAGACAAACTGGCCACACAGTGGTGCAGTTGGTAGCACTGTTGCCTTGCAGCAAGAAGGTTCGATTCCCGGCCGGGGGTCTTTCTGCATGGAGTTTGCATGTTCTCACCGGGTACTCCGGCTTCCTCTCACAGTCCAAAGACATGCCTGCTAGGCATTAATTGGTCACTCTAAATTGCCCATAGGTGTATGAATGAGTGTGTGCATGGTTGTTTGTAAATTGCCCTGTGACGGACTGGCAACCTGTCCAGGGTGAACCCCGCCTCCTGCCCATAGACTGCTGGAGATAGGCACCAGCTTCCCCGTGACCCACTATGGAATAAGCGGTAGATGATGACTGACTGACACTTTAACAAACTATTGATGCTGAGCTGGGAGACCTTGAGAACAAGTGTAACCTCTACTCAGATCAAGAAATGAAAGAAGTTAACAGATCCAGACTGAGGTGGATATGAACTGAAATGAGCTGAAATGAGCTTCTTCCTTCACCTGGACTCATCCTGAGGGATGGTAGGAAGAGCTTGGAGGTTCAGAAGGGGCTCAGAGAATAATCGCTGCTTCTCTGCATTAAAGCTAAGGTTGTGTCTGGATCTGGTAAAAATGCTTTCTGAACACCTACTAGAATGATGTTTCACACAAGTCCCAATAGAAACATTTTGTTTCTATGCACATAAAACATGTTCCATTTTTGTCTTTACCAGCCAGAAATGATGACTGTGACAGTTGAGTGTTGATATGAAACAGTTGTTAGGTTTCTGCACACTCATGCCAGAAAACAGCATGTATTTTTATCACAGTGACCTCTGACCTACAATCCCTTCAGATGTAGGTCTCGCCAGGACTTAAACCCGCCGCTATGTGTCTGAGGTGTAACTTCCTGCTCACTTTTTCATTTAAACACTGCTTCGATCTCTTGGTAAAACATACGGCTCTCTTGCTAAAATTAAATCATCATCACTTGGTGATGCTGGTGGAGTGCACATTCTTGTCCCAAACATGTGGATCAGGTTAATTTGGAAAGCAGAGTCGTTGCTCTGTAGGTAGGAACAACACACCAATGCTCATAAAGAAAGTAAAGTTTTTCCAGCTGATCCAGACCTATTTCAGGATACATCAAATAGAGACTGAGGTCAAAGAGAAAATTGTTCCAACACAAGTGATCAGATTTCTTCTACATTTATCTCTCAGCATGGAGTAACTTCTGCCACATAACACCTCAAGGACATCTGATGTAACCACTAGATGGTATGTAGCGGGACCCTTTAACTAGGACATTTATGTAGTCCAGTTTAGTGTTCTGAGGACTGAGCCTGTGACTGGACTTACTGACTCCTTCATGTATTTCCTGCTGCATGGTGTGAACAAATGAACAACTCAAACAATGTCTGCAGCAGCTTAAGCGATGGCAGGACTGTTGGATCGCATCCAGATATGAGAACTTAGCCAACATTCCAGGGAGGATATCATCTGCAGGGAGTTATTTTTCCAACTTCAGCTACAGTCTACTGAAGGTTTGTCCAACTTTGTCCAACGAGTGGAAGTCGATATGTTTTCCATTAGTTTTTGGACATTGAGTCAAATATCACAATAAAATGAGTCAGGGCGAAGTCAGATTGTGTGGCTCAGTGGGAAGAGTAGTTGTCAAGCAATCCAAATGTTGCAGGTTCCATTCCAGCAAGTCGCATGTGGCTCTAGTACGTTGAGTAGTCGGTATAAATGCAAAGTTCTGTATAAATTCAGTCCATTAATAGTGATAAAAAGTTGTTGTTTTAGAAGCAAATACACCATTATCCACATAGTCAATATTTGTTGTTCTGATTCTTCTTCCTCGTTTCTTTTAATTTCCTCTGACATGTTGGACATCAACTTGTGGACCAGATCCTGACTGATGGTGACCCATCCCTGTCTTCTCAGTGTTTGGAATTAATCCCAGCTGGGTGGCTTCTGTTTCCTCACCTGCTTTTTGAGAACTGACCACAGGTTCTCAGTGGAGTTAATGTGAGGATCTTTCTGACAACAGGTCCACACCCAGCTGCTACCATAGTTAACCAAGCTATGCACTGGTGGCTATATTATTCTATTGTGCCCTTCTCAGCACAAACTGTTGCTGGACCCTCTTGAACATTCAGTAAGCCATCTTCTGTGCAACTGAACCTCTCAACTTGAAGTTCTTGATAATCCAGAAAATGTTTTTTTCTCAGCTGCAATAATGCTAATAGCATGTTCGTGTATGTTAACCGATTTTGGTGCAAAGTAATGATTTTCTTAAGAGGATAACACACGAAGACAATGATTTCATGCACATCTGTTGTTCTTTCATAGCAACCAGCCTTCAGTGGGACACTCACTGATGATATGAATGTACGGACACAAAGACAGTTCCTCATTTTCAGCAAAAATACAATAAGGTGTTTTTATTGTTCTGATGTAAATTTTGGAAGCTAACAAAAGTGTTTTCAGTTTAATAATCCACATCTTTGCACAATAATCTAACAACATGAAATCCCACCAAAGTAAAACTGAAGCTTCATTGTCTGCAGAGCTCAACATTCGTGTCTCTATTAGTACTTCTGGGCAGGACCATAAATTCCAACTAGGTGTTGGTTAAATAGTAACTCAGGTGTTTATGAAAGTTCAGTTCTTGGCCTCATCAATAAACAGCAGGTCAACGGAGTCAGAATTTTCAGAACTTCTCACCAGATGCTCTGCTGACTTTAATTTTCTTACTAAAACAAATGTTTTTGTCTCTGTTACCAGAAAAGCTTCTTTATCTAAAGCCAACACTGATTATCTGGCTGAACCTAAACAAACAGAAACCCCATGGCTTTGTGAACTTTGACCCTAGATTTGCAGTTCTTTACAGACCTACCTGCAAAGGTGTTTCAACAAGACAGCAAAGAATACTGGATATTAAATAATACTGGACAAGAATAAATGCACAGCTGGAAATATCATAAACACGTGTTCTTCACTCTTATTGGAGAGAGCTCAGGAAGTGGATGTGTTTTCCTCTGAATGATGTTCAGTCATGCATTCACTGCATGTTGTGGTGTCCTGAGGGCATCAGAAAGGGGTAAACATCAGAACCTCAAACAGTGATGTGACATAAACCCACATTGCAGCTGATAATAGCAGCAGGAGTGCTGTGGGTGACGGGGTGAGCAAACTGTTCCTGTTTAAGCTAAAACAAGTCGCTTCGTCTGTTTTTTATTTGTTTAGACTTGGAGGTGAGCTCATTATTTGCACATTGTGCCCTCTACATGTTCTTCTTTCCCCCACATCATGATCAGTCACCCTCTCTGACAGTTTTCTGTGGACAATGTGTTCTTGATGTTTCCAGTGATGGTTCTGTATTGCAAGTTTGAGTAAATTAACAAGGGGGTTTAATTATGGAGAAAAGACACCTTGTGTTCCTGCACACAGTGTATTCACAAGAGATCTTATAAATACTAACTGTCTCGAATGCTGACTCAGGGAGAGCTTTTGCAAAGACGCCACTAAGGTGTCAGCTCTGAACTCCCGAAAAGCTCCAAAAATATCACAGCATCTATAAACAACTATTTAAATGTAATGGAAAAAACAGCACATAACAGCAGGGCCGTAAACAAATTATTGGGCAGACGACCTACAATGCATCAGCAGAGAAGATAGTCAGTACCTGCTGACTTTAAGCCTCCATTGCCTGCTACATCAGAATGTAATCAGATGTAATCAGATGTCTGTAAATGACTTTCAAATTAAAGCAAGAATTTGTGCACTAAGGAAAATGGTCTTTCTGTCCCACAGCTTATGGAGGCTACTGTAGAAGTAAAGTAAATCCTGTGAGTCTCTGCTGATCTTCAGCTGGGACATCATCAGATAGCCGTGAGAGGCGACCCCCACCCCTGATCTCTGTGTTCCTCTCTGTCTCTCCCTGTCGTTAGGGTGCTGACCCTGTTGTTCCAACAGGCTGTGAATGTCGGCAGCATCATGACCAGCGTCAACTCTCCAGCCAGCCTGCTTGCCCGCAACCACTTCTACAGAAGTATGACAAAACCCAAACACAAACACAGCCTGGGATCTGTTTTTAGATCTGGGTGCTTCAGCTTAAGGTCAAAGAACAGACAAATATTGGTTTGGGATCAGAGGTTAGTGTAGTGAAAGCTTGAGTTTTCTTCATGCTCAAGCAGCATGAAAACCTGTTTATCGGGTTAAGATTTGGATCAGAACCCAGAGCAAGATGTGAGATTTCTTTAATTGTAAATGGAGAAATACAGTGAAGGTCACCAGGATTTACACTGTGTCTTTGTTAATCAAAGTAAAGCCAATAAGGGGTGTGTAGGATGTGTTTAAAGGCCGTGAGACAGTGGTGAGGTGTGTGTTTGAGCATCTCTGACCCTCTTTTGCAGAGTAGATGGACACAGGAGATGCTATAGTCGTACTATTTGTGTTTGTCTATAACGTATAAGCATAGCTGTAACATGACAAAAATGTGAAGTCATGAAAATTTTGCAAGGCAATGAGAAGCCTGTGAACATAAAGTCACAGTGCAGAAAGGACCAGAGAGGCACCGTCTCTTAAATAGATGAAAATCAAGTTTGTGCTTAATGTCAGAAATTAGATTACTGCAGTGCAGAACTGGGGCATCCTGTTGCAGATTCACCTTACAAAGTACACTTCAACTGATGACAAGCATCCGCCTCGGGATGAATGGGGTCATGAGAGCAGAGCCAAGCCAGGAATATCGGAAACACGAGCTGACATAAAAAAAAAAAAAGGTTTTGGCTGCTGTATGGTTCATGGGCTGTTCACTCCTAGAGCACATGATCACACATGCACAGCACAGCGCATGTGTGGGACTTCTGCATACAGATAATACAGATAATTCATACAGATAATAAAGTGAGCTAATGTGGAAGCATCGTACAAAGAAAAAAAGATTGTTTTCTTCCAGGTTTGCCCTCAAGTCCAGGAGTGATGAATGCACCTTACAGCTGTCAGAACAACTCTGCCATGCATGAACAGAATCAGGTCACCTCTTGGATCAGCATGGGAGTTCCTCCTGGTAAAACCCAGAAATATATTAACTGCACAAACAATTATGACCACAAATATGACCACTTTTTATATTAATCTGTCTTTAATTCCACCTGCACAGCATTTTAGATCCCAATGGATCTATGGATGGATGGACCACCTGGGTGATTTATTAATAATATTTCTTTCTCTTTTAAGCATTGCAGGTTGCCATGGGAACCAAAGGATTATCGATGGAGATCGTTCTGGGTCCCTCTTCCTCTCCCAAAACCAAACCACCCAATCCTGGTGACCAACATGTTAAGTAGACGAAGCAAAAGCATCTCATTGGTTGACAGCCTGAAAGTCCCCGGAGTTCTCAACAGATGTCAAATAAAGATGCAGGAAGACAGACGTTTAAGAGGAAAACCTTTTAGACAACGTCTGACATTTAATGCTGAGGTCTGCTGATTGATTTCATTTGCTATGTTAAATGTGAGGCCTCGTGTGTTTTTCTAAGTTCCTGAATCCATCTAAACACTAAGATTACCAAAGTAAAACATGCAGCAAATGCAGAAATGAATGTTTGTACAATGAGCCAATGACCATACCATCTATATTTCAGTCCCCGTTTCATAAATTTATTTTTATAACTTTGCATTTAAATGTATTCAACTGCCATTTGTGCTATCGATACTATTGCTGTAGATTCATTCATTATAAGGAGCCTTATTTCCTGGAAAGTACCCCATAATAACATCAGCTAACTTAATTTCAGTAGTCATTTATTGAAGCTGTTAAAGTGTGCCTCTGAAATCACTCTGACAATCTAATCAGCGGAATGGTTTCTGTAAAAGACGAACAGATGTGCGTTGAGTCATTGTCTTCTTCTGTCAGCAATGGTTTCTTCCACAGAAAAGCATGAAGTCCTCAGTGCCTCACATGCAGAAAACTGCTGTTAGGAATAACACAGCTTAAAGAGAACTTCCTAGGATCATCAAGAACTTCGAACTGAGATGTTCACCCACAGAGAAGAAGGCTTTGGGACATCCAAACTCCAGGACTGTAATCTACTGAGGAGGGTGCTAGAAAATGTTGCCTCCAGAGCAGAGCTTGTTCAACACTGGCAGCATGTGGGTGTAGTGCTTCTGAATGCACATCGAGGTAAAGACTCTTGAACGGCTGGCTTATGACAAGAAGGGCAGGATCCTGATACAATCCATGTGGAAGGTTGCTTCTCCTCCAAGGGGATGGACTTCCTCAGAGTTCTGCTTAAGAGCTCCGCAGTTAATGAAGATCCGGATAAAATCGTCCTCTAAGAACAACGCCCAAAACAATTAGGGATGATCTGTGGATTCTCCAGCCTGAGCAACACTAAAGTGACTCAAGATCAGAACGTTGAGATTTTGGACCTCTGGTCTGGAAACTCCACAGATCTGAACCACACCAAGGACCTGTGGTGATTTCTCAGAAAACAGCTGGAGAAATAGAGGCTGATAGACTGTAATGAACTCCAAGCACCAAGAAGACAAGAATGGGTCATCATTGGTCATGCTCTGGTCTAGAAGTTGATATCCAACCTGTAAGAGAGAAAAACAGAAGAAGGTCAACAGTGGAGATACTGCATTAAAAAGCTTATGTAATTACTAATAAAACCTTTAGAATCTTATGGAACGTCTTCTTCTTCTATCCCATTCAACAGGAACATGTAAAAACCTTGAAGCTACATGTCATCTAATTGTTCTATAATCTACAGTTTAGGTTGAACTGAAGGGAACTTCAGAGCTTGACAATAAGAGACGGAGGTCTGGATCTCTGTGACCCTCGGAGCAGGCAGTGAACTAGAAAAGCTGCAGCATGGAAGAACAAAAATGCTTTTCAGCCATTCAGCTTCATCAAGCACAGGGGCCACTTTGCAGCAGCTTTGACCTTTGTTTGTTTTTCCTCTTTTTCAATGAGATGGACAGAGGGATAGAGCGGCTGAATGGAGGACAGCAGAGCTTACGTAAGCCCATTTTATGCTCATTCAGGAAAATCTGTGCGTCAGGATTTGTTGCTTCAATCCACAGCAAGACTTTTATCTGCAGGTGGGAATGATTTGTTCAGCTGAAGATATAAACAGATTATTTTGGAGAAAGAATTGATAAAGGTTTTCCTGCGTTATCATCAGCCAACATGATGCTCCTTTGTGTCTTTTTTACAGACAGAAAGGCCAACTCAACGCAGTCTCACTCCAGAACAGGCCGTGTTTGTCCCCCCAAACATTCAATTTTCAAGAATCTAAAACTGATTAATAATTTTCAAAATTCAATCGTGCAAGACACCACCCAGCACCACACATGACAAAAATCTAATAAAAATAGAAATAAATACATAAGTATTAGTCAGAATTCTATTGAGAGCACTAATAAATAAATACTAAAATCCATAACAAAGTGCAGTCATATTTAATAAATCAGAATACGTGTTCCGATGAGGCTCGTTTGTCAGATTAAAAGTACCGTTAAAATAAACCAACATTTAAGCAGCTTATAAACATACTTTTTATTAGCTTTACGTGGAAAAATCTTCATTATTAACAGAAATAAAAGCTTTAAAACATCAGTCTGGGTGTTTTAAAGCCGGACTGATGTATTTCAGGGAATTAAGTTAATAAAATAAATAAACCTTTTAATAATATTCTAATTTATTGAATATGATCAAAACAAATTCATTTGAAACTGGAAGTCATTATTTGTAATCTTTTGTATGAATTGATTTATTTCATGTTTTGTTTTTTGCTGCAGTGAACCACATGGCTTGTAGAACAGGCTCCAACATCAGATTGGTTAATCCACGCAGGAAGTCCACCTTAAATCAGTTATATTGACCCCTTCCACTTCCTTTACTGTATAACTACACATATTTTTAAAAACAACATATTCTGTCAGATTTATTTATGTATTTGTATATTTATTAAGATATTTGATCATTTAATTTCAGTCTTAAATGAATATTAAGACATCTGAGTAATTATTTGTGGCTAATTTTAATGGATTTGATGCGGTTTTGGACCTCTATATTAAACGTTCTCAACAGCATGTTTTGATTTGCACTTAGAAGCTAGCTTTACTCAGAAACTGTTAGACACTGGAGGAAAGAACACTACTCTGTTTAAAACTGATCTGATGGGCTGCATCTTGCTGCAGAAGGTCTGCCAGTCTGTGCTGTTAAAGCAGCAGGTATCCAGACTAGTGTAATATGACGCACATGCTGGTTGTTTGATACAAAACTGCAAGCTACTGTTTTAAATGAGCATGAAAACAAAGAGGACATGTAAACTGGCATGAACTGGAACATTCTGGTGGAGACCGGTTTATCTCAGTTGGTGCAGCAGTGCTTCTCTCTGAATCAGCAGGAACCACAGTTAAACAACCGAGTCTCCGAGTTCAGCAGCAGCAGCAAGAGGAAGAAAGACTTTTCCATTGTTTACACTGGACCGTGGACCAAAACCAGCAACTGGAGCAACTGGAGCAAGGCAAACACACTTTCACCTCCTTGTCCTAATGTTATTCAAACAATTCCATCGATGTTTCCAGAATTATCTGAACTTTAATCTGGTTTCCAACTAGTTTGTGCCAAATGTCAAGGTTTGTCCAGGAGTCAGCGAAGTAGAAATTAGATTACTGCAGTACAGAACTGGGGCATCCTGCTGCAGATTGATTTTACAAAGTACACTTCAACTGATGACAAGCATCCGCCTCGGGATGAATGGGTTCATGAGAGCAGAGCCAAGCCAGGAATATCAGAAACACGAGCTGACATAAAAAAAAAAGTCATGACAGTTTTAACCATTTATAAATGAAATTAAGAGCAATATTCCTGATTATAGTTTACATAAGGATAGCTGCATATCACTAATGTGAAAATAGACCCACACGCCCTGCATTCTGATAGATGTAGATCCTGCTGATGAATGGATCAATTACACTTCACTGAGTTTTCCAAACAGAAACCTGGAAGTTCCAGGTATGCATTTCAGAAGTTAATATCAGGATGCTTCACTGTTGCCACAGAGAGGTGTTCATGTTTTCTGCAGCTGAACCGCTCAGGCTGAAGATCTTTATGATCCAGAAAACGGTTCTCCATTTTGATGCAGTAGTATGGCTGTGAATCAGTGCACCGACAGACAAGCGTAGCAACACAGCATCAGGCTGCAACACACTACTTTATTGCATTTGCAATATTAAAAAGGAGACAAAAAAGGGTAACAAAACCTGTGAAGGTGTGGACCACAGTGTGTCAATGCAACAATGTTAAAGCACAAAAATGTTACAAATGTTAAGGAACTCTGTTTCAATTTTTTCTCATTTTTAGTCATTAAAAAAGATGTTACAAAACATGGAAAAACAATGCAGCCTTTACTACAATGAATATATGTAAAAAAAAAAAAAAAAAAGTTGTAAACAGGACAATCTCCGTCGCCTAGCGTTGGTCGTTGGTTCGGTTCTCCCCCGGGTGTAGTGGAGACTGAAGAAAGATGCAGGATCATGAAGTGGGGCTTCCTGCATCGCTGCTCTCACTCGCCTGCCGCTGCACCACCATCTCCTTGGCGATGCAGGTGATCTGACCGTTCGTCACTGCACCCAAAAACCCCGCCCTGCAGGGGTGGAAACAGCGGTTAGAAATGAAAGCCATGTGCATACACGTCAGACAGCTTCACGCTCGTACTTACTTCTGCTGTGCCTCCTCAGTCAACGGGGTCATCCCTGGCTGCTTCCCAAAGAAGAAACTGGACCACCAATGACCAGAATCCTGCTTGGGGAGTCCTGGGGAGACAGATTAAAACCTAAAGCAAAAGGTACCACAGATTCAAGTTTAAAATCAGAACCAGGGACTTAAAAAAGCTCAAGCTAATAAAGACTGGCTCTGTTCTGGGGACTCCTCTGGAACCTCTGGAGATTATTGTGCAAAGATGGATTCTTTATAAAATGAAGAACATTATGGAGAATCCTGAGCATCTTCTTCATCAGACTGTCCTACAACAACAGAGTGTCTTCAGTCAGAGGCTTCTTCAGATCTGCTGTAAGACGGACCGCTACAGGAGATCCTTCCTGCCTACAGCCATCAGCATCTACAACGTCTCTTTGAAGAAACCTTCATAATATGAGCTATAACAACATTTAATTTCCCTTTGGGATGAATACATTTTTGAATTTGAAAATGGAAGTAAAAGAATGTATACACCACCAGGTGGACACCCTTCTTTCTTGATCTGCCCTGTGGGAATAAACAGCACACAAGCCTAAACTAGCTGTGAAACTCCACACCAGGCTGCTAGCAAATAAATCAGGATTACTCTTGAAGTCACACGCCAACGGCTACAAAGACTTTGAGGCACACATGGGATCTCTAAACCACCAGGGAACAAGTCGAATGGGCGTGGCTGCTTTAAGAAATCCTACACATCACGCAAAATGCACAACCGACAAAGAGTGCTGATGAAATATTTATATCCAAGCAGAAACGAGTGAAAACGACTTAACCGTCTGTGGCAACAGCAACAGCAGCGCCACCCAGAATCTGATGTAAAATGATGTGGATGACAGCTGAAGTGGGGTTCTGTTGAGAGTTAACAATCAATATCTTACCTGCAGTCAAAAGTAGCATCTGGGGAGTAAAGTGCTGCTTATTCTAAGCCTAAAACCAACTCAAGTAACATAGGATCAAATCATCATCTCATCATCAGCTGCCAGACATCAACTAATTATTGTCCTTCTTTCCTCTGAAGCCATTTACCTGGATGGTGAGGGATGACTTCCCCACTGTACTCCGAACTGCCACAAGAGCTACTACTGGACGTAGAGCCGATGCGCCCTGCAGGAAACAGTGGATGAGGGGTTAGTTTCTGACAGAAACCCAGACAACCACCAGGAGGGAGAGAGACAGAGACTCACTTCGGTAGTAGTCCGCGGTCGCCACGAGAGAACCGCCTGCGGGAATGGCCGCCATACTTCAGTAGTTGGTCACTGATGGGCTTGATGGAAACCTGGAGAGCAAAGACCACACCAGTTAAAACTGGGTTACAAAAACCACTAAATGTTCGCTTACTGAGGATGAATCATAGTCTTTAATGAAACAGTCAAGCATGGAAGTTTTAACAGTTTTGGTTATTTAAATACAACTACTGGAAGCTTATTCTGAGCAAACAAAGAATGTTTCTACTTCCCAAACATGAAATAAATCACAAACCATCTGATTAAAAGAGATGAATGTAACTTTTAACTAAGTTGGATTTCAATATTTCCAGGGAAAAAAAAACGTTTGCAGTTTAAGACGTCTCAACACCATTATGATTTAAATTTTACACCTGCTCAAATGCTGAGAATCTTTCAGGGTGTGCAGATTTTACACAATAACCCCCAAATTCCTCGGTCAGATAAAAATCCTGGAAAATAAACACAGTGGAAGCTCAAGATTGTCTTCAAAAGCTAAAATATAAACTCATGGCAATGAATAAAGAGACATATTCAAGATAAATATGAGCTCTGGTCTTTACACCATAAAATGTATGATAATCCCAGGTGTATGTAAATATATGATCTGTTGTCCAACTGTAAAAGAGAGTTCGACATGTTTGATACATACAGATGAATATGAATTATAAACAAGATGTACTGATTAGAGCGTTATGGGCCAATACTGATTTCCTTTGAAACCCAACTTCCAAACCCCAAAATGATCAAGCTTTGGATTTTAAACCCAAACATCATGATTGTTAAGGCACTCAAAAATAAAACCATTTCTTCCAGTTTGGTGAAAAATGTTTGTGGATTTGACCCACTGGGCACCAGTCAGAAGTGATCAAGGAGGAGATAATGGTCTATTATTCGGTCATTATTTGACTGATTGTTGTGACATAAATAATGAAAATAAAATAAAATAAATCAGCATCCGTGATCCGATTCATTTTTCCCATCGTGGAAAAATAAATGTGTGTCCCCCCTTCCTGCTGAAATGGATCACAAAAAAAAAATAATCTAAAAACAGGTTGAGAAGGATCTTCTTCTCCATCAGAAGCTCCACTATGATCCTCATGATGTCTCCCAGTCACTGCTCTGCAGAGAGGGTGTTGCTTACGTCACTGCACCAAACTGACATCTTTACAACCCGTCCAATCTGGAAATGCGCAGGGAGAACCGCCGGTTCTGACTGGTTTTCGATCATGACAAACACGAAGTTTGAGCTTCGCTTTGAGGAGTTTTTGTCTATCAGAACATTTCCTAAAAACTGCCGTAACCATTTTGTCACTTTGTTTCCACATCGTTCCCGTTTCAAACCGAACACTGGTGCTACAACTGAAATGAACGAGAGAAGTTCATCCCTTCCATGTTTTAAAGCCCCGAAAAAAAGCCTCGCTCCTAGCGGCTAGCTTTCAGGGAAGCTGTTTCTGACCCAACACCACAACGGAAAACCTCACCTTTACTAACCCAGACGATGTGCTGATGTCCGGTAGCACTCAATTCAACTCGAACGGCGAGGATGGGGGCAGATAACGCTAGGCGACGGGGCCCATTTGAAAAAAGGTTTTGGGTAAATGTGACCCTCCAAGGTCCGAAAAGATGTCGACGCTGCTTCTTTCTGAGGCTAGTGGGCTGCGCGAGTATTTATGCTACCGAACGATGACGTCACCTGAAAGAGGCGCGGCTACAGAGAAAATAACTGCCACCGACATCATGGGTCCACGCCCACAAACAACCGTTTTATATATAAACATATACATACGTGTACATATGTATATGTATGTACTTTTATATATATATATATATATATGTCACATCCGGGGCGGTTGGCCCATTACTGCTAAGGGTTCGTCCTTCATCAACTCAACAACTATTTTGGAACTAGCTCCATCTTGTGGTAGAATCAAGGAAATGAAAGCGTTCACAACACGTGTGATACATTTAGAATGACATCATAGATCCCATAAAGCACATATATACGTATATGTACAGGGTTTGGACAATGAAACTGAAACACCTGGTTTTAGACCACAATAATTTATTAGTATGGTGTAGGGCCTCCTTTTGCGGCCAATACAGCATCAATTCGTCTTGGGAATGACATATACAAGTCCTGCACAGTGGTCAGAGGGATTTTAAGCCATTCTTCTTGCAGGATAGTGGCCAGGTCACTACGTGATACTGGTGGAGGAAAACGTTTCCTGACTCGCTCCTCCAAAACACCCCAAAGTGGCTCAATAATATTTAGATCTGGTGACTGTGCAGGCCATGGGAGATGTTCAACTTCACTTTCATGCTCATCAAACCAATCTTTCACCAGTCTTGCTGTGTGTATTGGTGCATTGTCATCCTGATACACGGCACCGCCTTCAGGATAAAATGTTTGAACCATTGGATGCACATGGTCCTGAAGAATGGTTCGGTAGTCCTTGGCAGTGACGCCCATCTAGCACAAGTATTGGACCAAGGGAATGCCATGATATGGCAGCCCAAACCATCACTGATCCACCCCCATGCTTCACTCTGGGCATGCAACAGTCTGGGTGATACGCTTCTTTGGGGCTTCTCAACACCGTAACTCTCCTGGATGTGGGGAAAACAGTAAAGGTGGACTCATCAGAGAACAATACATGTTTCACATTGTCCACAGCCCAAGGTTTGCGCTCCTTGCTCCATTGAAACTGACGTTTGGCATTGGCATGAATGACCAAAGGTTTGGCTATAGCAGCCCGGCCGTGTATATTGACCCTGTGGAGCACCTGACGGACAGTTCTGGTGGAAACAGGAGAGTTGAGGTGCACATTTAATTCTGCCGTGATTTGGGCAGCCGTGGTTTTATGTTTTTTGGATACAATCCGGGTTAGCACCCGAACATCCCTTTCAGACAGTTTCCTCTTGCATCCACAGTTAATCCTGATGGATGTGGTTCGTCCTTCTTGGTGGTATGCTGACATTACCCTGGATACCGTGGCTCTTGATACATCACAAAGACTTGCTGTCTTGGTCACAGATGTGCCAGCAAGATGTGCACCAACAATTTGTCCTCTTTTGAACTCTGGTATGTCACCCATAATGTTGTGTGCATTTCAATATTTTGAGCAAAACTGTGCTCTTACCCTGCTAATTGAACCTTCACACTCTGCTCTTACTGGTGCAATGTTTAATCAATGAAGACTGGTTACCAGGCTGGTCCAATTTAGCCATGAAACCTCCCACACTAAAATGACAGGTGTTTCAGTTTCATTGTCCAACCCCTGTATGTATGTAGAAGAAATAGAGTAGTATTCACAGACAGACTCACCCGGACCTGAATAACAACTAGGGAAGTGTTTCCACTGACATAATTTAAAAGCAGATTCAATTATGCATTTCTTCCCCTTAATGAACAAACACAATACAGTAACTGAATCAGAACTTCAAACTACTTTGAAAAGGAGCCACAATGCTCACATGCACAAATACTTTACAAGTACAACTATTTCTTGATGTACACAGTAATGTTACAATATACATATACAATCATTATTTCTCATTGGTCATTGCAAACTATTTCTACCTTTAAAGTTCCTTGTAGTTTGGATTTATTATTGTTACGTACAACTTCTACTGATCGTGTGGATGGAAGGGAGGAAGTGGGAAACATACTGAGTTTAAGTACCTGGGATCAGGTAATAAAAGCAAGAGCCAGTGCACGAGGTGGAGTTAATGGAGATGGGTTTGTTGAGGAATGGACGGATGTGATAGTGTGACCTGGAATGATGTATGGAGCTGGCACTCTTTATAAAGGTTCTACCATTACCTTGGGTGTACAGAACCAAATACCACAGTACCTTTATTCATTTAAAACTGCCAGAGTGGAAGCCAAGTACACCCCATGGTCAGTAACTCTCAATAGTTGTGTACTGACTTTATCAGTCTCTCACATCGAATTGAAAGAATTTTGGTGAACCTTTTTATCAGTGATGCTTCAGTTTACTGATATTTGTTTCTGCACAGCTCCTTTAAGGTCCAGACACAGCATTTTAATCACGATGAGGTCTGGACCGTGACTGGGCCACTGAAACACATTGAATCTTGTATTTCTCAGCCAATTCACAGCTGTATTTGTGCCATTTATCCTTTTAATAAGGCAGTTGGGGCCAAGCTGTTGGACATATGGACTCAAATTTGACTCTAGAATATTTTGGTTCACAGAGGAGCTCATGGTTGACTCAGAGTGCAAAGCAAACATTCGTTTCTCTTAACTCATTGCTGTTGTCTTCCTACCTTGGCATTGTGTTAACACACATCTACATGCTCCAGTGCAGCAAACTATCAAAACTCCTTTTTGTGTTAAAGCAGCTCACACTAACAGTTTGGAAGCAGCAGGGGTGTACTTACTTGTTGCAACACACTGCCTTTCCATTATGCCTCTTTTTAGTTAAATGATGTGTTCAGGAATCATGGACCAAACTCAGGTTTTCATTTAAAGGAATGCTTTATTGATCTCCACACATTTACAACAAAACTAGAGATCTTTTAATTATTTCAGCATGATTTCCCAAATCTCATCACTTCCCAGGATCTACGCCAGCAGAGACTAAGCCAAGACCTATGTGAATAAAACTCCAAGTACTCCCCTCTGTGCAAACTTCTCATGAGCTGCACATCCTTTGGCACCCGAAACAAAAAGGTACATCATTCTTGTTTGGCCATCTCCAAAAGAAAAAACAAAAATGCAGAAAAAGTTCATCTAAACAGTTTAAATCAAGAGAAAGGCCAGATTTTTGCAAATAAATCACACTTCTTTCTCTTTGGAATTAATCCAAAAACAAATGACTTGAGATGAACATTTTTTCAGTATGCACAAGAATTTCCTCTTGGAAAAGAAAAACTTAGCGAGATGAAGAGGAATTCTGTAACAGATATTCAAATGTTGGCATAAGAACCATACAAATTCTGGAAAAAGTAGGAAACTCTTCCAATTAGCAGGAAGATATATGATCTACCAACAAATCGTGAACATAAACACAAATGAAACAATAGATACAGTAAAGCAATTTGATGAGAAGTTAGATTTTTCATGTTTGATCTGGAGCTTTAAAAGTCCTGCTCTGAGCTATAGAGGGATCTGGAGAACGTTCCCGCTTATAATGGCTTAAATGAAGCATTTCTCCTGCAGCTGGAGAAATTCTGCAGCAAAGCAGAGCAAGGAAACAGGAGACCACCCTGCACTAGGGAAGGGTGAAGTTAATGTGAGATAACGTAATATTTCCTAATAAAACAATGTCTGCTGGAGCAAACCAAAATCAAGTGGAGAACTTCCTTCTTTTCTTGTTCAGGACCAAAATATCCAACTTCCCAGGCTGAGGTGGCACAAGCGTGTTTGGAAAATGTGATTTTCTGCAGTTTAGCATCACACAGCCAATGAATTTAGTTTTGAGTATGTAAACAGCAGCAAACGTTTGTACATTCAGATAGTTGTTGGCAAAAGTGTCAGCGTGAGACATTTTGTGGCCCTCAGGAGGTTTTAATCAACACCGAAAGGAATAGAGGGAAGGAAATCCCAAAGCTTCCTTCTTCTATAAGTTAAATCTGAGTAAGTGAGGCAGAGTAAGGCCAGCAGAGGTGTTGGCATTCACCAGGTAATGTACACGACAAAGCACCGCCTCACACAAAACGGCAGTCAAACCAGGCTTGGAAAGCAGAGATTAGTTGGTTTTAATGAAGAAAATGCTGAAAATAAGACCAAGTTTGTCAAATTAAAACCAGTTTGGACTATTTAGAGTCGCTTTGGTTTGATTAGTGTAACTTCCTTCCTGGCTGAGAAAAACTGACCCATTAGTGTTCGTTTTCCACACTGACTGTTTTCAATCCTCCAAACCCTGATTACTACCACTGACCGTTTATTATAGTCATATATATTTAATACATATTGATAAAAATTATGTAAAAACGTTATGCAAAGCAGTGTAAAATAGTTCTAATACAAAATGGGTGCAGATTTTAAAACTTGGGGTGTTTCTTTTGTTGTGAGACAAACATGCTGAGATCTAAAATGTCCTCAAACTGCGAAGCAAAGTCTGCATTTAAAGAGCTGTGAAGCCAACTAGATGCAAGAGTGAGAGGAGAGGAAACCGTGGTGGAGAAGGTGATAGTAACATGTGCTCACAGTGTGAGTGAAAGAAAAGTGAAGGTTTTTAACTGGCATCGAAACCCACCCTGATGCTCAGGACACGGTGAGCATCACAAACGCTGGCTATCAAACTAAAGTTGGAAAAACTCAACATCTTCTAGGCTTTTTCTTTTAAAAAGTGATTTCCAGCTCAAAATGATGTTGCGGAGTGTTGTTTTATTGGGAGTAATACCAGGATGCAGGAGGAGGCAAGTTATTCAGGTTTAAACAGAAACGTTTATCAGTGAGGAAGAAGGGAGCAGCAGCGACGGGACTGTCTGCCTCGTGCTGCGTTTACAGATCAGAGGACAAGATGCAAGGTGTTGCTGAAGGGTCAGAAGTCCGGGCTCCGTAACGGTACAGTCTGAGGTCGTGAGGAAGATGGTGGCGAGGGGGAGGAGGAGGCGGCGTGGTGTACTCAGAACGGTGGGTTCTCCTGAGTGGGGGTGGTGTCAGTGGGGGAGCTGACGGCATCTCCGTTCCCTCTGGGTCCGACAACCTTATTCTGGACGGGGTGGAGAGGAAAGAGGAAGACACAAGCAGAGGAAATAAGATTAGTGTTAATGATCGTGATGGTTCACTGACTCAACAGTTTCTGCTTCCTGTTTACTGCAACAGTGGAGACCTCATGTCCTCTGATGGAGCTTCACCATATTAGCTGACATGTTAGTAGCGGAAGCCTCCTCATATCTTCAGACAGCAGAGGGCTTGCTTTAAATTTGTATTCAATATCCAACCAGAAATACTCCAGATCTTCTTAGAATCATTAATAGTTTTCTGCAGCAGTCAGATACATAAACTGGCTTAAAAATTCACTTCATTAATCATCTATTTTTAACGCATTTAAAAGTTTATTAATTTATTTATGAACAGTATTCTGGATCATCAAGAACTTTTAGGATGAGAAGTTTGAGGCTCAATTTGGTGCTGGTCCAGGTAGTGTCCAGCATGATGGAGTAACAGGCTGATGTGGGCCAATGAGCAGAACATTGATATTTTGGACCTGTGCTCAGGAAACTCCACAGACCTCAACCACACTGAGAACCTGTGATCAGGTCAGAAAAAGAAGGTGGAAAACCAAAGGTCAACAAACTGCGATCCAGTCCAATCTTTAAGAAGACAAGAATAGTCTCCATCAGTCAGGATTTGGTCCAGATGGTGGGATCCAGCAGGTCAGAGAGAAAAGCTATGAAGAAGAGGATCAACACTGGAAATATTTATGCTTAAGAATAGTTTGAACTTCCTCACCTTCAGGTTCCCCACTTTGTCCTCAAATGACTTGAAGGTTGGAGAGTTTCTAAGGATCAGAAACATGAAGTCCATTTGATACCATAATGAATAATAATCAATTATCAAGCTAAAATATACACAGAACAATAATGCAATCTAAAAATAAAGGCAGATGCAAAACATATTTTATATTTTCAGGGTTAAGGAATTAAATGTATTTATAGGAAAAGCTATAAAGTCAATGAAATCCAATTTTATGTTAATATTCTGTGTTCAGAGCATAAAGAGATGATCGTCTGGGTTCTGTTCTATCACTACATAAACCAGACAAACAATTATTACTATTATCACCATTATTTGGTGCCATTTCTATAACTTATAAATATAACTTCATAAAAATATAAGTATATCAAAATATAAAGACACTGGATATGAAATAATTATAATATTAAACATAAATCAAAAAAATGATAATATAAGAGCATCACTACAAGATGAATCACATTCCATAAAAAGATTGAGAAAACCCAATAAAAATATTAAAAATAAATACTGGATATGCAAACGACTAAAGATGACTAATTTATTGTAATTTATTTGAGTAAAAATAAGCGTTGTGATGTAGTTTATTAAAGAAAGGATGCTGAAAACGAGCTCAGCAGTGTTACTTTACCTCATGGCTGGCATACTTATCGAGTGGCGAATGGAATAGTTGCTACTTTGTAAGCATTAAAGAAAGGAGAAAGTTCAAGTGTTAAACAGCAAAGCAAGGAGTGAGACTCAGATTAAAATGCATCCTCAGGTAAAGACTGCAGTTTAACAGGTTCCATTGATTACAGTGTAGATTATAATCTAGCATCAGTTCAGCTCAGCATTTACGGCTTTTAGAAGCTCAAATCAGAAGATTATAATCTAAACTAAGAGTTCAGTCGTCCTGATGAGCTTCAGGATGACCGAACATGTAAAGAAGACATTTTAGTCTTACCTAAAGGAATTAGAGAAAGGCAGAGCTCTGGATGGAACCGAGGCAGCGATCAAAAACAAGAAGACAACATGAGGCAAAGGGCAGCAGCATCAGAACAAACAGAAACCATAACAGGCGAAGAAGTGTTATCAGCAAGGACATGAAGAAGAGGGAACGTCATGCAGATAAGAGAGCAGAAGCTGTTTGAACCAGTACCACCAGAACAGCCGGGAAACCAACGCAGCGGCACGTAGAGGCTAAAGAAGCCACAATGGTAACTTTACACCGACACGTATGAACTAATTATATTTAAATAAAGAGCCATGTCCAAATGTACACAAGCAAAAATGATCTGAACTGAAATAAAGTGGGTCGAAATAGAAGCTGTGCTGATCCGGTTTACCAGACTGACATGAACTGGTTTACGTTCATTTATTAAACTTGGATTCATTTGTTCAGAGTACATGTAGTCCCTGTTTCTTCTACCTTCATTTAAAAATGGTAGTTAAATATAGTAAAAACAGGAAACAAAGCTACTCTGTTTTGCTCGTTGCTTTGGTTTCATTTGGCTGTAAGAAAGCAAAAAAAAGTTTAATATTTGGCCTGAAAACAGCAGCCAGTGAGAACGCACCGTTAGTAGTGATTTCTCCCAGCATGCATCCAGAACCAGCTTTAAAAGACAACTCCACAAACCTTTCAGGTCTGGTGGTTAAAGTCTGGGCTTCCTGCTTTTAACATTTAAATTAAAGTGAGGCAAAAAGCATGAATTTTATCTAGAATGGGTTCCTACAAATGGGTTTTCCTTCAGTGAGGTTCCAGCAGTTAAACTGGGTTCTTGCTCTAGTTAGGGCTTTACTGATCCAATGAAAGCAGCAGCTTGAGTTTCCACAACCAAGAAACAAGTAGGAAAACCTCTCTGCATTATTTAGTATTCGTACAACTTTATGTCTCCGTACCTTAACTTCATGAAGGGTGATATCTAACAAACAGCTAGAGGATGAGGGGCCAAGAGATCATGATGAAAATCAGACTTTTTATCATTACTTTAACAGGATTTTCTTTGTCCTAAATAAAGTAAATCAAAAGCAAATATAACCCCAGATTTTTCAACACGGAGCTCTTTGTTCACAATGATTTTACCCGACGCCTCTTACCAGACCGGTTCTTTTCTGTGGCCCAGTTAAAGCTTGATGCTAAGATAACACCGGTTTTCTGATGTTAGATGTTGGTGATGGAGGAAACAAACTGCTGGCTCAAAGTAAACACTAGCAGGACTTTAGCACTGGAACTGGTTGGGTGGGAAGAAAATCCCAGAAAGTGGAAAGCTCAGACCGACCAACCCACAGTGAAACAACTCATTCTGGCTGCTGGGAGAAACCAAACAACTCTTTTCTACAAAAAATGTAGAAAACTTCTCATTTACTGTCACACTTTGAAAAAAAACGAAATATTTCCGTCACTCCTGACCGCGTGCAAACTGCTTTCTGAACTCTGACTGCATGCTGAAATCCTTCACAGCTTCAGCAGCCGGTAACAAAGCAACACAGACGACACCTAAACTGTGGCTAAAAACAGAAGCTGTACAGAACAACTAACACCAACTTCTACATCCGTTTCCCACATGCAGGCATGCATGCATCTGGCGTTCTACAACAGTAATAACTAAGGTTAGCAAACAGACATGAACACTGATGCAACGAGAACAAATGAGCAGTCCTCATAACTGTACAACAGTCATGTTGAAATATTTGATTGGTTCCTTGTTTAGCACTGGATGACTTCGTATACGTTTCTCAGACTGAGCAGAGGTGTTTTAACTTTGCAAACTCTTCTCATTTGTTCTCATTAGCAGGTAATGTCGTGTCGGCCATTTTGGCTCTGTGTGCGGCATACCTCATGTCGCCAAGCCTCCTGCTGATGGCTGTGCCCAGCGTGCTGAGAGCTGCAGTCGTCTTATGTCCCGCCTCAGAAAGAGTCTCCTGGGTCTTCTTGTATCTGCGGAGAGGGAGCGCAGGGAGGGGAGCAGGGATGAACAAACAAGATGCAGCCAGAGCGTGAAAAATGAAGGACGGAAAGGGACAAAACAACAGGATTTTTATTAAGACGACGTGGAACAGCAAAAAGAAAACAAATTAGTAAAATGGGTGAAGGGAGAGAGAACCAACAGTAAAAAGAAGGCTGTGCCAAGCAAGCTCTAAAAGGCTGATAAACTGAAACATGGGATCCTGTTCCCTCTACAGTCGGATTATTTTTTCCTGATCTTCTCTCTAAAAGCTAAAGCAAGAGTTAGAAGTTTCTGTCAAACTTCCATCGTGACGCAGGTATTACCTTACATTACTGATAAAATTAAGGACTTTGCACATAAGGGTCTTGAATTTATTTCCACATAAAAACAATAAAAAAGCTGTAAATTCAGCTCATGCATGACAACTTAACTTTAAATCCTAAACTTTGGGCTACCGGTACTTTCTCTCAGTGGTCGTTTTGAACCTTTGTGTTTTTGGTCCCAACTAATCCGACTTCTTCAGGTCCAAAACAAAATCGTCTGCAACAGGACGCGCCGTACTGACCAAGTAGCCACGATGACAGCTGATGATATACAGGCATGTTTTTATCATCTACTCAGTCTGCTGAATATAAATGTGGTTATGTGTCTCCAAAGAGGCTTCTACAAGCAGGAGGTCGCCCAGAGTTCACTCAAATTACGTGAGGCAAACTGTGGAGCAGAGGCAAAATAATTGGAAATATGGTGAGATTTTATGTCAGTTTTATGACAATTTATCTGGATTATTTAGTGTTGTACTATAGTCCCCAGTTTCTATAGTACAGTACATGGGGATGAAATGGGAGCAGGAATGGGGGTAACTGAACGGGGTGCGGACAAAATGGCCGTAGGAATTAGCAAAAGGAGAAGTTGACCTGAAACTAGGGCTGCATGATATCAGGGAGGTATATAATCACGATGCTATTGTTGAAAATTGTGATGAGATCAATCACAATGAATCCTGATATTTCTGACCGTTTTCTTTAACGTTACACCATGGCAGCTCCCTATGCGCTTCAGTATCTCAGCTACTACAAATATACCTCAGGGATGAGCACTGAGGGCAGTAAGAGGGCAAAAGTATTAATGGTATGCAGATGCATTAATGCAGCATGATGCTTTAAATGCAGCACGCCACCAAATATTGCACCATCACATTCCTTGTGATTGCCATTCTGCATGAAGCAGCTCTACATGGAACCAAACAGAAACAAACAAAACATGCAGCGGGTTCTGTGCTGGAGGCGCCACAAGAGCAACGGTACCCAGCCGTTGAAAGACGTTTAGGAAACCCATGAGTGCATTAACGAGCATGATGTTTGACAACGTGGTTACAGAATAAAAACAGTGGGAGTTTTCAGTTCCGATGAATTCAATGAGTAGTAAAAAACTTCAGAAAACTGGTCAAATATATGACTGCCGAGCAGAATATGAATAAATGATACCTGAACAATAGTGGCCCATCAAACATTGCATCCAAGCAGTCTTTACACCTGCAGTATTGATCACACTGATACCAAGATGATGCAGACTAAGCACATCCTTCCAGGAACAACATACCGGGCTGTGAAGTAGTATTTGACCCCTTATAGATTTCCTCTATTTTTGTTTTTTGTCACACTTAAAAGCTTCAGATCAATAAAAAAAAAAAAAAAAAAAAATCAATGTTGGAAAAAGGTAACCTGAATAAATTAGCTAGAAAAGAGCCGCTAGCCCACAGCTGGTAATAACTCCATAGAGTCTGTTGGGCAAAGAGAGAGATTTTTACTGGTCACTGTTTCTTCCAGTTCACCTGTGGCTGTACCAGAACCACACTCCAGTTCTGGATCAGCACAAAAAGGCAAGTTCATTTCTGATGTAAAAGTCACACGCAATGTGATTCAACAGGATACATTTAGGAAGTGTAAAAGCGAAGTACAGAAACTATTTAGTGTCGATGAATAAAAGCAGTAAAAGACCATAAACCTGAAATGTGAGACATGTTGGTGAGAACAGAGGAAAACTACTTGAAACACTACTACATTTTTAAACCAGAACACCTAAAATCTTCCAGGAGGGTAAATACTCTGCCCTTTTAACCTCCAGTCGGTCTTGGCAGACGGCCGATCATACAGAGCCGGGTTCTACTGTTGCCACATGCTTGCTCAGAATGAGGAAACACTGGTACCGGCTCAATCGAATCAGCTGGGCTTCCTCAAATGCTGAACTGGCTTTACAAACTGAATGTGACTGTATTATAACTACAACCAAATTTGAACAAATGTTATTCAGTTTCAACCTGCATCTAAGAAGGGATTGGACTGATTTGGTTAAATGATCCAGACCCGTCTCTCTTGGAAGTGCCTTGAGATTCTATTGAATGGAAACTTGTGCTGTATTAATAAATTAACTGTGATCCGGTATTCTAGGTATAAGTGAGCTGAGCTTAAATGCAGTCTCACAACTAAAACCGACACAGAGCAGGGGGGGTTACAGGAAACCAGGGTTAGGATATGATCCAGGATGTATCCTCCTGGATTCAGTGTTTTGTTTACATCCTAATTAATTCTCCAAATCTGAGGAAAATCTTCATCTTCTGCAGATGAAAACAGTCCAGTGGTTCAGCAACCTTCAGCATCCCATCAAACTGCTGCTCAGTAAAGAAACAGCCTCCAAACTAGAGGAGAAGAAGGCTCAAAGTCACGCCACATCTGTTATTTACAATCCATTTTCCTCTAAATACAACCTCCAACACCAAAGCCCAAGCAAACCCAGGTTAACTAGTGGACCCTCCTAACCACAGAAGCAAAATGAAACAGGAAACAAGCATGGACAGTAAGAAGATGATGGAAGAAGCTCCCAAAATGAAACAAACAGAAACCCTAACGCATCTACAAACCAACGACAAACAAAAAAAGGATCAACTCACGCTTCAGAGTGGGCAATGTCATCCAAAGTGGCTGAGGCAGACAGATATCTGAAGACACAACAGCAGGATAAAGACACAGAGGAAGAGACAGTCACATTACAGCATCGTCAACTGGTCCTAAAAACCATCAAACACTGGGAAAGAAATCCTAACATTTATCACAATGAAAGTCGTGGATGTATCCCTCAGACAGCTGTGTGTGTGTGTGTGTGTGTTTGTGTAAAAGCAGCCTTCAGTATTCATTCGTTCATTTCTGCATGCCATTTCTTCTTCTGCCCTTCTTTGAGCACCAACGTCCTTTCCTCCTGGCCTCCTTCCCCTGCTGGTGGTGCCCATCTGGACCACCGTTTCTGGAGGCTTCACTGCTTTACTCCTCCTTCATAAAACATGGTTTCAGTCTAAACAATCACTCATTTTCCCAAACTAATAGAGATGAGCGACTGCTTTTTCAGAATACAACACAAGTTCCACATTTCTTTTCACTGCTCTGTAGAATTCATACCAGGAACAGTGAAATCAAAAAAAATAATCATACAAAATAAATAAATAATGATGAGATGCATCGCCATGAAAACTAATATCGATATCCAAAATTAATATTGTTGTTATAGCAGATCTATATTGGATCTCCCTACCTTTTCAACACAGTGAAAAACGATCACACAGCTGACATTGCTTCTCTGCTTCAGTTAAACTTCCCATAATCCTGTGCTGTATTACCATCACTGTCACATGACCAACCCCTTCATAATCACAAAGAGCAACAAGATGGAAATAAACACTGGTTATTAATATCGGCCCAGTTTTACTCATGGGAGCGATGAAGAGCTGTTAAAAAATGACCAACATTGACGTTAATGAAGAACCTCCACAGAACCCTGTTCCCACAACACTTGACAGGAAAGTTGTCCTTTCCACTGACCTTTGATGAAGAAAGAAAGAAAGATTAGAAAACACTTGAGCTTTGAATAAAACTGCCATGTTGTCAAGTTTTGATCTAAAACCTGTCGATATATTTTGTTTTTTTTTGCCTTTCGAAACTAAAAACCGTCAGTGTTCTGTCTTCAGATAACTGATGATCTTTGACAGCGTGAAAAATAAACAAGCCATCTGACCAGATCCACGTTTCAGGAAGCCGGGAGGGCATAGATAACAAGAGCAAGCAGAGCAGAACGGCTGAAAATGTGTTAGGATGAAAAATCCTCCCACATTGATACTCAAACGCTTAATGCATCAACAGATCAGAGCAGCGAATAACTCGGCTCATTAGTCAGCAGCGATAAAACAGGCCAAACGCTGCCTTGGTTTTGACATAAAAACCAGAAGAGAAACCGAAGGTCTGGCCTCAGGTTGTCTCAGGCTCTTCGTCGCACTATATGACCTCTCTGCATAAATATTATACAACTAGAAAACATATCTGCTGGTAATGTTGGTTCTCAGTGAGAAACTGGAAGAGACACCTGAACGTTGGTTCTGGTTTTACTACAAACACACATGTAAGGCACGTGCAGCAGGGACAGGAGGTGGCTCAGCAGCAGACAAGGCAAGTCTCTATGTTCTGACCACCATCAGCACAATGCAGCTTACAGTACAGCAGAGGAGCGTCACACAGACCAGCTCTGAGCTGTAATTGTTTCAGAGAAAACTATCTGAACGGAGGAAGGAAGGACCTTGCTTAGAAATGTTCGATTTTTTAGGGTGCCTCCACACAGAATAAAGACCCCCACTGTGCTCTCCGTGACCTACACAACCGAGGCTGGATGGCAGAACAGCCCTGTCCGTTCAGTACACGAGTGTACAGAATCAACACCGTGTTGTTTTCTACCTGAACACATGCAGAATGTTTATGTGAGGAACTAAGAGCTCAACGCAACGTTCTGTAGGGGAACGTTAAAAGGTGACACCAGAACCAACCAGCGAGGACTCCCAGCTATCACTGAACTCTGGGTTTCTCATGCAGCTACAGTGGAGAAAGAAAGGGGAACCGAACCAGAACTTTATGTCGGCGTTTACAGCAGCGATAAGGTACAGTAGCTGCTCTGCACTGAGCAGCATTACTCTCCTGGAACATCAAGCTGAACAGAAACATACCTGCTACTGGAGATCAATCAGCTACCTGGAGCATCCAATCAGCCCAAACCTCCTACATCCTGTCACAGATTGTTGATGAGAGGAGATTTTCCCAACAGCTTCCATGCTGCATTCAGGTACAGCTGTGACACTAGGGTGTCTAAACATCAAAACAACTCCAGAGTGATTTGAACATGTTTTATTCTCAAATATGAAAACAATCTCATCAAAAAAGTCCTTAACATCACCACTGACCGTTTTCAAGTTGTTCATATTGTTGTATATCCGACCTACTGGGGCATTGACTATGCCTGCTTATACTACTTTACTCATTGGAAATAACCCAACCAGATCAGTTCTATACACTCTACTTTAAAACGGGACATATGATGCTTTTAAATCCTTCCTTTTCACCTTAAATCATTCATTTGTGGTCTATATAAAGTAGAACCTCAATGCTTTGGTCTGACCTCCTTGTTCTTGCAGCTCCACAGGCTCCTCTTTTACCTGTTCTGAGGTCCATCTGAAAGCAACTCATGTTGGTGTCGTCTCTTTAAATGTTACGGAGGCACTTCACTTCACCGTAGCAAACCCTGATTTTTGTGTACCATAACTGATTAGTTATTAGTAATGTTTGATTTTAATCAGCCTGTAATTATAAGCAATGCTATCTTAGAAGCTGAATCATTTGATTATCAAAAATGTTCAATAAATAAAATAGTAATTGTTTTTCATATCACCCAGCTCTATATATAGTAACAATTATTCTCTCCAGCTACATGCAGAAAGTTTTTATGTCGACATTTTAAGCGTATTATAGTTTATGCTCCATGTATTTCTCTCTGGTATTTGTGTTTGGTTCTTGTTGCTCTTCCTGAGCCCGTCTCTGTGTGTGGATCATGTGACCCTGTCCATTCCTCTCCTCCTCCTCCTCGTCTGTTCGACGTTTCTCTCACATTCTGTCCCATTTAGTCCTGTCTGAGCGGCCTGTCTGGTCACTGGGAGGGAAGGAGGGAGGGAGAGTGTGTCAGAGATACAGACACACTTTCCTGCACCGGGTGTGTGTTATGGTAAACAAAGACTTTCACGCCTGCTTGCTTCTCCTGCCCTACATTTTTTCACTAAACACATGTAAATGCAAACAGAAGAATCAGCCAACTGGGTTTCTGAGTGTAACCACAGAACAAGAGCTGGATACCAAGTCAGCACAACCTCTAATGTTGGTGACTACATGTTAAAGAGTCAGTAGATCACCCAGGTTATGCATCTGGGTAAGCTCGTCTGTCCAGTTTATTCCTGAGTCCTCCTCAATCTCCGAGCAGCAGAGGTGAAACTCGGGCAGGAAAAACTCAGCGTTTAATGGTTTTTTTTTTCAAACCCAGCTGATTAAAACTGGTTCATATCAGACAAGGCAGGCGCTGAACACTGTGCCAGCATCAAGCTAAACTAACCCAACCCAACCCTCACCTCCTCTCCTCGGAGATATTCTTCTCTGATAAACACCATCACCATTCGCTGTAACTCTGGACAACCAAAGACAAGCTCCTCCTTATGCCGCCTCCTTGCAGAAATCACAGCACAGCATGAAGAAAGTGTCTTAGGTCTTTCTGAAAACACTAATTCTGCCATTTCTGACATTTTGTTGTAAATATATAAAAATAGAAATTAGGCCAATTTAGATTTAGAGAGCAGATCCAAGATTATTACAAAACAGGCAGAGTTGCACATGAAAATCTGATTATATTAACCAGGTCAGACTTCTGTAGCTGCTGCAGTTTTTCCAACTAAGGTGGTCCTCTCCCCAAAGCCAGCAGTGAGCATGCCCTTTTTGTTGTTTTTTCACTGATGGAATAAAAGCAAAAATAAATCAATAAATCATAAATTGGGTTCAGTTCAGGTTTGAACGGAGACATTATTTAGAATTTAAATAAATGAATGGGATACTTCCAATCTGCTCTTCGCTTCAGCTGCGTTGGGCCAATAGAAGCAGCCGTTTCACTCCATCCCTGTAGTTCTACTACTGGTTCCCACAGAAACCATTTAAAAGAGATGGAGGCTTCTTCAGCAATGCTTCAGCCAAACAAGATCAGGTCGGCTGCAACTGGACTCAGACTGGAAAACACCGTCTGCTACCAGAACCGCTCCAAACAAGTTAACACATGCTGAGAGGAGGCAGCAGGAAACGCTCCAAATATCCAACAGTTCAGAGGAAGAGAAGGAAACATCATCAATTCAAGAGGAAGAAACCACAGAAGATCACAGATACAGGATGGACTCGAGCCAAACCACCGATTCCATTACAGGCTTCATACCTCAGCATGGAGATCCAGAGATGCTAGGAATGCTCCTCAACTATATCACCTGTATTAGAACTACTGGGTGAGTTACAGGCCACAGTGGAAAAAAGCTGATTGCACCGAGTCATGTTTGGACCCGGGTCTGTTAGTATTAGGACTGTAGGGGGAAAAAAGTCTCACTTCAGCTCTACAAGAGCAGAAGTACTGATCCAGAGTCAAACTTTTAGACTAAATCAAATCAGAAGGTTAATGCTGTTCTCATGAGGAGCCTTCAGGTTAAATAAGCCCACAGGTTAGCTCTCTACAACACCCAGTGCTCAACCCCAGCTGCTGCCAACATGGTTAGAAGGTGAGAGGAGTGAAGGACTGAGGGTGAGTGAGAGTCAGAGCGTGAGAGAGCAAACATCAGAACCTCAAACATCCACCGGTGAGACGAGCAGCAAACAGTGCATGGACTCACAGATCTGAACCGGTAACCCTTTCATTCCACTCGCCCAGTTTCTCTGTGGTTCTCACATAGCTAGAAACAGAAACATGAGCTTGTCACGCTACCGAGGTCCAGCAGGAGAAGGAAGGTAGACCTGTGTTGCTACAACAATCTGTTCAGATCCCAAACGCTGCAAAACAACCTGCTGACTGACATCAGAAGAGCATACGTGCATCAAATCCAACAACTATGCAACTAGATCTTTAGTTTTAGCTCGTCTGCAAGACATCTACAGAGTCAGGATTAATTATGTCACCCCAAATTTATCCAGATATCTGCTGTCAATCTTTCTGGTGCCTTCAGCTGTAAAGTTACCGCCTCTAGCTACTAATGATTAAAGTTTCCCAACAGGAAAATCCATTCATTGAACTTGGAGTCTCCAGCAGGTTAACAAAACAATGAAAAGCATTAATTTTATGACGGAGAACCTGTTTCAGTCTGCGTCCTGTAAATGTCCTTTTATTAGAAACATTTTGCTGAAACCAATTCGTTGTTCTGGTAATGCCAGTCGAGTCTTTAATCCAGAATCACTGGTTTACAGTCATGGTAAAAAAAAAAAAAAAGTTTAGCAGCAACACAAATGTTGCACCTTCAGTCTCTGTGACGACTCAGATTTCCTACATCAGTGTTCAGAGTGAAAGCAGCTTCAGATGAAGTTGCTGCAAACACTCTTATCAGCTTAAAAACATGCGTTTACAACTTCGTCTGCGTGTAGCCGTCATCGCTTTGCATCAAAATGGTCTCGCATGACGGAAACTGCAGCCAAGAAAACAGCAGCTGGAAGAACAGTGTTCTGGATCATCTTGAGAGGTTCCGCTGCAAAGAAGAGGACTTCAGGACATCCAAGAGGTTACAACAAGCTCCAAGAACATCTTCTTATGAGTGAGCTTCAGAAACATATTACCACCAGTGTAGAGCTTGCACTGGCAGCAGCAGGTGGGTGTGAGTGCATCTGCATTCAGTGAGGCGACGACGTTTGGAGAATTAGAACCAAAAACATCAAAGTCAGACTGAAATCCAGCAGCAGGAACAAGGATGGAGAACGTGGATGGGTGCCATGTTGTTGTTTTTCAATTCAACAACATTTAAACATCTGGAGAAGAAAAGGTGCGAGCTACCATGGGTCCTATGTGGTGTCCACAGAGGCATCCTGATAGAACCCATGTATGGACTTCCTCCTAGTTCTGTCCAGTAACACAGCCAAGGAGAAAAGAGTGGGATTAAGATGTCCTTCAAGAACAACTTCTTCCAACAATCCACGAACAATTTGGTGATGATCTGTGGATTTCCTCCAGCATGATGGAGCACTGGGTCACAAGGCAGTGAATCCAATATCAGAACATTGAAACTCTCCTGATCGGACGTCCATGGAGAACTTGTGGTTGGTTCTTAAAAACGCCAACAAACTGGGTCTGTGCACTTGGAGTCAAACTGATCCATTATTGTCCTCTTAGTGACTGAGGAGATAAAAGTGGGTCAACATCAGTCAGGATCTGGTCCAGAACTTCATATCCAGCCTCTACAAAAGTTCTCCATCTTCTTTGGTGCACCACAAAAACAGAAAACTCATCATTTGTGTCGGAGCCAAAGCTTCATTTCCTAGGAGAATTTTTCATGAACTCACCAGCAAATAATGTTTTGTGTCTAAAAACGTACTGAAGCTTCTCTCAGATCGTAACGCACAACTGTCCTCATCTCAAGTATCAAAGCAGGACATCTTTCAAAACTGGTATGTGGACCTGGAGGCTCATCTTACAATAAATATAATAATCTACTAACATACCCTGCACAGGATCATGGAGAGTAAATACTCTGAACTTAGAAAGGATTTCCAATAAAGCAGTAATTACTCTGAAGCAACATGTGCAGACAGAAATACCCTCAAGGTGTTTTCTTTCCATAGCGCGGCGGTTTTTATTCTGGAAAGGAAATCAGGTTTAAAGGAGAGGCAGATATTAACATGATCCATCTTTGTTTACCAGCCAATGCAAAAATCCTTTTATGGTGGCTTGACTTGAGAGAAAGCCAGCCCTCTAGGACCAGAAACAGAGGTGTGAACTCTCATGCAGGTGATATGAAGAGCCGAAGATGCTCATGCATACATACGCTTGTGAGGTCTGTACATCTTGCCAGCTCTTGGTGATGTTCTGCTTGAGTTCATTGAGCGGATTGAGGCCAAGTTTCCTCTTCAGCTCGGAGGAGTGTCTCTCTTTGGCGGACAGAACCTGGCGCAGGGTGTTGATCTCCTCCTCCACCTGAAACACCACCACAGAGTTCAGCCTGAAGCAGCTTTTCCTCCAACCCAACAGAGTCCAGCTCTGTCAGAGATTTCTAAAATCACTTTGCTACTAAAAAACATACAATGATTAATACAGATTTTTACTCTATGTTTATGAACTTTGTCTGTGGCTCCAAATGTGCAAATAAATCTTACAGTTTAGTCAAAACCAAAGCAAACGGGCCAGAAAAAAAACACTCCAACACACATTACTATGGATATTACGGCCATCAGTCAGAGATTCAGTTTTTCTCTCTCGGCAGCTAAAAACAGTGAATTAAGGTCTTTAAGTAATTTTACTCTTAACCTGAAATATGTTCTCAGGAACATTGAATAATTTGTAGCCATATTTAGCTAGATGTCTTCCAAAGTAGTGAGAATAGTAAGCCTTAAAAGAAATATCAAAAAGCATGAAGTGTTCAACGGTAAAATAAAGCTTGTTGAGCATGTGAATGTCCAGGTGAAGAGCAGGAATATTTGTTCCTGGTTAAACACAACTAGCTCCCTCTGAGGAAAGCTGAAACTGGGAGGAGAAAAACCTGAATGTTTAACATGAATGCTTCTTTTACAGTGATTACACTCTAAAACATAAAAATCTTTCCAAAATTTGAAGAAATGTTTACCTCACAACAGCTTTTAAATTAATTTTGCTGACAAACGTCAGTCTTCACACACATCTGATGCTGAAGAAAGTGAACGGGAGCTCCAGGTGGGATTTATAAGAAGGAAATATTAACCCCTGATGTCAACACAGCGTTTAGCCTCTAAAACACAAGTAAAAACACTCCAAACCCTAAAAAAAAAAAAAACAACCTATAACACTTTCACATTTTAACAAAGAAAGCAGGCACAACACATTCAGCAGCTGTTCAGCACCTCTATACATTTATGATTTGTTGTGGATGTTTTTATTTGTGCCATAAAACATAAACACTGTAAAACAGGTTCGGTTCAGAACTCTAAAACATGGCTTCTACGACATTATTTATCTCCTTTATGTGCAGATAAAGCTGAACACCGAAGTATGACGTTCATTTGAAATCCATTATGCATATCAACTGAGTTACGAGTGAAATTATTTATGTTTTAGAATTTAACCTTTGTAAAAACTCGTGCAGAAAATCTGCTGGGTTTGTTATTCATGTTTATTAAATGGTATATTATACCGGGGAGACCCAGTACGGTATGAATGGTAGGAATATGCTGGAATGCAATCTAAAATGAATCAATCCTACCACCTCTGTGGGATGTCGGTTCCATACCTTGGTTAGTTCGATGCGGAGCTCCTCGGCTTCTTCCTCCGTCAGGCCGGGAGGAAGAGGGTGAGCCGAGTTCCCCATCGCTCCTTCTTCCTGAACATCAGACAGGTTGTCTGAATGATCCCTATCGAGACCTTTGTTGGGAGAGTTCAGGTTGATATCTGCAGTGAAGATGGGAGGACAACAAGGAAAACATTAGAAGACATCCCAGTGGGAGGAGTAGTTAGTGAAAAAAACTGTTATTTATTTTAAAAAATATGGCCTTCCTGAATAAAAATGTCTTAAGTTTGGATTTAAAAAGGCTCATTTAATTAATGAAGGATGGGGCCAAACCATTAAGAGCTTTAAAAACGAACAATTAGTTTTAAATCTATTCTAAAACAGACAGGCAGCCAGTGGATGGAGGATAAAATGAGGGGGATGAGCTCATGTCTGGACAGCTCAGACTAAACAAGATGGTTGATTCACATGTTTTCTCCAGTATCTTTTTCATTCACATTTACATAGACACCATAAAGCAGAAGCCAGGGAAATAACAAGAACAAGTAGAAAATACATCATTAAAATCAGGTGTATCTGCCAGCAAACAGGGGGTCTTTATCTTTATTATACTTTTGTTTTAAAACAGTCAGAAGATTAATAAAAGGAAAACCTCTTGGAATGTTGTTTAGACTTCCTGGACCTTAAATTCCTGCGGTGGAAGCGTGGGAGTCTGATACGGTCAGCCTTTCTACCAAACTGAATAAGTGTGGAGTCGTTTACCTGAGGACTAATTTTAGCAGCCATGACTGAGTCAAAGGTCGCAGTACAGCCACCAGAACACAAGAATGGGGAAATAATACGACCACCAAATGTAAAACCGCATCAAAATAGGCTTCAGGCAGCCATTTTCCACGGTTTTCACAAGAGCTGCACAATATTTCCAACCATTACTGCAATATCAAAACCTGCAATACTGCAAGCACCATACTGGATACAGTACTTGGTAGGTTATCATATCAGAAGGGTGCTGCAAGCAAATTCTTCATGCCAGTAATACAGGTCCTTCTCAAAAAATTAGCATATTGTGATAAAGTTCATTATTTTCCATAATGTCATGATGAAAATTTAACATTGATATATTTTAGATTCATTGCACACTAACTGAAATATTTCAGGTCTTTTATTGTCTTAATACGGATGATTTTGGCATACAGCTCATGAAAACCCAAAATTCCTATCTCACAAAATTAGCATATTTCATCCGACCAATAAAAGAAAAGTGTTTTTAATACAAAAAACGTCAACCTTCAAATAATCATGTACAGTTATGCACTCAATACTTGGTCGGGAATCCTTTTGCAGAAATGACTGCTTCAATGCGGCGTGGCATGGAGGCAATCAACCTGTGGCACTGCTGAGGTCTTATGGAGGCCCAGGATGCTTCGATAGCGGCCTTTAGCTCATCCAGAGTGTTGGGTCATGAGTCTCTCAATGTTCTCTTCACAATATCCCACAGATTCTCTATGGGGTTCAGGTCAGGAGAGTTGGCAGGCCAATTGAGCACAGTGATACCATGGTCAGTAAACCATTTACCAGTGGTTATGGCATTGTGAGCAGGTGCCAGGTCGTGCTGAAAAATGAAATCTTCATCTCCATAAAGCTTTTCAGCAGATGGAAGCATGAAGTGCTCCAAAATCTCCTGATAGCTAGCTGCATTGACCCTGCCCTTGATAAAACACAGTGGACCAACACCAGCAGCTGACACGGCACCCCAGACCATCACTGACTGTGGGTACTTGACACTGGACTTCTGGCATTTTGGCATTTCCTTCTCCCCAGTCTTCCTCCAGACTCTGGCACCTTGATTTCTGAATGACATGCAGAATTTGCCTTCATCCGAAAAAAGTACTTTGGACCACTGAGCAACAGTCCAGTGCTGCTTCTCTGTAGCCCAGGTCAGGCGCTTCTGCCGCTGTTTCTGGTTCAAAAGTGGCTTGACCTGGGGAATACGGCACCTGTAGCCCATTTCCTGCACACGCCTGTGCACGGTGGCTCTGGATGTTTCTACTCCAGACTCAGTCCACTGCTTCCGCAGGTCCCCCAAGGTCTGGAATCGGCCCTTCTCCACAATCTTCCTCAGGGTCCGGTCACCTCTTCTCGTTGTGCAGCGTTTTCTGCCACACTTTTTCCTTCCCACAGACTTCCCACTGAGGTGCCTTGATACAGCACTCTGGGAACAGCCTATTCGTTCAGAAATGTCTTTCTGTGTCTTACCCTCTTGCTTGAGGGTGTCAATAGTGGCCTTCTGGACAGCAGTCAGGTCGGCAGTCTTACCCATGATTGGGGTTTTGAGTGATGAACCAGGCTGGGAGTTTTAAAGGCCTCAGGAATCTTTTGCAGGTGTTTAGAGTTAACTCGTTGATTCAGATGATTAGGTTCATAGCTCGTTTAGAGACCCTTTTAATGATGCTAATTTTGTGAGATAGGAATTTTGGGTTTTCATGAGCTGTATGCCAAAATCATCCGTATTAAGACAATAAAAGACCTGAAATATTTCAGTTAGTGTGCAATGAATCTAAAATATATGAATGTTAAATTTTCATCTTGACATTATGGAAAATAATGAACTTTATCACAATATGCTAATATTTTGAGAAGGACCTGTATATTGGACATAAAGAAGGCTTTCACTGCACTTGATGCTCACATTTGGTTTATATTCTTTAGCTGCTGAGATGCTGATGCTCACAGGGTGGTGGTGACCTCATGGTCAGGGCAAAGAAACATAGAAAACTAGGTTTAATCATGATTAATATCACTGCATTATTAGCAATATTTTTCCTAATGCAAATTTCTAGAGTTCTCTGGCCTTTGTAATCACATAATACTGATATAAACACAAAGATTTACTAGGAAATTATGGCTCATATGCTCACAAAACTCTGGACTTAAATATGAAACATAAAGAACCACACAAGGGATGGATGGAGATGCAACTTTAACACAATGAAATAGTGACAGAATCTGAAAAAGCTATATTTTCCATACTTTTCCAGGCCTGGAAAATACTTGAATCAAATTCCACACTTCTCTGGAGCAGAAAGAATCCCAGTTTTCCGAGAGCGGATTCATGGGGGATCCCATCGCTGCGGATCCACAAAACGGTTCAGCAAGAAATCGGAACGGATGATTTTCAGCTCGGATTGCTGACCAACACTCAAAAATCTGATTTCCGACTCAGTCAGGGAACGCCCCACGGCTAACCAGCTCATTTATGCTCAAGTGGAAGTCAGTAGGAGGACACAAATTAGCAAAGATTTTCTTTAAAACATCATTTATTCAAGTCCGTGTTATTTGGTTCAGTGACCAAATACTAATAAAGATTTATTCATTGTCATCAAACTGTCCTTTTTTGATTTATGTGATTTATGTTTTATGCCCTTAAAGGAAATAAAATACTCCAATGATGGCATGGAGGAAAATCAAGGATAAACCAGAGATCTGAGGAAAATGGCCACCACTAATTAAAGTTCTTAGAGAGATCAAAAACAGCAACGCTGCACCAGGTAGAAGGCTGATTGTTACGACACTACAACCTGGGAACAGTTCAGAATTACTTCAATTTAACCACAAACACTGGAAATATCTGCTGGCTGAGCACTGAAAATAATCTGAGTGGGACTAGTTTCTCAGATTTCCTGGGAGTCTTTGCAGAAACACGTTGTCCAGACAAGACTCAACAGAGGCTGGCGTAATAAAGCAGACAACAGCTGAATGTTTACCGACATTGTGAAAGAACAGGACTGTCTGCAGATAGTGGCTCTCTCCAATCAAGCACTTCTCTCAGGAGTTTGCAGGGCAAACAGTGACTCCACCTGTAAGGTATACCGACCCAACATGAAGGATCAGACCGGCCCAGATAAATAAATGCTCCAGGAATGGGATCCTGGAGCATAATTCTCTCCTGGGGTTTAATCATTACCTCAGTTAAGGATTTCTTAAGTTTCTGCTTTTGAAAATAAACTTTGTGACTTTATTGAAAAGCTGTGAAGAGTTGCTAATTCACCTGGACATGTTGGCAGCAGTCTAACCTGTCTGCAAACCCTCAGGTGTGGACTGTGTGAGGTCATACGCCACACCCAACCTTCACCGGGTTCTACGTTCTGTTTCAGACCGGCAGGAACTTTGCTCCAGCTCTGCTGTTCTTCAACAACCACAGTTAAGGAGGTTCAAACCCGCCTTTTCTGTTTCCTCACTGTGAGTTTGGGTTTTTACCCAAAAATGAAACAAGTCAATAAAAACAGTCTGGGAAAATAAGACGACCCTTTAAAACATTTGAGAAACACTTCAATAAAAACCTCCTGAAGAGACAGGGAAACAGTTGCTGTCAAGGACTCCATTCAACGCCACATCACTGGGCAGGAAAGGACAGACAGACTCTCCGTTTTCTCTGCAAACTGAACCGAGCCAGAACTGTGGTGTAAATCATGTAGTTGCTTAAAGAGCTCAGCATTTAAACCTACACAGAACCTCAGTCTTCTGCCATCTGGGAGGAGGTCCTTCACCCTCCAAGCCTCCACAACTAGAACACCTTCATCAACCTGGATGTCAGGAACCAATAAAGGCTGGACCTTTAGTGGGCTATGTACCTCCCTCTCTGTCCCCTGCTGGGCTGAAAGACAGGATTGTCCGTTTTTAAAATGTTGGGCACATCTGACCAGTGTTGGCAGATAACCAGCAAGGCGTGGCTGTGGAGACCAGAGACGTGATCAATCAAACACCAGATCACTTCAACTTGCTAATCCACGGATGCTTGACAGTCGATGTGACAGTCTGATACCGGGTCAAATAAAACAAATCTAATCACCCTGAAATATTGATTTTCAAATATCAGGATCACCTTTAGGCATTAAAGAAAAGTGTCGGACTCTTTTGTATGCTGCTTTGATTGTTTGGATTTTTATTTTTATTAGAGATGCACCAAGAAATCATCCACCGACTAGAATCTGCCTGTTTTCAGCTTGACTGACCCGACCAGTGACCCTCAAAACTCCTTTCAGTTAATGCACCGTACACAAGCGAAACCAGGTCGCGCTGAAAACCACTTTCTGGTGTTTCTACTGAGTGAAGGCGACTCAACGTGAGCCATTTTCAGTATCAGTGAGGCTCAGATAGAGCACACCATTCCAGAGGTTCTTTTCCAGCAAAGGAGGACTGTAAAGGTCCAAGAGCATGGGTGGGCAACTCTAGTCTTCGAGGTCCGGTGTCCTGCAACTTTTAGATGTGCCCTTGATACAACACACCTGAACCACCTCCTCAGTATGCAATCAAGTTCTGCTCAGTTCTGGTAATGAGCCACACATCTGAATCAGGTGTGCCGGAGCAGGACACCGACCCTCGAGGAATCCAGCCAGCAGTGGGAGGAGATCATTTATACATCATTAAGGCCGTATCCCAATCACAAAGAACTGCTTGGATGCACTGTTGAGTGGAATGCAGTAAATCTCGGCTTGGGAGCGCCACATGTCTCACCATATGCAGAGGCTCTCATCCTCAATGCAGCCGTCCACGGTTCGAATCCCGGCCGCAGGCTGGTTCTGCATGCCGTCTTCCTGTCCAGCTTTGAATGCATAAAGGCCACCAGTGCCAAAAACCTCTGCTTGTCATAATAAATCTGGCCTGCTGGATGGACCATTCCAGGCCTTTATAGCCATGTCTGACAGAAACCTTGGTGCAGAGATTCTAGAGCTCAGGCAGAGCGGTGGGTTTACTTTTTATGGTGTATAAAGCACTTTGGCCAACCGAGTTGTGTTTTAAAGTGCTACAGAAATAAAATTAGTTGATGCTACTGCACTGATACACAATCATTATTATAATATTTAATTATCTTACAATCTTGCATTTTTCTAATGCTGTGCAGCTCTAGCCGGGACTCTTCCTGCAAAGCTACAATCGAAATATGTTGCCACCAGTGCAGAGCTTGCTCATACTTGGCACCTGCTACACACAATGAGGCGAGACATTCTGACAAGAGGGCAGCAAACAAGTCACTTCTGTCTAGGAAAAAAAACATTGAGCAAAGACTGAAATTCGTCATGGAGAACAAGGGTGGACAGCAGAAGACTGGTCCAATGTTACGTTGTTGGGGACATCTGGACAGCCAAAGGTCAGAACTAACGTGAGTCCTGGTTGTGTGGTGCAAACAGTGAAGCATCCTCATCCACTCCATGTGCATGGCTGCTAATCATCAAGTGAGTGGCTTCCTCATAGTTCTGCTCAAAAACACTGCACTAAATGAGAAGTAGGATGTCCTCCAAGAGTAACTTCTTCTAACAGTCCAGGAACAATTTGGTGATGATCTGTGGATCTTCCAGCATGATGAAGCCATCTGTGTCACAAAGCAAAAGTTATTCCAACCTGCCTCAAAGATCAGAACATTGACCTTCTGGGCCTGTGGTCAGGTAACTTCCCATCCTAAACATGGAGACCCTGTGGTCCCTGAAGCAGAAGGCGAGCTCCAAGAAGACAAGGACTACTTACCATTTGATCTAGAAGCTGATGCCAAGCATTTCACAAGAGAATTACACAAGTTATGGATCAACACTGGAAACATGAACTAAGTTTGATGCAGTTCATGATGGAAGTCTGAAATTATTTGGATTTTTCATCCTAAAAACCGCCAGAAGCTCCAACATGTGTGTCCCTGCCTGCGGGTTAGCTGGGGTTAATGACCCAGCAGAACCAGCAGAACCAACAGGAGCAGCGGTGGGCTGGAAGTCAAGATGCACCTGCTCTGTGTTTCTTTCACTGATTAGCAGACAGATGTGTTCAAGTCATGGACACCACTGCTGAGCTCTTTTAGAATAATGGTTCAACTAAATGCAGAAAGCGCGGCTCGACGGTCACTGAGCTGAATGAGCTGATAATGTCCGGTAAACAGAGTAAAATCAGTGCTGGGAAGCTGCTAACATCAGTAACATGATCCTCCTCCTTTCTCTCCACCTGCTGTTGCTGTTCCTGTCATGGAGCAGAGGGCCCGTCCGTCCTCCAAACACCCAACAATCACCGTCACTTCACCAGTCCAACATTGAACCAACATGGAGGAAACGGGCGGTTTGTTTAATTGCAGCTTTCTGGGTTAAAACGGGCTGCTCTCAACTTGTTTACGCCTTATTTTCAGGCAGAGAGCTGCGGCTAAGTTGTGCTAACTTGCTCGATAAGCTAACAATTACCTTGACTGGCTGGGTCCATGGCGTCAGTTTAACCGATCCGGTAATATTCTGATCGGATCAGCGCTGGAAAGCAGCTCGGTGTGTAAAGACCTCCCCGACGAGAGCGACCAGCTTCCACGTAGAGAAAGACGTCGATGGGAACTGCCAGCAGACTCAAAACAGCCCCAACCTACAGCCAGCTCAGCCGAAACAGCTTTCTGTGAAGCTAGCGGCTGTATCACATCCGTATCCGGTCACGCCGTTTCAAATTAAAAGCGTTTTGCATTTAAGCTAGTAGGGCAGGGATCTGCAACCGGTGGCTCTTCAGACCTTCCACAATGTCTCTTAATTTCTATGGTTAAAATGATAAAGAACCAACAAATATTTTCAAATATAGATATTATAGCAAATGCAAATCTCAAAAAGTATTGAAAGTACCAATGATATATATTTTAGACCTATTTTTCTTGTGTTTTTTTATGTAATTTTTCACAAATAACATCTAATTGAAGAGAATGTTTCGGTCCTCTTTTTTCAAAAGGTTCATTTTTTACTTTATTTCAAAACCTAAGAATAGAAATTTTGTTTAAAAAAAACAAAAAAACATTTCCTATAGTAGATATTTATCAAATGTTCTAAGTTGTCCTTTTTCAAAATGTCATGCAACATTTGTGGCTCTAAACTATTTTTATTTAGCTTGACTGGGGGCAGAAATTGCTCTTTGGATTGTAAAGGTAGCAGACCCCTGGGTCTCTGAATTGATGTGTCTCACTTTACAGCAAGGGATCCAGAAAATGTTATAATATTTTTCCAGATGGAGGTTGAGAGGCTGCATGGTGGTGAGGGTGATAGATTTTCTCTGGGTTCTCCAGTTTCCTCCCACAGTCTAAAAATATGACCGTTAGGTTAATTAGTTACCCTAAAATTGCTCTTTGGATTGACAGTGTGCAATCCTCCACCCTGCGTAGATTAGAGGGTGGAGACGATGGATGCTGCAGTTGCACTGGTGTAACTTTAAATTTAGGTGGCTCATGTTTTAAGTAACTCTGCCCCCTTTAAAAAAAAAATCAGCTGATTTGATATGTTAGAATGTGCTTTTTAAACCCCACAAAAAAGAGAAATATATAGTCCAAGATTTTAAAATACTCAAGTTCTCCTAATTTGGCCTAAATATGTGATCCTGGTAACAACTAAGGGAGGGGGAGGAAGTAAGTGACAGATGTAAAAATAGAGCACTGAAGACAAATGATAAAAGCATATTAATTTCATCAACACTAATCAGTGAATGCATTTATTTTGCGACTCCTCAAAGCTTCCGCCTCACTCCCACATTACTGCTTATAAAATATTATGCATGAATTTAGCAGAAGAAAACGAAGACTTAAATAAATCAGTGATTCATCTCCGGTAAGAGCCTGAATCACTCAACTTCACCTTTCATAAAAACCAGTTCTAAGAAATAAAATTTTGCTGACAAAGTTATAATTTCTGTCTTTGTGGTTGTTTCAGGTGATTTTCCACCCTGATATTTACAGGTACATATAAACAATTTTGAATATTCCATAGAAGTGCAATATTTCTTGCCACTCATCTCAGAAAGTGAAACTCATATATTATACTAACAACCAGTGATATATTCCAAGCATTTGTTTCTTGTAATAATGATGATTATGGCTTACAGATATCAAAAACCCAAAATTCAGTGTCTCAGAAAATTAGAATATCACATTAGACCAATCAAAAAAAATGCTGTTTTAAGCACAAATGCTGGACTTCCAATTTCTATGCACTCAATACCTGGTTGGGCCTCCTCTTGCATGAATTACTGCATCAATGCGTCGTGGCATGGAGGCGATCAGCCTGTGGTTCTGCTGAGGTGTTCTTGGAAGCCCAGGTTGCTTTGATAACTGCCTTGTTGGTTCTGGTGTCTCTCATCTTCCTCTTGACAATGCTCCATAGATTTTGTATGGGGTTCAGGTCAGGAGAGTTTGTCGGCCAGTCAAGCACAGGAACATTATGGTCATTGGACCAGCTTTTGGTACCTTTGGCAGTGTGGGCTGGTACCAAGTCCTGCAGTAAAATAAAATCAGCATCTCCATATAGCTTGTCAGCAGAGGGAAGCATGAAGTGCTCTAGAATTTCCTGGTAGATGGCTGCATTGACTTTGGACCTCAGAAAACACAGCGGACCAGAACCATATGTCATGGTATCCCAAACCATCACTGACTGTGGAAACTTCACACTGGACTTCAAGCAACGTGGGTTCTGTGCTTCTCCACTCTTCCTCCAGACTCTGGGACCTTGATTTCCAAATGAAATGCAGAATTTCCTTTTCTATCTGAAACCAGGACTTTGGACCACTGAGCAACAGTCCAGTCCATTTCTTCCTGAGGAGTGCCTTGACACGAGGAATGTGACGTTTGTAGCCCATGTCTAGTATTCGTCTGTGTGTGGTGGCTCTTGATGCACCAATTCCAGCCTCAGTCCATTTCTTGTGAAGCTTCCCCAAATTCTTGAATGGATTTCGCTTGAGAATCCTCTCAAGGCTGCAGTTCTCCTTGTTGCTGGTGCACCACACTTTTTCCTAATTACGTTTTCCTAACTCAAAACACCTTTGCAGGCGTTTTGAGTTAGTTAACCGATTAGGGCGTAACAGCACACTTCAGACACGTAGTGGTGCCTTCAGAACCTCTCCATTATCAGGACTCCAGTTGGAAGCAAGGGAAATGCCACTTGACCTAAGGCGGATAAAACTATCAGTATCTTATTGGCTAACTCTGCAGGGACATGAAGAGAATCACCCAACCAAACAGGTACTCAGATATTATTGGGAGTATGTTCATTAATTAGGAGTTTTGGGTGGCGAGGCAATAGATATGTAAATCAAGTAGAAATAAAAAATATCCTATGCAATGAAACTCTGGTAAGATCCATAATTCCTCCTTGGTTATACATATTTCCTATTGTTAATATGGAGATTACAGAGATAGTAAAGTCTAGAGGGGATTTTTATTCGAATACACAGCTGTACCTAGGAATAAGGTATGAGAATATGACACAAATATGTACAGATGCTTCAAAAGATAAGATGGGCAAAACACCTGCAGCCGTGTAGATTCCCAGAAATAAAATCAGTAACAGAAGAAGGAGAACAGATCATTTATCATTTTTTTCAGCAGAGATGATTGTAATATCACACTGGCTTTGCACTGGGTGGAGGAAGTAAAACGTAATAAAGATGTTTTTTGTTCTGACTCAATGTCTTGTCTAACCAGCATTCAAAGCGGGAAATCAGATAGGCGACAAGACCTTTTTAGATGAAGTTAATTATCTAAAATATATAGCATAAATTAACAAAAAATAGATATTCAATTTACATGGATTCCAGCACATAAATGGTTTGAGGGTAATGAAAAGATGGATAGATTCGCCAAAGAAGCAGTCAAGACAAGTGAAGTTGAACTTTATGTCCCCTTAAGTTAAACAGAGATTAAAATAATTTTTAAAGATACATCAAGAAAATATGGAACGAAAGATGGAAGACAGAGGAGAAAGGAAGGCATCTATATAAACTACAAAAGGATGTTACTGCAAGAAGATGTGGTGTGGATAACTGTTAATTATAGGGAAACATCCAACTAGGACCTGTAGTCATTTTGGAGAAATAGAAAGTGTTGAGCATGTTTTGGTGTAATGTAGACAATAACCAAGACAAAGAAAGGAAATGAGCAAGGCAATATGACTTCCAGTAACTGTGATCAATATATTAGGCAAGCTTGAGTCACATCCTATAGTTCAAGTATTTGAAGAACACGTGATTAGCTGAAATAATTTAGTTTTTTCTTTGTAAATTAGGAAGATTTTATATTTAGTGTATTACACCTCACTGAGATTGTAAACTGCCAATAAAAACTACAGAAGAAGAAGGTTGCAACACCATGAGTATCCAATAATGAACCTTTTCACAATTCTGATTTTCTGAGGCACTGAATGTTTGGTTTTCTTTACCTGTGAAAAATAATCATCAAAATTAAAAGAAACACAAGCTTAGAATATATCACTCAATGTGTAATGATTCAATATGAGTTTCACTTTCTGAGATGACTGGCAAAAAATATAGCACTTTTACATAATAGTCTACTGGTTTGAGATGTGCCTGTACACAGAACGGCATTTATGTTTGTTTTAATTAAAATGATCCAAACCTATAGTGAGCTAAGCTAAAATGTAATCAGAAAATTAAATCATTGCGAAATTCTCAAAAAATAATGTCTGGTTCTATTATTTAAACAAACATGTCAACTGGTGTTGGTACGTTACAATGCTTTTATTTTGAAGGCGGGCCATCCAAACCAGAAACTACAACCTCCAACTAGTGCAGGAGATACGTTTCTAAAACTTTGTATTGTTGCGTGGACTAGTGACATCAGGAAGACATGCTTGTATTTGTATTTGTAATTTTAATTGGTTTTGAGGTTAGAAACGCTTCTCTTTTTATATTTAGCCTTAAATCTACAAAAAAAAATAAAATAAACTTTACACGGACTAGTCAGTTCTGAAGTATCCATCCAGTATATTACAATTAAATCAAATCCAGTGCATCATCAGGGCTTCTTAGGCATGAACAAATACAAGCTTGTAAAACTCAGATACCTTCATAAGTTCATGCCAAAACAGGTCATAGGCTACAGTCTGTACCCAAACAGAATCAATCAGCAGTTTGGAGTTCATCAAAGCAGCTCAAATGATCCTTACAGTCAACAGCTTCCTGTGACACTTGAGGTTTTGATCCACTGCAACTGCATAAAAAAAATAAATAAACATAAAATAAAACGGCCTGGAAAAAAATTGCCTCTTTCCCGGTTCTGTAGGAGAACCAAAAGTAATAAATATCACAAGTAAAGCAAAAGGCCTCCTTTTCCCCTCCTGCTGTTTCTTGTGGTTTTGGGTTCGGCCATGAGAAGCAGCGACTGGGTCTACAAGGAACCGGACTCAGGACCGAGCAGCAGGACGCTGAAGAAGAGAGGGCAGAACCGGAGAAAGGTGGGTTCTGATTCTCATTGTTCTGGAAGAGAACCCAAAGATAATTCATTACCTACACAAATATTACCTCATGCCCTTTTATAATATATTTCAATCACGCTGAGACTGCAATGTTTGTGCGATTAAGAAAATTAAAATGAATAAATTTTTTAAGCTATTGTATTTTTATGGTAAAGTAGTAAGAACGCATTTTATAATTAAGACCTTGGAAACTGTGCCAACAGCTGCAGTCCTTTAAAAAAAACTAAATCTTTAAACACCAAACTGTAGTTACAAGAGATGACCGCACGGTGTCAGTACAGGGCAAGAAAAAAAAAAAAGAAAACAGCTGAAGGCAGGTGTGCCTGCATGTCTGACCAGCGCGTCTCTCTCTCTGGCTTCATAGGTGGATGAAACAGCCGACGTAAGACCAGACCCTCTGCAGGACGACCAGCAAGGCCAACAAGTAGAAGATCAGTGTGACAACCTGGAGGGAAGACAAGAAGAAAACAGGGGGGACAACAAAGTCCAGTAGTTTACATTTTATAGCACAGGTGTCACACTCCAGTCCTCCTGGGCCAGTGATGTCTCTCCACTTCAGCACACCTGAAACATTAGGTCAATAGGAGGAGCTAATTCACAAATTTGATTCAGGTGTGCTGGACCATGGATATGTCTAAAAGGGGCTTGACATCAGCCCTTGAGGACTGGAGTTTGGCTCACCTGGATTAGAGTTTATAAAATAAGAACTGGAGTGCTTATAGAGGAGGAAGCCATGGGCTACCAAGGGACTAGCGGTTTGAGACAGTACCTCCAGATAGAGGTTTACGGTGTGGCCTAGATGTGCTGAAGGGGAATCCCCTGATGGCCGAGGGGCATATCAACTGTTCTGAAATGTTATCCTTTGGCAGGCTTTCCTAGAGAGTGGAAAGTGCAGGAGGAACTCTTTGCTAACAGCGTCAAGCTCTGTCACCTGTAACTCTTGAACTCTGTCCTTTTTCCTCAAACTGACATTTGAAGGAGGAAAGTTAAAGGGCTATGCCAGGGGTCAGCAACCTTTCAGTCCAAAGAGCTGCTCCTCCACTGCTACAACAAACATTTGTCAAGAGCCACAAAAAAAGAGATTTCATTAATATGTACAAAAATAAAATGTTCTATTTTAAAGCTGACATTAAACTAAAACGTATTTCTATTTTCAGATCTTAGAACAAAATCGAACTGATGCAAAAGAAGAGCAAGCCTTCTGTGTTGTAGAATAAGGCCAGCTGAGTGAGCCTTTAATTTAAAACTGGGGTTTGTTCTTTAATTCATTTAATTTCACTGCTATTTTGGCATAAGGTCCACCTTAGATTGTTGTTGGGGTGCAGGTCAGGGTTGGAGGGACACCATGTTTAAGAAATGAGAAGCAACTCATTGCACCAGTTGGGGTTAAATAACTTGTTGCCAGCTGAAACACAATCGCCCATGCAGTAATCATCCAATGGGAGGCTCATTGCTATTTGCTTAGTTAAATCCAGGTGGCGACTTTTTTTTTTGGCCAGGCAGTGTATTCTGGTGAGGAGCAAAGGCCGGCTACTCAAAACAGGACGTTTATTTCCCCACTGTTTCCAGGATCTCATTCTTCTAATAACCATCCATATCTGATGACCATATGTGAGGGTTGAATTCAGTAGATAAACCAGTACATTTCTTCAACTTTGGTTTGAGCCAAGACTGTCTCATCTCAGCTTGAGATGTGGAGTATAAACCATTTGATGCTAATTTATATCAACTAATTATAAGATTTTATAGAACAAGTTTTCACAAACGGACAACTTTGAAGAGTGATGATTAGAACCCTGAGACTCTGCATGCCATCCAGCAGTCAGATGCACAGGTTAGTAAAGCTAACTAAACTAGCAGCGAAGACGGTGACTAAACTCGCTGCTGAGTTTCCAGACTCCTGAGCTTTGACTCAGCATTCTGCTCTAAATTCTGACTTCATTTAGGTGAAAAACAGCAAAGAAAGCAGAGTGATACCAGAACCGAATCTGATACCCTACCTGCTGTGTGCTCATCCCCTCCTGGTCTTTCCTGATGCGTTCCTCTTTCACAGGATGTGGTGCCTCAGGTTGAGCTTCCACCCACTCCACCTTCTTCTCCACCTTAATCTGACCGGGTCCCACATTACTTGTACCTGGCTCGTAAGTGTCCTGCTGTGGATGTTCTCCAGCAGACTCTAAAGAACTGGTTGCCGGTCCAGGAGCTGTAGGGACTGGGTCAGCTTCCAGTTCAACAGGCTGTAATGGTTCCACTGCTGGAGATATGAGTGCTAGAACTGGTTCCTCAGCTGGTTTTCCCACAGCATGCAGGTCTTGGACCGAAGTTTCCTGATACGGTCCTGGTTCTATATTCTGGATTAAGGGTCCTTTGGGTTCTTCTGGCTCTGGACTGTTTTCTGCTTCTTCAGAAATGTCTTCTACAACTATTGATAGAGAAAACCAACACTACCAATAGTTAATGATTCTCTGCCTAAAGAAATCTTTATTAAATCCCAATGTTATTGGTACAGAATCTTTAAATCTTTAACTTGCTGGTGTCCTGCAGCTTTAAGATGTGTCCAAAGTCCCACAGACTTGAATCACATTAGCAGGCAAACCTGTGGGCCTGAGAGAAGGTAATTCAGTCATTTGATTCAGGTGTGTGGGACATTGTGGCACATATAAAAGCTGCAGGACAGCGGCCCTCGAGACTAGGTGCTTAAAAGGAATATTTCTCAAACCAAACTTATGCTCATCCGTTCCTTTCTCTTGCTCACCTTTATCAAAGTCTACTCCCCTCAGCACTTTTTCTTGCTCGCTAAAATTAAACCTGTAGAGCCTCGGATTTTCACAACCTGGTTTCAGTGTCTCTGATGGACTGGAGCTGGTGGCTGCAATCACTCTGCAGAGGAAGAGGGATGGAGAAGAGATGATGGAAGAAGGTGAAGGAAATAATGCATGAAGACAGCAGGGAAAAATAATGAGTGATTAAATGTTGGGAAGAAGACAGTAAATATGCTACTTCTTTTATTTCTAATACTTACTTTGAGATCAGTTCTTTTGAATTCTAAGGATGGAGTGACAGAATGAGAATGAGAGAAAATTTGAATTATAACTCCTGATTCTGATTCAACTAAGTACACAGAAGACCATTAAATGTACTGTTAAAGAAAAGCTAAATGAATAAAATACTCTGAAATTAAAACAAAATAATTGGAGACATCATTTCCTGCATGACGAGCTGGTTATACCTGGACAGGTGTGACCCACCTGAACAAATGCAGCCATATCCAGCTCCTCCATGCTGCTCTCTGCACTCGCCAACAGCTTCCTGTTGGCCTCCATGCTGTCGCTATAGAAACGCATCAACATCTGGTTGTGGTTTATTTTCTTGTCTTCTTCAGAGCTAATTTGTTGTGTCATGACCTTCAGGAAAACAAGAACCAAAGAAGAACAAACATTTACAACATTTGATTTAAGTGAGAGAACGTATGAGCCCGGAATTATTCATACCCCTGGGAGGTACAGGTTTAAAGTAATGTTTTAATTTGACTGATATGTTTCTTCTGACTGGAAATGATATTGTTTTGGAGCCACCCAGCCAGTCCTGCCTTCAACCTGATAGACAATCTGTGCTAAGGATTAGGGTGATGGCAAGGAGCACTTCCAACCTCAAAGACTTGGAGCTGATCATCAAAACAAATATATTCAATTCAATTCAATTTCAATTCAGTTTTATTTATATAGCGCCAATTCACAACACATGTCGTCTCAAGGCACTTCACAACCGTCAGGTTCATACATTCCAATTAATCGTAACCATTGAACAGTTCAGTCAGATTCAGTTATTTATTCAAATTGGATAAAAAGTTTTTCTATCTAAGGAAACCCAGCAGATTGCATCCAGTCAGAGACTTGCAGCATTCACTCCTCCTGGATGAGCATGTAGAGACAGTGGACAGTCACTGGTGTTGACTTTGCAGCAATATATGAAGGACTTGATTGCTTTAATGCCAACAAAGATTTTTAAATCAATTATAGAGGGTATAAAAACTGAGCTGCATGGTTGGTAGCACTGTTGCCTTGCAGCAAGAAGGTAGTTCAAGTATTCTGGTGTCTTGTTGATGAATGATTGTTGGATGGAGCCAGGAGATTGGGAGACTAATTGACACCTCATCTGTAATAATGAGAATGATGCTCCTGATTGTTGTAATGATGAAGGAGCTGAGTTAAATGCAAAACTCTACATTTTCTTTTGCTCCAATATTCCAACCCTCTCCTGTGGTCATGAGATAAGGACCATGACCAAAAGGAACAAAGCACAAGCAGCTGAGATGAGCTTCCTCTGAAGGAAGACCTGTCTCCTCCTTAGAAATAAGGAGCCCAGTTAATCAAGGAGGAGCTGAGTCAGCTGGTTTTTGCATTTTGTTTAATTTTTATCCTGGATGTCTCCCATGAGGGGATTTCTCTGCATGTTGCACAGGGTAGAGACCATGGGATAGAAGGAAGGACTGGATGCATGGATGGATCGATGTTTATAACGGCATACTTTCTAGGGACAAATATACAGAAACAATGGCATCATCTATGTAATTAATTAATTTGACGTGTGTGTGTAGAATTTCAAAGCTGCTTTCATGTTGGACTCGCATGTGTAGATACAAATTACAGCCAGTCAGCGCGTTGTAATATGAAATATAAGTGGAGCGTATGCAGAAATGTAACGGCTGTTGTGTTATATAAAAGTGAAGATAATCAGATAAAAAGACCAACTCTGACCTTGCGTCTGTCCTCTAGGATGGAAAACATACTGCTAAACTTGTCACACACGTTCTGTTTCTGGGTCTTGTAGTTCTCCTGCAGAGGATTGGAAGATTACAATTCAAATCCATGAAGAAAATGGACTTTTATACAATCCTGGAACTGAAAAGTGTGTTTTTTATGTATCCCATTACAAATACAAAGCATGGACACTTACAATGACAGTCAACTCTGCATAAAGGCGTATTTAAGAAATCTTGACTGAGAAATGGATTCAGATTTGTTGCGTCCCAGTATGATCTTAGATTAAAATTATCCAGCATTTTGTTTTCCACTAACTGCATGCATTACATTGCATTCATTTATTTAAGATGTGGTAGGTATGCTGCCGTCTTATTTTTATTTGCCTCAAAATAAAATTCCCATTAAAAGTAAAACAGGTGTATGAAACAAAATGCAATAGATCTAGAAGGGAAGCTCAAAGTATAACCATTGTTCCTTGACACTATATTAAAGAATCAGTTGATGTGGTCCATGAATCAGAATCAGAATCAGCTTTATTGCCAAGTTCGTACATACAAACAAGGAATTTGACTCCGGTACACTTTGCTCTTTGGTTTTGTTTTTGCATTACAGAATATACATATTTACAATGTACAATATACACATATCTAATAAAAAAGGTGCATTTGCAGCATCTGTATGCTGTTGTTCTGTACTCTATTGAATGTTCAACAGAGAAACAGTCTGGGGGAAGAAACTGTCTCTGTGGCGGCTGGTTTTAGTAAACAGTGCTCTGTAGCGGCGGCCCGAAGGTAAAGCTGTAAACAGTTTATGTGCAGGGTGTGTGGGGTCTGCAGAGATTTTAGCAGCTCTTTTCTTGACCCTTGACCTGTATAAGTCCTGGATGGAGGGAAGGTCAGCTCTGATTATTCATTGCAGTCTGGACCTGTCCTGTTTGGTGGATGATCCAAACCACACTGAGATGGATGAAGACAGGACAGACTGTATGATGGCAGTGTAGAAGATGACCAGCAGCTCCTGAGGAAGGTTGAACTTCTTGAGTTGCCTCAGGAAGTACAGTCTCTGCTGGGCCTTCTTTCGAACAGTGTCTATGTGTGAAGACCATCTCAGGTCCTCAGAGATGGTGGTTCCTAAGAACCTGAAGTGGTCCACAGCCAATACAGTGTTGTTGAGGATGGTGAGGGGGGTGTATGGGGGTGGTGTTCTCTGAAAGTCCACCACCATTTCCACAGTCTTGAGTGGGTTGAGTTCAAGGTAGTTCTGACCGCACCAGTGTACCATCCGATCCACCTGCTGTCTGTATGCAGACTCATCACCGTCCTGGATCAGTCCAATGACAGTGGTGTCGTCTGCAAACTTCAAGAGTTTCACGGACGAGTCCGATGAGGTGCAGTCATTTGTATACAGAGAGAAGAGGAGTGGGGATAGAACACACCCCTGGGGGGCACCAGTACTTATTGATCTGGATCGGGAGAAGATGCTCCCCAGTCTCACCTGCTGCTGTCGGTCCGTCAGGAAGCTGTTGATCCACTGACAGGTGGAGGCTGGGACGTTGAACTGGGTGAGCTTCTGGTGGAGGATGTCTGGTATGATGGTGTTGAAGGTGGAGCTGAAGTCTACAAACAGGATCCTGGCGTACGTCCCTGGGTGGTTGAGGTGTTGCAGGATGAAGTGTAGACGTAAGTTAACAGCATCATCTGCCGACCTGTTTGCTCAGTAAGCAAACCGCAGGGGGTCCAGCAGGGGGCCTGTGATGTCTTTCAGGTGCTTCAACACCAGCCGCTCAAAGGATTTCATGTATTTCGGTTAGGATCCCTGTTCAAAGCCTCCTACTGGAGGTTTTCTTAAATTGAGACTATCTTTAGCTGGGAGGAAACCATTGGGAAGACCAAAACGTTGCTGGAGGAGCTACATATGATGGCACCTAAGATCAGCAAAGGGCAGGTAGACCCGGCTCCCACAGCAGTCTGAAGCAGCCAGACATAAAGCATCACCCCAGGGCAGCCATACGCCAAGCACAGAAATAGGTCTCCAGCAAGGCACAGAAGCAGCAGCCCCCAGGCCAAAGAGGCACAGAGCGAGATGTAGTACAGCCCCACATTTATTCTTATTTAAAATGTCTGAAATCACAGACAGATTGGAACATTGTTACTCAGCATAATAAAGGAGGTTTACCCTGATTAAAACAGGTTTACTCCTGACTTAACTCCTGTTAAGATGAAAATGAACAACATGATGAAATCCAAAGAGCTTTCTGAGGCCTTCATGAAGAAGATGGTAGCAGCTTGTGAGTCAAAGGTATCAAATAAGCTCTTAAAATAATTTTAAATAGTCTACAAGTGGAGGGACAATCAAAACAACTGCTGACATGCCCAAGTTAGACCATCCAAGCAGGTTTTCATTGAGTGCAAACTGCAAGATGCTTAGAGAAGTCTCCAAAAAAACCTAAATGGGTATTGTGTGGCCTCTGGCTGGCTCTTGCTGCTGTGTATATGAACAATCAGAAAGAGACTACATTGAATCTTCATGGCAGGTGTGCACGAAGGAAACCATTGCTCTCTAATAAAAGCATAAAGGCCAGCCTGAAGATTGCCAGAGACAACGTAGACAACGTAGACAAGGACCAGCACCTCTGGAATAATGTTCTCCGGACAGACGAGTTCCCAGTTAAAGTTTACATGTGTTTGGTGTAAACCAAATACACTGCCCCAGGAAAGAAACCCCTCATACAAGCATGGAGGTGAAAGTGTCAAAATTTGGAGATGGTTTGCTGCAGTAAGACCTGGCCAGCTCAGCATCACAGAATCCACCATGAATTCTACCGCCTATCACAGAGTGCTTGAGGAAAATGGGAGACCATCTGTAAATAAATTAAACGCAGAACTGGACCCTGCAACATGACAATGACCCAAGCATGCAAGCAAATCCACCAAGGACTGACTGAGAATTGGGAAAAGGAGAGTCCTTGGTAGAGTCAAAGTCCAGATCTAGATCTCGTGGAGATGATATGGCATCACCTATGAATGAACACACTGTTATGGGTGGTGAGCTGCCTCCAGCAATGAGTTCTGGACAATTGGTGGAGATGTAAACTGGGGTTTGTGTTTGCAGGTTTATCTTCTGAAAGGGGCTGATGTGAAATAAACAAACATACCTCAACAGCTCCACAAGTCTCGTCTATCTCACTGATGAGAGCCTGGACTCTGTCACTGAATTCAACCAGAGAAGTGATACCTTCACTCAGCTCATCCTGAAAAACACCACAACAAAAATATTTCTTCAGCCACGTGAAGCTTGACCTCAGAAAAGCCACAACGTCTGTAAAACTGTTGCTACCGAACGATGCGAGTTAATACGTGTGTGATGGCAGAAAATAACACACACCCAACACGGCTCATCAGTTCACCTTCTTTTGCTGGTGGACGTCTGTCAGAGGGGCCACTCGACATGACTGATGAGCTCCGAATACCTTACAGAAAGAACATGTAGGAAGCTGGCAGGTGAGACAGTAGATGTTCAACTTTTCACCCTCATGTTCGGAACAGGTTGCCTCAGCAGCAGGAGGAGGAGGAGGAGGTGGTGCAGGAGGAAGAGGAGGGCTAGAGAAGAAACCTGTCTGCTTTAGTCTTGATTCAGTCACGTTTTACTTAGAGTCTTGGTTGATTCTCACCACCTTGGGATTTGGTTGAGTTCCTGTTTGTAGATATCAATGATGTTCTCTACCAGCAGGTTTCTCTGGAGGCCGTAGACGCCGTGGCGATCCAGCACCACATCGTGTCTGCAGGTTGGACATCGGAAGCGTCCACTGTTTACAAGCATGGTGGTTCGAGGATGGAACAGGGATGGCTGCACACAGAAAGAGATTATGCTGAAAACATGTTCGATCCAGATGTTAAGGTTCTGGTTTGGTAGCTGTTGTTATGAAGTTATCAAGTTATTTTCTTGATTTCTGTGTTTCCTTAGTTTTATAATTCCTTCCTATTAGCTGGAGAGGCTGCAGAGATCCTCCGCTAAGGTGAGAGAGTCTGTTGACAGGACATCTACTAGATCTCCCACAGATCTCTCTTTTATGGAAAAGTGGTCAGAAATAGTTATGTTGCGAGAAAACCATGAGAAGTCCAGTTTACAGTTTGCTACAAGCCATGTAGGTGACAACACATGACAAGTGTGGAGCCTGAACCATCCCCACTGCGAAGCATGGTGGTGGCAGCATTATGCTGTGGGGAGGCTGTTCTGCAGCAGGGACAGGCATGTGGGTCAGAGTAGATGGAGACATAAATGGAGCTAAATCCAGGACAATCCTGGAAGAAAGCCTGTTAGAGGCTGCAGAAGACTGGAGACTGGGGTGAAGGGTCACTTTCCAGCAGGACAACCCTAAACATACAGACTTGAAAACCAATGTTCAAAGACACTGGATACCTCCCAGTCTGACTGGGCTGGAGTTGTTGTCCAATAAATGGGCAAAAGAGGCAAATCATATTTTCCTTCCACGTCACAATTATGCCCAAAAATCGTGGGGAAATACCTTGAAGTTTGTAGTTGTTACATGACATAATGTCAGTAAGTTTAAGGGTTGTGAAAACCTTTGGAAAACATTGGAAACTGATACATTTTCTTATTTGTAAAATCAAAATTATTTTGTTGTAACAAACTGATAGAAACCTGATTATTGTTCTTTAATAATACAATCTTTACTCTCTATCTGTAAATCCTGGAAGTGTTCAGACGTGGCTTTAACTCTCAGGTAAACGCTCTGCAGGAAACTGTAAAGCTGGAGGCATATTAGGTCCCTACGATTCAATGCAACGCATAGAGAAAACTCAGCACAGTTGGAACAACGGCATTAAATACAGATGACAACAGCTGATTTTAATGTTGCCCACATACCAGTTAAACATCATCATGTCCCAGTTTAGACACAGATAATCCACACACACACACACTGATCAGCATGTGTGTGTGCTTTGTTTGGAGTATGTGTGCCATGCAGCATTGTTATTTGGAGTTTCATGTGCACAATGTATGATGTGTTTGATCACACAATGTAGAGACTGAGTTCAATGCTTGAAAATAACCACCCAAACGTGTCTGTGTACATCATAAGCCAGACCTGATAGAGCTCGTTAGCACACTTTCTGCACAGGTTGTGCTGGCACGGCAGGATGACCACAGGCTTGTTGAAGATCTCCATGCAGATGGGACACATCAGCTGTTTCTCCATCGACGCCAGCGCCGCCTCACGTTCTGCTCCCTGGCTGCTCTGGAGGCAGCTCAGGTGTGCTGACAGAGACATGGCCGCTGCCTTAAACTTCTCCTCCTGCTGAAACCAGAAAATGCAACGTGTGTTGATGTGAGAGGACTGCTCCCAGACTAAAGAGTCAAAAATTCAGTGTCAGACTTCTGTTCTTTTGGTTGATTTGCAGAAACAACGTTTTGTGTAGGATAGCCACCCTGATGTATTCCTGACATTTCTGTCTTTGGTAGGACATAAGAGAATTATGGTCTGATCTTTAAAGATTTGCCATTTATTTTTTAATTGAGATCTATGTTGCCTTAATGTGAGACATCGTTCAGGAATGACTGGTTTTGAGCTTTTTTTGCTACAAAGATGGAAAGGAAGGGTAAAAATTAAACTGGACAAAGACTAAAAAGGGACAAGAGGAGCAGCTTGTTTATTTCCTCATCTCTACATTTTGATTTTGATTTCTATTTTTTGTTGCACTTTTGAGAAAGCTGTTGAATCTTTGAGTCCAGTGTTAGAGCTGAAAATAGCCTACCATCACCTTTAGGCGAAGCTTAAAGAATAATTTTCTTCTTCAGGTTAGTGGGTCACTCTCAGTTGTGTTGCAGCCCAGAATAGATGGACCAAAAGTTTAACGAGGGACACTCCTCTCACAGTTACACCACCCGAGGCAGAGAGCACGACAACAGAAATTAGCTGCTTCCCTACCTTACTCCAGTACTTCCTCACTTGTCCGTCCTCTTCCTCCAACACTTGGAGCTCGACTGCCGTGTTTGATTGTTCACAGGCTGCTCAAGGTCCACAACAGCAGCTGGAGAACGAGGATGCACAGTGGGAGGACTGGGTTTAGGTTGGTGTGTGTTAGAGGCATCGGATTTCAGCTCAGGGCTGCTGAAATGATCCTGATCCACACACACACACACACACACACACACCATATGAGGAGACTGCTGGTATGTGGACAGATTAAGACCCTGCCATGCTGCGAGCCTTCTTCTATTACACCCTTAACGTCCTGTTAAAGGTGTTAAACAATAAATTTTTGCAATAAAACTTTGAGTCACAGTAATTTTCTAAAATTGTATTTTCAGCTAAAGGTTTGCAGAATAAATAACATACTTTATATTAATTACTGGTGGTGACTAAGTTTGTTCTGGACAGTTGAAAGTTTAGTTAAAAACGTTTTGATCCCTCTTTAGTCATGACAGTAGAGATGGAAAAATATCATACCGTTTATCATTATCGTGATGTTTAACTTTAGTCATGATGCTAAACCTTAACAACTTAAAAGTAATGTTGGGATTGTTATTTCTACTATTGGATTCACAACAGCATATATATATATATATATATATATACACACAGTGCCTTGCGAAAGTACTCGGCCCCCTTGAACTTTTCAACCTCTTGCCACATTTCAGGCTTCAAACATAAAAATATAAAATTCTAATTTTTTGTGAAGAATCAACAACAAGTGGGACACAATCGTGAAGTGGAATGAAATTTATTGGATGTGTCAAACTTTTTTAACAAATAAAAAACTGAAAAGTGGAGCGTGTAATATTATTCAGCCCCCTTGCGTTAATACTTTGTAGCGCCACCCTTTGCTGCAATTACAGCTGCAAGTCGCTTGGGGTTTGTCTCTATCAGTTTTCACATCGAGAGATTGAAATTCTTGCTCATTCTTCCTTGTAAAACAGCTGGAGCTCAGTGAGGTTTGGATGGAGAACGTTAGTGAACATCAGTCTTCAGCTCTTTCCACAGATTCTCGATTGGATTCAGGTCTGGACTTTGACTAGGCCATTCCAACACCTGGATATGTTTATTTATGAACCATTCCATTGTAGATTTGGCTTTATGTTTTGGATCATTGTCTTGTTGGAAGATAAATCTCCGTCCCAGTCTCAGGTCTCTTGCAGACTCCAACAGGTTTTCTTCCAGAATGGTTCTGTATTTGGACCCATCCATCTTCCCATCAATTTTGACCATCTTCCCTGTCCCTGCTGATGAAAAGCAGGCCCAAACCATGATGCTGCCACCACCATGTTTGACAGTGGGGATGGTGTGTTCAGGGTGATGAGCTGTGTTGCTTTTACGCCAAACATATTGTTTTGCATTGTGGCCAAACAGTTAGATTTTGGTTTCATCTGACCAGAGCACCTTCTTCCACATGTTTGGTGTGTCTCCCAGGTGGCTTGTGGCAAACTTTAAACGAGACTTTTTATGGATATCTTTGAGAAATGGTTTTCTTCTTGCCACTCTTCCATAAAGGCCAGATTTGTGCAGTGTACGACTGATTGTTGTCCTATGGACAGACTCTCCCACCTCAGCTGTAGATCTCTGCAGTTCATCCAGAGTGATCATGGGCCTCTAGGCTGCATCTCTGATCGGTCTTCTCCTTGTTTGAGATGAAAGTTTAGAGGGACGGCCGGGTCTTGGTAGATTTGCAGTGGTCTGATACTCCTTCCATTTCAATATGATTGCTTGCACAGTTCTCCTTGGGATGTTTAAAGCTTGGGAAATCTTTTTGTATCCAAATCTAGCTTTAAACTTCTCCACAACAGTATCTCGGACCTGCCTGGTGTGTTCCTTGGTCTTCATGATGCTCTCTGCGCTTTGAACAGAACCCTGAGACTATCACAGAGCAGGTGCATTTATACGGAGACTTGATTACACACAGGTGGATTCTATTTATCATCATCAGTCATTTGGGACAACATTGGATCATTCAGAGATCCTCACTGAACTTCTGGAGTGAATTTGCTGCACTGAAAGTAAAGGGGCCAAATAATATTGCACGCCCCACTTTTCAGTTTTTATTTGTTAAAAAGATTTGACACATCCAATAAATTTCATTTCACTTCATGATTGTGTCCCACTTGTTGTTAATTCTTCACATAAAATTAGAATGTTATATCTTTATGTTTGAAGCCTGAAATGTGGCAAGAGGTTGACCAGTTCAAGGGGGCTGAATACTTTGACAAGGCACTGTATGTGTATATATGCATATTTATAAACTGCTCAAAAACATAAAGGGAAGACTCAAATAACACATCCTAGATCTGAATGAATAAAATATTCTCATTGAATACTTTGTTCTGTACAAAGTTGAATGTGCTGACAACAAAATCAGACAAAATCATCAATGGAAATCAAATTTATTAACCAATGGAGGCCTGGATTTGGAGTCACACACAAAATTAAAGTGGAAAAACACACTAGAGGCTGATCCAACTTTGATGTAATGTCCTTAAAACAAGTCAAAATGAGGCTCAGTATTGTGTATGACCTCCACGTGTCTGTATGACCTCCCTACAACGCCTGGGCATGTTCTTGATGAGACGGCAGATGGTCTCCTGAGGGATCTCCTCCCAGACCTGGACTAAAGCATCCACCAACTCCTGGACAGTCTGTGGTGCAACGTGACGTTGGTGGATGGAGCGAGACATGATGTCCCAGATGTGCTCAATAGGATTCAGGTCTGAGGAACGGCCAGTCCATAGCTTCAATGTCTTCATCTTACAGGAACTGCTGACACACTCCAGCCACATGAGGTCTAGCATTGTCCTGCATTAGGAGGAACCCAGGGCCAACCGCACCAGCTTATGGTCTCACAAGGGGTCTGAGGATCTCATCTCGGTACCTAATGGCAGTCAGGCTACCTCTGGCGAGCACATGGAGGGTCATGCGGCTCTCCAAAGAAATGCCACCCAACATCATTACTGACCCACTGCCAAACCGGTCATGCTGAAGGATGTTGCAGGCAGCAGATCTCTCTCCACGGTGTCTCCAGACTCTGTCACGTCTGTCACATCTGCTCAGTGTGAACCTGCTTTCATCTGTGAAGACCACAGGGCGCCAGTGGTGAATTTGCCAATCCTGGTGTTCTCTGGCAAATGCCAGGCGTCCTGCATGGTGTTGGGCTGTAAACACAACCCCCATTTGTGGACGTCGGGCCCTCATACCATCCTCATGGAGTCGGTTTCTAACCGTTTGTGCAGACACATGCACATTTGTGGCCTGCTGGAGGTCATTTTGCAGGGCTCTGGCAGTGCTCCTCCTGTTCCTCCTTGCACAAAGGTGGAGGTAGCGGTCCTGCTGCTGGGTTGTTGTCCTCCTATGGCCTCCTTCCACATCTCCTGGTGTACTGGCCTGTCTCCTGGTAGCGCCACCAGGCTCTGGACACTACGCTGACAGACACAGCAAACCTTCTTGCCACAGCTGGCATTGATGTGCCATCCTGGATGAGCTGCACTACCTGAGCCACTTGTGTGGGTTGTAGAGTCCGTCTCATGCTACCACGAGTCTGAAAGCACCACCAACATTCAAAAGTGACCAAAACATCAGCCAGAAAGCATCGGTACTGAGAAGTTGTCTGTGGTCCCACCTGCAGAACCACTCCTTTATTGAGTGTCTTGCTAATCACCAAAGATTTCCTCCTGTTGTATTTTCCATTTGAACAACAAGATGTGAAATTGATTGTCAATCAGTGTTGCTTCCTAAGTGGACAGTTTGATTTCACAGAAGTTTGATTTACTTGGAGTTATATTGTGTTGTTTAAGTGTTCCCTTTATTTTTTTGAGCAGTGTACACTCACTGGTAGGTACATCTGTCCAACTGCTCATTAACGCAAATTTCTAATCAGCCAATCACATGGCAGCAACTCAATGCATTTAGGCATGTAGACATGGTCAAGACGATCTGCTGCAATTCAAACTGAGCATCAGAATGGGGAAGAAAGGTGATTTAAGTGACTTTGAACGTGCCATGGTTGTTGGTGCCAGACGGGCTGGTCTGAGTATTTCAGAAACTGCTGATCTACTGAGATTTTCACGCACTACCATCTCTAGGGTTTACAGAGAATGGTCCGAAAAAGAGAAAATATCCAGTGAGCGGCAGTTCTGTGGGTGAAAATGCCTTGTTGATGCCAGAGGTCAGAGGAGAATGGTCACTCGTTACAACCAAGGCATGCAGAAGAGCATCTCTGAACTCACAACACGTCAAACCTTGAGGCGGATGGGCTACAGCAGCAGAAGACCACACCGGGTGCCACTCCTGTCAGCTAAGAACAGGAAACTGAGGCTACAATTCACACAGGCTCACCAAAATTGGACAATAGAAGATTAGAAAAACGTTGCCTGGTCTGATGAGTCTCGATTTCTGCTGCAACATTTGGATGGTCGGGTCAGAATGTGGCACCAACAACATGAAAGCATGGATCCATCCTGCCTTGTATCAACGGTTCAGGATGGTGGTGGTGGTGTAATGGTGTGGGGAATATTTTCTTGGCACACTTTGGGCCCCTTAGTACCAAATGACCATCGTGTCAACGCCACAGCCTACCTGAGTATTGTTGCTGACCATGTCCATCCCTTTATGACCACAGTGTACCCATCTTCTGATGGTTGCTTCCAGCAGGATAAGGCACCATGTCATAAAGCACGAATCATCTCAGACTGGTTTCTTGAACATAACAATGACTTCACTGGACTCAAATGGTCTCCATAGTCACCAGATCTCAGTCCAATAGAGCACCTTTGGGATGTGGTGGAACGGGAGATTCACATCATGGATGCAGCCAATGGACCAAACTCTCTGAGGAATGTTTCCAGTACCTTGTTGAATCTATGTCACCAAGGATTAAGGCAGTTCTGAAGGCAAAGTGGCCGGTGAGTGGAGAGAGAGAGAGATGCGTGTTGTTTGAAATAAAATTGCAGTACTTAATGTAACTGGTGTTCTGAAATAACCTGTTCAATAACGGTTATCTGTAAGAGGCGTACATTTTTCAGCATTTTATTGCTATCACAGTAAATCCCATAAAATATCTTGTTAAACAGTTAGGTCCATGTCACCCATCCCTGCATGATGGTGTGGGGATGGGTATCCAACATCCTTAGCTGCAGTTTCCGTCATGTGAGGATACTTGCATGTAAAGTGGTGATTTCTTTGTTTCCTTGTCTGTAGCAACTAGTCTGCTCATTAAGCTGCTAGAGTAATGTCAGATGGACTCTTGCAAAGCCCCGCCAGGCCTCATCCACCTGAAATCATCTACCTGATGCACAGAGTGAACCCTGACCTGATCAGAGCAGATTTATATTGGCTGTATTTTCATTAATAAAACACATATTCAGCTGTGAAGCATCAGAACTGTTTATTTTCCAACAGAACATCGGACACTTCATGTATTTTCCCACACACACATCTCTGCCCGACAGGTAAAAACACGAGTCCATGCTAAAAACAGAAAAACCTCAACATATCTACAGGTTGCACTGCGTGTGTACACAGCAGGTTCTTCACATCTAAAACTCTAAACACCCCCTTCACACACCAGCTAAATCAGATAGTTCAAAGGAAATAAATAAAATAATGCTGCAGGATAAATTTCATTGTGCCACTATATCCAAACTTACATCAGTTCCTGGTATTTCTATCAATGTTTTGAATGATGGAGGTGTCAGGATTCAAGCTGCATTCACTCAAAGAGATGTTTGGTGAAATCCTCATTAAATCCTGTAGTTCCAGTGGTTTACACTGAGCACCTACACTTGCATTCCCTGAAACACTCATTTATCTGGTGGGACGTTTTGGCGGTGGAAAGCAGCTCCTTATTGCACGTTCTCATCACATGCATGATGCATAATGAGTAGGTGTTGGAGTGAGCTATCCAATCAAAGTGAATAAATTAGTCTGGCTTCTGATTTAGCCAAACGATTCGAATGTATATGTAAGAGAAAAAAAACTCCTTCTTAATGAGATCGATTGTTGTAAACTGCTTTTCCACAAACACAACGAGTTTAATAAGACTTTGGATATCAGGATCCTCCCTTCATGAACAACATCAAGGAAAACAACAAGGAGAAAGCAAATACAGATGCAGACAAAATACAGTGAAAATCTACATACACAACATGTACAGCATTTTACCATTTCACAAAACAAATCAAAAACTAAAAAAAGTGATTAATCAGTGTACAAATTCATAACAGTGACAGCAAGAGGGCGCTAGTTACAGTACTATAACTACTTTACAATAACGCAGAGACTGTTTTTAACCAGAATGGTTTCTGCTGTCTGTGCTTTGAACACCGGAGTCTGAACAAACCTTTATTTGAAGAAAGTAGAAATTAATTCAGCTTGAAAACAAATGAAGAAATGGAGAAGAGGAGGACTGAAACCCTGTGGAGAAACTGACAAGTCTAGTTGGGCTGTTCTGTGCTGGTGCTGATCATTACAGCAGCCAGACCGGACACATGGAAGTGCCAAATAATGCATATATGTGGATTCAGACCCAGGAGTCACCAAAATGATCCTCAATCTATGACCGCCATATTGGATTTAAATATAGAGACAAAATAAAGTCATTTTCACTCCTAACTTTAGTTTTGCAGCTCCTAAAAGAGCAAACGGGGTAGCTGTGTCTCAGTACAAATACTGGTCAACTGCCGCTCAGAACCAGAACCACAAGTCAATGTGTCATTGGCTTAAAAGCAGCCGACTGGAGTGTTTATGAGAGCAGGTGGGTGAATATGACTCGCAGTAAAGTGGTCAGAGTGTGATTAGACCCCTAAGGTTACGTCCCGCCTACAATGAACCATTTTCCACAGCGACAGTAGTGGCATCTCAAACAGGTTTTCCAGACATAAAAACTGTTATTTTTCTGTGTGAACATGTAAACAACATGTAAACATAACAATACAAATGGTGGCCATTTTAAAATCCAAGATGGTGGACATCTGATGTAAATTTTAAAGACACCGACATGTTTGCTGACACTGAAAGCATACCTATAGACCGCCCACCGTATGATCTGAGCAGGCCAGGCAGGCACATTTAAATTAGGCATGCACGATATATCTGCATTAACATCGGTATAGGCTGACGTTTTTTAACATGTGATTATTGTCTCCAATAAGTAAAACTGGGCCGATATCAACCGATTTATTTCCATCTTGTTGCTATTTGTGTCTCTTGAGGAGGAGGGGGTGTCCATGTGGTATTTGTTTGGTCATGTGACAGTGATAGTGAGGCAGCACAGGATTGTGGGATGTTTAACTGAAGTAGAGAAGCACTATTTGTCAGTGTTAACAGGGTGAGGAAATTTATATATAATATTGGTAAATATTGGTTATTGGCCATTACAGCAATATTAATATCAGATATCGGAATCATATCAGTGCATCACTAATTTAAATCCAACATGGCCACCATAAGAGGCGGGAAAATGATCTCAGCCCATTTTATCATGGTCTGGAAGTGTAGCGAAGCTCCACTGGACGGCATGCTCTCTGTTCAGCCGTGATCACACGTTCAAACCCTCAATAAGCTTCCTCCTGAGCAGCTGTGAGATCGGCCGCGTTTCTCTGAGGAATAATCGGCTCGTCGTCGAAGGTCTCAGCTGGGTTTAAATATCAGTAATTAATGAGGCATGCTGCCAAAAACCTCTGCTCTGATGAAAGGTGAAAGGAAACCTACTTCATAATGGCACCTGGTAGTTACATCTGATGGGAACTCCATGAATGACAGATTAAGTACCCTCATTCTAGACAGTGATAAAACGATCAACGGGAAAGTTTCCTATGAAATCAGATGGATACGTTATTACCTTTTACAGATTCAGAAAGCATAATCTGGACTGAAGGACTCAACATGTTGTCTTCAAAGTAATGCTGGTGATCATACAGACTAGTGCAACATGAAATTATTAATATAATAAACTGGAACCAATTTCAATCTTAGAAGAAAAACACACACTTTGTAAAATAAAACTGTTAAAAGTTATTGCATAAATCACTAGTTGAGATTTTTTCTCTTCTCTAATGTAAGAAAGACCCTTTTAAAGTGAAATTTCTGTTTTTGCCAGTGATTTTGTTTTGATGGGTCATTGTTGAGCTTCCTCTGGCTGATATTATTAATGCCAAGGAAATGATCAGATGCTGTGTAATTAACTTGCTACTGCTGGAGGAAATATTTTCTATATCTCCCTACCTTTTCCCTCCACCTCCAGATTTCTTCCTGTTCCTTCACCTAATATCATACCTGAAATATTTGAAAAAACTGGAGAGCTCATGTCTGTTTTCAGTGAAGTCATTTGCAGGCTGGGGACGTGGTTAAAAAAGCGACAAACTAGAAAACTGGCAGGGATGCATATCTGTGTGGATGCAGTCCTTCATCTTTATGAGTTTCAAATTAATGTGTGTGTGTGTGTGTGTGTGTTTGTGTCTGACAGACAAAGCAGCTGTTAGGGCTAAGTTGGGTCTTTAGACACAGTGGAGATGCATGAAAACATGCTGTGGTTTTTGTTGCTAACAACTTGCCTTTCTCCACCCGTCTGTGCCGTCATGTGCTTCATTTCAATGCATCTTCATACAAAGCAAAGTCATTCTCTGTCAAAAGAATCTGTTCAGCTGAGAAAAATCAGAACGATTCTGAAACAAAGCAGGTTAGATGCAGCAAACTAATACTGGATTTCAGCAAAGATTCCCTGATTTTAGGGCCAATATGTTAAATTTCGTGTTTACATGTAGTTACAGAGTTTACAGTGCTTGTGCACACATCCCCATTAAAAAGTCACGTTCTGTTAGTGGGAAGAATATATAAAGGTGCAAACTGGTTGTGTAGGTGTACATTTGTACTCTGTAAAAGCAGCTTTTGATTAAATTTCAGCATTCAGCCTCTTTGTAACAAATCTGCAGCTAGTTAATATGATTAGCTCAGTCTGGAATTTACGTATTAGTTGTTAAATATTTATTCAAAAAAAGTATGTTTGGCACAAAACACACCAAACATCACAGAGAAACATGGTGGTGGCAGCATGATGCTCTGGGATTACTTCTCTTCATATAAAACTAGTGTTTTTGTCAAGGTGGAGGAAGTTGTAAACAGATAAAAAGAGCTGTCAGCTAGAAGCCTGAAGCTGAACAAGGATCTTTTTTTATTTTAGTGCAGGGATACATCTAAATGATCAGAAGAAGAGCTTCATCAAAAAATGAAAGTTTTGGAGACAAAACCTAAATCTGGAAGATAAAAACCCAGCTGAGAGGGCTGTGGACAAGAGATATCTTCAACCTACTGCAGATTTGGAGAACCTTTGCTAAGTAGAGTGCGCAAATATTTCCCAGTCAAGATGTGGACTAAAAAAAGCTGAATGCTGACACTGAATCAAAAGGTTCAACCAGATATTAGGTGTGCAAACCTGGGCAACCAGATTATTCCACCCTATTATTTTCTTTCACATCGTCCCTGAAACAGAATTATTTTTAATTCCAATTACAGAACATATGTCACAATAAAGGTGGGGCATGTTAAAGAATATTTGGACAAGGATGTGAACACAAAGCTCACAGCTATGCATACAGATAGACGAGGTGCTGCCACTGATTCACACAGAGCACAAATACAGACAAAGAGGCAAGCCCCTCTCTGCTAAAGCAATATTTCAGTGGAAACTGCAACAGATTGGCTAAAAAGCTTCAACATCTGCTGCTGGGTGACCCTTTAAAAAGTAAATCCAGCAACAAAGACGCTTAGTTGGCAGCGAGGAGGAAGACGTGCTATGACTGATTCTTGATGAGGAGAGGAGAGATTCAAACGCTGGCGCAGCCATACATGAGAATTGGGTTATCTAATGCATCCGCCTGTATAAATGTTATGTCTTGTTTGACAAAAATATTAATGACAAATAAAGGTGGATGTACCTCCCAGCCCCAGCAGCCTCTGTTTGCCTTATGAGGCTGAAGTGTGTGTTTATGTGTGTGTGTGTGTGTGTGTTTAGTATGTGTCGGTCTTGTAGCTTTGGCGTGCATCAGAGGTGAGCTGGGTCGTTTCTGTGGCTGATGACGGCTGCATGACGATGGGATCACTGCCATCTAGGAGAAAAACAGGAACAGTGACAACATGACCATGTTCAATAAAGGTTAACTAAAGATTGACGAGGACTAGTGATGGATGTATGGATTATAATCAATTTCAAAAACTAGAAAACCTCATGAGAAACTGTAGCAGCGCATTATGAGCCCATTACAAAGAGCAACTTTTAGACTCTTATTTTGAAGGGTAACTATCTGAAGAACCTCTCACAGAAGTTTCCATTGAATAGATAATTGTTATTAGAGACGTCACAATAGTCAGAAGGGCTGCAGGGAGAGCCATGATGTAAGCTTACAAGAAAGAAGTCAGAAAAAGTCAAACTTTCACTCACTTTAAGGCTTTAAATGGTGATTTCAGAGTTAAATGAAAGGCTGAATACAGCTGGAAGGTTCACTCTCTTAATTTGCCAAACTCTTATTATTGGTTAAGGGTAACATTTTTTGCAGACTTTGTAACACTGTCCACACTCATAAGTCATGGCAAACTTTTCCTGATCAGGTCACTTCTTGATGTTTGCTGCGGCAGGAACAGCAAACCCAAAAATGTGACCCACATAAAAACAAACATGCATGTTGTGTTTTAATTGTGTGAGTTCATCAATTTTAGTTTGATGTTAAGTTGTGCTCAGGGCTCCATTGGAAAGTAGGTATTTAAGCTCAGTGGGACATTCGCTTGTTAAATAAAGGCTAAATAAATAAACTGTAAAAGTTCTTCAGTGCTTCTGCATCGACACCCTTGATTAGGATTTGGAAAACCCCAAAAAGGCAAAAACGTGAGATTTATGAGATGAGACCGTGTGTTTAAATCTAAATGTGCATCTTACAAATAAAAGCTACGCTTATTTTTTATTTCCTGTTTCCTACAGTAGTGTCCTTGTGTTCACCTCTTTCCTCAGCAGTCATCTGAGCCTCCAGGTCCTCGGGGGAGACGTAGAACTCGGGGTCCTGGTCCATGGGCGGCCGAGGTTTACATTTACCACAGCAGCAGTTACAGCAGCAGCACAGGCAACAGCAGCAGTAGCAACCTGTTGCCAGGCAGCAGAAGGCGAACAGAGCCTATAGGGTAAAGGTCACACAGACACAAGGTGAGACCTCACCAATCACCTCCAACCAAAACGTTTTTAACAGCAGAAGAGCTTCTAAACCAGAACATATCCAACCACAAGCAACACCGTAATACTGCAATCAGAGAGAACTGCTTAGATGAAAATCCTGAAACCATCTGAAATCCTCTCGTCTACAACAAAAAAAAACCTTCAAAACAGTCTGAAAATGTAAAACAGCAAATGGAAGTAGATCACAGAGAGCTGCCCGAAGTACCTTGGCCCACCAGCTGGACAGAACAAAGTAGGTGTTGACGTTCTCCTCTCCAAACTGCTCAGCCACGTAGAGACCCAGTGATCCATATTTGTCGTAGATGTTCTTCTTGGTGGGGTCCACCAGGATGGAGTGAGCATTGTTAATTTCTTTAAACTTTTCAGCTGCGTCCGGGTTGTCCGGGTTTTTGTCTGGGTGAAACTTCAGCGCCAGTTTCCTGTAGATAAAAACAGGAGATTGAAGAAGAACCATCAAACAAAATTTCAGTTGCTCTGCCCCTCATCTCTGGAATATAGATTCTCTTCCCTCAAATCACAGCTCAAAACACACCTGTTAAAAGTGGCTTATTCGCTTCAACACTGATTTTAATTGCTGTCAAATTTTGTTCACTGACTTGCTATTTTATTTTGGTATTTTATGGATTATTTATTCATTGTTCTCTGTAAGGTTTTAGAAATGTGCCCTCAAATAAAATGTATTATTATCATTATGCAAATAATGTAATGCTTTGTTTGGCATTTTAAGCAGACCCAGTTTAAGAGTCTTATTTTCTAACCCATGTTAGAGTTTGGAGGAGGTCCACTCCCTCAGAGGAGAAGCAAACCCAATTCAATTCAATTAAATTCAATTCAGTTTTATTTATATAGCGCCAATTCACAACACATGTTTTCTCAAGGTTCTTCACAACAGTCAGGTTCATCCATTCCAATTAATCCTAATCATTGAACAGTTCAGTCAGATTCAGTTATTTATTCAAATTGGATAAAAAGTTTTTCTATCTAAGGAAACCCAGCAGATTGCATCCAGTCAGTGACTTGCAGCATTCACTCCTCCTGGATGAGCATGTAGAGACAGTGGACAGTCACTGGTGTTGACTTTGCAGCAATCTCTCATAGTGAGCATGCATGTAGCGACAGTGGAGAGGAAAAACTCCCTTTTAACAGGAAGAAACCTCCAGCAGAACCAGAACCAGGCTCAGTGTGAGCGGCCATCTGCCACGACCGACTGGGGGTTTGAGAGAACAGAGCAGAGACACAAAGAGAACAAAGAAGCACTGATCCAGGAGTACTTTCTATGGGAAGGAAAAGTAAATGTTAATGGATGTAGCTCCTTTAGTCGTTTCACCTAGAAAGAAAGAACAGATAAACTCTGAGCCAGTTTTCAAGGTTAGAGTCTGAAAGAGAGCACATAGAGTTAGTTACAGTAGAAGCTCAGTCAGTAGCTATGTCTAGTAGAGAGAAAGGGTTAAACACTAAAAGACAGGGCTAAGTGGATCATCGGTAGAAGGTGAACATTAAGTTGTTGCCAGCAGAAGCTTGGACAATGCCCCTCTCCAGAAAGGTGTCAGAGGTAGATACAGAATCAGGCCAGGTGTAGCTTCTAGGAAGAGAAAAGAGAGGGAACAAAGTTAAAAGCTGAAATAACAGCAAATAATGCAAAATTGGAGAGTAGTATGAGAATGTAGCGAAGAGGGTGAAAGTGGTCATTATGTCCTCCAGCAGCCTAAACCTAAAGCAGCATAACTACACAGATAGTTTCAGTTCAGATTATTTAGTTAAACGGCGCTTATTTACAACAATGTCGTCTCAAGGAACCCCACAAAGGGTCCCACTGATGGTCATTGTTATACTAAAAACCACAAGGATTGGGATGCCTCTCTCTGTCAGACTGATTATGATCATTGGAAAAGAGAAGGGGTCATACAGGTAGCAGAAATGGAGGTTGTGTTTGCACCTCAACCATAACTGAGCTGCACCATAACCCACACATGGATTAGATCAGGAGGGTTTGTTGGTGGCGCCACACAGGACTCATGGCAGCTCTCAACTTTTCTTCTCCAGAGGTCCCAAATAACTAGATAGAAAAACTTGTCTTCTATCCATCCTTCTGCTTCATGGAAAATTTCACTCTTCTTCTGGTGAATTTCTAGGTCAGCAGGGACTCCTCTGCCTCCCCTCCTGCTGCCCTGATGTCACCTCATAGATGCACCTTTTGCCACAGCTGTGTAAGCTCTGCACTGGTGGCAGGTTTTTGGAGCACCTACCTCAGAGGGAGATAGACCTGGAGCTTGCAGGACCTTCTTGGACATCCTGAAGTTGTCTTCGTAGGAGCTTAACTTGTCTGTTTAAGGTTGTTGATGATCCACTGGTTTCCTGCGTGTGAGACCATTTTGATGCAAAGCGATGATGTTTGAATGTTTTACTTTGGAGCTAACCATTACGAACTTATGAACTTCTGTTCCTCCTTCATAGCATCATTGTCCTGATTCGATTATTAGCGATTTCAGCTAAATCCTTTCAGAGCTTTACCAGCGCTGAGATGACTGCAGTTAAGTTCTCACGAAGTTCTTCGATTTTAATGAATTCCCTGTGATATCTCTGATTTTTTTAACCATGAGTGAGTTTTTGGAACCACTTCACATGTGTAACATTTTTTGTTTGCAAAAGTTCAAAACATCTACCATCTTCTTCTAATCATAGAGTTTTGAGGATGTCTGTCTAGAAAGGGACACGAGGCCGTGTGAAACGTTTCAGCAGACACGGCAGACTGGAAGGACACACCTTTATTCTTTATGATTTTACATTTCCAGCTAGAACACCGAACTTAGAAACATTCTGAGAAAGACATGAACTGACAGACTACAAAGTTAATCAGTAGGCAACAGAGATGGCCATAATTAAATCATGTTTCATTAATAATCAACAAACCACACATGCAGTTTTATCCGAGTTCAGTTTTCAGAAACCCCTTAAAACTGTTTTGGTTACTGGTCTCCATCTCCCTGTAGTGGTATAAACCACCACAGCAACAGAGGGCTCTCTGATTCATTCCCCTGAGCCTCTAAATGATTACACACCTGTAACATTTCTTGATGTCCTCTGTTGTGGCGTTCTTCTCGACTCCGAGCATGGCATACAGCGATTCTCCTGAAGTGGACAGAGTCCTCTGCCGCTGATGGTCCATAGCCGCTCTGTTGCTCTCTTCTCTTGCTGGTTCCCCTACTCACTCAGCTTCTCTCTTAAATGGAAATAAAAACAGGAGAATATAAATTGAATAAAACATTCAGAATAATTTATTTAAGGTTGCAGCAAACAGTTACACTGACAGAACTGTCACCGTAGCTTACATGCTGATTTATCATGCAACTCAGTTCGAAAACAGGTTGGACTTTAGTAATGAATAAACAGAGAAAATAACCAAACCCGAAACATGTAAAACAGGTCAGAAGGTGAGTCCAGGACAAACAGTTCTCAGCATGTTTTACTAAGTCAGGGAGGAAGAAAACGGCCCGTTAATAGAGAGAAGGCTGCTCCCTGAATGTACAGCAGGTTTTCCAACACATGGATTTTACCAGCTGGTAAAAGATCATGTAAATGTTGTTAGAAAACCGTGAACCCAGCTACGTTTACGGGCCTGGTTCCACAGTGGACTGTAACAGGTCCAAAGGAGCAGACTGCTTCATGCAGGACTGGAACCTTTCTGTTGAGGAGTTATCACACTGAACTTTCCTGGTACTACACAGGCATAACATGTGAAAGGAACTCACACACACAATGAAATACCATTAAACAGGACTGGAGCGAGCTGATGGACGAGGAGGTTGAAATATGCAGCCAGACTTCAACCCAAGGTGTCGACAGAGCGGATCCAGTGGATGAACATCATCACAATCATTAACACCGTCTGGCCTGAACAATGCAGAACTCTGCCCTCTGGAAATCTGGGTCTACAACTGATGCACCAATCAGACAGACAATTTTCCCTTAATTGGCTTTGTGTGGTGATTAGCAGGTCCATTACTGGATAGAGATCTCATTTTCCCCTCTTCATTACCTTCCTCATGAAAACACATCAATGATTACGTTAATTGATGAGTTTCATTTTAGTTCAGATGAAGGTTCAGGACCAAGGCTCAGATGCATAAATTGTTGCTATGAGGGATGCACCGATATGAAACTCTGGACCATTATCGACATCTAACGTAAAAATTGCTATTATAAACAATGTTATAAATGCTTCAACACTGATAAAAAAACCACCACACCGCAAACATTGCTTCTCTGCTTCAGGCAAACATCCCACAATCCTGCTCCGCATCACTGTCACATGACCAAACAAAGGCCATATAGCCACTCCCTCCCCTTCCCCTACAGAAACAGAAACGGCAACAAGCTGGTAGTAAACATCGGTCGTTAATATCAGCCTAGTTTTACTTATCGGACCAATACGACATGTTAAAAAATGATTAACACCAGCCGATATCATGTTAATGCTGATTTTTTTAGGCATCTCGAGTTGCTATGCTTCAAAACCACTTCCACCAGTACACTCCCAGCAGCACATTGCATCTCTTTCATGGTCAATGATTGTTACATTTAAGCTGAATGATGTGTTACTGTCCTTGTATGGAAAACTGGAACAAGCTGAATCGCAATCATCAGGTTGAACCTCAAAGAAAACGCCAAAGTCTGCCTGGTGGATCCCTTGTTTCTACTTAGCAGCTCAGCCACAAAACCAGTAATAAACAGTTTCCTATGTAACGTGTTAGCGGCACACAGAGCAAATCGTTGATGGATTTGAGTCTAAAAGCTGACACCTGGAGCTAAAGAAAAATCATTCCAACGAGATCACAGAAGATTTGATGATATAATGATCAGATGTAAAAACCAACGACAACAGATTCCTGGTTCTAGCAGAATGAGATCTTTCCGACCCTCTCACATTGTTCAGTATCGAGAAGTTGAAGGAGTGGACCATCTCTGACTGAGCATAAATGCTTCAGTCTCATCAGTGAGGTCTTCATCAGAGGCACAAACTGAGGGAAGCAGACAACTGTGTGTTTCACAACACTGCAGAAAAAAGTGGTGCATCATTTCCTCCCTGAGTGACTGTGACCAACCACCGTTCTTCTGAGAATAAACAGATATGGTTTATTTCTTATACTTGACCTGTAAAGGGATATGGAACACATAGAAATAGTTTAGGGACTTAAAGACTATCAGAGGGAAATATTACCTCTATATGAACTTTATAAATGAATGCGTAGTAAACGATAAAACTCAGTGTATTAATCTGACAAACACTGGCAAGGTTAACAGTTATAGCATCACTGTTGGAATTATGATTAATGATTAATTAATATTTATCAATAATTATAATTAAAAATCATAATTTGACAAAATTAATTTCTTAACCAAAATCCTCATTTATGAATCGAGACCAGAGATGTCTTCTGGTGTTGTAATTGTGGCTCAGCGCCTCTGATAATTACAACCATTAAATAATAATAATTAATAACTATTACCAGAGATGTCACTGTTTAATCGACCGTTTCTGCTGAAACGTGTGGAACTTCAACCTTATCTTGACTGACGAATCACTCTTGCACAAAATAAACACAGAACGCTTTCTGTTTATCTATATGAACATTTATTAAATCACAGCCTGATACAATCCGCTCTTCTGATTTAATAATATTCACCTACTCAAACATGCAAAGTTCTACACAAAAGAGGTCAAATATCTAACTAAACAAAACAAAGCAAAACAGCAGTGGCTGCGTATGGGATCAAAGCAGCAGTTATGGCAAAAATGATATGACAAAAGGGTGTGGTGGTGAGTGGAGGGTAGCTCCAACGGTAAGTCAGTTATACTCCGTCATAAAACGTCCCCCAACGCTGGGCGAGGTGAGCAGACAAAGGGTTATAAAACTTTTGGCGGCAAGCTAGTAAGCAGTAAGGTTGAAGACAAAAGAAAATGGTGAATTTCACCATGAGGTTATTTTAACAGTCCAGTCTCACAGCACACCTGCGCTGACTCTCAGGTGTTCAGCAACCCCGCAAAACACACACAAAGCTGGGTAGCGCGGCGGCTTCCAGGCATCCAACACGGCACATCACAGTTTCAATAACAAGGTTACATGCACATATCATTCAGAACACATTAGATTAAATAGCGAATCTCATCGCACTAAAACCTCCTGTACCCTGCCCAGACTTTCTAAGAAAGAAACAAAAATAAAGGATGGGTTTTACTTGTCGTCGTCTTCCTTCTGAGCGGAGTTGAGAGAGAATGGGGTGGAAGTTGGAAGTTACTGTGCGTCCACAGTTAACTTCAGGAAAAGCGGTCAATCTTCGTCCTCTGCCCTCCTTGGCGAAAGGGAAAATATGATCTGACCATCAGCAGTCGACCAGGACCAAAACAAGGTGGCGATTCGTCTCCTTGAAACTCCGTGGGTTTTTTGGTTATGTGTTAAGCTCACATCTTCGATCGGCAAAGTGAAATTTCTGGCCTTCTTATTCCAGAAACCTCTTTTATGAATTTTTCGTTGGCTAACGAGAGAGAATAAATGAAATCCACTCGGGACTCTTCTCCAGGTGATGCTTCAGATGTTAGTGACCGTGTCACGGTCTCCAGCTGAAGGCAAATGGTGGGTCGTCTCATCCTCTGTTATATAGTTGACGGTGGCCTCAGGGCTGCGATGCCCCTGTCTTATCAGCCGCAGGGGCCGACAAGATCTGTAGGCGCGGACTGTCCTGGATACAAAATGGCCGAAAACGCCAGGAGGTCTGGTGGCGTCCAGCAACGTGCAAATGGTCCAATATTCAGCAAACAAGTGGTCCAACAATCACATTACTTGACATTATATCAGAGAGGTCGTTTCATGTGAGTATTTATGTGAGGCACAGAAGGAGGACGTTAACGTTAGCACACGGTCACTGGCTTGTCACCTAAATATACTGGGGTCATCTTAGACTAGAAGGTGTCGAGGAAGAGCCACGTGCATTGAGACTGAGTTTGAGAGTAGAGCAGATGTGAACCAAACAAAGACAATCAACCATCCACTAAAGAGGCCTTCATGGCACCATATGGTCAGTAGAGCATTGGACACCATGCAGTTCTTGGGAGGAAACACTGATTTAAACACCACAGCCTGCTCCTGTGCCTCAGATTAACCCGAAGTAACACAGATTCTCCGCCCTCCCCCGACCAGGATTACCCAATAAGGACAATTCATCGGGGCCCATGGGATTATTGGCACACTGACACTGCTCTGGTGTGTGTAAACGATAAGATCTAATGTCCTCAGAGTCAAGCAAAGGAGACTTCCCACAGTTACACCAGAGGCAATAATGACACAACGTAAGACGGCAGAAGCATGCAACACTTATCTTTATACATTTCACATTTTAGCCCAACTTGTTTTTACAGACAGACAAAAGCACAGAAGTTTAGCCTCAAACAAACTCCCTCTATGAAAGGGTTAGGGTGAAAAACCAAGAATTATGTTTTGATGTATAAACTGTACACATGGAGATCAAATGTGGGTAGAAGTAGCTTGAATCAAAAGCTTTCTGAATATTTCACTGGGTGTCAGATGAACATAGAAAAATCACAAAACCTAAACTTTAATGGTGTGAAAACTGTAAAAGTATCAAATTAGTCAGTTAAGTCCATTTTGAACAGTGTTTCTGCTCTAAACCATGGCTGAGATGTGGAGCTCTGAAGGGTCTGAAGGTTTTGGCAAAATCCAGCTGTTGTTAATGGGGATAATTGTTAGTTGTCGTTTTTTTTGCAAATTTAGTAAACAAATTTAAAATTCAAAAGGCAAGTCGATGATGATGTTAGAGGACTGGTGTACACCAGTTGTCATGGAAGCTGTCAGGCTGAAGAAGGAGGCATTTAGGCTTGGTTGTCCTTGGGGACACAAAGGGCAGCAGAACTCAGCCTTAGAGATAGGATGTGTGCCGGGTCAGTCCCGGTGGCTGCTTGCCGGGGCCTGGGCCCTCTGGCTCTGTTGGTCCTCTGCTTGGGGAGTGATGTTCCTTGGGATCTCGGGTCTCTGGGTCCATGACTGGATCTGCTCCAGCATAGAGGGCTGCCGGCAGGGCCTGTGGGATCATCACTGCAGCTCCCTGGGGACTCTGCACTGTGGCTGCTGGGTGGTTCCCCTGGGGCTCTCCTCTGCTCTTCTCTGGGGGGGTTGCAATAGTACCGCGGTGGTCCTCCAGGGGGCCCCGTGCCCCGTTGGGGCCTTTGGATGTTTGTGGCTCAGATCTACTTTGTGCCCGTCTCGGGTCCAGAGGGGCAGGTCTGTGGCTCCTCACACTCGGTATTGCATATTTTTATGGAGAAACCTTGTATACACAAATGAGCCAGGATGGATGCTGTTGGATGTTGTTTATATTGGAGCATTGAAGATGTTAGGAATATAGAAATATATTCAGAAAATTCCAACTTTTGGTTTTTATTAGTTGTAACAATGAGATGAGCTGTACTTAAAAAAACACTATGAATTTTCTCTGCTTTTAATATTTATTTGTTTCTAAAATCATTTTGTGTAGTATAATGTATACAGACATATAATGTAAGGTAAATCTTCCTTAAAGGCCTTAAAAAATGTGGCATGCCACAATCTGTTGTGATTACACTACCAGTGATATGGCATATATGTGTACATGCTCAATATTTACAAAAAATATGAATATTTGACTGCATAAATATTCAGCCCATCAAGGATTTTAAGTCATCCTAGAGTTAGAAGAATTCTCACTATTACCAAAATATTTCTTGGTTAGCTTAGGGCCCTATTTTAGTGAATATCTCCTACAAACTGGTTTTAATGAAGCCAACATGTCCCTTGTTAAAATTATTAGTTGTTTGAGTCTGCCAAAAATGAGTATCAGTGTCTTTATGAAGAAAAAAAAATCCCATGACCCAATCTCAGGTGAATACCCTCACTGCAGCGTCCACGCTTGCTTGGTACTTTATGTTCTTTAAACTCTACTGAAAACAAAAAACTTCAAATACATTTTTAATATATCAACGTTTTCCACATTTCATTTCTATTTCGTTTGACAACTGATGGAAACATGAGATTGCAGGTTACCAATTAGCTTTGCAAAGACCACGCCGCCATGGCCAATCCTGTCAGAGAACCAGTGATGTGACCTCATCGCTATAACTGATGGAAAGTAAACACAGCTGTCACACAATTGCAAGGCAGGAAACTAAATGTTCGAGCAGCAATGTGCTCTTATGCTGAGCTCTTCAAGCCTGGTCATTAGACTGAAACAACTGTGCCAACCCAAGCTTCGTTCGCCAGATAGAGCAAAATGTGTCCATCTCAGTGACAGCTCACATAAAATATGAGCATGAAACTGTGGCTGAAGTATTTCACATCACTTTCTTGGCTCATCTAACCACAATTTCTGCATTCGTCTAATGATGCAAACTGACATCCTCTGATGATAACAACAAATATAGTTATTAGTAACAGGCCATTGGCTCAAAGCATTACTATACCTTGCCTGACTGGTATTCAGTCATTAAAGCCACTTAGTTAAATTGTTAACCTTTCAAGCAAAAACAATTTAATTTAAAAGCTACAATTTATTTAATAAATGAACTAAAGTTCAGTACAGCAGAGTGCCAGCAAAGCAAAACGTTAGCTTTAGGTTAGACACAAAGATTCACACTGTTTCCCAATTAGTCTATACATCTTGGCATTAAGAGGCTATAAGCGTAAAAAAAGCCAGTCCAATTCATTAGCTAATGTTGATTCGGCACTCCGTCAGCATTACTAGTCTGTTTTATTAATGGACTCAGACATGCTAACAGTCCAGCAGAAAGGAGGAATAACCTGGACTCTGCTAGAGCAACCTGGAACGAATGCATGTAGATTTACCTTAGTGATCTATCCAATGGTGAGCAGGGAGGTTTTACTTGGGAAAGGAAAAAACTCGTGTGAACAAATTTGCCCTCAATTTTTTAGACACTGGTTTATTTGAGCAGTTACTGCTATCATTTGTCTATCTGAAGCCTCCACACTCAGTGGGATCTAAAGGAAGTGTCACCAAGTTCAGAAAAGTGTAAAAACACATAAAGAAGGGAAAGGAAAAGTAAATCAGATGACGGCATCATGTGACGGCTGCTATCACATGAGACTGAAATAAACCTGGCTGAGGTCTTTTAGCAGTCACTGCCTCAGACTTTAAATGACAGTAGTAGAGATAATAAAAATACGGTCATTTTATTTTGTAAATGCTGTAATAAAACATCCAGGTCAGATTTTCCCCAATCAGCCTCAGTGCTTTGCAGAAAGACAGAGAAGCAGCTCTAAATAAAATGTTACAGATATATCCATTTATAAGCAAAACTGCACCAAAGTACACAACAAAAATACTATAAAAACCAAGAGCATTAAAGTAATCTCACAACAATTATTTGATATAAATAAAACAAACTTCGATGGCAGCAAATTAGTATAAAACTTAATAAAACACAACACTAAAATCAAGACATCAGGATCTATTCAAATAAAATCCCAATAAGTAAAGGAACTCTGTCATAGTGTCTCAAAAGTCTCAAATCCCTGAGCAGCTCTGGAAAATTATTTCATAAATTACAAGTAGTCACTGAGGAGACGTAATCCCAGCTGTTTGACTACAGATCCCTTAAAACCATCTAGATGTCTGACCTCAGTATGCAGTGTATTTGAAAGATCCCTTAATTAAGATTGTAGACTATGAAAAATGATCACTGATCAGAGTCTATCATTTACGATCTATGACTGACTGGTGCATCTCTAGTATTGTGACTGTGTTCCACTGGTGACAGTCGAGCATATTTTACAAATAATTTCCTATCTTTGGGCGGACTGATCGCTTAAAGATAGGGAAATATCTTCACATGTAAATGAACCATGAACTGAAAAATAAGGTACTTTTTAAATTCTTGAAATATATCTTTTAAATCCAGAATACAAACGTAATACATTAGAAACAAAGTAAATGTGTTAGCGACATCTACACGCGTTGGTCTATAAACGGTATCTGAAGGTGTCTGATAAACAGAGCCGAGAAGGTAAAGAACCTGATGTATCCATCAACCTGAACAACCTGTCTCCTACAACTTCAAACACACACGTCAGCTGTGACATCAGAAGCACACCTGCTGCAGAATGTAAATCCGGATTTATCTTGGTGATGTCTTCGAACTACTACAGGTGGACTGAATTCTCATATTTGAGGTAGCAGTAGTCGGATGTCTGCTTTCTTGTAACTTAACCAAACTCAAAGACTGTGGAAACCAAGAAAACCGCTCGGGAATCAAACCGTGGTCAAGGCGGATAACCTCCAAGCACCGCATCAAACGAAAGCATCCAGCATCCATGTTGGTTAAAGGGGTGTTTAGCTAGTCCATTTAGCACTTTGCTCGCTAACTAATCCAAGGGCAGCAAAGCTGGCTAATGTTAGCCCACTGAGCTAACTCTGTGCGTTTCTTACCTTTTTCTCTCCAACTGAGGTAGTTGGGCTCTTGGTTTTTCCTTTTTGAACGAAGCCAACTTGAAGTTTTTTATTGTTCTTGCATCTCAGTTTTCGCTATTCTTTCCACCGCTAAATCATTCAGAGACAGACCAGCAGCACAAAGTACCACCGAGCTAATGGTTACGCCGGGTAGGAACGAGCTGTCAGTCCGTGACAGCAACCCTCGCTCGGAAACCTCCTCCCGTTCTGCGCCTGCGCGCTCACGACCTACCAGGAAGTTCACACATTCTACGTAACCAGCGCAGGACGCAGCGGAAAAAAAAACTTGTGGGAGATTTTTGAAGATTTAGCCGCAGGTATTTAAAATGAGTCTTTAAAAATCTTATCATATTTGTGTTGTTGAACGAGTCTCTGTGTGTTTTTTGTTTTCATTAAACAGCTTAGGGCGGTTGTAGTGTACATTACTTCGGCCTTTAGTTGTTCAGCCATGTCATGGGCTAATGTTAGCATGGACAACCAGAACTACACAAAGCTAACTATACCCGGGTGGCTTAACTGCTGAAATTAAAATTTTAATTAAAAACAACCCAACACACACGTTACAGTAAGACATTAACATAATTAAACTAAAATTGTATGACTTTACCGGTTCGCGGAAAAGATAGAACAGAAAACGTTTCACCGCTAGCTCTGCAAAGCTAACTTTTACAGCACTGTTATCTTTGGTAAAGGTTTAGGAAGTTGTTTATACTTAAAAAGTTATTTTCCCGAAATAATTTTTTTTTTTTTTTTTTAGAAAGGATGCTTATCCAAGTTTAGTAATTAAATTTAACAGTGTTTCTTCGCTGAAGTAGTGCGTACGGTTTTTAAGTTAAGTTTGGTGAGTTCCGTTTTGTTTCTTGTCCAAGTTAGGCAACCTAATATGGCTCACTCCCTTAAGTCGCAAATTGGGGGTTTCTCAACAATCCCAAGCGCAGAATCCCGTATGGCAGTCCTGCAAATAAAACCAAATGTGGTTAAACTTTTTTTTGGCTCTTTAATAACTTTGTAACTTTCATATGTGTCTGTCATTTCATATTCTTTTCAGTTTAGGGCGTTTGGTACCCGACACTTTGTGTACGAAAAAGAAAACATTCAGGGGTACTTTTTGTACCTAATTTAAGATTTGATAAAAAGTTGACCCAAAGTATTTTTCTATACTCCTCTTATAAAATTGGGTTTTAAATATTATCCTCCACCAAGAGAGACGTTGCTATTTCCTACATCCACTTCTACCTTCATTTTTTTCAGCTTCTACTGCAAACAAACTATTGCCTACCCAGTGCCTGTCAGTTTATTTTTTGTAGTATTCTGTCGAAGTATAGAGTCATAAAATGTTTAGTCATAAGCACATATCTTTACAGCAAAATATGAGTAGAATATTGAACAATTTAAAGCCCGCATTGTCGTAAACATTCAAACAAAACCCAAATTGCAAAGGTACAGTATTGTGAAGGGATGAAATGACCAGCACCCGCAAAGATTTGCAGTAGGTGTACATGTGTTAAACAGTAATAAAAACATGTTTAGAAACAGATTTGCAACTGATTTAATGAGACACATTAAGTCAGAAGGGTACAGTTATCACTGGCCGTGTCTGAGTCTTTCACTTGTTAAGAATATGGTGTAGCTGCCTTTTTTTTCCCCTCGGTAGGATTTTCTGGGAAATTAGGAAGTGTGTGCTGAAATAGGGCTGCTAGATTATGAACAAATAGTTTTGATCCGTAATAAAATCACCATTATTTAACATGGTCTTTTATCCCGTATGTGAGCCAGCTGCATTTATTGCATCTAAAGAACAGAATAACAGTAGACTTGCTAAACAGAATAAGGTTAAATAACTTTAATAAATGTTTTTGGTCGATTATCTTATTTTGATCGTTTTGAGCATTTTAATAACTGCACAGTCAACACATTGGCCCAGCTGAGTTGCAAAATAATAACTCCAGCAATTTGGACCAAGATGGCAGCTGCTTCTGTAAATTTGATGATCTCATAGAACTGACATATTGTCCTGTTTTTCATCAGTTTGGAAGCTTGTAAAGATGTCATCAGGCGCTCTGTTTCCAAGTTTGGTCAGCGGCTCAAGGGGAAGCTCCAGCAAGTACCTGGTGGAGTTTCGTGCTGGTAAAATGACCTTGAAGGGGAACACGGTAACACCTGACAAACGCAAGGGCTTGGTATACATCCAGCAGTCTGATGATTCCCTGATCCACTTCTGCTGGAAAGACAGAACCACAGGAAATGTTGATGATGTAAGTCAACATTTTTCTTTTTAAATCAGACAGTAACCACATACAAAAACTAGAATGAGATATACAATATAAATGTTAAGTATAAATGTTAATTACTTTCATGTGGCTTTTTTGATGTTATCTAGCTTTTACTGTTTATGCTAAACAGTAAACCACATCCACAAATCATTTTACTTACCTCTGCTCTCATATTATAACTTACCAGTGGGGATAATAATGTAATTTCTTATTTGCACTAAATTATAGCAAAAACATGTGCTCAACTTGTTGTTACTGGAGATTTTCTGATACATTCTGCTGCTGGTTCAGCTGGTTCTATGCATTCAGGCTTTCCCTCGTAAATGTTCTTGTTCTAAAAACATGATACATATAAATACTAACAATCTCTCTTTCTGACCAGATTTGAATTCCTTTGTCCACTTTGTTTTTGGTAGAATAAAAGGATCCCCGTTGAGACAAATATCCACTTATTTATATTGTTTTGTCATAATTCCAATCTATGGACCAGTGATGGGAGCCACGTTGAATATTTTCCTGTTCTGGGGGACATCAGGGCGAGTTCTTTGAATGTTCCTAGATCGATCGAGTTGAATATGAGGCTAATTTGTCACTATGTCTAAATTAGAAGTCGGAACTGAAATGTCCCATCTTGTCCTAGGACCTGATAATCTTCCCCGATGACTGTGAGTTTAAGAGGGTGAGCCAGTGCACCACCGGACGTGTCTATGTGTTGAAGTTCAAGGCTGGCTCCAAAAGGCTTTTCTTCTGGATGCAGGTTAGAATATGCTGCTAATCTACATTTTTCACACACAAGATAATTTTATTTGTAGATTTGTTTTAGACTGCTGCAGAGACTGGCTTTATTTATTGAGACATTAGTCAATACAAAGAAAGCTGGTGTGGGAGACGAGGAAGCGCTTAACTTTTTAAACGGTTAACTTAGGAGCCCAAAACGGACAAAGATGAGGAGTACTGCCGTAAGGTGAATGATTATCTGAACAACCCTCCGATTCCTGGAGGTCCTGGCAGTGGAGGTGGCAGTGGTCACGAACTGTCTGCACTGGGAGGAGAGGGAAGCCTCCAGAACCTGCTGGGAAATATGAGCCACAACCAACTGATGCAGCTTATTGGTCCAACTGGGCTTGGTGGATTGGGTGAGTAACGCCTTCCAAATATGCACAATCTCTCATTTGCTTAAGACTGCTTTAGGTTTCAGTGTTAGCTTTAACAACTCAACTTTTAAAGATACAAATGTTTGAGGATACTCAGCAGTTTGGATTATTTTACATGTTCTTTTTTGGATCTTTTGCCCAAACAGACTTTTCTAAGGGTGTATTCACACACTTGCCGCTTTAAACGGACCAGAGTTTGTGTCCCCCCTTGGTCCGGACCTTTTGTGCTGGTGCGAATACACTCAAGCGAATCCTGGTCCGAACCAAACAACCGGACCGAGACCCACTTTTTGAGGTGGTCTCGGTCCGCTTCCAAACGGACTCTGGTGCTGTTCGCTTATGGTCTGAATACGAACAGGCCCCGATCCGAACCAACTGCAGAAAACGTACGTCTCTTTGGACTTAACAAGTAGCTGATAGCAAGGGTGTATGTTGTACTCAAATCATACCTGGCCAGCTGATTGTTGCAACACCGGGCATGTGGGACCGGGGGCGCAGACCACAGCGTCGTCTTCGGCGTTCAGCACGTATTCTCCAACACCGTTCCACACTTATAACTAGAACGTGGCAAAATCTGTGTTGAATGAGCTGCTCTTCAACCTCACAATAATATTGCAGCTGTAATAACGGCACAAACGGCACGTGCTCTGTCCCGCCCCCGTCATTTCTGTCCAACGGGAGCAATGATCGTCACCCGCATGGATTTGTTTACAAGTAATAGTTCACTTGCAAAAAGTACGATGTGAAAACAAATCGCACCATACAAAAAAAAATAAAGTCCGCTTTTGGTCCGGAACAAACAAGCGGCCCAAAGGACTTTCCTGGTGTGAATACACCCTAAGATGAGCCTGATGTGGGTCAATAAAACCAGACACACTGATGACACTGATTTAGTTTCTCAGCCAAACCAAGAAGTAATGCTGCATGATTTCAGGGTAACATGTAGTTTTGATACATTCCCTGAATATTTTGATGATGATGCAGATTAAGTCACTTTTTCCTGACTTTTTCTTTTTCTTCATCAAAATGTCCCCACCATTTTCTTATTAGCTTTGGCATTACAATGACTATAAATGCACATCAAGTGTGGGCATCTAGTAGAAGCACAATCCAACAAGTCAGATATATTATTGGCATTCAGAACGTGCATGCATGGCACTTAAAGCTTAATATCTTATCAAATGTTGCATTCAAGCAGTCCTTTGCAATTTTGCTGAAATAACTATTGCGATGGCAATTTGGATACGATATATTGTGCAGCCCTGTTGAAAAGTTCAGGCAGATTTGATAGATTTATTCTTGTTTGTCTAAGGAGGCCTGGGAGCTTTAGCAGGACCAGGCCTAGCGAACCTCCTGGGCAGTGGGGGTCCACCCACCAGCAGCTCCTCATCCAGGTAAGACCCGCCAGCCTTTTCACATCTGCTTTACTAAAAACCTCTGTAGAATGAACCAAATATCAGATTTAATGAGCAAACTCTCTGTCCTCTGGTTCCGTCCATCTTCCTGCTAATCTCAGCTCTCGAAGCCAGGCAGCCACAGCGGGCTCTTCTTCATCAGCCGGAGCCCCCAGGCTGAGCTCCACCCAGACACCAACCACCCCTACACCTCCTGCTGCCTCTGCTCCCTCCACTACTGCTGCTGCTACCCCCTCCACACCAGGTAGAATCACCGGTCATCCTGTTAGACCCATCTCTTTCTATGCCTGATCCGTTTCTGTGTTTCTATCACAAACACGTATTTTTTTTCCCCACTTGCAGCTCCAGCTCAGACACCTGTGGCCCCAGCCTCTGTTGGAAGCCCTCCCCCTCATCAGCCCATCCAGCTCAGTGACCTTCAGAGCATCCTGGCCAACATGAATGTTCCTGCAGCAGCTGCTCAGGGACCTGCAGGTCAGGAGCTTATTTCTTACTGTGAGGTTGTCATGTTGGGTTCATTCTGTTGCTGAGAGTAAAGAGCTGCAGGTTTCTCTCAAGTGTGCAGAGAAAGCATGAATGAGTGATACTGGGAGCAGGGAAATCTTTTTGTACAATACAGTTATGAAAGTGTTATTTGACATCATCACATCATTTTTTTGGATGACACTAAGAAAGCAACATGTTTTCCTATAAATATTTTGTTCCACCGATAATGTCAAGACGGTTAAAGTAAAGAGAGGCTCCAGGTGTGACTCACCATATGGCCCGTTTCCACTGGCTTGTTTTTGCCAGCGCGGCTCCGCTCCACTCGGTTTTGCTCTACTTGGTACGGTATCCGTTGTGTTTCCGATGACCCGCCAACGGCTAAAGCTGTGGTGGCTGAAGCCCCGCCTCCAGCCAGGGGTGTAGTGCGCTGTGCTGCTATTAACGTTACTGTGTTGCATTTTTCACATTAAAGTAATCTGCGTGAAATGATAAAAAATAAATAGAAAATAAAAACTTAAATAAACTAATACTAATAACGTTTGTATTAATATATAATGATCCACTAGGATAATTATCTGGACCACAGCCCAGCCAGAACGTTGGTGAAGCTCCAAAGTTTGCCTGATGAAGTTACAATTTTGGGCTTTATGAAAAAGTTTTTGTCTCAGCCATGGCAATAACAAGGACAAGGACTTAAAGGTGCAAACCGTGGACTTTTGACCTTTGAAGTTAGTTTTAGGTTGGATATTGCATATTCGTGCTCCACAGATTCTCGATGCTCTCATTTGGTCCGATGCAAGCAGTCTGATTACGGGCAGCTGCTCTCTGCCTGCTCCCTCCTCCTGCAGATGCCGGTTCACTTAAGGACCGTCAATAAATGTCTGAACCAAACACGTTGTTTCATGGTGGTTTTGTTTTGTGTGTTTTGGGGGAAATGTTTGTGCCTCTAAACGGCTGATTTTATGTGTGATCAGCTGATTTATGATATTAAATACAGTGCTCTGCCTGCCTGTAATTCAGAAAGCTGATTTGTTCTTTTTCCTTTCTGTCAGCCTTCAGGCACGGTTTATGACCCATAAATGGTAAAATTACATGTATGACCTGCTCCAGCCACTGTGGTCCTTAATATTATTGTAGTTGCTCTTGAGTTTTATTAACTTTTCCGTGCGCTGTTTTAACTAAAACCTTTTCATTTCTCCTCTTCCCACGGCCAATCAGTGAACAGCAGTCTGTTCACGTCACCTGTAGTCCCTACTCAGCCCTGGTCGTACCTGCTCAGGAGCAGGGACCAAAAAAGTAGGTACCGGTACGGAAAAAACTGTAGTAATGAAAACGCTCGCAAAGCGAGTCAAGTGGAGTCGAGTAGGTCCAAATCGAGCCAGTGGAACGGGGGCAACGCCTGTGAGTGGGCAGCAAAGCCTCGGTGACCCGTCCCCCCCTTGTCTTGTGTCATGATGTATGTTTGGATGGGTTGTACTGGAATTCTAATTTCCCCTCGGGGATCAATAAAGTATCTTTGAACTGAATTGAATTGGACCGGCTGACGGGTTGTTGTTGTCTTGTAGTGGACCTCACGAGTGTTTGCACCCCGGAGATGATGGCTCCCATCCTGACCAACCCTGAAGTCCAGCAGAGGCTCCTCCCCTTTCTCCCGAGTGGAGAAAGCTTACCACAGAGTGCTGAGGAGATCCAGAACACCCTCAACTCACCTCAGTTCCAGCAGGTAGAACCAGTTCAAAACATGAAAATTCTTCATCTATTTTATTTATTTTGTCATTGAAGGAGCCTTGGTACTGTAGCAGGTTTTTAAAACGACTTTACTGACTGTGACCTCTCTCTGACCTCTAGTCCATGAGTATGTTCAGCAGCGCCTTGGCTTCTGGACAGCTTGGCCCACTCATGAATCAGTTTGGTCTGTCAGCTGAAGCTGTGGATGCTGCTAACAGGGGAGGTAGGACAAACACACACCTTACATCCATGCAATCACCTCTCCTGGGGTCCGTTTCAGAAAGCAGGGTTACTGAAAACTCAAAGCAAGTTCTGGGGTAAGCATGTGCATACACTGGGTAATCGGTTTCAGAAACCCTGGTAGCTTTTTACCCTGAGCACAAATCTCCCCGGAAATCTCCATCAGGAGAGGGTGATCTGACCGCGATTACATGTCTTATCATTTGCTGGATGAATATATTTTTTATGCGTTGCCGGTTTTTGCCACAGTTAATAATTTCCCTCAAAAAAAGATGTCAGTTCTCTTTTGCATGCCAATGGCAGCTTTTTGTGTAACATAGATGATGCAGAGTCCTTCAAAGTGAACTGCAGGTCGTGCTTCCAGGAATGTTACTGTTGCACGTAAACTGTCACTGTGCAGCAGAGGTTCCCATGATGTCCATCGCAAACATTTAGTGAAGTCAGGCTGTCCTCCTGAGCATAGTGACACGTGGTCCCCGACAGAGACTGTACTGCAATTGTTTTATTATCATCAGACACAAATAGCTTAGGTTCAGTTACATTTTATTTTAAAATGGAGCTTTTAGATGGGGGACCCCGGCCCTCAAGTGTTCTTTATTGCCTCCAAGTGAAACTTCAGTAGTTATTGATATTTTGTTCAAATAAAATCATCCCCCTCAGAGTTGAGTAACCCAAACATTACCCCGTGTTCTGAAACCGAAAACCCTGGGTATGATAGAGTGGAGTAGGTCTGGTGTATTCACACCAGGAAAGTCCTTCAGTCCGCTTGTTTGGTCCAGACCAAAAGCGGACATTATTTTTTTCATTTGGTGCGGTTTGCTTTCGCATTGTATTTTTTTGCAAGAAAACTATTACTTGTAAACAAAGCCATGCGGGTGACAATCATTGCTCCCATTGGACAGAAATGATGGGGCGGGACAGAGCACAGACCCAGAAATGGAGGAAAACAACTGTTGCGTGCAGCACCTCTGTTCTGCATATTTGTGCCGTTATTACAGCTTTAATGTCATTGTCAGGGTGAAGAGCAGCTCATTCAACATAGATTTTGCAACGTTCATTCACATTGATAATTTTGGATCCCCGTTGGCTAACGCATGCTTCAAGCCGAAGGAGACGACCTGCTCTGCGTCCTGTGACCCACAACATGTCGGTATCAGTGTTGCTAAACAACACACAGCTTATTGGGTATGGTTTTAGTAAAACGTTCACCTTTGCTAGCGGCTACGGTGGCTTGTTAGGTCCAAAGAGACATGTTTATTTTAGTTGGGTTGGATTGGGGCCGGTTCATATTCCCACCACAAGCAAACCACACCAGAGTTCGTTTGGAAGCGGACCGAGACCACCCTTAAAAAGTGGGTCTCGGTCCGGTTGTTTGGTCTGGACCAGGGTTCACTTGAGTGTATTCACACCTGCACAAAAGTTTAAGTGGACCAAAAGTGGCAAGTGTGCATACACCCTCAGAGTATCTGATTTCTACTTGGAGCTTATCAACACTGCTTTCTGAACCCGGGCCCTGGAGGCTGACCATTCAGCTTCTAAAAACATCACATTTGACACAGTTATTTATCAGCTGCAGCAAAACTAATTTCACCAAGGATGATGTTCATCAATAAGATTCTCTGTTACAGCAGATGACAGATCAGCCTGATTGAGCTTTTTTATGGGACCTTAAGTGCTGCTAAATACATCTACAAAATCTTTTGTTCATTTGGTTTAGATTTTACTACTGCTCTGACAGAGCTTTTTTATTATGGTAGGTGCCTTTTCCATTAGTACCTACTCAGCCAGGTTGGTCTCGGGTCGGTTCTACTCTGCAAGATGTGGTTTGTTTTCCATTACGATTGAGTACAATCTTAATGTGGGCTGGATCGTCAACAGCGAGGCAGCCCCACAGTCTGAAAGTAATGTCATGTGATTTGTAGTGACACAAACAACAACGTGTTGGTCTATAGCTGCTGTCAGACTCGGAGTGAAAGAAGAGCCAGAGAAGACTGATCCACAGTTTTCTGGCGTTGTGTTTTCAGCACGGTTGAAGCTGCAAGCAAACGGGTACTAAAAATAGTAACGGTTCCATGTAAGCGTTACTATTGGAAAAGCCTAAAAAGTGAGTAGGGCCGTACTGCGTGGGGCGAGTGGAAAAAGGACATTGAACCACTGAGTTATATTCAATAACTCAGTGGTTTGGGCTACAGTCTTTATGAAGTATTCTTGAGACGTGCCTGACTGCAGGCACCATTTTCAGCTTCTGCCAATCTGAGGTCCCTTCCAGTTCAGGCATGTGTAGAAATATTTACACCCAAACCTTAGCATAAACACCGTTTATATTTGTAGGTCAACAAATTATCCGTTTGCTTATACAGGAAGGAAGAGACGTGGGGTAAAGACGGGAGTCTGCACATATTTTTGGTCTTTAGCTTGATGAAGTTTACTGAAAACAAACATGTAGGACAAATACAGCCTTTAACGAGTACCAGTTAACAAATGGGCTTAAATGCCTGCTTAAAAGTTGTCATAGGAGCAGGAACGGAATGTTCTTGGTAAATCTCAAATAGCTTTTGAGTAACTTTAAGTTGATTGAGGCACTTTCCACTTCGGAAGCAATTCCTTCTCGATGTAGCTGTTAGTTTTAACCCAGATGTCCTGAAATTGGTGCAAAATGTCCTCGGCTGTCACAGACTGTCTCCGCTGCTTTTTGTGCAGGCAGGTCTTTCTCAATGCAGGGATCCACGTATCTTAAAAAATAACTTTGTGGTTATTTTCTGTCTTAAACACATTTGTTTCTCCTCCACAGATGTTGACGCATTTGCCAGAGCCATGCAGGGCAGCAAAGGAGACACCAAAGAGAAGAAAGAGGACGATGAAGACATGAGTCTAGATTAGAGACCAGCCTGTCAAGTCCCACATCTCTCTCTCTCTGTGCTCCTTTTTACCTCTTCTATTTCCGCATTGTCTTAACCCTTTTTATACACCACAGGCAATGCTGCTACTCAGGAGAAACAGAATGTTAGCTTAGCTAAAGCTTACTCTGACCACCATGTAGACTTTTCTGTGCTTTAGCAGTTCTCTGTTACCAGTTACGATTTGTTTGAGACTCTACTGGGACTAAGCCTTAAGTTTCCTTTTTGTTCTTGAAGTACAGACTGTCAGAAGCTGTGTGATGTCAGCTTTTTGGGACTAACCCTTTATTAAAGTAAAAAGATTAAAAACACTCAGGTGTACATTTTATATCAAAAGACTTTATTCAAACACATGAGGGCTGGGAGTGAGTGGAGCAGCAGCTTATTCTTTCTGGGGTATTTAAAAAAAAAATGTTAACAGACACAGGCTTGAATTTCTTGTTACATGTTTAAAAATAAAGACAGCTTCAAGACAGAAAAACAGAAGAGATGATTATGATCAGATGGGTAAAAAAGGGGAATAAGCAGAGCTGGGGTTATTTAAGGTCAAAAACCTTACATTGCAAATGATTTCTTTTAATTAACTGATTTACTGGGATACATTTTTGTTCCATTTCAAGTCTCCAAACATTTAAAGTAAAATTTATTAAACAAATATGATGGAAAAATTGTGTTTTAGCCCAAATGTGTCTGAAAAGTTGTGACATCAGCTCAGTCAAACATCACATGACAGGAAGTTATTGTGCGGTTTATTGTAATTTTGCTATAGTGGCCTGTTTGAGCTCAACTAAACAGCTTCTATGTGATGCTGCCTGAGGAGGATGATGATGTATGGCAGTGTACAGACTCGGATTAACTCAAACCTAACAATTTTCTGACTACGTAGCAGAATCAGGAACGTTTCATTTTTTTTTTACATAAAATTTCATTTTAAAGTTGATATTTATCCAATTTAATCAAAGATTCTCTGTTAAACCAATTATAACTGACGTAGCACCCTGTAGCACAAAAACGTTATATGACAAATGTGAAAATATAAAATATGCTTTTAAACAAAAAATAAAATAAATATTAATATATTTTAAATTAGCTACAGTAACATGACACCCACCACCAAGTTTTTTGTTGTCAGGGAATGTGAGGATATGCCCTGTGAAGGCGCTACATGTGAGGGCAGCCTTGAGTCCCGACGGCTCCTTGTACAGAGAGCGGTTTGGACAACACGACAGGTCTACGGTTGATGCTAACATGGCGGAAACAGCCGTGGAAAGCAGGAAAACCGTCAGGGTGCTTGGCCACTAAGAAATCACCTGGTGAACAGAATAAAAGTAAAAGACCCAAGTAATTAGAGAAACAGAGTTGTTTAGAGTCGTTTGAGAAAAAAACTAGAAGTCTGCACAGAAAATAGGAGAAAAGTCTGTCAAATTAACAGTTGTCCTGTGGTAGAGGTGTTTTGGTTACATCCAGGTATGAGTTGTTGCAGATGCATGCTGAGCTGGGATCTTGGCAGCAACACTGAAAGATCTCTCAGCTTAAGTATCGGGTCTGGTGTGAGGAGAGTTGCCCTGCATAGAGTTTTAAAGTTGATCCAGGACCTAACGGGAAGCTGATAAGAGTTGATGTGCTGTCATGGTTACATGGTGCAAGCCCTGGGAGGCAGATTCTTTACAGATTAGTGTCTGTCTGCTTACTGGGTAGCCCACAAAGACACCACTGTGGTAGGGCTGCTCAATATCAAGAACATTTTAAAATTGCCATAGTATTGTTAAAAAGTATGATAATAAAACCTAAATTCTTCTGACACTTTTCTTTCTTTCCATTGTTCACAATGTTTCCAATTCTCTCCCTGGGCTTTAATGTCCCAGCCAATAAATAATATACATCAGGTGTGAGCATTAAGGGCAATTTCGAATCAACCCAAATATGACGGTATAAAATATACAGCAGTATCCTACTAAATATTGCATTCAAACAGTTTGCGATTGAGATATTGCCTACACTGAAATTACAATTGAGTTGATAAATTATTAAAGCATAAATGAGAGTCCTGGAAAAGGACATAATTGGTGAAACATTTGAACAGCTTAGTCTTTAGCCAAGGCTGCAGGCCTCTGATGGTGCACAGATGCCCACTGATCCAAATTTAGAAGGTATCTCCATTTATCCTGAGAGTTGACTGAGCAGCCAGGACCAGGATCTCTGTGTCAGTGCTGTAAAGTCTGAGCATATCTGCAGACGTCGCAGGCGGTTGATCGGTAAGCGTAGGGAAACATGTCATGATAAAGAATAGTGGTCTGGCTACACAGCCGTGAGGTACTCCAATATTGATTGTAGGTGCAGAAAGGGGAAGTGGCATGCCTGATTTTATTTTAACCAAAAAGCCCCTCATGAGTAAAACGTTATCAGGTAAAATCCTTACATATAATAACAGATTAAGCTTTTCAAACTCAGCTTTTACTCCAATAAAATGAAAATAAACTGAGTGAGACGCATTTTTCTGTCAGGGACAGTTGGCTGTTTTCCTGAAGGATCTCTAGTTAGCTCATGGCCAGCCACTGTATGTGTTTGAGGGAAAGTAGGAGAGGAATTATGGGTGGCTGTACTGTGGTCTACCCTATGGTTCTACTATGTTCTGGATGCCTGCCACCTAGTTCTAAAGCAGATACCTCACTGAAAACTCTCCCAAACCTTGGCTTTCAAACATCTTTTTAAACACTTCTATCATTCAGCCTCTAATGTCGCACTTCTTTTAACTCTTTTATAGAGGAAGAGGTTAATCACCAAATTACTCTGAAATGTGTGGAGGTGAGTGTAAAGACTTCAAATCGAGACATTTTGGAGACCGGCGTCCCTGAAATGGTTTGGACGTCTGCAGAGAAGTGTGATGTTGTACTCACTCGGTGCACCTCCAAGGTACACGGTAGCTTTGGTCTCTGCAGAGTGGCTCCGTTTGGGGCCCACGTTCTGCTCGCTTGTTCCATCCACAAACAACTGCAGAACGTTGTTCCTCTTCACCGCTGGAGAAAAAAAATCTTCATTATAAAATGCAACTGAGCGGTCACAAGTGCTCAAGATGATTTGTTGGTGTAAACCCACCTGTGATTGTGTGCCAGCGTCTGTTACACAGAGGTTTTTCAGGCATTAAAGAGGCAGAGAATTCACCTTTGCCACTGTTTACTGAAACAATCACCTACACACAGAAACACCATCAGGTTTGTTTGAGTAATGACAAGAAAAAAAAAATCCACAGTAGTACCTCACTTCTGTTGCTAGAGGAAAACCTTTACTTACCTCTCCCTGGCTTAGGACCAAGCTCAGGAACTGGTCAGATGAAGTTCCAGCATACAACAGCAGCCCAGAGTCGGAAGCGGGTCGAACTTCCAGCTGGATCTCTAGGTCCCGACTCAGAACCAAAGAGTCATCTGTCAGGAGGCAGACACACTTCAGTCATCATTTACCCGGTCAAAAATAACGACTTGAAACAGCTGACACATTAGAAAAGACAGGGACGTGCCAGTTTCCATGTGTCCTCCCAGTCCAGAGAAGTACGCTCCAGGTTGAAGAGGGTTCTGGAAGCAGGGCACCACACCCTGACTGTAAACTGGGTTTCCTGCAGGGACTGCGTTTAGTTTCAGATCCCTGAAACATCCGATGAAACCGCCACAGACTGCAGGCTACAATTCACAACACAGAGCTTTAATACAAAAAGTGAAAATGATTTCTGATGAAGGTAAAAACTGCACACCTTTGGATTTTATTTTATTCTCAAACCTGAGCTTTATTCAGAACGTAACGATCCACCTTATCCTCAATGGGGCTAAAAAAAGAAGAACCATTCTGCTGCTGTGTTTGGGGTCTTGTTGAGGGGGTTCTGTTGATGACCCAGTTTGGGCCAAGCTTCAGCTTGTTGCTGTTGTTAAACAGGCCCAAATGATCCACCACCGTGCTTTACGGTAGGGATTGAGGGGTTCTCCAGACCAATAGCTCTTATCTGTATCTCTACTCTGGTCTCAACTGTTCAGAACATTGTTGCATAAGTCTTGTGGTTCATTCAGATGCAGCTTTCCAAAGTTTTGTGCTGCCATATTCTTCCAAACCCCCTAAAACCCCGTCCCAGATTGATTGACAGCAACATTTGGCATTGTGTTGTACACCTATATGCCCCACAGCAACAAATAACAAAAGCTCCTATTTTATAGAGAGGTTTGCATGCATAATAGTGATAATAAAAAAAATTACAGCCCTTGAACAAAGTTAGTTTTACAAGACAGGTAAACCCAATAAGGTCAAATAAACAAATTACAAACCATCCGACAAACAAAAAGCTTTAAAAAAAGTTTGGTTCACAGCAGAAAGTTTCAGAAACTGGGGGAGGGAGGCAGTTCTTCATATTTAGATATTGCTGTAAAGTGATTCATCAAAAGACCAAAGTCTTCAGCTGTAGGCAAAAAATCAATCCTGCAGAAGCTTCGTGTAGATGAGAAAAGTAAATGTTTTAACATGGGGTTCATTACCAGAATCAAGTTTCTGATTGTATTCTGATCAAATTCTGGATGACTGAGAATAAAACGTTTGTGTATTTGGGTTTTATCATTCGTCTGTCCCATAAATCACAAAACACCACATTACTGAAACTGGCTTCCGATTGGCTTAAAAATGTTATTCCAGTTCTAAACTGGACCAGCCTGGACCAAATTATCCCAACAACTAAGATGGTTCTAAGCACAGTTTGGGATTTGTTTGGTTGGTAAAAATAAAAGCTTTTAGTGCTTTGGTTGCTATCTAACAGAACCAAGTTTCAGAACCACATGTCCAGTTTAAAACCCGAATCTAAGACAATTCTGCACGTCAGTAAAAATCCAGACCTGGAAAATGATATGACATTTAATACTCTTACATATGATGTTAATGTAAATGATAAAGACTAAATGTGTGAAGTTTTATGTAAAAATGAGTGTAAATTTGACCTTGACTGAGGCTGGGACTCCTCCGATAAATATAGGCCCAGTGATCCGCATCTTGGCACCTCCGGGTATCCTCTTAGATCGAGCGCTGATGCCTCCCACTGTCAGACTGATCTTGTTCCCTTCATGCTTTATGAAGACCTGCAGTGACATGGAAGGCAGATAACCTTAGAAACATCTGGTGAACCCATTTTTGTTAACGTTACTTTCCTGATTTTGCCCTGCAGCAGTGAGATCTAGCAGGACATGTAGAGACACAAGTCCATTACCTGATAAAATACCATTAGTGACTGTTTTAGTGCTATGAGGAGCTCTGAAACCTGACTGAAACTGTTGAAATGATCACTTAGCAACTATTTCTTCTGGATCAACACAGGTTTTCTTAAGGAAATGTTTAATTTTAGAAACTTGAAACCATATTCCTGGAAAGAAGAGCAGCGCCATCTACAGGGGGATGGAAGTCATCTCTCCTAATCAGACCAGGTTTTCTCCAAAATGTGCAACGTTCTGTATACTTCACCTTGCTTTCCGGACAAAAGAACAGACTTTTAACAAGTATACCAATTTTCTGCTATTATATTAAAGTATATTAAAATTTTATATAATTTGGACCTTATTGTTTCACTAGGCCACGGTCCTGGACCTTTAAAAGCCTAAGAACCATTTTTACACTCAGTCCGGCTGAATAAAACGCGTTCGTATCGTTTCGTAATGATACATGGACAACTCATAGCTTTTCATAAACATCTGCTATAGAAAATTTGTTGTCATTTTTAAAGAACAACCATTTTATTAAAATTTTCAGGTTTTAAAATGAAGAAAAACATAAAAACTTTGGAAGAAGAGGATGTAAAATGTCATGACAGGAAAGATAGATCTAAAAACAAAATACTGGTACTTTTAGTGTCGTTATTTTGTGGAAATTCAATGCAACTCAATGAAAAACAGAAAAAACAGCTCAGCTTTTTGTTGAGAAGACAATGGCATGCATAAAACACGTTCTAATACTTGTTACGATAACACGTTTCAAATTAAGACAGATTTAAAATGAAACACTTCCGTTTCCACATTAAATTGCTTATTGAACTTTTGATATGGTATTCAAGCAGGTAAAATATTTTCATTTGTCAGATGATTTACATAAGCAGCTCCCATCACGTTAGTTTCCCTCTATAAAGACAATTGGGACACTCCAACCTCTAAGGCGTGTGGAGGTAAGGGTGAAAGATGCAAAGGGTTAAAGGGCATTTTGTCCTTAAGCCACTGTATTAAATGTGGTGTTATGCTTAGAACCATTATCCATTTAAAAGACGCATTTGTGTTAAAGGTTTAACTTCTTGGCTGATGCGTTCAAATCTTGCTTCAGTATTTTCTCATGATGCCTTCTGCTTTGTGAATCTGCATGCTGCCACCCCCATGCTTTACAGTTGGGATGGTGCCCTTTTTTCATCCAAATGTGTCGATGGTCCATTTTCACCCAACAGGACGTGTTCAACTAGGTCTTTGTTTCTGAGTCTTTAGCAAATAAAAATAGATCAAGTAATTCTAACTCAACCTGAAACAGAAACAGATTAGGCTGATTTAATGAGGTTGTCTTATTCTACAGCTTCTGTATATATTCGGCTTCAGCTGTAAATAAAACCAATGTATGTGTGTGTGTGTGTGTGTGTGTGTGTGTGTGTGTGTGTGTGTGTGGCCTCACCAGGTGCCACCGCCCGTCGTTGTATTTGTTCAGGCTGCGGACTTTGACTTTACTTTTTGCTGACTCTACTGAGAGCATCAGGTGGCCTTTCAAGACGCTGAGTGACATCGCCGCTCCGCCATGCTGCCTGCCGGCGGCATGCAGCACGCAGCCATCAGAGGAGTTGATCTTCAACTCCAACGACAGATGAGAGCTGTGGAAAAACCATTGATCCGTTGGATTAGGGCTTCTGTACTGGCAAGCTCAACGTAGATGTAAGCAAAACATTTTAGTGCTGCTTCTTGTCAATATTTATGTGGATTTTAGGCATTTTTCTAAAAGTTTCTACAAAACATTACAGTCACAGTGATAAAAACACGGTCTAAAGTCTAAAGATCTCTGTAGCTCCGATTTAGAGTTCATCTCCTCAACCTCATGTAGCACAAATAATTACTTTCAACGTCTAGACATGTAAAAAAAAAAAAAAAAACTAGATTTATCATTTTCTATTGTTATAAAAGAAAAAACAGGAAGAAATTCTGATAATTTAACAATATCTTTATATAAAAAACTTGTTTGTTAGGAGCATTTCGAGATGCTCGAATGGATTTAAATCTGGAGAATTTGGAGGTGAGATAAACACCGGAGCCTTGTGATCAAGCAGAGCTGCTATCAGGGAATAATGTCACCTTTTTCCCAGTCCGGTTCTGATGCTCCGCCTGCCCACTGTTGGGCCTGTTTGACCAGCGATGACCGTGCATATATGCTGCTTTTTACACATGCTGTACACAATGTCTGCAAAGGTTTGCGTAACCCTTGAACGTTTTCACATTTTGTCACATTACAACCAGAAACTTCAACGCTCTTGATAGAATAACATAGCAGTGCAAAACTCTGAAGTGGGAGAAAAACGATACAAGATTTTAAACAGACTTTTTACAAGTGAAAATCTGAAAAGTGTGACATGCCTTTGTACTTTGATCACATCTGTGTCCACCAACCTGACTTCATTAGTCACCTTATCAGTAAAAAGAGTACATTTGTAGTTTATTCTCAGTATTAATGCAGCTGTTCTATGAAGGTCTCCGATATTTGTTGGAGAACAGACAACATCACGAACATCCCAAGCTTTGACCACCTCACAGAGCTCCGTTCAACGCATCATCTGAACATGGAGAGAGGATGGACCAACTGCAGACCTACCATGGACATGGACATCCACCTAAACTGGATTTAGCTTCCTGTCTGTGTTGATCCATGTTTACACTCACATGGACCTGAGCGAGCCCACCACAGAATCATATCGCTGGTAGCTGTGGGTGGAGCCACTGAAGTGGGTCGCTCTGCTCTCAGGGTGTGACAGCTCCGTCTGGCAGGACTCCCTGGCGCTCCGACTGCGAGACCTCGACGGCTTCCTTTGATTGACCTGAGGGGGAGACAGCATGTTTGCCGGTTCTCACAGCAGCTGATTGTTTTTTCACTGGAAAAGCAGTGGTGTCTGTGTGTGTGTGCTGTACCTTATGCTTGTGTTTCCGCTGATCAGCGATGATCTGCTGAGGTTTGCTAGCTGCAGGACAGCTCAGAGGAACGTTCACATTTTGTTCCACCTTCAGCAAGTTCTGAACCATTTGGGCAGCTGTGCTCCTGGAGGCAAGAGCCATACACATATTTTATTTTTTGGTTATAAAGCTACAGTTAGTTACAATCTGCTTTCCCATCATTCTGCTGTCAACAGGCCTCTAACCTCCCTCTGCAGGGAAAGGGGAAACTTAAACCGCTTTTATGAGCAAGAAATGTTCACATGACATTGAAAGTTGTTGTAAAGGTCAGTTTTTGGTAATTCCTCAGCTAATCTTTGTCTGATATTGAAATGTGTTTGATGGTCTGAAACAGTGAAGCCTAGTAAAAGAGCAAAATCAGAAGAAGAAGAAGAAGAAGGAGACATATCTCCCCGACACTGTAGAGAAACCAGGGAAACTAAAGCATTTCTTTACCTCTTTATGAAGACATTGCTGATACATCCTGTGAGGTTGTTGATGTTTTGTTGAGGTAATCCTCCCAGAAAGGTGACATTTTCAAGAGTTGTAAAAGTAAGTGATGTGCTGCTCGGCTTCCTGCCACCGTTGACTTTCTCCAGCATGTCGTCCATGTAAAGACGTAACCTGTGGTAGAAGCAAGCCGACAGTCAGCAAACACTCTGGCCTTGCCTTGGAGCATCAAAACAGCCGTTTTCAGAGATGTTCAGTTAATTTTTCAAAGTCCGATGCAAGCCTTACAACTGAAATAAAGATTTTCTCATCAAATCCCCAACATCTAGTTCACCTCTAACCCTGCATCGCCGAGGTCAGGAATCCAACTGTTTGTACAATTGGTCCTTAGACCTAAATTATTACATGAACATTTGATGATTATCTTTCAATCTTTAATTTAATTTTCATGAATAAGTATGCCAGTCAGCCAGTCATTTTCTACTGCTTCTTCCATAGTGGGTCGCGAGGGAACTGGTGCCAGCAGTCTATGGGCAGGGGGCGGGGGGCGGGGTTCACCCTGGACTGGTCGCCAGTCCATAGCAGGGCAACACAGACACACACAGGACAAACAACCATGCACACACTCATTCACACCTAAGGGCAATTTAGAGAAACCAATTAACCTAACAGTCATGTTTTTGGACTGTGGGAGGAAGCCGGAGCTCACAAATAAATATGTCTTAATCTTTTAACATTTCATTCAGCATCTAAAAATCTGCTAAAGTCCAAGTCAAGATTTAGGTCTTTAGGGCACAAGTCTAAGTCAAGCCTGAAGTCGTATTTTTGCGACCCACCTTGAGTTGCCATATCTGGCTGTCTTACCCATTGATGTTGTTGTACAAAGCAACATTGTGGCTGTTGTTGTCGTTGTACGTCTTCTGAGTCTTAACCTCACTGTTGCCAGCTTTCACCACAATGTGCCCCTTCTGCAGAGAGACCTGACAGATTCCCTCCTGCAGCCACAACAGGTTGCAAATATCAAACAATAAGCTGTGGAGGATAATAGAGAGGAGAAGCGGGGAATCTGGTTTTTTTTTTTCTGACCTGATCACGGTGGTACAACATGAGCCCGTCTTTCTCATCTGTTCTGAAGCTGAAGCTGGCGTAGAAGTTGTCCTTCAGACTGTTGGGCTTGTCCAGGACTAACTCCAGGTAGCTCTGACCGCTGAAATAAGCCTCCCGAACAACCTGCGCAAACAAACAACAGCTTAACGAGTGGTCCTCCGAAGCTTCTATTTAATGGAAACCAGTTCAGACTGCTGACACTCCAGCAAAGCAAAAACACAGCTAATTCTGTCCAATTAATTCCAGCTCAAATACTCAATCCAGAGCTTGTGTTGACAAAATAAACCTTGCAAGCTGAAAAAATAAGAGCACACCCAAGTGTGTTAATTTTATTTTACCAGGAGGTCGTCCTCACAGCCGAAACTGACTCCCGAGGTTTTCATGGTCTTCAGATTGACGTAAAGGCCATTGATCTTCACGTTCCTGAAGCAGCCTCTCACAGAGCTGCGCGCTGAAAACAGCTGCTTCAAACTGACAAGACAAAAAACACTAAAATCTTTACTATTTTTTAAACATTTAGTACATTTCAGGATTAAATTCTAAAGTTTTGGTGATTTTCTACAACCTAACGATGAATCAGTTACTCAGGCCATATTCCTATTCCGGTTCAAAGAGTGGAAAAATCGCAGTTTCTTTCTGGCTTGTTCAACTAACACAATCATTCAGAAAACACCATCCTCAGTGAAAAACGGCGATGGCAGTATTATGCTGTGTGGATGCTTCCCTTTGACAAACTACCCAAACTACCGATGACCAATCAATCTACCAGTGTTTCCTTGATTGGCTGAGGGCTGCAGTTGGCAGATCAAATAGTGAAAAAGAAGAATTAAATAACAGGTATTTTTCCTGCTCATTAAACGCATTAAAACTGAAAACCTTCAGTCTGTGAACGCATCAACTAGCAGCACATCATTTAATGCAGTTTGTTTTGAGATTATCGAAAATTAAATAAAGCTTAAGGGCAAGAACTTTAAGGTATACTGCATGTAGAAAGAAATGGCCTAGAGCTGCTACGATCTACAGCTCAGGTGGGAATCTTAAGAAAGGTTTTAGTTGTGCCTTCCACAAATCTAAACTACAAGGTGTCCATGTTTGACACAAGCTTTGTAGCAAAAATATGGAAGAAGGTGCTCTGTTCAGAACACAGACCACATGAGAGAGAAAACTAACCAACAATGCAAACTGAAAACACCATCTACACAATAAAACACGTCAGTGGCAGCATCATGCTCGTTTTGACCCCAATTGATAAACCTACCATAGATACCACCCAGGCCCCACTGACATGAACATCTCCTTTACTTAAAACAAAAAGATGGTTTCATCATGTGGTCCCACCAACCTCTCTGGCATCTCCTCCTCTGGTACTCCTCCCAGATAGTACTTGCTCTTGAACTCTGGTAGTTCCTGGCCTAAAGTTTGTTTAAATACGATGGTACGAGCGCTCCTCACCACCACCACATTTGACCTGGGCACCAAGATAAGGTCCAGCTGAAAGACAACAACAAAAATACTTTTAAGATCTAAACAACAGAGAGGAAAATGTTATTTTCATGACAATTATCATGTAGCATGTTGATAGTACTATAAACAAGCTGCAGCTGTAATTAATGCTCTTTAAGATGCAACCTGCAACGGAAACTGCAAGAAAAAATATGAAATCTCTGCCTTTGGAGGATGTCCAATCAGTTGACAAAAATAAAGTCACACCCATGACACAAAACGTTTTTCATTTAAAAGCTTAAACATTTGGCTTTAGAAAACCTTGGATCTTTCTTGGGATATTTGTTTAGGTACAAAGTTGTGGAAAAATTAGGAAACGAGGGACCAAAAAACATCCTAAGTAATATTTTATTGCAGCTCTTCTGGGATTTCTGTCAGTTTGATTCTTAGGGGAGTTTCTTTGGTGACAAATTATATCGGTCATTGATCAAAATGGCCATGCGTCCTGTCAATCAGCTGACTTGGCTCACATGTTTGGGGTTTCCTTCCCCATGCTTCCCACTGTGGTCTGCTGGAATTTTGGCCCATTCTTCCTGACAGAACTGGAATAACCGGGTCAATGTTTGTAGGCCACCTTGCCCACACACACATTTTCAGCTCTGCCACAAATTGTCTCTGACATTGGGATCTGGGGTTTGTGATGGCTGCTCCAAAACGTGACCTTTGTTGACCCTAAGCCACTTTGTAACTCATTGGCTGTAAGAATTAGGCTCATTGAACCATTTGTTCCAAGGTTTCTTGCCTGATGTCTTGAGATATTGCTTTAATATTCCCCCATGATGTTCTTCCCTCACGCTGCTATCTATTTCGAGCAATGTGACACCTTTAGACATTGTACCAAAGGATGAACCAAACTTGTGGAGGTCCACATTTCCCCTCCTGATATCTTGGATGATTTAGATTTTTCCATGATGCCCCACAAGCAGGCAGTGTGTTTGAGGTGATGCCTTAAAATAAGTCCAGAGGTGTGCCTCCGTTTCACTTAGTTGTTGTGCATTAACAAATGGGAATCTTACCAAGCCATGAAATCACCACCCAAGCTTTCCTAAAGGGCTTAAATGCATAATATTCTTACTGTATGTAAACCTTTTAAAACTGATAATCCTAGCTAAAATAAAACAGGAAATGTTTAGTCAGATGGTAAGAATAAAAGGCTCTGTGTCTATTTTAATACAGTGTTTGCAAAAACTGGTTTAAGTTGCTAAATAAACAACAGAAGATAAAAACATGTCCAACTCACACTTTTAGCATCCCCATCACCAATCTTCAGCAGACTCATATTTGTTACATCAGGCGGAAGATCGATCAAAGTACCGCTGAAGTCATAAAAGACATGGAGCTGTCCCTGCAGCACGGCCAGGCACAAGACCTTCGTCTGAAGGAGGAGAGACGTGGAAGAAAGCACTCAGCATATCTGAAGAACTACAGCTGGCGCTGATGAACATAACGCTGACAGGAAGCTGGGAATGTTATGATTAGGTGGAAATCAAACGAGCTGGGTCTTTACCTGGTTTTTTAGCATAAGTATTATTCCTTTGCGTGAGAGAAGTCTGACTTCCTGCTCGAAGCGTGTGACCCCATCAGTCAAGCTGATTTCAGCGAAGCCGGTTCCATCGAAATAGGACGCGTCAATCACCCATGACTGGATCAGGCTGGGCTTGGACCTGTTTTAAAAAATGCACATTCAGCAACGAAACACACAGTGGAGAAATATTTACCAGAATAACAACAAAGAATGGCAGTGCCTTGCGGCAGAAACGGCATAGGTTCAAATCCCAGCCTGGGGTCTTTCTGTATGGAGTTTGCTTGTTCTCTCTGGGTATTCTGGCCTCCTCCCACAGTCCAAAACCATCCCAGTTAGGAATGTGTGAGTCCTGTGTGTCTCTGTGTTGCCCTGTGATTAATGGGTGACTGTCCAGGTTGTACCCAATGACCTCTGGAGACAGGCACCAGCAGACATGCCACCCTCGCGGGTATAGACAGATGGATGACGGATAACAAAAAACGTGATCAGGAAGAAAACCAAAATGAGTTAACACCAAAATATCCGAAAAGTCTTTTTTGCACCTGCTGGAAGAAGGCTGACATTGTAAATGAGTAAAATAGATACTGACCAACAAAACAATTCAACAAAGCAACAGTTCTTTCATGGTTGTGTGTCAGAGAGCTTTTGCTAAAACAGAAAAAATAATACTTTACTTTTCTAGCAAAGCATTCAGTAACTTTTGACAAGGTCACTGCTGAGGCCTCTGACCAACACTGTTGATCAGAGATTTGTATTACATCCAAGTTTCGGGTGTCAGACAGACCGCCTCACATTTGAATACTTTGGTACACAGCAGTCCACTCAATGAATGCAAGGCCCACATCATCAGCCCTCCACCACCATGCTTGACAGATGGTGTGAGGTGTTTGTACTGATTTGGTTTTCTTGTGCTTGTGGCCAAACACCTGTGCATTATTCTCACTTGTTCAGAGGATATTGCTGCAGAAGTCTTGTTGCTCTTTCAGATCTAACTTTGCAAACCTAAGTCCTGGTTCCACCTTCTTATTAAAGAGAGAGCAGGATTTCCCTTTCAATCCGTCCTTTTCCAAACATGCCATATTTGTTCAGTATTTCTCTTAATTGTTCTGTCATGAACTTAAACATAGTTAAGATGCTAACTCTGGCCTGCGGAGTCAGACATGGAGCTCTTGGGATTTTTTGCATTGCGACCTCTGACCTTAGGTTTGAATTTACTGAGACATCCATTCCCGGGAAGATTGGCATACATCTGAAATGTTTTCTATTTGTGAATAATCCTAAACACTTCAAATTGTTTGGGATAGGCCTGAAACCTTTCCCGTATTATTAAGCAGCTACAGTTGCTTCTCTAAGGCCAAACTCACAGAAACTCATGCTTTCATAAAGGTGGTCACACTGATCATGATCAATGCATCAAGAACATTTGACTCACAGCATCGGTCTGCTACTTTCCCTCTGAAAACCTTAGGAAACAGATTGATTGTCCTCAGTCTTCCTCAAACTTTGGTCTCATCTTTCTTTAATAAATAATGACAATGTGGAATATGGTTGGTTGTTTTTTGTTAGGTTACATGCTGAACTCAGGTTTATTTTTGAACCTTTATATGACCAGATCAGATTATGTCCTGACACAAACAATCACAGGAATTAAATAAGGGTGTACTTTCGTTTTCTCGTTACTTCTCAGAAACATATCTCATAAATAGCTGCAGATACACGATAAAGCCAAAAGTATTGGGTCACAGCACCAAAGCAGTGAATTATGGTGTTCCAATCACTTCCATGTCTGCAGGTGTATAAAGTTTGGGGTGAAGAAACATGACTGTCCTGCACACAGTCCTGACCTCAACCTTCTTCAACATCTTTGGGATGATTTAGAGCGGAGGCTGCAGGTCTGGTTTTCTCATCTAACTATGAACACACTACTAAACCTTGTGGTAGATATTTACGAAGCAGTTAAAGTTGCTATTGCTGGCAACGGTGGGTCCATTAACAAACTGGACCTTATACTGTAGATTCAGAATAGAAGGTCATCAAAGTTAATCTACTTGTAAAAGTAGACAAGCAAATACAGTGTATGTTTAAGATTTTCAGAAACAGTTTTGTACGCCTCCAAGGATTTCAATTCAACCAAGTTAAAGACGGCTGAAAATGAGGCAGAGGGAAAGTAAACTGAAAAACATCTGATGCAATGTTCAAAATTAAGCCATATGTGCTCTGACCTGCTGCATGGTTTGTCCGTTGTGGTGTTGAGCTGGAAGGTGTTTTCAAAGTTATATAGACTGAGTACCTCCTCGTTCAGCGTGCCCAGCTCAATACAGCCTTTGAATCCTTTTGAATCGTTAAATGGGGCAGGCAGCTGAAAGAAATAGATCAAGAGCAAATAAAGATAATTCTTCTCCTTTAGATTAAATTTGCACCAACACATCCTAATCCCCTTTTTACCTTATCAAATAAATTATGTACATTTAATGTCTAATAGGCACCTTATATGAAGAATGTCCAAGTTTATCTGTACAAACAATCAGTCATCTTTTTTTGGATTTACAAAGTAAAATTGTACTTTTTCAGGGGATTTCTGGGAACATTTTATATCCTTATTTTTGCTTTTCAGATTTCTTCAATTTTAAAGGTGAATAATATTCACCCTGCCAGTAACCCCGAACATGACTTTCAGGGCCAAGCAGCTGCACTGCTTCATATAACAGTGAGTGTAACCTGACAAGGGAGGCAATTAGCCCAGCTTTACTTACTTGGAAAGAATCCGGGGGACCGCCTACATAGAAGATCGTGTCGCTGGTTAGGAGGTTGAGCAGTCCCTGATCACCTTTGGCCTCCTGATCATCTTTGAAGACTATCTCACCCTGCTCTTGGCTGACTGAAGACATGGACATTTCACCGAACTGGAGGATCCTAGGTTAAAACAGAGAGCATGACATGCCAAGTAAGTACATACGCTTGGAAGTCATGCATTCTGAGCTGAAAACGCAAGTCAATGGAAAAAGATGAACTAACTGTTTTGCCTCAGTTCGTTCTTTGAGAAAAAAAGTTTCTTGTACTGTGCCAAAATGGTTTCTTTCTAGTTGGCATCACTTATTGTATAAATAAATTGAATTGAATCACTTGGTTTTTGTAAATCTGAGCAAAAATCACATTTGGGTTCCTCAGGGCTCCATTCTCAGCCTACCTTTATTCAATATCTACAAGCTCACTCTAGCTGAGATTAGAGAATAATACAGCGTCTCCTGAATGTCACAATATATACTGATGACACACAACATTATTTCTCCTTGTCACTGCATGACCTCAGTTTCTTATAGTCACTCAGTGTGTTCATAATATCAATAAGTGGGTAAGACTGAATTTTCTTCATCTTAATGCAGAACATAATGCAGAGTGTTTGTTTTTGTCCTAAAATTGTTAAAAAGGTTAAAGATCATGATTCAAGTAGACCCAATAATGGAAAAAAACAGAGCGTACAAAAAACCTATTTGTAGCTCTGGACGAGCTACCGCCCTAAAACATTTCCAAAATTAACGTGTTTCCTGTCAGAGTAAGCTGGTGGCTATTCTTGTAATGATGTCTTCACAGGGTTGGAAATAAAAAGAAAGAAAATCAATGAGGCAGCTGCAGGTCATCCAAAATACTGCTGACAGAGTCCTGACCAACAGCAGAAAAATGGATCCCAACAGAAATCTAAAACGCTGCACTGTCTCCCTGTTTGGTTCAGGAGGGATTTTTAAATCTTGCTATTGGTCTAAAAAGCATTGAGTGGTGAGGAGCCTAACTCTACGTAAGAGTTAGTTGTCAGGTGTGAACTTTTCAGAAGGCTCGGGTCATCAGTGGTTACTCAGTGTTCCATGAACCAGAACTAAACAAGAAGACAAACCATTTATCTTGTTTTTATTTAGATGCTCATCTCTGGAACTGACTCCCTGAAATCTGGAGATGTTCCACAACCTGGTGAGTTAAACTGAAAACTCCCAGTGGTGCATTGGACCAGTCAAAGTGGCAAACCTACAGTTAATGAACCAACTGTGAATCATCATCTAATAAGTTTTTTTTTTTTACCTTTCCAAAACAACCTTGTTGAAGCTTCCATCAGATTGGACATTTTCAGACATCACCACCTCAGCAGTTTTTCCACCAACATTAAAGTACCCGTGCAGCTTCTTCTCCTTCAATATCATGCCCAAAAACTCCTTTTCAGACTACAAATACAACAGACATGGTAATGATTATAAAAGTAATACGCATTTGTCCCTCTTGTCCACAGAATGTCCATCTGTGATGCTGTGGTGAGACACACATTTTTGTTGCCAAGGAAGAAGACGAGCTGTGGCTTCGTGTCATCGCTAGAACGCTTTCTCTGCTTTGTCTCTGACAGGGTGATGTAGAACTTCAGCGAGGAGTAGGCAGCCAGGTCAGCCAAGTTAGAAGGGGTACGAACCTGAACAGCAGACCTCCCGTTAAATTTCATGGGTACGCTCACCTGGAGGGGAAAGAACCGCCATTCAACTCTGTTAACTCAAATGCAGACCTTCAAACTTTGTACGAAGACTTTCTTTAAATGTGGAAATCCTTTGAAAGGAGCAGAGAGTGTGCACCTTGCTGGCAGTGTTGCGGGCTTCCTGAATGAGCTGCCGGATCCGGTTGATGTTCTCAGAGATGTTTGGCATTTGGACGGAATAATTCTGCAGATCATCAAGTTTCTTCATCAGCGTCGGAATGTGTTCTTCCAGCTTTTGCACTGAGAAGAATAAAAAAACACAGACATTATTTGAGGTAGTTTAGTAGTTCATTATGAGAGAGACTCTCATATCCTTTTAATAAAGTTAAAACTTTAATCAGCCAATAACCATCTGGATGTTAATTCCCTTTAAGTAGTTGCTAGTTAGATTTCCTGTTTGTTTAGGTTTTGTTTCTTTACTTAATCAAACTATATAAATGTGATTGTTAAATGTGACTAGCTCCAATGTAGTTAGTATATAAGTGTTCATTACATGATTTTAGGAATATATTTTTATAATATATTCATCACATTCCTTTCTATCAACTATTTATTAAGAGCTCATTGTTTAAGTAAAATAATTTTGCATTCAGACATATTGACAGATCTGAAACTGCTAAAACTCTTAAGATTTTCATAGATAGATAGAAGTAAGCAGCTTATTGATTGTTACATTTATTGGTCCACCATTCAGTCCTACAGAGGCTGTATCTCCATGGATGCTCTCTTTCGTTCCTGCACTCCAAAATGTGATGTCTGCCATTGAATAATCTAAACTATTTATGCCTGATTTAGCTTTACAAATTCAGTCAACCCAAAGACCAGAAAAAACAGACCTAGATAAATAAGCAAAGATTAAAGCTAATAAGGAGAAATCATGAGCAACAAACAGTGGGGCTAAATATTCCCACCCGTTTCGCTGGCATTTATCAGGGCCATATTGATGTCATTGCTGGTGGAGTTGGTATCACCGTAAGCCTGCTGCCACTGGTCCAGCTGCTCTTTGATGGGACCCAACATGTTGTTGACCTTGGTGGCCGTACTGTTTGCTTTTTCTGCCACCGTTTTTGCTTCATTAATCTCCTGAGTCACATCTGCAAATAAAATAAAACAAATGAGCTCCAAACATCGTGAAATTGGAAACAGCAGGGGACTGAATTCTAAATGATTTATCTCTACATTTAAAAGAATGAAAAAAGACAAGACATATTTAAAACCATGACTGTAAACCAACCTTGGCAGCATCAACTGCTGTCAAGCGTTTGCAATGACTGGCATCAAGTCTTTTACATCACTGTTCGACTGTTGCTTCCTTTCTGAAATGCAGTGCTAGTTTCATTTAACAGAATCGCAAGATATTCCACTTTTGTCTCGTTAGCCCACAGAACATTTGTCCCAGAAGTCTCTGGGATCATCAGGATATTTTTGGCAAATGTGAACCTGGTCTTTGTGTTTTTGGAGATGGCAGTGGTGTTGTTGCCCAAACTCTCCCATGCAGGCCATTTTTCTTCTTGTTGAATTATGACCTTGGGACTTAACTGAACCATGTGAGACCTGCACAACTTTATGTGTTGTTCTACGTTCTTCTGTGACATCCTGGATGAGTCGAATCCAAGATTCAGACTAATAGATGTCAATGATATTGTTTTGTCATCTATCCTTTAACTTCGCCATGATGTGTTGCTTTTGCAAATACCTTTGCCTACTTTATGTAGTCAGACAGGTTCTACTTGAGTAATATTTTAATTCTACGGGTCTAGCTGTTATCAGGTCAAGGTGTACCAAGGGAAATTGAACTCAGTTGTGGTTCTAGTTATCTCTGTCTGCAATAAAATTAGTTTGATGATCTGAAACTAACAAAAAAGCAAAAATCGGTTAAATCTCTAAGGAGAAAAACACCTTTTCGCCACACTGTGTGCGACAGAACTTAATATTTAAGATCTTTCAAATCTTTAAATTTTGAACTGTGGGAAATGTGTTTTTAGAGGCCAACATATGTGACAAGATAAAAAAAGAAGTGAGAGCTCCTTTAATTTTAGCGTTTTTGAGCAGCTTAAACAGCTCAAAGCCATTCTAGTCTTCTGAGTACAAACAGCAATCTCTTCCCTCAGCAGAACCTCTACAGCCAATGTTTGTTACTTACTGGCATCAAAACTGGTAACACGTTCAGGCCTTCCAGATATTGGAAAACTGTTCCATCTTCTTTGATGAATGCATATTTATATTTTTATGGCATTAAAGGTTTTGACCAAGGCTTCTATGGAAATGATCAGTACATGAAGGAAAAGACCCTGGACCTGTGGAAAATTGCTGCACTAAAACTGTGATTGGTTGATCAGGTTGTCTATCTGACCTTCCACTATCCCACAGTGTAAAGGTCAGGGGGTTTAATCCCAAAATAAGCATAAGAGTTTCTGATGCTGGTTAGTTTCCTCCCTCCACATAAACCAACCTACTGGCAGAAAACACTGAATCAAGGTCATTTGGACACTTGTATCACATAGAAGTATCAGCACATTTAAAAAAATGCGTGAAACAGAATAATTTTTCATGTCAAACCCTCTAAGCATAGCCTGAACTGCTGGGTTTCCACTGGAGGAATTATATTTCCCTGCTGCTGTTTCATCAGAGGTCAGAGTCACAGAGTGCTCCCAATGCATGAAGCCTGATTTAATATTTGTAATTCAGAAATACTACATGGATTAAACATGTTGGACGTGCATACTTGAGGTGAAATTGAGGCTTTTCTGAATCGCTTCCAGATCCTTCATTGCTTGATCTTGTTTGGCTTTGGCTTCGTTCAGCCGTTTCTGAGCTTCCTCCAGCTCTCCCTTCAGGGCTGCATGACAGAAAGGTCAGGTTTAACTCTTCAGATTCTGAAAACTGCATCATCCTGCAAATACAAGATGAGAATAAATGTGTCTGTCAGAAACACTGTGTTTACTGTTGTTGAGTTCATCGTTCAGCTGTTTGACTTCATCATGCAGTTCCATGCTGTGGTTCTTCAGAGCCCTCGCTGCCTGTCCAAGGTCCTGGTTCCTTACATTCTAAAAGGATTTAGAAGAAAATCAGATATGAACAAATAAAACGATTTACGTACTTAAAAAAGCACTTGTCTGTGTTTGTGCATGTACTGTACCTGTAGAGTGTCATTCGCAGCCTTCTCAGCCAACCTAGCTGCCTCTTCTGCTGCACTGATGTTGTTGACAATATTGTTGTAGACTTTTGTTAAATCCACAGATGGATCCTTGTTGGTCTCTGCAACCAAACTGCAGTGGCAACACATCACAGATTAACCTCCTTTTATTAATCGATGGAACTATTTATCACTTCTATGTCCAAAAGGGACATTTTAGCTGGAACCACAAAGGATCCCACCTGGTCAGGTTCTTGGCTAACGCATTCAGCAGCTCAGCGTGTTTCTCTGCTTCCTCCACCAGGGGGATTAAGGAGTTGGTGCCAGCAAGGTTTTGCACCTTCTTTGCCAAAGGCGACCTGGCGCCATCCAGCTGCGCCGCCAGACGTTCATACTCCTGACAAATACAAATACAACACCTGGCTTTACTTCGGTTTACAGCAGTGATAGAAAGTAGGGTTTTATATGAGATCCTCTAATACACTGAGGGTCTTCAGCTGAAGAATGGATTTTCCCACTTATTTAATACTAACTGGGCCAAACCAGTAAATGGAAGATAAGTGCTCTCTAGTTAATGATTATTTGATTACTAAATTAGCTGCTGATTATTCCAACAGGATATATCTGCCTCATTCCTTAACAGACTAGAGCCAAACTAGATGCATCAAGATTTTTTAATAATCTCATCTTTCTAAAAGTAACTTATCTTTAGCCTCATGGCTTAATTGTCTAAGCTATATTTGCCAAAATATGACTTTGGGAAATATAAGTTATGAGGCAAACGTTCGGTTACTTATGACCTAAGTGTGGACACCAGAGGACATGAGAGGTGGCATCATGAGTGGAGCAACATGTCCTCAGGCAGTATGTGGGGCTTCTGACAGTTAATTAGAACATTGACTGAAGAGGAAACAGAGCTGGTCTCGGAGGTGCATTAGATACAGGTGTGGCAGAAGCTGGATGTTGGACGAGGGCATCCACAATCATCCTGGAAGTTCTGGTTGCCAGAGACCAGAGGATAGTTGCTTTGTGCAACAGTTATTTGAGTCTTTAGAGCAAACAGATGGTCTGACACACTGACTGGCATCAGTTAGACAACATGCTCACCGTTCATGCATAGACTACCATTAACACTTCAGAACAGACTGCTTAAAAGGCACAAGTCTGCAGGGCTGGACTGATGATGAGTGAAGATTATTGTGTTTGAATGACGATGCAAATGAAAGAGAACCGATTATTTCACTGACGTGGAAAGATGCATCAGTGTTTCTCCTAGCATCCTGGTGTGGGAAGCCATAGTCTGACTTCAGGTCACCTCAGGCAGTAATCCAAGGACCCGGTGACAATCTTTGACCAAAGCAACACCCGTCCACATGCAGCATGTGTTTCTATGGACCGCCTGTGCTATGTGGAGGGCCTTTGGTAGCCAACCAGTTCCCAGCAAATAATCCAGTTGAATATGTACATGCTTATGTACATCTTAACTCCAACTTATTTACACTCTAAATATTACAAAAACATGGGTTGCTCAAATTATTGTTAAATCTTGTGATGAAGAATCAGAATCCAGTGTTCCCTCACTTCTTGGTTTGGTTCATGATGTTGCGTCCAACCATCTCTGTGACCTTCAGCAGATTGAGGAACATCATCTCTATCAGGTGTGGGAATCTACTGCAGCTGAATGTCTTACTCTTAGTGTGTGAGAGTGTGAGTTCTTGACACTTGCTAACAGATAATGGATTTCAAACAGTCCTTTTTAACATCAGTTTACTGCAGTGATGTGGAATCTGCAATTTTAAGCACGAATGTCCTGTGTACCCTCAAACGGAAATAAAACTTTTGAAGGATTTTCAACTTGATCCGCTTTGACTGGCTTGTTAGGAACAGAAAAGTCGGGTCTTTTCCCGAACAGTGAACCCGACACACTACGTGCTAACAGGCTGATCACACAAACAGCCCTCCTCAGTGTGGATGCTGTTACTGAGACAAAAAGAATCACAGTCTGCTATTTTAATATCAACAAGTTGTTGAAAATAACACCCAAAGAAGCAAGGAGATTTAGGTACCTATTTAAAAGGAATCAATATTTCTATAACCTGTCAAGATATGCCTCTGATTTAGCCTGCAATAAAACTAAAAGCAGCAGATAAGGAAGGCTAGAGCAATTATATATTTGTTTTATCTTGAGCTTCCAGTTTCTGACATGGAACACTTGGAAAAACTTGCAGCCTTCTTTTGAAATTCTACCTGTGCAAAACTGTGCAAAATATATAAGATGAATGTCATTGGTCATTTAACTCGAAGTGCACATTTTCACATTGATCCAGATGGAAAACTTGATCATTTTCACAGCTGATTGACAGTGAACATAACAGATATGTTAAACTCCATGTCAGAGTCTGCATCAAACTGGAAGCTCATTGACGATGATGTTTCTGTATTTTTATTTGTTCCAACCTCTTTGGACTCCTGCAGCATCTGAACCACAGTGTTGACTTGAGTGACATCAGCAACAGCCATGTCCATGGTGTCATTCACGTCCTTCAGCTTCATTAACAAGTCTTCAATGTTCCTCTGAGAGAAACAAGGACAGCAGAGATCAGATATAAACACACACACACACTTTATATTCTTTTTTTTGGCGGATTTCTCACATTGTGTTTCTCCAGAGTTTTCTCATTCACACTGTTGAGTTCTGCAGCTCTGGCCGTGTTGTTCACAGCTTCGTTCAGAGCGTCTCGCAGGTCAATCATTTCAGAGCGGAAGCGGAGCAGGCGGTCCCTGATGGCCCGAGTCAAGTTGAGGTTTTCTTCCTGACGATTTGCCAGCTCCATGTTAACACGATCCAACACTGACAGATTCAGAGACATACAGAAGGATTTATTGGAATCTAACACATTCTGTACCAATTTCTACTATATTTGTGCTCAACATGATCAGCTGACTTTATGTCAGTTCAGCAATATGATCATCACAACAACTCTATTACTCTAATTAGCAGAATGGTTATTATAAAAGATAAGGAGGTGCACTGAAACTATTGTCTTTTAGTCTTAGCAATTGTTATCTTAAATAAAGCATCAAAATGGCCTGACATGAAGGAAGCTGCTACTGAGAGTATTGAGTCTAGAAGAACAATATTCAGGATCACCAAGAACTTCAAGCTGAGAAGTCCTGAAGTACTTCACAGAATCGCATTGCCACCAGTGCAGAGCTTGCTCCACATCAGTAGGATGTGAGCACAGTTGGTGAAGAATCTTTAGGATGAAGGACAGCAAAGAAGCTACTTCTGTCCAAGCACACAGCAAGGACATACAGAAACCCAAAATTCAGGAACCCCACCAACAATAAAGATTGGGGTCAAAATGCCCTCCAAGAGCAACTTCTTCCAGGAACAATTTGTCGATAGTGATCCGTGGATTTTCCAGCTCACAAGGCAGTCTTAAAGTGGCACAAAGATCACAAGAATGAATCAGAACTACTAATGATTCAAACCACCCTCTTCTGTTAGCCCAAGTCTTTGCTTTACTTTGTGTACGGGACCCAGACCATGAACTTACGTTTCTCGGCTTCACTCTTCTCTTTGTCGGCCAGTTTCTTCTCACCCACACAGCTCCTGTACCTCATCTCCCTCAGCATGGCCTGTACCTCCCTGATCTTCCTCTCCTGCTCCTGCTCCTGCTCCTGCTCCTCCTCATCCTGATCCACCTCTGTTTTGTTCAGGGACTGGTTCGCCATGTGCATCAAGGCTGTAGAGAGAAGGAAACATTGTCAAACAATTTACTGTATGTGACCGTATTTAACATGTAAACAGGTCTGTCTCTCACCGTTGATGTCCATGGTGATGTTGTTGATGAACTTCAGCAGATCTTCTGCTCTCTGGTGTGTGTAGGAGGTACTGCCATCTAGTTCATCGACCCTGTCTGTCAGGATTCCTGACTAAAAACATAATATTCAACTCTAACATCTGTATGATTAAAAAAGGTCGGAAATGTCTGCCAATAAATGAACCAAACAGCTTTTATCATTTGTTAAACTATTATTTATTAGTAGTCTTAAGGAGAGAAATAGCTCCAGATCCAGAATTCCAGTTTATCTAGATTATAATTTAAACTGAAATTGATACAGTTAAATTAGGCCCAAATATGTGTGTTCCTGACCTTTCTGAGCAAATCATCAATATCAGCATTGTTGGCCACGATGTCCAAGTCCAGCATGTTGGCCCGATTCCTGCTTTCATCCAGCGTGGTGTTGTAGTTCTCAATGACAAGCTAGAATCGAGAAAACTTAAATTAAACATCAAAAAGCTGACAAATCTGTTGGTTATACCCTCAAAATGTTGCAAAAATACAGCCTTTAATATGAGCACATTTATTCAATGAGGGGACAACAGCCCCAGTTAAATTATTTTGAGAGCCTTATTAGAGAGCATGACTTGAGCAAGTCACGTGCCAAGACTGATTTTAAAATCAGTATCCAAAAAAAATTTAATTTGTCTGAAAACTGATTTTTTATTAAGCAGGAAATCAGAAAAAAGGATCTTAGTCCAAAGAAAACTAAAGCAAGTCTGTAGAATCAGGACCTCTCTGATAACTACAAGTCTGGCAATTATCGTTAGAACTTGTATATACAGCTCAACATGTCAAAGACTAGAAAGCGCACCAATCAACATCAACGGCACTGCTTTAGAAAGTAGATAACTGGGCACCATCATGGATGAAGGCCAACACTGTCCCCTCATTTCAAAAACCAATCAGAGAAGGTTATTTTGGAGGTCATACAGTGTTGACAGATCATTTCTTAAGATCATTTATTCATCTAGAAACCCAAGCCTGACAAACAGAAACACAGTTGGAGAAAATGTTTCTTATCTGTTAGAACATCACCAGCACTGATCTCCACAGCTTTGGCCTTTGTGTGAGGTCTACGTAAATCATTCAGCAGACAGAGGACAGTTTGGTAGATCTTAATCACTTAATCAGTGCTTTGGTAGCAGTATTTAATTCAATAGCAATAGTTAATTCAACTTTACAGATTTACTATCTTGATTTACTCTCATTCAGCTCAATTTCTGCGTAATTCATCATTCTATTCCACACAAGACATACACCCACAGAGCGGTCTGAACATTCTCACATGACTTGCAGATTTTGGATGGTCCAAACCCAGGGAAAATGTCTGCTGTAAATCACCAAAGCTCTTCAAAACTTGTGTTTGGTTTATGCATTTAAACTCACGGCGACGTCTTCTATAGACTTGTTGAGGCTGTCGAGCTGAGTCCAGGCCATTGAGCTGGCGTTGAGGTTCCTCAGCTGCCAGGCGACGGAGCTGAAGGTGTCGTTCAATCTGTCCAGATCATCCAGCAGCACGATAACGCAGCTGTCACACACTGAGCACACATGCATACACATCCACAGGATACTCTCTGTCAGCGTTTAATCCTTCTCCTTCCAGGACCATTAAGATGCTGCTGTCTGCAGTTTGCAGATATGGGTGTGATTTACTTACATTGACAGTGCATGCCGTGCCTGTCCTCGACAGGAACACTGTATTTTTGTGAGCAGGTGTCACATTGTCTCCCCGTCATCCCGGGGGGACAGTGGCACTCCCCTGTCCGGGGGTCACAGCGGCCTCCTTTACACTCACATCCTGGAATGATCCACAGAGGAGTTAAAGGTCTAATGTTCAAAAATACGCTTAAACAACCTCACCAAAATAACATAACATAATGTTAGTGGATAATGATACAAGTCATCTGGAGACACTCTGGATTTTAGTTTCATCCAGGAAAGTATTGACCAAACAAAAAGGTGAGCACCTCATAAAAATAAAACACCAATAATATTAGGATCCAGCTCAGATGTCATCACTCAACGGACGGTGTACTCTGTAGTAAGCCTATAGTAACGGCTGTAGGTGTTACACACAATAACTTAAATGCGGTAACATAAATAATTAAGTGTGTAACAATGATTTCCGGCTCAATGTGCAGAGCTGCTAGGACTAGGAGAGATTTCCTGCAGAGGTTTACTGTCCTTTCAAGAAATCCTATTTGATAAAGATCAGTTTATACTATGTTCACCAACACCTTGACTTCATTGTCTTTTATTGTTTCTATTAATCGGATTAGAAATATAATACCTTAACAGACATGGCATCCAAGAAGGCAAATACAATAGTGAACCTAGAAACTATGATGTTTGTGATTTGATATATTTTTTGAGCTCTAACAGAATCTCAATAAAAAGGTTAAAAAAGCCCAAATACTACCACTAAGTTGTCAGTCAGCTGTTACTAAGCAGAGAAGAAACAGTGGTGTATGACTGCAATATTAGCCCAGGTGTGTTATTCACCGAGCCCTGAGCACACACTCACTCCTGCAGCCGTCAGGTCCATAGTCCCAGTGTCCGGGAGCGCATTGTCTACAGTTCAGTCCATTGACTCCAGGCCGGCAGGTGCACTGACCGCTCTGCGGATCACACGGCTGGACGAGGGCCGCTGAGGCCTCGCACTCACACTGACGGCAGCCAGAGCACGAGTTGAAGCCAAACGACCCCTCCTTAGAACAATAACACAACCAGATGAAGAAGAGATCGAAAGTTATGTTAGACGGTCTTATTGGCTGCAAGTTTTTTTTCTTGTTCATACTGATTAATGTCTTTAAGCCACCACCACATAGTTCACACTTTGTACATGACTATGTTGATTAGAGAAACTTGTTTGATGATAAAGTGTTCAAATTCATGGTTTACACGGTGAAATCTGCGTAAAACAGTAATAACCCTAACACTCTGAATCCTACCTGGCAGTGGTCACAAAGCAGTCCAGTAACTCCAGGTTTACAGCGACACTGTCCTGTGTGGCGGTCACAGGATTCGGTTCCACATGGAGAACATTGGCATTCTGCACAACAAAACCAAAACCGATAAACCCACTAAATACACTGTGTGTTCTAATGATGAGTGCCAATGCAAGTTAGATGGAAAACAACGTTTCCCTGGATATCCATATAAAATATACAGTATTTCACGTTTACATTGGTCCCTGGAAATTGGGCATTATTGGACAGAATTGGCATTTTGATACCTTTTATGGTTTTTACATAATCACAGTTTAAGTTTTGGGTTTTTCAATGAGATTTTACCCCATAGTGTTTGGCTTACAGGGTCACAAACCCTGTGAATATTTATGCCCATGTTTCTGTCCCCACTTGCACAGTTTGTCCTTTGAAAAGTTGCCGTTTTGGTCTGATTTCCCCCATTCTGCCTTGAATTGCTACGGAACTTTAAAGTTTTCTATCAAACTCCTTCCCAGTGTGCACACCTAAACTCCAGTTTACTCAGCACGGATTTCTTTTGAAAACAGTAACCTAACATTTCTCCTACAATAAACATTTCAGAGACATAAAATTACATGTGTTGGCAGCAGAAAGCCCTGCCAATCACCCCATTAAAATGTTTTCAATACAACGTTTGCACAGTTTTTCTGTCTTTCTTTGTTTCCCGGAAAGGGCAGGAATTTGATAGTTGCCATAGCAACTAGCAACCCTAGTTTTTCTGCATATTAGTATTAGAACTAAAAAGGTGTGTGCTCAATTTCCAAGCAGTAATTCCACTTGTTTGATCACACTCACACTAAAGCCCCCCAATGAGTACCTACAGGGTAATGGTTAAGCATGTTAGCCTCAAGCTGAACTCACTGGTGCAGTTTTTGACGTGTATAGCGTCTCCATAGTAACCAGGAGCACAGACGTCACAGTGAGGTCCTGCGGTGTTGTGCATGCAGCTGAGGCATTGTCCAGTCAGAGGGTGACAGTCGGTGAACAGCATGTTAGGGTCCGTGTTATCATTGCAGTGGCACGGCTGACACCTGCTGCCAAGAACCATGGGGTTGCCGTAGAAACCAGGGGCGCACCTACATAAAAAGGAACAAATGTACAAATGAACAAGAACCTGCAACAAGGAGCTGAATCTGCAGAGTGTGTTTTCACACTCCTTATTGGAGGAAGTTGTGGTTACCTCTCACAGTTTGGTCCAGCATAACCACGCATACACAGACACTGCATCCTGTCAGTTTTCTGCACACAGCCCTCTGCAAAGCTGCAGACAGATGAAACATGATAAGTTCCTGAAAAACTTATTGAGTGAAAAGGAGCAGAAAGGTGTGTAAAGAAAGATTAAAATGTGCTGACTTGTTAGATGGAGCCCTGAGCGGGCAGGGACAACTGGAGCAGGACACAGCATGTCCATCCAGGCTGTTGTTGCTAAGGAAGCCCCCCATGCATCTCTCACAGTGGTCTCCGACAGTATTGTGCTGGCATTTCTGAAAAGCATGTTGAGAGCAGCTTAGAGTCTAAACAAATGTTTAAAAGCTTTGAGAAGGACTGTAAAACACACAGTCGGAAATTCTCACCAGACAGATTCCAGATCCATCCAAACATTGGTCCGAGTGTCCGTTACAGTTACAGGGAACACATTTTCCAAGGAATAGTCCGATAGTGTCCCTGTAGTAACCTGGAGCACATTTCTACAGGGGAAAGGAACATCAAACATCCATGAGGATGTGAAGGAAATATGATTACTGATTCTAACCATTTTGCCTTCCTTGCTCACTAACGGATTCCAAAATTTTATCTCAATTAATGTGATTTTTCTGATTTGAAAGTCCAAAAGACCCATATTAAAAAGTAAGAACACCCTGTTTCAGTTTCAAGCTTTTACTCACTGAGTGATAAAAAATGTTTGATCCTTTCCAGGACTTAAGGAGAGATCAATAAAACCTCAGATAAAAATACATTACGAAATGCATGACTTAATAGACCGAAACTAAGCTAGAAATGTGTATTTAATCACCAAGCTCAGTCGTATAGAGCCAGGGGGATTATTTAACCTTCGACGGTCAAGCCAGGTCAAAAACTTTTATTCGGTGGTGATCGGACGTTTGCTGCTTCTCAGGGGCAGGCCATGAAACACTTGGGCTACTTTGTGTACTTGTAGCTTCGCCATATATACAGGTCCTTCTTAAAATATTAGCATATTGTGATAAAGTTCATTATTTTCCATAATGTAATGATGAAAATTTAACATTCATATATTTTAGATTTATTGCACACTAACTGAAATATTTCAGGTCTTTTATTGTCTTAATACGGATGATTTTGTCATACAGCTCATGAAAACCCAAAATTCCTATCTCACAAAATTAGCATATCATTAAAAGGGTCTCTAAACGAGCTATGAACCTAATCATCTGAATCAACGAGTTAACTCTAAACACCTGCAAAAGATTCCTGAGGCCTTTAAAACTCCCAGCCTGGTTCATCACTCAAAACCCCAATCATGGGTAAGACTGCCGACCTGACTGCTGTCCAGAAGGCCACTATTGACACCCTCAAGCAAGAGGGTAAGACACAGAAAGACATTTCTGAACGAATAGGCTGTTCCCAGAGTGCTGTATCAAGGCACCTCAGTGGGAAGTCTGTGGGAAGGAAAAAGTGTGGCAGAAAACGCTGCACAACGAGAAGAGGTGACTGGACCCTGAGGAAGATTGTGGAGAAGGGCCGATTCCAGACCTTGGGGGACCTGCGGAAGCAGTGGACTGAGTCTGGAGTAGAAACATCCAGAGCCACCGTGCACAGGCGTGTGTAGGAAATGGGCTACAGGTGCTGCATTCCCCAGGTCAAGCCACTTTTGAACCAGAAACAGCGGCAGAAGCGCCTGACCTGGGCTACAGAGAAGCAGCACTGGACTGTTGCTCAGTGGTCCAAAGTACTTTTTTCGGATGAAAGCAAATTCTGCATGTCATTCGGAAATCAAGGTGCCAGAGTCTGGAGGAAGACTGGGGAGAAGGAAATGCCAAAATGCCAGAAGTCCAGTGTCAAGTACCCACAGTCAGTGATGGTCTGGGGTGCCGTGTCAGCTGCTGGTGTTGGTCCACTGTGTTTTATCAAGGGCAGGGTCAATGCAGCTAGCTATCAGGAGATTTTGGAGCACTTCATGCTTCTATCTGCTGAAAAGCTTTATGGAGATGAAGATTTAATTTTTCAGCACGACCTGGCACCTGCTCACAGTGCCAAAACCACTGGTAAATGGTTTACTGACCATGGTATCACTGTGCTCAATTGGCCTGCCAACTCTCCTGACCTGAACCCCATAGAGAATCTGTGGGATATTGTGAAGAGAACGTTGAGAGACTCAAGACCCAACACTCTGGATGAGCTAAAGGCCGCTATCGAAGCATCCTGGGCCTCCATAAGACCTCAGCAGTGCCACAGGCTGATTGCCTCCATGCCACGCCGCATTGAAGCAGTCATTTCTGCCAAAGGATTCCCGACCAAGTATTGAGTGCATAACTGTACATGATTATTTGAAGGTTGACGTTGTTTGTATTAAAAACACTTTTCTTTTATTGGTCGGATGAAATATGCTAATTTTGTGAGATATGAATTTTGGGTTTTCATGAGCTGTATGCCAAAATCATCCGTATTAAGACAATAAAAGACCTGAAATATTTCAGTTAGTGTGCAATGAATCTAAAATATATGAATGTTAAATTTTCATCATGACATTATGGAAAATAATGAACTTTATCACAATATGCTAATATTTTGAGAAGGACCTGTACCAGGAGTAGGAGAGTTAGCCCTGCTGCTGCACACAGGAGGGGAAGTGCTGCCATCAAAACGAAATTTGGCGCTTTTAAAAACCGCAGATATCCTTGCCTGCTTTCCAGGTTTTAGCAGCATGATTTTCTGTCTGCTGTTGGGATTGGAGTTTACCTGCGTGTGAGCGCACGTAACTCTGTGTGTCAGTGTCAGTGACGCAGAATTTGAGGAGTTTTCATCCAGCTTTTTTCAAGTTTGGCCATAGAAGGTAAATTAGCGAAGACGCAGGGTGAGAAATCGCTCATGATGTGATCTAATAAAATGAATGACACTAACTATGAAAACATACTAATACTACATGCCGTGATCCTCCTGGGGGGGCAGGCGGTCTAGTTGGCAGGGTGTGACGACCCTCTTGGATAATGGTACGGGAAACGCTGCTCTATAAAACAACTTAAACACTTAAGTTTGCAAAGTTGCGTGTAAAAAAAGACTTTTGAATTAATGTACTTTAAACAGTGGAGACAACCAAATTCATAATGCTCAGCACCATGCTGGGAGAAAACCAAAGAAAGCATATAAGGTCAAATACTTCACACAAGCATGGTGGTGGAGGGGTGATGATTTGGGCTTGAAAATGCCCCTGTCATCTGCTAAGACCATTTCCCAGCTGACCTCTAAATAATTTGTCTATTAGAGCTGCACCTTACATTTGTTTATCCAAAAGAACTTTTTAATTTGGGATTTAAATGACATATCGTCATGATCTGCACCTGTTTGTGCACCTGCCAACGTCCTGCTGCCGCTTTGGTCCTTCTCAACCCTAAACCATGACAGTATGACCCGACCAGAAAAACGACCATGAAAAGGACCAGAGATGCAGCCAAAGAATGGACCAAGCAACTGACGTTGAAGTCATTACTTTGTTCAAGTACTTCAGACGTCAGGCGGAGAAGAACGTGCATTGGTCGGAGGATGATGTGGATGAGTGATCGCCTTTCTGGGGCACAAGACGGGCAATCCCTCTTCTGGGAACTGGTCCCCGTTGACATGACAACTCTTCTCCCCGACCCCAGAGCAGAGCGCTGCTCTGGCGGAGAGGACGCCAGGGTAAACGGCATGTTGTGCTGCCAGCTTCCGCTGCCAGGCACCCCTTCTGCGGGGGTTGGCAAAGCCCTGCGTCAATATGTTGTGAGCCAGCCTCATGCCACATGACAGCTCCAGCACCTGCTCCATGCAGCCCGCCAGCACCAGCTCCCCGGCTCCAGCTCCCCGGCTCCAGCATGGGCCTTCGGGGGAGGATCCAGCTCATTTAGGTGTACAGCCAGCTCCGCAGCTACAGCATGGGCTTTCTGTGAACGATCCTGCCCATTTGCACCAATACCTGATTCTCGCCTCAAGCTGCTGCTGCCTCGTGCTCCAGTGACTGAGGTCTCCGACAAGGGTGTCCTGGTGGATCTGTATCCTGATCCAGTTTCAGAGGGGTTTAAGGACAAGCCACCTCCTGCTCCTGAACTTCTTTTATGATTTCTTTATGGCTTCCTCACCGAGCTCTTCAGCGAAGTAGCGTTTCTGCTCCAGATAAGGTTCAATGCGGGTTCCTGCTGCACTGCCGGCATCCTCCAAGGTTCCTGCTTCGCTGCCCTGTTCGGGTGGTTTTGTTTTCTTGGACCCTTTTGTTGGGCGTCTGGTATTTGCCCTTGGGGGAAGGGTAAGGTCATGATCTGCACCTGGTTGTGTTTGGTTTGACGGCACTCATCTGAGTTCTGTTGTATTTAAGCTCGTGCTTTCTGTTCCTCATTGTCGGGTCATCTGTTTATCCTCCTGTTGTGCTGGTCTGATTTATCCTTTTGTTAGCCCTGGTCCCTGAGTTTTCCTTCATACCCTGTAAGCTCAGTCCATGCGCCTGCCAATGTGCTGCTGGTGCTTTGGGCCTTCTCAACCCGACCATGACACATGTCCTTGTCAGAGGTAACAGCAAGGTTCCCTACTTTATTGCTGGAGGCTAAGTTTCATTTAAAAAAATTAAATGAGTTATATGTCATGTCAAAGGATTTTAAATGAAACACTAATATGTAAATTTCCAAAAATATGCTTCAACATGAGCATGTTAAATAGTACAACAATCATATTCAGATAATTTTGACAAAGAATAATAATGACATCAACTCAGGAGTAAAGTAATTTTCTGACATCCAGTCCAGTTCCTCACCTGACAAGAGTCTCCTAAGTAGTTGGCCGGACACATGCAGATTTCCACATTGTTTGCATGGCGTCCTGAGGGAAGGTCCGCTGCCCCCTCTAACACAGCGCCACGGAGCGACACTGAGTGGGCCGACTGAGAGTGAAGGGCTCGGATTTGCAGAGACTCCAGATTGACCAAAACCATCATCAACTCCTCCCGAGACACAGAGTTGCCGGTCTGAGCATGACGGAAGCTTCCCTATGATGGCAGGAAAAAAAGAGGAGAAGAAGGGATTTACAGTCGTTTTGTTGCTTGTGTTACAGAGAGGCTGATATTCTGCAGTTTCCCAACACAGCGGGGAGGTGTGTGGATATTAGATCCTAGAAAACAGAAAAGAGTAGATTTTATGTGTAAAACAAGCCCAAGCATTGGGAGAACACATGATATATTTGTAATCTTAATGTTTTTTAACTACATGTATCCAAACAGTGACACTTCCATCTCAGAAATACTGGACCTCAGGACTGGATTGGTCACAATAGATTGTAACATTCTGACTGACAGACTAAAACAGTGGGAAGACATCTCAGTTACTGTGATAAATTAGTTCAGTTCTTACTACCTTGTGTCATTTAGCAATTATAAATACGAAGATCACATGTGGGGTTCCTCAAGGGTTCACTCTGGGGCCACTATTATTCAAAATCTACAAACTACTGAGGATGGATTCAGAATGAAATGTTTAACAGTCACATGAATAAAGCCTGTAGCTAAAACAGCCTAATAACACCTTAAAAACAATGCCAGAATAAATGTTGTGTTTTTGCTTTCAGTAGATTAGTAAAGTTGTTCTTACAGGTTTAAAGAAGTAAAATTAATCAGGCAGCTGCACCTCATCCATACTGCCGCTGACAGAGTCCTGACCAACAAACTGAACGACTCTCAGAAATAAATCACTGCACTAGATTCCTGTTTGTGAAGGGTAGATTATTTCGTTATTGTTCTATAAGTCACTAAATGTTCTTGGTCTAAATACATGTCAGGTTTGGACCATGCCAACCTCTTGGATCATCAGAGATCAGCTCACTCGGGGTTCCCAGGACCAGAACTAATCATAGGGAAGCAGCGTTTAGTTTCTACGCTCTTCAGTTTGGAAACCGACTTCATGAAGAACTGAGATTAGGAGAAACTGTTAAATCACGACTAAAAACATTGTTTACTGCAGCTTCCCAGCAAACATTAAAGCTTATTTCCATTTATAGTTTTTTTAAAACTATTTCTAAGATTTGTTTTTCTTGTGTTGCTTCCATCAAGGTGATTTTACCTCAACTATGTGAACAATTCCCAGGTGAGGGTCTTCAGGTGCCGAGTATTCTCTCTCCATGAACACCAGGGTCATCTGGTTCCCCTGCAGAGCAAAAAAACAAACTTAAACAAGTGGCGTTAAACATGCCCACAGTTATGTTCTGGCGTTCCGGGATAGTCTCAGAGAAGAGGTACACCGCATTAATGTTCAGGTTGGATGCTGGGGTCCAACCTGTGTGGGTCTTTCACACCTTTAGAATAATGTCCGGTCGGGAGGCTTCAGCCGGCAGAGGCAGCGCGTCTCCTCTCATGGTCTGAGTGTGAAGACGGTACCGCAGGGAACCACCATATGATGAGACCTGGAGGAAGGAGAAGTAAAAGACTAAAATAAAATCAATGAATTCAGTTGATTTATACTGAATAGCCCCTGTTCTCTGGACCTTTATAATACAAACATATCCAAATCCAAACCAGCTATACTGTTTAGTTAATTTGATTCAAATCAATCTGATGTATTCCAATACAATCGAAAAATAAAGTACATTTCAGATTAACAAAGTTTTTCTCTACTGAGATTTCTCTTGTCTAATAAAAATTCAGCCAACTTTTTCCAAGCCATCTACTTGTACCTTGTCTCCCAGGTATGTCTTCGGTGCATGCCAGTGGAGGTCCTGGTAGACATCGGGAACATCACTGAGGTCAGCCTCTACAAGATCTTGATCAGGATACACCGTCACAGGTACTTCCTGTCTGTCTGCTCCAAGGAGAACCCAGCCGTCCATGTCCATGACCTGCATAGCACAGGAACAAACAGTGAGAAAAGTTCAAAACTGACCCGGGAAGAAGAAAGCAGAGATGGAACATTAGCTAACAGTCAGGAAACCATTTCAAGTTTCAAATCCATTCGGTGTCTGTTGGTTTCATTCTAATGTGACTGACCTGGGACAATCCTACCTTAATTCCTCCTAAATGGGAATGTTAATGGGAAACAGGACAGCCAATAGTTAATTAATAAAACTAAGATCTCCATCTGACATAAGACTGTTTTCTTCCTTTCCAAGAGCAGTGCTGGGATGAATGCTGGAACATCTCTAGAGAAATTTGAAAGCCAGCGGTGTCTTCATGTTTGAGCACATCAACAAACTGAGAAAACAGGTTCATAAATTCTTAACACTGCATCTTATGATGGATGCTGACAGAACACACATCTTAGTATCTGGATCCAGGTTTTTATATCTGTTAGGTACAAACAACATGACATTCAATTGGCAGAAAGCTCAGACTCTTCTTTTAATGGATCCTGGAACACGGATCAGGCAAATCGCTTTACATAAATCTATTCAATCGTTAGTACCTCGACCCGTCTTTTGTCTGAGCTTTGACACCGGTCTGTGGCCCCGAAGCAAAAACAGCTGGTACATCCTTTCGGGTTGGTTGGGTCCAGGTGGAAAGTACCGATTCTGCACTGATCGCATCGGGAGCCCTGGACGTTCTCCTGCAGGTAGAAGGTACACACATGCGTACTGTGAGGTGAGCCATACAAAGAAGTGGAGGTGTCTGAAATGGCTGTGGGGTTGTATCTCCAACCTTGCAGAGACACAGTCCTGTAAAGGAGTCGCACACTTCCTCCTGGGTTCCCGCTTCGTTGCAGTCGCATGGCCTGCAGTTGGGGTAACCATAGAAACCAGGTGCGCAGCGATCACACTGGCGGCCAACAACGTTGTTCCTGCATCTGGAAATGCAGTAATTTGAAGTTAATTGTTCAGCCGTCTGTGTTTTTTGCATGCTGGTGTGTCTACCTGCTTTCTGTGATTTCTTTGAGGGCTTTTTGGTATCATCTCCTGTTTTCTCAATACCAGAAATTAAGAAAGGGTGAGGGTCGGGACAGGAAAGTTAGTAAAATGTCTGTTGAGTGTAAAGTAAAGTGTGTGTTTTAAGTGTTCTTATTTCCAGGAGAAGGAAATCTGGAATGAATGATGCCTTCTTCAAGCCTTCCACCTTGTCATGTCTGGACAGAGACACACATTCCTATTTCTGCACATTTGTAAGTCGAAAAGTAGATTTAGGATGCCTTGAGCAAGTAAGGTAAAAAAAAATACAAACTTTGACAGGATGGAGGGGATGTTTAAGAAGTTTACTCATTAAAATGATCACCAAGCATCAACTGATTCCAGGTGGAGAAAAAAGTATGAAGTAAAAGGTAAATGAGGGCATGTAGTGGGAATTAACTGTTTTATATCTGAAAAAGTAAAATTAGTTTTAACAACAGGAAATTAGGGACATTTGTATAAAATGTTTCTTCACAAATGATCACTGAAAGAAGTCAGCTTCCTTCTGGGTTTCTTTGACTGGGTTTGTCCCTAAAATATCAAAGTTTAGGTTCCAGCAGGAATGGTCTACATGCAGAAGAGTGATAGGTATGTAAATAATTTGATCTGAAAGATCTAGAACCTTTCTGAAAGAACTGTTAGCATGATCAGTGGACAGACAGTGCTATCAGGCAGTTGCCAGAGCATCCAACAGTCAGTGAGGATCACCAGACACAGATGATGCCTCGTAGATGCATCAGACAGGATTAGCAGCATTTGATGGAGTTTTATAAGGGTTGCATTTTGGGCCTATATTAAATCTGATTGTTGTATCTTATAATTTTCTAGAATTGGAGGTAAACAATTATTACTGTGGCCTAATGGTGGAACCAGTGGGTACACGAGGGCACCTAGACAAGGTTTCAGTCACTCAGGACAAACCAAGAAAAACCATAGATGGACAATTCCAGTCTTCAGGGGCCAGTATCCTCCTTGTTTTAGATGTTCTCCTGCTAAAACACACCAGACTCAACTGAATGATCCATTAGGAGTTCTCAGCCAGCCAAACTGTAGACTATAAAAATGTAAAAGCAACGGACCAAATAAGTGAGCCATGTGGCTTAGCGGGACCAAGATTCTAAACACAAATACAAAGGACCGGCAAAGACAATGGTCCAACAAAACATGTAATTAACTAAGATAACAGTTCAGAGCCAAAAATAAGACAGAGGTCAAAATATGGAAAATAGACCAATAATTTGGTTAGAAGCCAGTGCAACAGAAATTGTTGTTATCTGTCAGTCAGTGTTTATCGAAAAACAGACGACACCCAAAACGAGAACAACGGAAAATAAACTCAGAATAATTATTTGTGATTTTATTTGGTACCTGCACTGTCCACTGTCCGTGTCACAGCTCACATCAGGGGAGACGATGCCCGGCCGAGAGCAGTTGCAGACCTCACATCCAACCACTGGGTGGCAGCCAAAGGTCTGCGGCTCACACTGGGTGCACTCAGGGCGCAAAGTCCTCGGCGGGCAAATACAATCCCCCGTCACTGGCTCACATAACCGCGTACCACAGTTACAGGCTGGGAGGGAGATGGGAGGAAAGAAATCAGAAACAAGAAGAAGAAATCTGGCAAAATCATATAACCACGAGGATATTATGATCAAAATACAGATATAGGCATCAGCCAGGAAAAATGCTGAATGCATGGTTGTCCTGTCCTTTCAAGGGCAGTGGAGTAATGAGAGCCCACAGCACCACTATTTTCAGCAGACATGCTAACAGGTTTATTTGTCGTGTTTTGAACCATGAGTTGCTGAAGTGTCAGGCAGACATCTCTGATCACAGTTTCTAATAGGAGATATGAAACATACATTCATCGAATGAAACTGATTTAGAGTTTTAGTGTGCAAACTGTGCATTCTGGGGTGAATTAACAGAAAACTCCAGGTCCTACACCAGTGGGAGACAAAAACTCTTACAAAATGAGGCAAAATGTGTATTAATGTAGGTAAAACCAGAAAGTTTCTGAATGTTTCCTAGGTTCATAGTCTAGACTGTGTGACATCATCACACTCGGTTGAAAATCATGTGGTAAAATCTCAGAAAAATCTTAAAACTATAACTGCGCTTGTGTGAGGCATCAAAGTGCCAATAAAATCCAGCTTTCCGTTACTGGTTTAGACTTTGAGGTGTTTCTACTATAAAGTATGGCTGAGCAAGGAGCCATAAAGACGGCTGGGCTTTCCTACTACTTTGGCAAAAATCCAATTTAAGTTAATTTAGCAAATTTCTTTTCCCTATTTTGTGAGAAATTTGTAAAATACAAGACAATGTTCTCCAATCCAATTCCAAAATAGCAAAGTGCTCTTGCTAACTGTTGCGATGGCCGTAATCGTAATTCTTTTATAAATGAATATTAAATGGAAATATTTAGTCACTTTGTAATTTACGTTTCTAAATCAAAGTCAGGTCTAAATATGCCCCTGAGTCCGACCTCGACAAGGTTCACTGAAAACAAAGCGTCACTCACGTCTGCAGTGGGGAAATCCCCAGTAGCCCGTGGCGCACATGGAGCAGTCTCGTCCAATCACGTTGGGCCTGCACTTGCACTGACCGCCAAACAGTTCGCAGGTGTCGGTCTCGGCTCCCGCCTCATGACAAGCGCAGGGCATCGCCCCGTTATTGAAAAAGGCCGACAGGGACACTGCCGAGCTGATGCAGAACGGAGAAGCAGTGGAAGGACTGAAGAGAATGGAGAAGGATGAGCAGAAGGAGGAAAACCTTTACCATTTTAGTGCACATGTGCAATAATGTTTTAATGTTTAATTTAATAAAACATTAAAAGCAGAAAAGGCATTTCTCTGTTTATGGTACTGACTTGATATAAAAGCTGTTTTGACCACAGTTGCTGATGAAGTCATAGGATTTATCCAGAGGCTCCTCATTCAGATAGCTAGAGCTGTAGCTTTTCTCAGGAACTACAAGTACGTAGTCCTGTTGAGACATTAAACACAAGATCAAACCTGGAGACTCTTCAGATTATTGATAAAATGTTAATTAGCAAAATGAAAAATGTTAGTCTGTGTGGATAAGAACATTAAAATAATACGGGACTTTTTCATAAATGTTTGCTGTATCTTACCATCTACAGGGTGTGTTTTAACAAGCTAAAGCTAAAACATTTAAATCTCAATCATTAGAATCAAGCTACTTCCTAAAAATCTAAAAAAAAACATTTGCTTCATTATGGTAGCTCTTCTGAGACCAGAGAACCTGCTTGATGATGGATTATCAGAAGAAAGAAAAAGCTGTTGAGTAAAGTAAGAAACAGAGACTTATGAAAAGGTTGAACCACCAGTCGCTATGGTAATTCCCACCCTTTCATGGAGGCAGGCGGCAGTAGGAGCCCACAGCATCACTATTTTATTCAGTCATGCAGACAACTGCAATCAATACTTTAAGCCTCAAACAAACAAAAATTGTGCAAAAACTAAAATATGTGTTGAAAAATGTCTCCAACAGCGAGGAGTAGAACCTTCCGGTAAGTGTTTTCTTAGGGAAAATCCCAGATTTTAATTAGAAACTTCAGATCCAGATTATTATTATTATTACATTCAGCTGTGCATACTCTGCGGTGATTTGACAGAAACTCTCTAAGTTCTGCAGCAGCGGGGCACACACTGGGGCAAAGTAGACAGAAATGCCCACAGGCTGATGTATAATCTTGTAAGGGGGAAGATGAAACTCCATTAAATAAAAAAATATCAGAATGTTTCAGAGTCGAAGTCTAGTTTTACATCATCACATTACAGTTAAAATTACTTAAGCTGCAACTGCAATAAATCCATAAACATTTTAATAGTTGATTTAAAAGTCAGCATGCCAAAAGCTGGACTCCTTTTCCTAAAATATCTTTAATATTTTCAAAATATCAGGGAAAATTCTTCACAACTTTTATACAAGTTGCATAAACACCAGATAAGGTGAGGTATTACTACAAAATTTCAAAGAACTTTATTCACAGTATTTCTGTTGATGCTAATTTAATTTTGCATGTTTCTTTTTCAACACTCTGTGAACATTAGCAAACAAAAAGAAGATAAGGAGATGTATATAGTAAGATGATTAGTAATAAGGAACAAGGAAAGATTTTCTTTGCTTGATACACAATGAAATTGAATTCACTGTACATCAGAGTTAGAAGGAGAAAGCTGACTGATTGTTGGAGAACAACATCAGTGCAAACACAGCCAAGCAAATGTTTAAGTAAAGTCAGAAAAGAATATAAAACTTCTTTAAGTTCTGCTGCAGAGTTCTGCTGCTGAAAGAGGTCACAATTCAGCAGTAGAGAGTTACCACTGCTAGTGCAATGTGCCAAGTTAAGTTTAAGCAGGAAGGGAAATACATTTCCCATGGAACACCATTAAATACACATTCCTTCATGATAAAAAGATGCTATTTGAGTGATGGACCTTTGCCCCAGTAGACCTTTATGTCTGGCCCAGCCTCTACAGCATATTAATGAAGATCAGAACCAACAGCACCAGTTTAACAGTGAGTCTGAATACAATGAGCTATAAACAAACAAAATAAACCAAGGTGGTGCTACCTACCAGCCAAAACGTTCTGCCTGGAGGTATCTGCACCGTGATGAAGACGTTGTGATGCGTAACATCCAGAATGATCTGGTTCTCTGAAACCAGAACGTTCCTGCAGCCGTAAGCGTGGGGACAGAAGGAGGCGTTGGTCTGGCCTGAAACACACACAGTCCGTTAATGCAGTGTAATTATTTAACTATATGAAAACACTAGAGTGGTTGTGGATTCTGTTGGTTACCCTGCCAGATCAACCCTCCATTAATGTAGACCTGGACGGGATAGGTGGGATGAAGAGGCTGGTGATAATGGAGGATGAAGACGTAACGGCCGAGAGACTGGACACGAGCAGAGTACACAGCTGCATTCTGGGTAAAGAAGAGGTAATAGGAAACTAATACAGGAAGCAACTGTAAAATTATTATTGTTATTCTTAGAACAAGGCAACATCATCATCATCAGCAGCAGCAACTTCTATACCTGGAGCGAGTCCAGATGCATGTGGTGGTTGTTGTCTGCTCCAAAGGGAGGTCGGACCTCTGCCATCCAGACTGGCTCATCTGCAGGAGACGCCTGAACGGGCTCCTCCTGAGTAGATGAGCTCTGGCCCTCCTTCAGAACCAGAGAGTCAGACGGTGTCTGGAAGCGGGAAGGGACACAGGAGGAACTGGGACAGGACGTGGAAGAAGATGTTAGCATTCAGAGCATGATGTCAACAACTGTACAGTGTCAGTGTGTCCCATTACCTCTCAGGGGAGAACTGCCCATGAGTGCTGATGCAGTGGACTTTAGGTTCAACATACTCCATAGTAAACAGGTCTCTGGGTACCAAGTAGACTTTGTGCTGAAAACAATGAAAAAAAGGTTTTGCTGAAGAAAGGTTCAATATTTTTTGTCCCTCATTTTAGAAAGATTCATTACACACATACTGTTTCAAGCCTTGATTTCTTGTCATTTTGATCATTCCGGCTTACAGAGAACGAAAACCCAAAATTCAGTGTCTCAGAAAAGTAGAATATTGTGGAGAGGTTAAATATTGGAAACTCCTTATGTCACCCTCTGATCAGCTAATTAACTCAAAAGACCTGCAAAGGTTTCCTGAGCCTCTAGATGGTCTCTCAGTCTGGGTCAATAGGAGACTGCTGACTGGACAGATGTCCAGAAGACAGTCGTAGACACAATCCACAAAAAGAGGAAGCCGCCAAAGGTCATTGCTGAAGAAACTGATTGTTCACAGAGTTCTGTATCCAAGCACAGTAACAGGAAATTGAGTAGAAGGAAGAAATGTGGTAGGAAAAGGTGCACCAGCAACAGGGAGAACTGTCAAGCAAAATCCATTCAAGGATATGGCGGAGCTTCATGAGGAGTGGACTGAGGCTGGTGTTGGCGCATCAAGAGCCGCTAAACAGACAAATACTAGACATGGGCTACAATTGTCCTATCTGGGCTGATGAGAACCAGAACTGGACTGTTGCTCAGAGGTTCAGAATCCATGTTGCTTAAAGTTCAGTGTGACGTTTCCACTGTCAGTGATGATCTGTGGTACCATGACATCTGGTTTTGGTCCACTAGATTTTCTGAAGTCCACAGCGCTACCATCTACCAGAGCTTTTCATGCTTCCTTCTGCTGACAAGCTTTATGGAGATGATGATTTCATTTTCCAGCAGGACTTGGTCCCGGCCCACACTGCCAAAGACACCAAAGGTTGGTCCAATGACCATGATGTTACTGTGCTTGCTTGGCCAGCAAACTGGCCTGACCATAACCCCTATTGAGAATCTATGTAGTATCGCCAAGATGTAGGGAGGAGACACCAGAACCAACAATGCATATTTTTCTTTAAAATATGCTTCTTTTTTTATCTGACGTAATCTAATTATCTGAGACGCTGAATTTGGGGTTTTCATTCTCTGTAAACCATAATCATATTTACAAGAATTGATGGCTTGAATTATTTACTGTGCATAATAAATCTATATAATAATATATACATTGGTCCTTTAGGTAATCCCCCCACATGCAAATAACCATATTTAGTTTGTTATTTCCCATCATGATGTGACAGGAGAAAGACTCTCACCAGAAAGAAAGAGGCACGCTCAGAGGAGAGCTGGATCTCGGTGTCAGCAGGCAGCGAGAAGACAGCCACCCTGTTCTGTTCATCGATCGCCACGACTCGACACAGGAAGCTGCACAAAGCACACAAAGCAAATGCAGACAGGATGATGAAGAGGTGCTGAAAGAACTGCCAGATGGAGCGCAAACAGTTTCAGTAAACTGAGAGAAAGTGGAGAAATGTCAAGCAATAGTCTTTGTGTTTGTTTGTTTGTTTGCACCCTCATGTTATCTCATCAACACTCAGCAATTAGCTAAATGACAGATTTCCTATCAGCATGAAGACCTTAACTATGAAGGCAAAAATGTCATAGTTTTATACATCCCAGATTTTATCTCGTTTTTAAGATTTCCACAGCTCTCCGTGCAACTGTCCAAGGAGCAGGTTGGCTTTCAGCAGGGTTGGGGAACAGGGGATCAGATCTAGACATGGAAGCTTAATTCTGGTCCACGTCTGTTTTTTACAGGTTTATATCATTAAAGAAAGAGCTGCTTCCAGAGTCTTGGAACTGGGCCGAGCTTGTCGGGACATCACCAGGGCTGTCCCGTGTCATCGTGTCACGGGACAGCCCTGGTGAAGGTGGAGCAGAAGAGTCGAGTGAGAAGTGGCTACTCTGAGAGTAAGATCATGGTCCTCAACTGGAAGAAAGTTGTTCCGCCCAGAGGAGCTCAGTCTTCCAGGAGGAAAGTGAAGTAGATCTCCTCAGGGTTGATTGAAGATTTGATTAAGTTCTGGTCATTTCCCTTTGATAACCTCGTACCAGCTGCCTTTAGGGGCCTATAGAGCCCTTCAGAGAAAGTATTGGATCTAATACCTCTGTGGTCCAGTTCCAGATAAACAGGAATGAGAGAGTTGGGTGGACAGACAGACAGAAGTAATGACAGATGTTTGCCTTCACCTGAACTTGCAGTGCAGGAGGGTGACTTGGTGGCGGTGCGTTTGTGCTCGAGGTGAGTTGACGGCGACAGTCAGAGTTTGTGGCAGCTCTTCTTCACTGGAGTATTCAACCACCAGAACATAGTCTCCAGGAGAGACCAGACGCCCTCGCAGCTCGATGCTGATCTGGAGCAGAACAGGAACATAAATACTTCTTCCACATGTAAAATATAAATGAACAAATGATCTGTGAGTTCTGTTACATCCAATCCGCTGCAGACGGCCATGTCAGGATGACGCAGCGTAACCTTCTCAGTGGGGCAGGGGCGTGGCAGATGGTTGTCATGGCGGCAGTTAGCATCATTTCCAGAGATGGAGGGGAAGGAGTCCAGAGACAGGTATGTGTACAGCAGACAGCTGGACAAATACATTAAAAACACTTTAAAGGAACAGGTTTCTAGAATCTGTGAAGAACGATGTGAAAACAAAAGAGCTAAAATTATTTTATCTTATCTAATTTTTATGGTTTACTGAGATGATTTATACCATTCTGATGAAAATACAGCCTTCATCTATTCTGTACTATGGCTTGACACTGAAATTAAGGTTGCCTGAATATCAGTATACAACAGACATAATCTATTTACCATACAAGGCCCTTTGACCCCTGGGGTTCGCTCTGTGATTGTGGGAAAAATAGGAAAGCTCATCATATTTAACCGAAATAAGCTGCTTCTAGTCTGGTTATCAGAGTAAAAATATCTGCCGAACAATTTCTGTGGGTAAAAGAAGTTAACAATGGCGTAAAACTCTAAATGTCCCAAAGTGAGCACAAAGATCAGTTCATCTAGTCGGTTAACAACTAAAGCAACTGCTGGAGGTCTACCAGAGCAGATCTAAGCAATGACCCATCCAGAATCCGTATCTGATCAAGAAGTAAGCAACAACGTATTTAAATAAAAGGTCATGCAAATACAAAACAATCCCTCTGATTAACAGCGTATTTAAAATAAAAAGTTATTCAGATAGTACATGTTTTAATCAGATGGCAAGTCAGAGCATGTCTGCATCAAGCTTTATTTACGATAGTCTTGCTTTGTTGGGTTATTAGAACTATGAAGCTAAATCCCTCTTTTAAGGCAATACCATAAAATACAAACCTTAAACAGGAGTACATTTATTTCATGGGGAATAATTGTGTTTAAGAGAATCACCAGGGGAAAAGTTGTTGTTAACACCAACACTGGATTTAAAATGCATGTACCTGAAGCATTTCATACATCTAGATTTATGTGATTTAGGGTTGATTAGAGTGTTGAGGATCTTGTAGTTAATAATTCATGACTTCATACTTTGGGTTTAACTAACACATAGGCCCATTGGTCTTAGCCACTGTTCAAAATAGGAAAGACAAGTTGTTTATTTAAGGAAGATGTACGTGGATCTTTTTGAATCAGGATATATTGACAAGAAAATAGGCATATATGCCCTTAAATATAGTCAGAACAAAATGTAAAAATCATTAAAAAAACTGGTACTGGACCCGCGTTCATGCTGCCGCCTGGCAGAGGGAGGATGATGGTAAAGGAAGTTAATAAATCTCCAAAGCTCACTGTTAGAGAACTGCTGGAAAGAGTAACATGTTACAGTCACAAAGTCTCCAAAACAACCAGTAGGTTCCATCTGCATGCTAACTGGTTGCTTGGAAAAGCTGTTTCTCTCCTACCATCACAAACACACAGATGTGGGAATTTAACTGTAAGAGTTGCTTTGGTCAGATGAGTTGCAGTTTGAGGTTTTAACCGCGGAAAAATCTCCAGGCAAATCTGGCATGAAACAAAACAATGAATCTGTGGAAGAGCACCTCATGCTCTGTGACGCTGTGGGCCTGTTTCTGTGTTTATTGCTCCAGCTTTATGTTCTGTTTTCTCCTTTTATTTTTTGAGTCTGTTCCCTGGGCCTGTACCAGATAGCAGCATCAGTGGCTCAGCGATCAATCTGGTCAAATATCACTCTGGATACCTGATCAGCCCTGATCAGCTGATTTTTGCTCATGCTAGCTAAACAGATCGCTCGTTCCCATTATAAAAAACAAAAAAATCAAATAATATTTACTTCTGGCTGCTTTCAGGTACAGAGCTGTATGTGCAGGGGTCAGTAACCCTTATCTGCAGGATGGGAGCTTCATAGTAGGCACTTGGCAGCAACACCAGGTAGTCCTGGAAGTAAACAACAAAGGTATGAATTAGGGTTTGACGATATGGACAAAATGTTATCACAGTACTCAGTGTTATGTATTATGTCATCAATAAAAGTAATGATAAAAGGCATTTTAATAAAATCATTCTAGTATTTTTGGCTTAAATCTGTTACTGTATGCAGTCAAACAGGCTGCATACTATATAAACATCTTAAATTCTTCTATAAATAAGTTACATTAAAGGGGTTCAGATCTATCTCTAAACAGAATAACTGCATTCAATAATACTTTAAAACATTTGGTTTTGATGCTGTCCTGGAACCAGTGGTTGAAAGATGGTTCCAGTATCAAAGCAGCATCGCCAACCACGCTGTCAGTTTCTGGAGTTTGCAAACAGAGTTTATCATTACAACTATTAATCCAAATTTTATTTTGATTATCTTTTTTCCGGATAACAATAAATGATACGATAATCGCCCATCCCTAGTATGAACAGGGGTTTAATAACTTATAGGGAATTCATAAACTGATCTTCATCTTGTTTTGATGAGGTTATAACAGATCCAGGGGGTGAAGCAAACCTTGCATACTTGCAGTCTTGACGGTGCATGTGCCCTCCACCATTCTGTGCTGATGACTCATTTGCATATTTGCTAAACAGCACATATGTAGTGTAATGTATTTTACCAGCAATATTCCCTCAGCTTCTATAATCACGGTCCAGGTTCCTGGGTTTAGGACGAAGGGCTCCACAAAGTTGTTCTGGGGGACATTGACGAAGGTGGGCTGCACACTCGGTGCAAACACGATTTGCTTGGACTGTTCAGAACCTTAAAACACAAACGTTGGGCATTTTTGGATCAGGCACTGAAACTCAGTCTCTGTTAGATACAGAGGTACACAGCAGAAAGTGACTGTAAAAAACAGCAGGAGAAAAACTTCACTTTAATCAGTGATATGTTGGAAAAACTCAAGCAAACATCAGGAAGCATCAGCACTGCTAATCTCTTGTTATTGGTGAAGACATACCTCTGCGATTGGCCTGATAGGCTGTTATTTTACCATTGGATGTGACCCCCTCAGAATTGACATATCTGAGGATAAATCGCGTCAGATAGACGTCTGCCTCGCTCACATAAATCTGGAACTGGACTGCAGTCTACAAGGACCAGGCCCAAGGTGAGAAAGAAAATACATTAAGTCTTAATGGTAAACCTCTGAGATCTCTACTGATCTGTGGCCCTGAAGAGGAACATACATGGAGTTTACAGACAGAAAGAGAAGTCACCACCAAGATGTTTCCTTAGCCAGCCACCAAGGCAAACACACATCCTACTTCTGTCACACCAGACAGGAATAATGAATGACAAACAGGTGGAAAAGAACCTGTTTCCAGACAGGAATGATGCTGTTTGTCCACTAAAGTTGGTTAAAATCACAATTTTTTCTATGTAGGATTATCTGAGCTTTGATTTGGAGCCAATCACAAACAGAAGCCATGATATTTCTCCTACGTGAAAACTCTTTGCAAACCTTCATTCAACATCATTCCAGCGTAACATTGCTGTCAGTGATCATCTGCTGAACGCGTACAAACCTGATCGTGGCTAAATGCGCACATAACTGATCAAGTGCGCACAGCCTGTAATCACATATCATGCAAGAGACCCACTGTGCTTTGATGTTGATAATAAAATTAATAGAAAAGAATTATAATACAGATTAAATCCTTCATTTGCAAACTGGATGCTAAAATCACTTCTTAGCAGGTGAAAAATCCCCATTTAAAGGCAGGTTTTCCATGTGGTGACAAAGACAGTGTATGCTTTAACCTTGTCACTAAAAACACATTGCATTATTGACAGTAACGTTACGTCATTGCAGGGCAGTCGGAGTTGGATCAGTTTGATTATGTTGTTTAAATGTGAACATATGCCAGGGGAGGGTTTTGTTTATGCAGTTAAAAATTATTTTTTGTCACCAAAAAACTATTTAAACAGTCAAACACATTGTATATCAATAAATAATGGCAAAACAAACAAAACGAATTTAGTAAAAATTGGGAAATAATTTAGTTTACGTACATAAATGTTCGATTTAACTTTTTTGCAGGACAGTTATGTGATGCTATGTTTTAAAATTAGTAAAGCTATAACATACTGATTGCAAACTCCTACAACAATCTATTTTTATGTTGCTAATATTATGTTCAGGCTTAAATTTTGTGGCTCTTTATGATAAACTCCAAACTCTTCAAACATATACTCTCAAAAAGACAACAGAATCTGGTGATTCTCCGAAAATAATTGAAAGATCAAGGGAGACAAATTAATTCACAGACATATTTGTGTTTTATATTGTTAATATTGATTGGCCAATTTGTTGCGAGTTACATTAAACAAGATTAGAGAAATAATCTCATCAGGGCAGGGCAGACAAACCCTCCTGTGAGTAGCACAACAAAAGTCAACTAACTGTAACAGTCCAGAACAGCAAAGGCCGAATGGAACAGAAGGAAAAAATCAGCAACCGGATCATTTATAATGATGCAGTGTAACAATCCCTGCATATTTCTAGCAACACAGCAGAGGATCTGCTTGCTTCTCCTCTTGTTCCAGCCAGTAGCACACGCAATTTCCTCATTTAAATAGGGCGGTCTGCACCTGTATTGCACCTGTTATCCATTGCACGCACAATCTTTGAGAATCGCACGTAACACACCCACTTATTGCATGTGCAATTTTTTTATAGTACACACAAATTAGCACCCTCTTGGGATCTTTGAAGATCATGCCGTATGAGGAAGAGGAGAGGTTAATTCTCCTTTTCTAAATGTGGAGAGAAGTGAACAAAAAACAGAACAGCACATTTTTCCTCTTGATAGCACTTACAGTTACCACAGAAGTAATTCCAGCTGTCCTCTATGACTGACACCCTGCCCCGAACAGGAGAACCACCCCAGTTGCTATAGCGCAGCACCACACGGAAGAGGTCCGGAGAGGTTACAAACACCGACACCAGCACTTTGGACTGCCAAGGAAACAGCAAGCAAGGCAAGAGGGGAAGATGGGACAAGACAGAAAAACAGAGGAGCCAAAGGTTATACAGCCTGAAGACCCGACAGATAAGAAGATAGCAAAACATTACGAGAGAAACTAATTCAAGGAGGAAGACTGAGGAAGTCACCGATACAGACCAAAGGCTTCATACAGGAAGCTCTTTCATGCTGACTCCATTTCTCTTTGGAGACCCACTTTTTAGGACAAACTTTAATTTGTCTCCAGAAGGTTTAGACCTCCCTAGAGATGTTGACAAAGACAGTTACCTGAAAAAGTGGAAAACTGACAACCATTAAACTGAATTCAGCAGAAAGCAACTGATAAAATATTTTTAAAGATTCACCGTTTGTGCTGAAAGGTAAATCTACCAAAGAGAAATGCCCAACATTTGTTGATCTTGTTTCATTAAGAGAAAGCAATGAAAGACGGGCCACAGTCACCTTAATATATAAAAACATTAATTATAATAAGAAGTAACAGAAACACGCTTTAAATATAACAAATAAAAGCAGCTTCATGAGAAGACAAAAGTAAGGCAATTTGCAATACTGAACTCGTATATCCAACAAGGTGAATACTGTGCATCAAAGGTCAAACCTACCTGAATCTGGGACATCTGAGCATAACCTCTCCAGCTGAAGTCTGCAAATTCCAGAAGGTTGTAACCAAATCTCACCGGTCGACCATCCAGCATGGTTCCCTCCTCAATCTCAAACTTTAAATGGTGGAGATCTGGAAAGTAATGATCTGGACGAGGTCTGCAAACAAAAAAACAAGCAGGTCTACACTAGAACTGTGTAGTTACAGAGTTGCTGCAAAGAAAAGAGACGATAAAAAGGCCTCACGGAGCAGAACAAGGAGGATGAGTGGGATACAAAACGGTCTTTAAAAGTGATGCGGATGATGAGGGTGATGATTAGATGATTTTTGAAGGTATGAGTGGGATAGTAAAGAAAATGAGGATGAGGACGATGAGTGGGATGAATAAGGGTTGTAAGGAGGATGACTTTGAAGGAAAGTGGTTATAAAGAAGGATTAAGAGATTGGATGGGATGAAGTGATGTCCTTAAAGTGATGAGGCACCAGGGAGATGAGTAAGGATGGTCGGTCTAGAATAAAAGACTATCTGCGCTGCAGGGGTCAGCCCTGATAAGTTAGCTTGCCAAATGATTAGAGAGGTGGTTTAGGTGTGACCTCTGAAACAACTTCATTGAGCACTAAAACAGAAAGTACCAGGTCTTCATTAAGATTCACAGTTGGTGTCACTATGCATTTATGAAAAAAGGCATGCAACTGTCCCAGGTTTGTTAGACTCACAGGTTACACCTTGGGCCCTCCACGTTGGGTCTACAATCACACTGACCATTTCGTTGGCCACAAAACTGACCCACTGAGCCCCCAATGTCACACTGGCAACCTAAAATAAACACACAAATCCACATTAGCAACCAGCTAATGTGTAAAAGGAAAACCTTCACGTCTTCATGAGGACGTTTAGCTAAAGAAAACTCACCCTGGCAGCCAAAGTAATTGTGATCCTGCAGGTTGTAGGAGCCGTCTTTGCAGGTGGAGCACGTTCCGCTGCAGACGTTTGGCTTACAGTGACACTCACCAGTTTCCTGCCAAGCACAAAAATCAAGTTATGATCCTTACCTCCACTAAATATTAATAGCTCTTACTACAGAACCTCTGCCAACGAGATGAACCATTTCTTATATACACCTTATCAGGCAGGTTCTAGCTTATAAACCCATACTGTTAAGAATCAAAGCACAAAACTGAAGTAACATCTTAGAGAAGAAATTTAGTTACTGTGGATATAATTCAAGATTAAGTGCTGATTTTTACTGGCGATAACTATTTGGATAAGTCTAAGCATGGCTTACATTTTCTAAATTTCATTCACCCTAAAAACTCGAAACATCAAGCCTGAAACCTGGACTTTCAAATCCACATGACTTAACGTCAAAAACCAGCAACCAGTGATCACAAAATCCACACGATGAATATAATTGGTTAAAGTTACGTTTTACTTCAGAACAGGATCAGGAACAAAACTAATTATTTCAAGTTTTGTGTGGTTAGGTGCTAATGCTCATCAGAAGATTTTGTTAAATATTAATTGATGAGGTAATTAGTATACTTCTATTATAGGTGGGATGAAATTAAATGAATTTTAACAAAGAACAAGGAGGATGAAGGGCTTCGAAATAAAGTTTAATTACTGATATTTGACTGTTACTGAATAAGGCTGGACAAGATATCGACATCGCAGCATCAGTGAGTGTAATATTTATATCACAAATGACTATTGTCTAATTTATTCCCAGTGTTATGAACTTGTATTTTTCATGCTAATGTAATATTTAGCCAGCTGGACAAAGTCTCACAGCATCAGATAATCACAACGGACACTAATGACAAAATGCTAAAGGTCACAGAGTGATGGTAGTACAGAGGAGACAGAAAGGAAAGAAGGAAATAGGCAAATTAACATTATTCATTGGAAGCATCAAAGGCTTTCCAACTCCAATGAGTTTTCCATTCATTTATTCATCTTTTTCCACTGAAAACTTGTCCATTCTGGAAATTATTATCTTTGATACAGTTGCCTCAAATTTCAAACCCAATCTTTAAAATCCTTGTTTTCCTAAAGCTTTTCCAACTTTTAAAGTTTGGAAATCATCTTATGGTAAAGGAAAGGCGTGAAACAAACTGAAGAAGACTTCAGTTTCACTACAACTCTGGAGATATTTCCAGAGAAGGAAGAAATGTTTATTTCACCTGGACACACTCGGCAACACCACTCAGGGTCCCTGCGGTGTTACACTCACAGTCTGCATGAGAAACCAGAAAACAGTGGTTAGATCCATTGGCTGCAGTCATACATAAAATATATCTGTGAGGTTTATGTCCTACTGGAGCATCCATCAGCAGTATCAGGGGAGAGGTTCCAGTACAGGGGTTTACATCTGTCACAAGCTGGGCCCTCGACGTGAAGACGGCACTCACACTGACCCTGCATTCAGGAACAGATCTATTAGTTAATCAATAAAAGAAAAACCTACGTTTTATAAAACATGAGAGAAGCAACAAACAAGACTTACTACAGGTGGCAGCACCACATTCTGAACAGATCCGGCTGGGTGACACATACCAGCTTTCAATAGCAAAGAAAAACACAGTGAATCACTCAGTGGTCATCAGATTAACAGTGTCAATATCTGATCACTGGGTCACAATTTATGGTACCATGTTGTCAGAAACTGTGAAACTGAGATTAATGAAAATATCTTCAAAGATTCACCTACAAGATATTCAGATGTATTTAACATTTACTGCAATATTTCAGTCTCTAGCAACAAGATGTTTATTGCAGCCTCTGGACCACACCTACACACTTTACAGCCAGTAGGCACTAATTATTTGCCTGTTTTCCTACCTTGACAGTTGGGAAAGCCATAGGAGCCGTGTGCACAGTTGTCACATCTCAGCCCCACCACGCCAGGCAGACACGTGCACTGTCCCGTCGGCTGGTCACAGCTCGTGTAGCGGGAACCCTCTGGGGAACACTGGCAGGCTGGAGACGAAAACAGGAGTTAGCGACACATTTACACAGGCTTCTAAAACAACACACTTTAAATGCTTCTGGCTTACGTGTGCAGCTCGGGTAGCCATAGTAACCGGGGGAGCACTGGTCACATGATGCCCCACTGTAGTTGGGTCGGCAGTGGCAGATACCGGAGACGGTGCAGCTGGTGTCGAATGAGGTGCGAGGATCACAGGAGCACTCTGGGAAAGAAAAATATTCAAACTAAGATGAAGTGCAGCAAACTTTGTACTGATTGCTTCAATATTTTTATTTTATTTTTACTGATAAAACATTGTAAATATTAACTATTTAAGGGTTTAACCATGGACCTAGTTGGGTGTTTTAACATGACGATGATCACACGTCAAATTTGGTTCTGGGATGGATGAAGCAGGTTAGAAGTAAACCTCTGGGATGGAAATGACCTCATATTCTGGTGAAAATCTATAAACAATGCTTAAAGTATGGCCCACGCCTGGAAACCGAACAGATTAAATGAACTCCATCAAACCCAGCCAGAATTATGCCAGAAATGCATTGATGGCGTCAACATGCAATTAAGGTGCAACATTTACTCTCATAATAAGGAGACTGTAGGTTTTTGAACCTGTATGTATAAAACTGATCCCAGGTTGAAGAAAGCTTTCAACTGAAATGTTGTGAAAAATCAGTGCATGTCAGTTATTGCCTTGGTATGCTGTATAATCATTTGACTCAGACAAATATTGAATGATTCTCACACTGATGTTCCTGATGAGTGGATGTCAACTTCTGACCAAAACTACTCCAGAGGTAAAGTTCTCCAGGTCTTTTACCTGACATTCAGCCTCAGATCATCATGCATAAATGTTGAGATAGCAGTAATAAGTTCTTCCTTCGGTTAAAGTGGTTTTATGTCCTGTTTTATCTTCTAGAAGGGACTCTGTTACACCTAGCTGTTGGAAAAGTGCTGTTTTAATACAGTTTGATTGATTCATCCACAGTTCATCCTTGCTCCTCTGGGACTGTGTGACCAGTTATCTGCAAACTTTACAACAGGACACATGCAAAAGAAATTTGAGAAGGAGCCTTTCTTCTTGGCTCCTTTTTCAAACATTTTTATGAATCAACGTGCCACTTCATAAAATCTGGCCCAAGGTTAACTGCTCCCATATGTGCAAGTCACATTAAATTAGTGATGACTAATACGTGCACTGGATCTGACATGTGATTGATTACCTTGACAGCTGGGATAGGAGTGGAATCCTGATCTGCACTGTTCACAGCGAGGACCCTGAAACTCTGGTTTACAGAGACAGCGGCCGGAAGCATTGCAGCGCTCAGGAAGAGAGCCGACCGTGCTGCAGCCACACACTGCAGAGAGAGGACAGACATCAGGTAGAATCCAGCTGTCTTACAACTAAGGGAGAACATATGAAGAATAACTGCTGTGTTAGCAGCTTTCATACCCAAAACGGATTAATTGTTTAATAGTTTTAAAATGTATTGTTGGATGTGATTTATTTTCAATATTTGTGCTGTTATGCATAATTGCATTAATCAGAAATCCAACCTAAACATAATGTTCACTTTAAGCATGAAATACATATAAAACAGGCCCTGTGATCACATCAGGCTCAGAATGATCTCTCTGCAACAATTAGCCAATTAAAATCTAAAAATATGATCACAAAGAAAGATTGATGCAGCTTCCAGGTTGAGAAAGCAAAGCTAAAATCATGCTTTTATTATAAACACAAAGATCAGCATCCAGAAGGGATGATTTAATGGAAATTAATTTAGTCCACATGCGGACCAGGTATGGACATGTCAATAATTAGATTTGCAAGCAACTGCTATGTCTATTATGGGAAGCATGGTTGGAGCAATGGTGTTTGATGAGGCAGTTGGAGGAACATCAGAACAGAGAGCGAAAACCAGCAGACACAGAAGAAGCCTCACAGATACATTAGGCTGCATTACCAGAACTTTATAGAGTTTGATAGGGATCACATTGTGGGTTTGCATGAGTTCAGGTGGATGTATCCTGTAACTCCTGTAACTGATGGATGATTCAGCTTCCTCCTGTAACAAACTGCTCGGCTCATGATGATTTCATCATGCCCTCTGATGCACGGTTCAGACATGCTTGCTGATTATGAACCAAATCATATCCAAGTCAGAGCCCTGGTTCTGAGTCCGGTCTGGAAATCTATTTCTAAGATAGTTTTCCATTTACCTTGAGTTAGCAAGGTTACCATGGAAATTAATAGACCAAGAGCTACATTACTAGTTTATTTAAACAGTTCTCTGATTTTTCATTCCCCTAACGTGTGAAAATTTAGGTCTGGCAAGACCCAGAGTCAAAAAACAAGAACAAAAAGTCCCAAGGAGGAGGAGGTGACTCACATTGGCAGAGGGGGTAGTTGAAGTAACCAGGCGCACACTGATCACAATGGTAACCTTGGAAACCGCTCCGACACATTCCATGACCAGTCATCAAGTCACATGACCCATCCAGACAGCCCGGACCCAAACACTGACAGACTGGTCGGAAACACAAACACAGACTGAGACAGACACAACAGCACCAACACGACAAACAGAACCAGGAACAACATTCCTGCAGCAATAAATCAGTTAAAGAAAAAATTTAACAGTTATTACAAAACTTCCCTCATATTTCTGTTATCTGAGACTGAGCATCTACCTTTAACACATCTGTTCAAATGAGACATTAAGAATCTTTAACTAAAAAACCTCTGGTGGATGGATGATGGATGGATGATGGATGGATGGATGGATGGATGGATGGATGATGGATGGATGATGGATGGATGGATGATGGATGGATGGATGATGGATGGATGATGGATGGATGGATGATGGATGGATGGATGATGGATGGATGATGGATGGATGATGGATGGATGGATGGATGATGGATGGATGGACGGATGGATGATGGATGGATGATGGACAGATGGATGGATGATGGATGGATGATGGATGGATGATGGATGGATGGATGGATGGATGATGGATGGATGTTGGATGGATGATGGATGGATGATGGATGGATGATGGACGGATGGATGGATGTTGGATGGATAGTTGGATGATGGATGGATGGATGGATGATGGATGGATGGATGTTGGATGGATGGATGGATGATGGATGGATGGATGGATGATGGATGGATGTTGGATGGATGATGGATGGATGTTGGATGGATGATGGATGGATGGATGATGGATGGATGGATGATGGATGGATGGATGATGGATGGATGATGGATGGATGGATGATGGATGGATGGATGGATGATGGATGGATGGATGGATGATGGATGGATGGACGGATGGATGATGGATGGATGATGGATGGATGGATGGATGGATGATGGATGGATGTTGGATGGATGATGGATGGATGATGGATGGATGATGGACGGATGGATGGATGTTGGATGGATAGTTGGATGATGGATGGATGGATGGATGATGGATGGATGGATGTTGGATGGATGGATGGATGGATGTTGGATGGATGGATGGATGATGGATGGATGGATGGATGATGGACGGATGGATGGATGATGGATGGATGTTGGATGGATGATGGATGGATGTTGGATGGATGATGGATGGATGGATGTTGGATGGATGGATGATGGATGGATGTTGGATGGATGATGGATGGATGGATGGATGATGGACGGATGGATGGATGATGGACGGATGGATGGATGATGGATGGATGTTGGATGGATGATGGATGGATGTTGGATGGATGATGGATGGATGGATGGATGTTGGATGGATGATGGATGGATGATGGATGGATGATGGACGGATGGATGGATGTTGGATGGATAGTTGGATGATGGATGGATGGATGTTGGATGGATGGATGGATGGATGATGGATGGATGGATGGATGATGGACGGATGGATGGATGATGGATGGATGGATGGATGTTGGATGGATAGTTGGATGGATGATGGATGGATGTTGGATGGATGATGGATGGATGGATGGATGTTGGATGGATGATGGATGGATGGATGGATGTTGGATGGATGGATGGATGATGGATGGATGGATGGATGTTGGATGGATGATGGATGGATGGATGGATGTTGGATGGATAGTTGGATGATGGATGGATGGATGTTGGATGGATGATGGATGGATGGATGGATGTTGGATGGATGGATGGATGATGGATGGATGGATGGATGTTGGATGGATGATGGACGGATGGATGGATGGATGTTGGATGGATGATGGATGGATGGATGGATGTTGGATGGATAGTTGGATGATGGATGGATGGATGTTGGATGGATGATGGATGGATGGATGGATGTTGGATGGATGGATGGATGATGGATGGATGGATGGATGTTGGATGGATGATGGATGGATGATGGACGGATGGATGGATGTTGGATGGATAGTTGGATGATGGATGGATGGATGTTGGATGGATGATGGATGGATGTTGGATGGATGATGGACGGATGGATGGATGTTGGATGGATAGTTGGATGATGGATGGATGGATGGATGATGGATGGATGGATGTTGGACGGATGATGGATGGATGGATGGATGATGGATGGATGATGGATGGATGATGGACGGATGGATGGATGTTGGATGGATAGTTGGATGATGGATGGATGGATGTTGGATGGATGATGGATGGATGGATGGATGTTGGATGGATGGATGGATGGATGATGGATGGATGGATGTTGGATGGATGATGGATGGATGGATGGATGGATGTTGGATGGATGGATGGATGATGGATGGATGGATGGATGATGGATGGATGGATGGATGATGGATGTTGGATGGATGATGGATGGATGGATGGATGTTGGATGGATGGATGATGGATGGATGTTGGATGGATGATGGATGGATGGATGATGGATGGATGGATGATGGATGGATGGATGGATGATGGATGGATGGATGGATGTTGGATGGATGGATGATGGATGGATGTTGGATGGATGATGGATGGATGTTGGATGGATGATGGATGGATGGATGGATGTTGGATGGATGATGGATGGATGGATGGATGTTGGATGGATGGATGGATGATGGATGGATGGATGGATGTTGGATGGATGATGGACGGATGGATGGATGTTGGATGGATAGTTGGATGATGGATGGATGGATGTTGGATGGATGATGGATGGATGGATGGATGTTGGATGGATGGATGGATGATGGATGGATGGATGGATGTTGGATGGATGATGGACGGATGGATGGATGGATGTTGGATGGATGATGGATGGATGGATGGATGTTGGATGGATAGTTGGATGATGGATGGATGGATGTTGGATGGATGATGGATGGATGGATGGATGTTGGATGGATGGATGGATGATGGATGGATGGATGGATGTTGGATGGATGATGGATGGATGATGGACGGATGGATGGATGTTGGATGGATAGTTGGATGATGGATGGATGGATGTTGGATGGATGATGGATGGATGTTGGATGGATGATGGACGGATGGATGGATGTTGGATGGATAGTTGGATGATGGATGGATGGATGGATGATGGATGGATGGATGTTGGACGGATGATGGATGGATGGATGGATGATGGATGGATGATGGATGGATGATGGACGGATGGATGGATGTTGGATGGATAGTTGGATGATGGATGGATGGATGTTGGATGGATGATGGATGGATGGATGGATGTTGGATGGATGGATGGATGGATGATGGATGGATGGATGTTGGATGGATGATGGATGGATGGATGGATGGATGTTGGATGGATGGATGGATGATGGATGGATGGATGGATGATGGATGGATGGATGGATGATGGATGTTGGATGGATGATGGATGGATGGATGGATGTTGGATGGATGGATGATGGATGGATGTTGGATGGATGATGGATGGATGGATGGATGATGGATGGATGGATGATGGATGGATGGATGGATGATGGATGGATGATGGATGGATAGATGGAAGGAAGGAACTTAAAACAATCCTGACATTTTAAAATGTTAAAGATTCAGACCCTAAAACACCAAGTTCTTGCTCATCTGTTTTGTGTTTGCCGAGTAACTAACTCATCTCTCACCCTGGCAGTTGAGGCCATAGAAACCCGGAGTGCAGGTGTCACAGTGGTCCCCGGTGAATCCAGGTTTACAGACGCAGGTTTGAGTCCGAGGATCCGGCCTGCAGGAGTTATCCACAGTACCTGCAGCGCTGCACTCACAGTCTGCATGGAAAATATGATCATATAGGTTGTTTTGTCATCTTCAATCTCAATTAAATTCATTCACAACCTGTAAAATATTAAAAATAGTGAAAAAAAAGTGAATTCTTGATCAAAGGAAAGACTGAATATTGGATAATGTTGGAAAACGGCCCAAACAGAGCTAACAGAGGACAGATGGTCTTATCAGAGTGATCAGTGCTTTTGGACCACCTTATCTCCTTCGAGCTACATTCTGCTCACACCAAGGTTTTCCCAAAACTCCCTCACATTTCTAAGTTCAACCAAAAACATCACAACTGAGCAGCTGGAGGGAAAACACTGCCGAGTCAAGGTCAGACATTTGCTACTGTTTCCAAAATACAAAGAGACAAAAACTCATTATTTTGTGTTTGTTTCAGGTTTCAATGACATGATTACATTGTAATCTCCAGACTAACCTCTCTGAACTTTTCTCAAATGAAAACTATCACAGCTAACTCACTATAGAGTGCTACAAAAAGTATTTACCCCCATACAAGTTTTTATTGTTGTTGCTTTGTTTTCACGCCTAAAGGTTACAGATCAGTCTATTCTTCATATCAGACAAAGTTAACCAGAGTAAACACAAGAAGCTGTTTTCAAATGATGATTTCATTTATTAAAGAATAAAAACTATGCAAACAAACTTCTACAACTCTGTGAAAGAAATTTGGCCCACTCTTCTTTGCAGAATAGTTTTTATTCAGGCGCACTGGTGGGTTTTCCAAGATGAACAACCTGTTTAAGGACATACCACAGAATCCCAGTTGGATTTAAGTCTGGACTTTGACTTGGCCAGTGGAAAACCTTAATTTTTACTGGCCAAGTCAAAGTTTACAGGTGGACTTGCTGGTGTGTCACCAGGAGCCGATGGGAAGACATTCCCATTTAGGATTTTCTAGTACAGAGCAGAGCAGAATTAATGGTTCTGCCAGTTGAAGCAGGTCGTCCAGGTCTTGAAGCAGTAAAGCAGACCCAGATCATCACACTACCACCAGCATGTTTGACTGTCTGGATGATGTGTTTTGTTGAAATGCTGTGTTAGTTTTACTCCAGACATAACAGGACACACACCTTCCAAAAAGAATATTTTCCCAAAATTTCCTTGAGGATCATCAAGATGTTTTTGGTAAATGTGAGACGGGTCAGCAGTGGCCCATTAACTCTCCTATGGAGGCTGTTTTTCCCAGTCTCTCTTTCTTATTGTTTAATCATTAACTCTGACAGAGGCAAGAGAGGCCTGCAGAGCTTTAGATGTTGTTCTGAGTTCTTCTGTGACCACCTGAATGACTTCAATTCAATTCAGTTTTATTTATATTGCGCCAATTCACAACACACGTCGTCTCAAGGCTCTTCACAAAGGGTTTGAATGGTGCGGGGTTGTTGGGGAGGTTAAATTAAACTACTGAGTGTTAGAGTTTGGCCATTTTAGAATTGGCTATGTGTAGCTGTACTAAGTAAAATAATAAACTGATAACATTTGTCCATGTAGAGCCCACTGAGGGTCATTGTTATACTAAAAACCACAAGGATTGGGGATACCTCCCTCTGTCAGACTGATTATAACCATTGGAAAAGAGAAGGGGTCATACAGGTAGCAGGAATGGAGGGTGTGTTTGGACTTCAACCATAACTGAGCCGGTTTAGGCTAAACCTGATTCCCCCTTACTCCAACCAACAGGGAGGGAGGAAGGCAGTGGTAAAAATAATTGGGGAGTGTTGTTTCCTGTTGCATTGTGTGAAAGGTGGGCAACTTTAAAATGGACTGAATTGTTGATGCTCTCTTGGAGTAATTTTAGTTGGTCACCCCACTCCTGTGAAGGTTCTCCATTGCTCCATGTTTTCTCCATTCGTGGATAATGTCTCTCACTATGATTCACTGGAGCCACAACACCTTAGAAAGGGTTTGGTAACCCTCCCACACTGATAGGCGTCAGTGACTTTGGTTATCATCAATTCTTGAATTTCTTCAGATCAGGCCATATTGTGTTGCTTTTTGAATTTTACCTACTTCATGTTGTCAGACGGGTTCTACTGAGGTGATTCTACAGGTCAGCTGGTAATCAGGCCAGTGTGTCAGTGGTGAAATTGAACTTAGCTTTTTAAAAATTGTGGTTAATTAAAGTGAATTTGTGATGACAAGGGGGGGCAATTATTTTTCACACAGGGCCAGAGAGGTTTGGATAGTCTTTATACCTTATTAAAAAAAATCATAATTTAGAAACTTCTTATTGTATTTCCTCTGGTCATCTTTGTCCAGTATTAAAATTTATATCGTGATGTGAAACATTTAAGTGTGACTTAAAAGTAAAAACTAAAGAAATCTGCAAGGGAGAAAATACCTTTTCACAGCACTACTTTACTACTATCACTCTTCCCACCAACCCATCTTCACTATATCCATTTTAATAAGTACCTAAAATATCTCTGTCCTCTTAAGTTTGTATATATTTGTACATTGAAAATATTTTTTTTAAATGAATGGAGGATTAGCTAGACGCTCCACTGAAATGGAGGTGACATGCCAGCATGTTAACCAATCACCTTATTCCTTCTTCTGTTCATAATTTACAAATCTGTCAACAAAATGAGCTTTTGAGCAAGTATGTATTAGTACATATCGGAATTAGAATCATTACCAGTATTTTGTGTTTTCCCTGTTTCGTTTCCTGTGGTTTTGTTATCATTTAATTGTTTGAATCAAGAGAAGAAAACTTACTGATGATCTCTCCAGCTGGTTTGGCCTCACCGTTGTTGTCATTGTTAGTAGGATCGGTGGGGGTGGCTGGTGAACAGACAACAGAGAAACGTTCCTAATGAAGTCTATTTCTTTTAAAAACTGTATCCATGAACAATGTTTTAGCAAATCTGAACATATGCAACACTTCAGGCATGGTTCTGTTAACTCACGGTAACACTGGGGAAAGTTAACAAAGCCGCTGGCACAGGCATCGCAGTTCTCTCCAGTGTAGTTTGGTTTGCAGAAGCAACGTCCAGTCAGATCCTCACAGGTGCCGTCTGTGAACTCTGAGTGACAGTTACAGGCTGGAGGCAAATAAAAGGGAAAGATGAAGAGGAGGGATGAAGCATGGTAACAGACAATCTAGACAAAGACTGTGCTCTGCATAGGAGAAATCTGATCTGAGACTCACGCAGACAAGCCAGAGGGGAGTTGATGGGATGCTCAGGTGACCTGTAGTAGGTGGGGATGCAACGCTCACAGTTGACTCCAGTGGTGTGATGCTGTGAAGGACAGTTTCTGTTAGCTTTACACCATTATAGCTTCATCGTTGACACAATAACTTCACATGTTTCTGGAGTCTGGACTACCTGGCAGTTCAGGCAGACCCCTCCTCCTCTGTGGTGTCTGTGGATGTCAAGACTGGCTCTTTGTCGGTCCACCTCAGGATCGTAGTAACAGTCGAAAGAGTGACGGTGACAGTTACAGGCTGAAAGGACCAATAAAACCATCTTTAATGTCAAAACAACAATGGGAAAAGACAGATGAACAGTACATTTTCTGGACAGTCTGAGATGCAGAGCTGGAAGGACTGAAACTGAAATGACGATAAAAAGATGTATGCATTGGAAATAACAAAAACTGATCTTTCACAAGGGTCAAAGGGCATTTCCAAACCTATAGTTCGATTCCTTTGGTCCAAATCAGATAAGGAGTTGCGACCCAAGCGAACGAGAACCTGTCACTGCAAACCAGAACCAAAATGTACCAAATGTAAACACAGGAAGCAGATGCTGTGTACCCAGTTAGTAGATTACACAGAACATTAAAAGATATCTTCAGCGTATTTCTGGTTCCCATTTCAGGTAACATTATAGGAAAAACATGCTGAATGGATTTTGAAAAGACAATTTGACAGTTGCTCAGGGTTTTAAGGTTTATGAAGATTTATTAGTTTGTGTTTTCCACCACATCCCACAATGCAACACATACCTAACTACGGCAGCTTTTGGCTGAAACTTGCAGTGTACAACTGGTAGCTGTGTTTGATCGAGGTTGGATCACATTTACACCATAAATGATCTGCTCTAGAGTTTGTTTGGAACCGTACCAAGACGCCCTCCTCCAAGAGGTCTCAGTACGGTTGTTTCTGTTCACGCAGCCCGCCAGCTGCTGGAGGTCAATTCTATTAAACTTTGAACAGTGTGGATGTCTTTACAAGCGAGTAGATCCACAGAAGACACAAATATGCACAGTCACACATGAACAACTATTCAAACACATCAAGCTGTAACTAAAATATTGGTATTCAGCTCAGGCATGAAGATGACTGATAACCAAGAGATGAAAATCAGAAAAGCAAGTGAAGGAGAGATGAAGCAAGGAAAGAGAAACAGGTTCAAAAGTTAGACGAAACCAATGAGAAACACAACAAAATACGAGTTACAACTTTAACTGTGGATCTTTTCATCAGTAAGCTCAGTGACGTGGAAAGCTGCAGCTCTGCTACTTGTGTCCTCTGGCCGGTGGTTCTTTTAGAGGTTCAGAGATCAGACACTGTTCAGGATCAAACATCTAAGCTGTGATTAAAACAACCGCACAGACTGCATGACTAACTGAATAAAAAATCAGGTTTCATCAATCATAAAAGACTTATTTCATGTCTAATCACAGGCTGGTGGAATCTCTTTGTTCACATATAATGAAGAGCTTTTTAAAGAGCTCGTTAGGGACTTTTTATAGGACTGGTCTCATCTGACTAACAGAAACATCAGCAAGTATCTATGTTTGATGTTCCATAGAGCATGATGATAGGCGCTTAAGAGGATCTAAACAACATGTGGTTCCTCTATGGAATAATTTGCTTGGTTCCAACTAATCATCAAACAACGTTTCTTCAGTTTGACACCTTTTGATTTGTTTAATCCACCTCTAATAATATTAAGGGAAGATAATGTGAATCCAGACCTCAGACGTCACATGTAAATGCATTAAGTTCCTCTGGATCTCAGCTAAAAGACAGACACATGAATGATTGAGAACCAGACAAACTCTCCCTCTTCTGATAGCAATTTGTTCTTATCTAGCTCTCAGTGTCTGAGAGGCGACGGCTGAATGGACCAGTTCTCCTCATCCTGAGTTTTCCCCCCGTCCAAAGAAGAGTGAAGAACCAGAGACAAACTTAACAGTGTGAGCTGCACCACAAACATAAAGATCAAGCGTCCACCTCTGAAGCACAGGAACTTCAAGACCATTTAGAGGGAAAGATTTTTGCAAACGTTTCCCTTTACTTCCATAGTACATTTTATTGCCTTATAATACTGACCTTTAGTGAACTTTCTGCCTTTGTGAAACCTACAATGACCTTTGTTAAATTTAACTGCAGCTTGGCTCTCAGACATTAACATAACCCGCGTGTTGATAACACCAATGTTACCCTGACAAACTGAAACAGGAGAGGATTTTAGGGTGGGATCAAAGCTTTTAGCTGACAACAAACAACACAAAGTGCTAAAAGTTAATTACAAGGATTTTATGTATGCTTAAAGTTGATCATTTGAAAAATAAAGTCTATTTTTAGATAAATATATATAACTACGAAAATGCTTTAAGGTTACAAGAGGCTTAAATTAAAAAAAAACAGATAAACAGTTATGGGTGCCATCAGAAACTAAATTTGAATTGAAAATGTATTTTATTGTATTGAAGTCATTTGTTAACATAACTTATTATAGATGCTCATTTGACTTGGTGATTAACATCCGGCAAGCTCATGTTGCTGCAGAGCTCCAGCTGAAAATGCTGTAAAGGAAGTTTAACCTGATGTGAAACGTAAATCGATGAATCTTTGTTTGATTAACCTGTGGCTATCCTCAAAGACCCGGATGTGTGACACAAAAACCTGAACTGTGGATCTGAAATTGAATTTTAGACCTGACAGTAAAAGTCGTCAAACTGAATTAATACAACAAATGAATGGTGAAATAATTTTCAAACCAATACATTTAAATTCAAAGTAAACAAATACATTGATTGAGTCTGAGCAATTCAAATTCAGTTCCCGATGGCACAAGTTTCTGACACCTGACTGTAACCAGCTTTTAAAAGAAGCTAAAGTCAACCTCCGATCAAAAATAGTTTGATATAAACCACAGTCATGGTATAGTTAACAAAAACTAATAAAAAAGTAGTTTGAAAACTATACCTGACACATGATTTTAAACCTTTTTAGCCTGAATTTAACAATCTCTCAGATTATTTGCAAAAGGAGATGAGCTCATTGAGGTTTTTACATATTTCTTCTTGCACATTTCATTTAAGGTCCCAGAACAGACTTTGACTGGGCCACTACGACACTCTCTTTATGTTGTAGATCTGCTGCTGTGTTTGGATTTATCATTCTGTTTCAGTTTGGACCAGGCCGACAGACATAACAAAACATCAGCCGACTCGTTGGAATATTGTTGTATGCCGAAAGCTTCATAGTGGCCTCAATGATAGTAAAGCTTCCCAGGTTCTTCGGTTGCAGAAAGAGCCCATATTATCAAATTAACATCAGCACCATATACATGTGCATGTGAGAAGGTCCAGCACCTGTTTCTGCTGAGCTTCATTAAATTAAAGCCAACTCATTCTGTTGAACCAACACATGAAACACATTACTGTGCAGGCCTCAGTGATCACACCTTCTCTGTGTGTGTCAGTGTGCACTGTGTTGGGCCCCACTCACGTTCGCATTCATTAGCGCTGTAGGTCATTGCAGGTTTCCACGGTAACTGGTTGTATCCGGGGCAACAGTGGTCACAGGAAACACCGCAGGTGTTATGCTGACAGTCGCACTGCAACCTGGAAAACAGCAATAAAGACAAAATGAGGACAAAAAAGCAGTTAAGGCTGCGGCGGCTCTTAGAAGTGGACTCAGACTCCACCATCAGCTTCCCTCTTAGGGTTAACAAAGTATTATTCTTTAATGTTTCATGTAAAAACAGGTAACTGATGCTGCAGCTCTGACCATGGTGGAAAAAAAAACAAACAATGGAGTGCAAACAATGAGAGCAGTAGAATAAAATCCTCCCAACAAAGAAGGAGTTAACCTTTTTCCTCAGTGGACAGAAGCTGACTGCTTCACCCTGGCCTCTAATTGGATTAGTCAATGAACCTCCTGCTCACAGAGTGTGGTCAAAACACAGCAGGACAGGAGACAAAAAAAACTTCACATTGCTTTTTTCATTACTCTGACTCATCGTCAGTCTGCAAAATACACAAAGTGGTCACGGAAAAGAGGAGGAAGTGTGATGAAGAGCAAAGTGGAAGAAAATCTGATTTTTATCACCTAATTGTAAAACTTTTATTTCAGACTGACATAAGGGAAACAAGTCTGTCAGTTAAACTGGAATGCTCTGGATTTTGAATGCCACATTATCTACACATAAACATAAAACCTTGATGTAGGTGAAGAAGATCAGAAACACAAACAATATGCTGCCAAAAGTATTCACTCATCTTCCCTCATGCACCTATAAAACCAGGTGATGTCCAGTTGTTGATCCAAAGTGTTTGATATGATGTCTGCACACCCTCTGCGACTAGAAGAGCTCCAACTCTTGTAGCTAGACGTTTCGTCAAGATTTAGGGGTGTGTTTATGGGGATTTTTGATCATTCTTCCAAACGAGCATATGTAAGGTCACACAGTGATGTTGGACGCTGAGGCCTGACTCACAGTCTCTTCTCTAATTCATCTTAAATGTGTTCAGTGAGTTTGATCTTAGGACTCTGTGCAGGTCATTAGTTCCCCAAACTATTCCCATAAAGTTGGGAGTATGAAGCTGTCTTGGTTTTAGAAGCATTAAGACTTCCTTTCACGGCAACTAAAGGGCCGAGCCCAACTCCTGAAAAGCAGCCTCGCGTTGTAATGCCCCCTTGACCAAACTTTACTCATAACACATTGCAGTCAGAGAAGTGCTGTTTACCTGCCAACTGACCCAGACTGGTCCATTGGACTGCCAGTGTCTTTACATCGCTTTGCATTGAACTTGATTAGGTTTCTTGGCCACTAAAACCCATTCCATGTGGATCTTCTTGAGCGAGTCTGAAGGCCACAAAACGTTTGGAAGTCTGTAGCTAGCAACTCTGTAGACAGTTGGTGACCTCTGTGCACCTCAGCATCTGCAGACCCCCCTCTGTGATTTTACATGGCCCACCAATTTGTTGCTGAGTTGCTGTTGTTCCCAACCATTTCCACCTTGTTCTAACACCACTAACAGTCAAGTATGGAATATTTAGTAGCGAGGAAATTTCATGATCAGACTTACTGCACTGGTTGAATCCTGTCATAGTACCACAAATGTTAGTAGAAGCTGTCTGCATGCCTGTTTGCTGGGTTAAGTCACCTATGAACATAGAAGTGATTAACACACCTAAATTCAAGGATACGGATAGGTGAGCGAATAAATTTAGGGCACTAAAGTGTATCTCCCGTTTCTTGCTGAGTGGCAGCTAAAAATCCCCTGCAACCCTGAGGCCTTGAACAGGATGCGCCAAAAACAATATTCTAAGCCTGGGTGTATTAAACATGCTTCTATTTTAGTAAAATGCTGCCTGCAACACCTGCATGCATGCCTGTGCTGATAACACGTTCACTCATTGTGTTTCAAAACGCTGACAGAGTTTCCATGTTTGTCTTCAGATCTGTATTCACTCAGCCTGTTTTACAAACCCTCCTCAGCTCCACTTCACCATTCTTTCTGTTCAGGAAAGGTTAGGGCTGGTTTACAAAATAGAATTTTACAAACAATTAAAAAGCATATATTCTTAGACACAGACTACAGTAGTTCTTTAAAACCCAATTCATCCTGAGGATAAAGTCCTCAAATGGGCCTAAATTCCATGTAACCTCTATATAAATTAATTTTTTCTTGAAATATTTTAAAGCAGTCTGTAGCTGTAGTTCTCTGGGCTTTCTGAATGTTTCCTCTTGCAAAGATGCTGTGATTCTTGCAGAATTAATAGCAAAGATTTTGGTTGGTTCCAACAGATAAAAAATATTCCTCTATCAAAAAAAAACTCGATTAGACATTGAGAAAGCCAGGACAGCTTTATGAATCAGGAATGAATTCTGGGTGGTCAACAGGATTGTAACGATACTCGGCTTATGAGACGAAACAAAACAATCCTGGGTTTACGAAACTGTGTCAAAAAAAAAAAATGTATCAATGTTTATGAGAAAATCCTCAATTCTTTCTTTCCACAAATAACAATGTCACAAATTGCAAACTGTGCTTTAAATAATCTGCAATCAGTGTAGGATAATTCCATATGTACTGGTTTTCAAGAAGGTCCCATTTTAAAACAAATTCATTTGAGTTTTCAGAAATAAGTAATTAATAGATCTTAAAGTATGTTTTAAAAAGCTCATTTTTTTCCATAGGTCAGGTAATTATGTGCCATCCAGATTCCTTAAATCCATAAAAACAGTCATTTTATTAGCAGCTAACAACTAGCATATCTCAGTATTCTTTCTGGTCTTATAAATCATTTTTATTTTTTCTGTCAATCTGTTTCTTTTCCTACAGAGTCCAATAATTTAAAAGTGGTGGATGATTCCCTGATGCTTTTGTAACCGAGTGTTTTCGTCCTGCTCTGTCAACACAACAGGGCAACTCAAAAACTACTTCCTGTCTTACTTCAAAATAAGAGTGTCATACAGAAACGACAGGGTGTTAAGCTTAAACACCCTTCACATCTTTCCACACAGGGTTCATAATAATAACAAAACTCTAACCTTCCAGACTGAACCACAACTAACAGCACCTAGATGGGTTTAAGCTTCATTCTGTTCGAGTCCATTCGTATTGATGTTGCTGCATCACCTTCAGTTCAGCATCAAAGCCATGTAAGGTGAGGTCACATCTGTGTCAGCCATTAACTTATATGTGAATTTAAATCTGAACCTCAGCGTAAGGAAGGTTATAGTATGTTAGCGGACTGATTGGTTATCATGTGATTCTAAAATACTCGTCTTCCGCTTATCCGGGACCGGGTCGCGGGGGCAGCAGACTCAGCAGAGATGCCCAGACGTCCCTCTCTCCAGACACCTCCTCCAGCTCCTCCAGGGGGAGCCCAAGGCGTTCCCAGGCAAGCCTAGAGACATAGTCCCTCCAGCGTGTCCTGGGTCGTCCCCTGGGCCTCCTCCTGGTGGGACGTGCCTGGAACACCTCCCGAGGAAGGCGTCCAGGAGGCATCCGGTATAGATGCCCGAGCCACCTCAACTGGCTCCTCTCGATGTGGAGGAGCAGCGGCTCTACTCCGAGCCACTCCCGGATGGCCGAGCTCCTCACCCTATCTCTAAGGGAGTGCCCGGCCACCCTACGGAGGAAGCTCATTTCAGCCGCTTGTATCGAGGATCTCGTTCTTTCGGTCATGACCCAAAATTCATGGCCATAGGTGAGGGTAGGAACGTAGACCGACCGGTAAATTGAGAGCTTTGCTTTTCGGCTCAGCTCTCTCTTCACCACAACGGACCGGCACAGTGCACCCATTACTGTGGCAGCCGCACCGATCCGTCTGTCGATCTCCCGCTCCATTCTTCCCTCACTCGTGAACAAGACCCCGAGATACTTGAACTCCTCCACTTGAGGCAGGAACTCCCCTCCAACCTGAAGAGGACAAGCCACCCTTTTCCGGTCGAGTACCATGGCCTCGGACTTGGAGGAGCTGATCCTCATCCAAGCCGCTTCACACTCGGCTGCGAACCGCCACAGTGCATGCTGTAGGTCTTGGCTAGAGGGGGCCAGCAGGACCATGTCATCTGCAAAAAGAAGAGACAAAATGCTCTGGTCCCCGAACCAGACCCCCTCCGGCCCTTGGCTGCGTCTAGAAATCCTGTCCATAAAAGTTATGAACAGGACCGGTGACAAAGGGCAGCCCTGCCGGAGTCCAACATGCAGCGAGAACAGGTCCAACTTAGTGCCGGCAATGCGGACCAAACTCCTGCTTCGCTCGTATATGGACCGGATGGCCCCTAATAAAGGGCCCCCGATTCCATACTCCTGGAGCAACCCCACAGGGCATCACGAGGGACACAGTCGAATGCCTTCTCCAGGTCCACAAAACACATGTGAACCAGTTGGGCAAACTCCCATGAACCCTCGAGCACCCTGTAGAGGGTATAGAGCTGGTCCAGTGTTCCACGGCCGGGACGAAAACCACACTGCTCCTCCTGAAGACGAGGTTCGACTATCGGTCGGACTCTCCTCTCCAGTACCCTGGCATAGGTCTTACCAGGGAGGCTGAGGAGTGTGATCCCCCTGTAGTTGGAACACACCCTCCGGTCCCCCTTCTTATGAGCTTTTTAACCACCTCGGTGACTTCAGCCTGGGTAATGAAAGAGTCCAACCCCGAGTCCCCAGCCTCTGTTTTCACCACGGTCAGGTCAGCAGTCTCCCACCCCCACTATAAACAGTGTTGGCGAAGCACTGCTTCCCCCTCCTGAGGCGCCGGACGGTTTGCCAGAATCGCTTCGAGGCCAACCGGTAGTCCTTCTCCATGGCCTCACCGAACTCCTCCCAGGCCCGGGTTTTTGCGTCTGCCACAGCCCGGGCCGCAGCACGCTTGGCCTCACGGTACCCGTCAGCCGCCTCAGGAGTCCCACAAGCCAACCACAGCCGATAAGACTCCTTCTTCAGCTTAACAGCATCCCTTACTGCCGGTGTACACCACCGGGTTCTGGGATTGCCGCCGCGACAGGCACCGCAGACCTTACAGCCGCAGCTACGGGCATCAGCATCGACAATAGATGTGGAGAACATGGTCCACTCGGAATCTATGTCTCCAACATCCCCCGGAATCTGGTCGAAGCTCTCCCGGAGGTGGGAGTTGAATACATCCCTGGCCGAGGGCTCCGCCGGACGTTCCCAGCAGACCCTCACTATGCGATTGGGCCTGCCAAGTCTGTCCGGCTTTCTCCTCCTCCAGCGGATCCAACTCACCACCAGGTGGTGATCAGTGAACAGCTCAGCCCCTCTCTTCACCCGAGTGTCCAAAACATGCGGCCAAAGGTCTGATGATACGACAACAAAGGCAGAAGGTCCCTAGGCAGGAGGTCGATGATCGACCTCCTGCCTAGGGTGTCCTGGTGCCAAGTGCACTGATGGACACCCTTATGTTTGAACATGGTGTTCGTTATGGACAATCCGTGACTAGCACAGAAGTCCAATAACAAAACACCACTCGGATTCAGATCGGGGAGGCCATTCCTCCCGATCACGCCTCTCCAGGTGTCACTGTCGTTCCTCACGTGGGCATTGAAGTCCCCCAGCAGAATAATGGAGTCCCCGGGAGGGGCACTATCCAGCACCCCCGACAGGGACGCCAAGAAGGGCGGGTACTCTGCACTACCACTCGGCCCGTAGGCTGAAATGATAGTCAGAGACCTATCCCCAACCCGAAGGCGCAGGGATACGACCCTCTCATCCACTGGGGTAAACCCCAACACGAGACGGCTGAGCTGGGGGGCAACAAGCAAACCCACACCAGCCCGCCGCCTCTCCCCGTGGGCCACTCCAGAGTAGAAGAGAGTCCAACCCCTCTCAAGGAGATGGGTTCCAGAGCCCACGCTGTGCGTGGAGGCGAGCCCGACTATTTCTAGTCAATATCTCTCGACCTCCCGCACAAGCTCAGGCTCCTTCCCCTCCAGCGAGGTGACATTCCACGTCCCTAGAGCCAGCCTAAGCATCCGGGGATCGGGCCGCTGAGGTCTCCACCTTCGTCCGCCACTCAATCCTCTTTGCACCGGTCCCTCACGGTTCCCCTGCAGGTGGTGGGCCCACTGGGGGATGGCCTCGCGTCTCTCGTTCGGGCTTGGCCCGGCCGGGTCCCGCGAGGAGCAACCCGGCCACCAGGCGCTCTCCGACGAGTCCCAACCCCAGGCCTAGCTCCAGGGTGGGACCCCGGCTCCGCCGTACCGGGCGACGTCACGTGCCTCAATATTTTGGTCCTCATGAGGGATTCTTGAACCACTCTTTGTCTGACCCATCACCTAGAGCCTGTTTGCCATGGGAGACCCTACCAGGGGCATTTAGGCCCCAGACAACATAGCCTCTAGGATCATTTGAGCACTCAAACCCCTCCACCACGTTAAGGTGGCGGATTCAGATCGGGGAGGCCATTCCTCCCGATCACGCCACGTTAAGGTGGCGGTTCAAAGTAAATTCCTTTTATTAGGGATGCCCAAGGCCAGTCTTCAAGAGCCACTGTCCTTCATCTTTTAGATGCATCTCTGCCCCAACACACCTGAATCAAATGGCTGAATTCCCTCATGACCATTCAGTAACTGCCTTCTGGAGAGGCCTGGTAACCAGCCATCCATATGATTCAGGTGTGTTGGAGCAGAGATGCATCTAAAAGATGAAGGATAGTAGCTCTTCAGGACTGGAGTCAGACACCTCTGCCTTATGAATTCTGGCCCAGAAATAAACGTGTGTTTAAAGTAGTGTTGAAGTCATGCCTCTGCTTTCTAGATGAATTTTAAACAATTATCACTGCCAGCAGAGTGGACATAATAATGTAACTGGGGTGGTATCCTGGTATTTTAAACATTTAGAGAAACAGAACTGGCATGGGGACACATCTACCGCAACAGGGTTATATTTTCATCATGATTCATGTGTTTTAAAAAAAATGAACACAGAACAGCAGATTGATTCCTACTTCATGCTGGCAGGTGTTTGACTGATGGAAACAGGATGGGGAATTCAAATAAATCCCTTCTGACTTCATGTGGTGTTTGAAGATTTGCTCCCTGGTTTGTGTCAGAGCGAAGGAATGCAAGGTATCAACCTTTATGCTTCATTTCAGCACTTACATCAGTCCCAGGAATGGTTTGATGATGTTAAATCTAGCACTTGTGGAAATAAGTGACCATGAACCTGCTGACTGGAGGTCTGGAGGTGGTGGAGCTCTATCCAGGAGCTGAGTTGCTACAATAACCAACACTGAGAGAAGCTTCAAACAAGTTTTCCTTGTCAAAATGTTATCCTTTTCTAGGTTCAATTTTCCATAGTTATTTGTTCTTTTTTAGGTCATTTGTAAAGAATAAATAAAAGAGTTCACATTCCGGCACTGGTCAGGCTTCAATGTCCAACACATTGAAGGGCGGGAGTGAAGGTGTGATGGTGGCTTTATAAAGGGACGAATGGATGGAAAGATCTTTTAGAAATTGAGATAGGGAACAATGTCTGTAAATTTTCAATATTTCTTTTCCACACCTATCCTAAAAAAAAAGCTCAAAATACTTGCATCAAACTTCATACTATGGCTTCATAACATATAGCAAATGTATCATTATGGCAATAGTATTTTATGTAATATAAATATTGCAAAGAACTGCCTATTAGAGTTAGCTTAGTATTTTAGTACCATGCATTCAGGTTCTCTATGCCTGAAGTACATTTGGTGACACATGCTGTTCAATGCAGGACAGAAATATTTCAGAAGGTAAAGAGGTGGTCAAGTCAGTAAGAAACTAGAACTAAGTTGTTTCAGTGCTAAAACTCTCAGCTGTGGCCAGAAGCACCTCGTTCAATAAAGCCTTGATTTTCCTCCAGCGTCTGGACGTTAACTGGGGTCTATGAACCCAAAGCAGAACATCAACACCTATTTGTTTATTCATTGCAAGTTATATCGCAGCATTCTCCAACATTATCACGTACTCTATTTTTCCTAACATTTTGGAAATCACTGACTCAATAAAGAAGATGCCAAAATATTGTTTCTGTGAGGTAGTTATAAGTAATCAGCACAGTATGTCCAGTAGGATCAAGTTTTATTGTGAAGAGAGTTTGCAGAAAAAGGAGGAAATTATTTTACTGGAGGAATCTTAGCTTAATAAAAAATCTCAGACCTTACGCAGCAATGCAATAGCCAGTTCCCAGGCTACACGATATTAGGAAAGCAGCCAACTGTGATATGGTGAAGATGACATCAGTTGCAGCACTTAGCAGTCATTGGACGAGAGGCGGGATTACACCCTGGACAGGTCCCCTGTCCCTCACAGAGACACACAGGAGGAACAACTGGCCTGTGGTCTTTCTGCATGGAGTTTTCACGTACTCCTCATCCATGCCTGGACTCTTATCGGGTACTCCGGGTTTCTCCCACATTCCAAAGACATGGGCATAAGATTTACTGGTCTCTTTAAATTGCCGACATGTATCAGTGTGTGTGTGCACTATTTTTTTGTCCTGTGTGTCTCTTCGTTGCCCTGATCGACTGGCAACCTGTCCAGAGTAGACCCCGCCCCAGGCCCAATGACTGCTGGAGATAGACACCAGCTCATCCTGCAACCTTGCAAAGATAAGCAGATATGATAACAGATGGATGGATGGACGGACATCATTTGTGATTAACCCATATTTTCTCAATACTTCAGTCTTTTCCACCATTGAGATCTCCCCATCACTCTTAGCAATTTATCACTAATATCTATATCAGGTGAGGACATCAAGGATAATGAAAGTCAATTTAACTGTCCAAATATTTTTTAGCATAGATGCTAAAGCATGCCAAGCAACACAACAGCCTAGCAAATATTGCATCTAAATGTTCTATTGGAATTGTGATATTTAACGTACTAAAACTAGAACGATTACTGGGATATAATTCATGTAACTCTAGCAAATTGTAAACCTCTACGCCTGCTGGTGTTTAGTGTGTCACTGTTATCTTAGACAAACAACGCTCCGACATCCCATGCGGTGAGGTGACTGGTTCTGTCCGCCTGGCATATAGAGGTATAACATTCACTAACATAGTGTTGGTTCAGACCCGTGTGATAATTTTAAGTTTATTTAGGTTAAAACATAGGGGCCCCAGTCTGCCTTCATCCTGCAGTAGAGTATTTCTATAAATCTAATACTACAGAACGTCTGTCTGCTATAGAACAGGAACAGACTGCTGACAACTGAGAAGCCAACTTCATTTAACACCCTAACCAGCATTATATGTACCGTAAGAAACCACTGAGCAAACTGGAATTAAACTTGGGACTGCAGAGCAATATCAGCAGAGGTAAATTAGTTGTATGAGGGCAGTGACCAATTAGTGCGCACCGTACGTTCCATGGGCACTTAAATCGCACGCCCATATAGCTACCTAAAAGATTGAAAGACTGTGTTTTTCCTGAGAGAGATATTGGAACACTGCTCTCTATAAACTCCATCTGTGTTGAGGTGATTTATGTTAGATTTGGATTCCTCCAACATGCCATCATTGCTTGATTCTTCATGATTACAGGTCTAAAAATAAACTTATGTTACATAACTCACTCGAGCAATTCTTGGAAGAACAGGAAAATGCCTTGATGCAGTCAGTAGCAAAAATGAGGACCAACTGAAAATAAAAATAAAAGTCTAATGTACTATTAGGATCATTAAAGGAAATAAAGGGCAATTCTCTTAAATCTGACAGTCAGAGCAGTTAAAGCATCACTCCAGGATGTCAGGATCAGCAGTGAAGGTCCTCCTACAGTTTATCCTGCCAGTTTATTATCCCACAAGATGTCCGCCTCCTTCCTCTAATAACCTTTCCTCCCAAATTCCCAGTCTGCTCCTGTGGATCAACAAGAGGGATTTAAGCTCAGGACCCCATCCATCTAACTAAGCAGAAGACCGTCTCCAGATGCTTTCAGCGGGTCTGAGCAGGCTTGGGGCTTCACTCATGAATGGCTGCTTGCAGGAAATGTTAAAGTGTAAAGCAGAACTGCATGCTTGTACATGAAAACACTAGTCAGAAGGGAAAAAGCAGACACATAAGTTTATGTTTGTGTGTGCACGTGTTTTGTGTACGTCTGTGTACATGATTCATGGTGGATAATGATGGCTTATATGCAGCATATGAGGAGAGACATTCCTAAGTGAGAAAATAAACACTATAGTTTATATACAGAACACTTCACACACATGCTATTAAGTTAATGAAAGACTCCCCACATCCACTTCTAAGGGAGATGCACTTATCTGCACTTTTTTCCACACATACGTGCCATGCATTTAAACAATGACAATAAAAGGCTTGATTCAGGCTACAACCATAAACTAAGTCTCTTTTCTGTGTGTATGAGTGAATTCACAGCAAGAAAAACAACATATTTTAACCTGTTTGCAAGTCACTTGGTCCCTCTGATCCCGCAGCATCTATTTGACCATAACCCCATTCACTTATTTTACTCTTTGTCATTTCTTTTCATCAGTAGAATTATATACATTTAAAATAGAAAAACTGACTTTATCTAATTGGCCAAAACAAACTAGTTTATAACTGTACTATATACTTTGTAGGGCCACCATTTTCTTTTGTAGGATTTAGGTCTGGACTTTAACTGGGCCATTCTAAAAAGAATAGACAGTTGCTCTGTCTGTATGTTGAGGTTTTCTTACAGGATTGTCCTGTATTCAGATCCATCTATCTTCATATCAACTCTGACCAGCTTCCCTTTCCCTGCTGAAGAAAGACCTTCCCACAGCATGAAGATGCCACCACCATGCATCCCCATGAGGATGGTTTTTAAAAGGTGATAAGCAGTGTTAGTTTTCTGCCACGCAGCATTGTGAACGTAGCCCACACTGTTACACTGTCTCATCTATCCTGAGCGCTTTCTACCACATGTTTGCTGTGTCCCCTACATGGCTTTCTTCTTCTCACTTCTCCACAAAACCCAGAATTGTGGAGAGCACAGCAAAATGTTGTTGCCTGGGCTTCCATCTGAGCTGTGGATCTCTGTCTACAGTTGGTCCATCCTCTCTCCATGTTCAGATCATGGATTGAACAGTGATCTGTGAGGTGTTCAAAGCCTAGAATATTGTTTTGGAATCTAACGCTGCTTTAAACGTCTCCACAATTTCCTCCCTGACTGGTCTGCTGGGTTCTTTGGTCTTCATGATGCTGGTTGTTCATTAATAAGACTAAATTACACAAAGCTGGTTCTGTGACTTCTTGTCTTCTTGCTGTACTGGGTTTTATTTCGAGGAATCAGAGCAAAGTGGGCTGAATACAAATGTGAACCAAACCTTTCAGATTTTTCATTGTAAAAAATGTTTTAGAAAACGAAATGAATTATTTCTTTTTACTTCATAATTACGACCACTTTGGGCTGTTCTATAACATACCCTTAAAACCACATGAAGCTTGTGCTTTAAACATGACAGAATGTAAAGTCCAGGAGGTGCAAATACTCCATTCCTCACCTCTGCCTCCTGAACAAGGCGCACAAATAATTTAACACCTCAAATTGAGCCTGAGAATCTCCCCTAGCTAAATGTCCTTTCACCAGCAGGCTTACGTGTGGTAACGAATCCCTGATCTCATTTGCATCACAAGTGTGCAAGTTTATATCATTAAGAAGAGCGAAACGCAGCAGGCACAGAACAAAACATAAAACCAAGAGACATCCGAAGCTAAATGATCCAGCTCAGAATCATAGCTCAGGGGTTCTAAACAGGCAAACCTCTTAATGTCATGATAATAACATCAATCAGCCTTTATAAGTTGTTATTTAATAAGATTTTCTCCATTAAGGATCCAAACACACACAAAGATGGCAATTTTCAGAGTAATTACACTCAAGTATTAGAGTCTGATTTTGTTTTTGTGTTCCAGGGGGAAAGAGCATGTCCTCTTTCAACATGTTTCAACTTATTTTTATAAAATAGTATTTATTTAACAAAGTCAGAATATAAAAACATTGTGATTCCCCATCTTTACCTCCAGTAACTTGAAAGATTTGTTTGTTTTATGACCTTATCAGTCATTCCTCATCAATGTGGAGGAATTTCAGCCCACTTACTTGCAACATGTTTCAGCTCATTGACATTTCATTCATTCATTTCTTGATTTATATAGCACTTTAACTCCTTAACATTTGCCCCAAAATGTCTAAAAACCATCCAAGTAGTTCAAGGTCCATTTGGAGCACACGCAACAGCCTGCTTTCCTGGTTTCTCTGTGAAGGCAACACTGCAACTAGAGATCCCAGAGTGTCCCAGGAGTAATTTGTGATCCATAAAACCTTCAGGTGTATGCCTTCATAAGTGCTACATAAGCAGAATGGGTTGAGTTTACAGAAATCAGACTCTTACTTGTAAGGGTCATTGGGGTCATTGGCGTTGCAGGCCTCAGCGTGTCCATTACACACACATCTTCCTCCGATGCTGATGTCTTTGATACTGTAGTAGTACTGCAAGAAACCAACAGCACACAGGGTAATTTTACTAGTTCTTTTTGTTTTAACCACCACAGGACCCCAACCCTCCCCATCCCACTTGCCCCTCTTCTATAACCCTCGACTACATCTGTGACTGAATGAAGATCGGCTTGAGGCGAGGCCTCACCCTGCGAGTGACGGTGGGGTCACGCAGCGCCTTGCCCATTAGGTGTCCCAATAGGGTGTTTGTCCTCATGAAGCGGAGCCTGATGTTGGTGGCTTTGGTAAAATCCCTCAGCACAGGCGAGTAGGAGAAGTTCATGGCCCCGGGCCGACCGTTCACCAGGGACACCACAATCTGAGATATGGAGCGTCAGAGAGCAAAACACATCATCAGAAAACCAACATAAAAAAACACGCTACCGGCCACTAAACTCAACTGATAAAGACATAAAATTACAAACATAGAAAATCTTTACAATAAAAGATTTTGGAACAAATTATTATTATTGACTTGAAAAGTGTGAGATTTATAATAGCTTGTCTGAACTTTTACAAGATAAGAACTGGAAGCCAAATCCTTGCTTTTGGGCCAAGGAACATAGGAAACATTAGCTCATAATCAAAGTTTTAAACAACGTTTACATGATCAACAGATACAGCCTCAGAATCTAACATGTTTTCTGCAATAATGCAATCACCTCTCCATTTTCCAGTGGGACTATACGCGAGTACTCTGTGGTGCAGATAACGTCGTTGTCATTGTTGATCCTCTCAATCGTCCTCTGTCCAAAACGTTCGATACAGTCCCTCTTAGAGGCTGCAAACACACACAAACACAAGGAAGGGAATTAGGAGAATATATGTCCATGCATTTATGACAGCCTGAACACAAATAAAAAGCAGAGCCATAAAAATGTTCTAAATGTCATGACTTCAGCTTGTTAAACAGTGGTTGAGTGAGTGCAGCAGTGTAACCAGCAGCTGAAATAGCTCTGGGATTTATTGCTTGAAGTGAAACGGTAATTTTCACAGCTGTCCACTCTGCAGATTTACTCCAGCGGCACATGAACCCTGGACAACTCTTTCCAATTAGCAGTCAAATACCAGCCTTTATACCCTGCTCCAGCTGGAGAAACCACAGGGCACAGAGCATCTGTGAACATTACTTTTCAAGTCCAGGTACAGATTCTCAGTTGGATTTAGGTCTGGACTTTGACTAGGCCATTTCAATACATGAATATACTTTGATATAAACCATTCTACGGTAGCTCTGGCTCTATGTTCAGGGTAGTTGTCCAGCTGGAAGGTGAACCTACGCTCCAGTCTCAGGTCATCCAACTTCCAATCAACTCTGACCAGCTTCCCTGTCACAGCTGAAGAAAACCCTTCCCGTAGTATGATGCTGCCACAACCATGTTTCATGGTGAAGGTGGTGTGTTCAGGGTCATTTTCAGTGCTAGCTTTCTACCCCATACAGCATTTTGCTTGTAGATCAAAAAGTCAGATTTTGGTCTCGTTTGACCGGAGCATGTTCTTCCAAATATCTGCTGTATTTCCTTCATGGCTTGTGGCAAACTTTTAGCAGGACTTGATATGGCTTTCTTTCGCCAAAGACTTTCTTCTTGCTACTCTTCTATAAAGGTCAAATTTGTGGAGAGCACAACAAATGTTTATTATGTGGAAAGATTCTCCCACATGAGTATCTCCTCAAGAGTTACCAATAAACACTTGGATGCTCCTCTGATTAATGCTCTCCACTCCCAGCCTGTTGGTTTAGGTGGACGTTCATGTCTTGATAGGTCTGCAGGTGGTCCATCCTCTCTTCGCAGAGCTCTGGGAGATGTTCAAAGCTTGGGATGTTGGTTCAGAATCTGCCCCTGCTTTAAACTTCTTCAGGACTTTCTCCCTGTCCAGTCTGCTGTGTTCCTTGATCTTCATGATGCTGTTGTTCTCTAATGTTCACTAAGCCATCTCTGAGGGCTTTACAGAACAGCTGGATTTAGACTGGGGATAAATTACACCCTGTTTACTGATAAGGTGACACTTGAAGGCAGTTAGTTGTATAGGATTTTATTTTGGGTTTGCAGAGTAAATGGACTGACTGTAAATGTGTTCACACCACTTTTCATACTGATCAGTAAAAGATTTGGAAAATCATGTTTCCTCTTCCTTCCACTTCACTATTATGCACCTCTCTGTGTTGGTAAATGACATAAAATCTCAATAAGATCCATTAAAGTTTGTGGTTGTAACAAAATGTGAACAACTTTTGCAATGCTGAGGTCCTGAAGCTGAAACTCTTTCAAATGATGCATTTGTCGCAATGGAGTTCCAAAAGAACAGAACCTCTCTATATCACGTCACATTCCTGCCAAAAATCAGAGGAGCATATTAAGCAATCACAACAGCGCATCTATTAATCGAGAGAGCGCCTAGCTCTGATCGCGGGCGTGCACCTTTATTCGAAAGCCAGGGAACATGACGTGGATTCAAAGCATTGAAGAAAACGAGGAATAAATAAGAAGGTAAGGAAAGGAAAAGCTGACACTTTTTTACCAGTGACATTTATTTTATTTATATTTTTCAAGGGTGTCCTCTAAGGATGCTTATTTTTCTTTTTCTAAGTGTTTTAAATTTCTGACTGTATCCTATATTGCATTCTGAGCCGGATGTCTCAACAAAATTTTATTATGGTCTCATAATGACAGTAAAGATTCTTGAATGATTATTGATTACTTTATTAGCAATCGGTTAGCTGTGGATGTGTTAAATTAATTAGCCTGAGACATCATTTCTAATTGTAGATGTCAAAATCTCAACACTAACAGTATGTCTCTGAGAGGAGGTTTTCTCTAAACTCTGGATGCTGATTATAATAACCGTTTTATTGACATTGTTGTTTGATACAGTTGAGGACAGCATTGAAGAGTTCATTTTGTGAGATGTCAGAGGAAGTGAGTCTCACACCACTCTTAACATCTGTAAGAATCTTGATTTCTTTTTGGATAAATGTCACTGGTAAAAAAAGTGTTGCACTTAACAACCACCTTTTCCTTTCCTTATCTTGTTAATTATTCCTCGTTTTCTTCAATGATGTGAATCCACGTCACGTTCCCTGCTCTTCTTCTTCTCCTATAAGGCAATGTCCTGTGCCGGCTGTGACCGGACATGAAGTGCAAATCCGGCCAATCAGATCAATCAGAAGAGTTTCTGCCCCCAACTGACAAATACGCCACTAAACAGAGCAAGAGAGCGTAATTTTTCTGTGAGACCGAACAGATGGGTGCAGGGGGCGTGTTTTACTGCTCGCCGTGCTGCGTTCAAAGGCTCTTGAATAAAGGTGGACGCCCGCGATCAGAGCTAGGCGCTCTCTCGATTAAAAGATGCGCTGTTGTGATCGCTTAATAGGTTCCTCTGATTTTTGGCAGGAATGTGACGCCATATCTCTACTTTACTTCTTCTCTGTATGGAGTAAACTAGCAAGCAGCAATCATGTCAGCTGCAGAGGATAGTTGCAAAGCTGTCATCTACTATTTAGACGTTTATTAATTGCGACACACCTGATATTAAATACTAATCAATAATGTTTTAGGTTTTACTTGAATGCAGATGCTCAAACTCATGTTATCCATACATCCAAAGCTCAGAGGTCTCCACCTCCTCTGATCAGGTAAACGCCACACCTTGACCTGTTGCCAAACATTCCTGGAATTCCCCTCCAGCCCACCTTCACCAACAGCTGCCTCAGCCAATCAGGTAACATATGCTCCCCCCCCCCACCCTCAGGCGCCCTGTCTGTTAGAGACGGAGTTAAAGCCTTACTCTACTCTGAGTGGGCTTAGCAGATCATGAAGTGATGCACATGGAATCGGATTTGGTTCATACTCACAGGCAAAGTACTGCCAGGGCTGGTAGGTCTGCCCAAAGTCCGTAGATCTCTCCAGAACCCAGAGGTCCGGACGGGGAGAGTTGGCAAATTTAATCAACACATAGGCCACGTGGAAGAGCTGCAGAGAGACGGGGGAGGAGAAGAGGAACAGTCCACATTAAATATACAGTGAAAACTGTTTGGGAATATGATGCAGATAATTTCTAATGCAGCAGAAAACGTTTTTGTTCTTTCTTCTGTTTTTGCTTTTTTTGTCACACTAACGTGTTTCAGGTCTAAAAACTAACTGTAATATCAGACAAAGGAAATACAAAATGTAGTCATGCCACAGCGTCTCAATCAGATGTAAATCTGAATTTTGATCAAGTCAGCCCAGAACCTTGATTTTTTATTTTTTTATTATTATAAGTCATACATGTTTTTAGCCATTCAGAGGTAGACCTGCTGTTGGGCTTTGGATCATTGTCCTGCTGCAGAACCCAAGTGATCTTGAACTTAATGAGGGTCACAAAGAAACTGGATTTCTTCCATCAGGATTTTTGCAAGAGAGCAGAATTCATGGGTCCACTGATTACATCTAGTTGTCCAGGTCCTGAGGCAGCAAAGCAGCCCCACACCATCACACTACCACCACCGTGCTGTCTAAAAAGGACAATCTTTGTCTCGTCAGTCCCTAGATTGTTTTCCAAAAAGTCTTGGGGACCATCCAGATGCTTTTTTTCACAGATCCATTGGCGCTGGAATTTCCCCATGGATGCTTTAACTGAGGCAAGTAAGGCCTGCGGAGCTTTAGATCTTGTTCCGGGTTCTTCTGTGACCTCCTGGATGATTCGTCAATGCAATCTCAGAGTAATTTTGGTAGAAAGGGTCACTACTGTTCCATTTTTTCCCCATTTGTGGACAAGGGCTTTCACTGTGGTTGTCTGGAGTCCCAAAACCTTAGAAACAGCTTTGTAATCCTTTCCAGGCTGATATAAATTACTTTGTTTTTCAATTATTCGAGAATATATTTAATTCTGGGCAATATGTGTTGCTTTTTGAGATTTTTCTTAGCCTACTTCATGTTGTCAGATGAGTTCTATTTAATTGCTTCCTTGATTCTACAGATCTGGCAGAGATCAGGCTAGGGTGTGGCTAGTGAAACTGAAGCAAACGATGTGGTTAATTCAAGATCATTCATAGCTCAACATGGGGGACAATTACCTTTTCACACAGGTTCCGGTTGGTTTGGATAGGTTTTTCCCTAAATGAATTAAATCATCATTTGAGGCCAGCTTTTTGTATTTAATCAGGTTATCTTTATCTGATATTAAGATTTTTTGATGGTCGTAAACCTGTACGAATGACCAAAAAAGCAAAACCCCCAAAAATGGGAGCAATAACATTTTCATAATACTGTGACCAGAGAAATTTAGAGGGGTGACATTTTTGTACATCACATACAACTGATTAAAAAAAGACAGAAAAAGAGACATAAGTCAAATATAAAATAAAAATTAGGAAATTAAAGGGCAAAACGCCTGGAGCAACAGGGGAAAGGAGAAAACTGAAAAAAGGATGGAACAGAGAAGGATATGAGGAGATGAGAAGATAAATAAAAAGGACAAAAGAATGGGAAACATGCTGGGGTGAGTAGAAGAGGACAGAAGACAGGTTAATCAGATACAGACAAGCTCAAAGGAAGAACAGCCAGCTGCAGACTTTTAATAAAACCAACCGACCTCTGTAGTGACCCCAACAATTGACCCGTAAAACCCGGCCTCTCTGAGGACACATCACGTCAAAAGCAACTATAATACCTCTGATCTACTACGTCCTGATACGTGTTCTGCCACAAGTGGCTGTCAAACAGCTAATTCCTGAATTCCTAATGAGCACCAGATGTTCGGATATCGCACACCGAGTGGTGATCCCTGGTGTCTGTGCAGCACGGCAGCTGGCTGGAGGTCTCGCTCAGTCACTTAAACTGAGCTGACAAACTGCTCTCCTGGGTACAAGAGGAAAGTCTGACGGGCTTAAAACGGTTCCCAAGCAAGAACAGAACACAGTGGAAACAATAACCTGCATAATAACACCAAACCTGCTTCTCTGCATGGACATAAAAACCAAGTCGATAGATACATTTCAGTGTTAACATGATGTCTGATGATGCAGCTAAATGACAGAAATACTTCATACCATCTCAACCCTAATCCCAACAATTACATGTACATGCATGACTCTCAAATGATATTTTATTGAATTAGCACCAGGCTTTCATATTTATAAGGACTACCAGTCTGGGGAAACTTGCTTATCTTACCAGAAAAAGTCCCTAAAAGGCAACAAAAGACAGTATGATACACTAACCATTCATCACACACAGCTTATAATGATGATTTAGGAAGTATGCAGACACAAAGACATCAAAATATGCAATGACTTGCAGAAAAATTAGTGCAGGTCAATCACTTGGGTCTTTCAGGGGGCTGTTCCAGACCAAGGATGATCGGGATGATGGAGGTGTGGAGGTGAAGCGGAATGGGAGTTATTCTCTTGCTTGATAGATTACACTCACAGGCATTCTTTCATTACGATCTTACTATCCATTTGGACCTTTAAAGCTTCAGAGGGGCACAATTAGGAGACATCCTGTGCTCCTTTGGCAGCAGTTGACAGAATTTACCGGGGTCAGGGTGAAACTTTTATAAGATTACAAAATGACAACCTTTCACATTGGCTGCCATTAAAGCTACTTTCTATGGAGCTGATTTTAAAGTAGGTGAAGAGAGAAGCGTAACTTCACTCTCTCCTTTCATCTGCAGGATAGTTTTAAGATGGTAGTACATATGTATAGTTAGTTCTCTCCTTTCACTGCATTTAGCCTGATTAGTTTAGAAAAACTAAAACCAGCCGCCCGAGCTCTGAACCAGAAGCCAAACACAGATCTGGGAAGGAAGGTCTGAACAGTATTTTTCTTCATCAGATCCTATTTTAGGCTGTTTAGAACATTTTAGAACATTTTAACTTTTAGGCTGTTTAGAACATTTGAGAACATTTTAACAGCAAAACATTGCCTTTAAGTTAGACTTGCTCCTTCAAAGATGAAATTCATATACATAATAATGATTGCAACTAATGCCAGTCAAAAAAGAAGCACAGGTTGTATGAAGCTTATCTGTCTTAACCCCAGCTTCTTCTCGCTAAGAGAGGTAAATGCTCCAATAAACAGACCATAAATGTATGTGTGTGTTAGAGATTTAGAGGTCAGGAAATACAATGCACAGGTTCTACGTGTCCCTCAGGGCAAAAGGATATTCAGCAAAAAAAACCTGAACATTCCTTTGGATCCAGGGTTAAAGTTTGATGACCAGGGCAAAGTCTTTGAAACGAAGAAAACTCCCTCAGAGAACTCACAAACCTCAGGTGCACAAGCGGCGACAGAGAAAAGACTTCACTTTGAGAAGAAAAATAACTTTCAGTCTTTTTTTTTTCTTTTCTCAGTTTAACATTTTGATTTGTATTTTGCTTACATGTAAAAACTGAAGATGACAAACGTGACATTTGAATCACTCCTTGCCACGGTAAGTTGGTGGCTAACCTAGACAGGTTTACGGCTTTGTACAGAAGGCCTCACAGCAGGTGACCTAACACTGAACTAACGGCCACCATGACCGACAGAAGGTCATGAGTTCCCACAGCAGCTGCACAACTTCTACAACCCTCTATCCACTGAAATACAACTTCACTGCCTGACTCCCTAAAGCTTCTCACATACTTTCTTTGCAAGTAAATCACAAAGTCTAAGAGACTAGTTAACGTGAGTGGCCACTATTATAAACCCTTATGTGAATTCATAGAAACTCCAGCTCATTCTGGGACATTTTAAAAAGGTCCCCAAGCCAGAGGAAACATTTCCACCACAGGAACCTTTTCCAGAAGCCAGGGTAGTTCTCTGGGACCAGTTTAATGCTCCTTTGAGGAACCTCTCATGTTCCTTTGTTTGGAGGGAGAGAATGAGGAAAATGAATATTTATATATTAATATTAAAGTAATATTTTATGATTTTAAATCATTTCTGCTCTAAGGTACAAATAAAAACAACCCATTTAGATCAATAAAAGTGTGGTTTATGTTTATTTTGGAAACACCTCAGACTTTTTTTAATTTAAATAACTGTGAATGGTACAAACGTCCTCTGGCTTCAAAGTGATTATAATTCAGTTTCACTGTGTAAATGCTGTGAAATGATCAAAAGATTATGCCTAGAACATTCTGATCGCTTCTGTCTCTCCTCTCCCCTCTCGTTGCTCCAAAAGCAATGGAGCATGGAGGTCTGCATCAGCTAAATGTTTTAAACATTTGGTGCAGCTGCGGGGCGCGGCACATGGCGTAGCAGCAGCGCGCGCGACCCATATACAGAAGTACCAGTCCTTGACACAGCCATCCCTGGTTTGAGTCCTGACCCTGCAGACATATGCTACATGTCTTCCCCATTACTCCACTCCACTTCCTGTCTGATTACTTTGGTGGTGCAGTTGGTAGCACTGTTGCCTTGCAGCAAGAAGGTCCTGGGTTCGATTCCCGACCAGGGGTCTTTCTGCATGGAGTTTGCATGTTCTCCCCGTGCATGCGTGGGTTCTCACCGGGTACTCCGGCTTCCTCCCACAGTCCAAAAACATCCCTGTTAGGTTAATTGGTCACTCTAAATTGCCCATAGGTGTATGAATGAGTGTGTGCATGGTTGTTTGTGTGTTGCCCTGCGATGGACTGGCGACCTGTCCAGGGTTTACCCTGCCTCTCGCCCATAGACTGCTGGAGATAGGCACCAGCTCCCCCGCGACCCACTATGGAATAAGCGGTGGAAAATGACTGACTGACATATCTCCCATGATGCCTTAAATTTTGTTCTATTTTTGACCAACAGTCCAGTGATCTGCTCTGTGTAGCGTAAAGCAGCGCTATTTTAAATAACAGGTCTATACAATACAGTAGATAAATCAGTCTCATATACTTATATATATGTTTACTAACAAGAACCAAACCAGACTAACAAAAACCCAGAAAAACAAACAATATACTTCCACTGACTGGATATTTGGCTTGAATAAATCTTCAGGAACCTATTAGTTTCCAGAGTTTTCCTAAAGCCTGTGTGGAAAAGTCTTCTGGTAGTTTATGATTATCTAGCTAACTCTCAAAATAATGGAGACTAGAGGAAAAAAGGAAAAATCCCAACTGTGTGGTAGAAGACCTGTTTTATTTTTTCCAGAGATCACGCACTAGTAACGTCCTCTAGAACCTCACTTCCATTTATAGATCCTGTGATTCAGTTCATAAACACATCATAAATAGAGCATTAACATAATCCACTGTGTAATTAAAGCTTCCTCTTGTTGTAAAAATGATTCCAAATTCAGATTGTTTTTCAGCTAAAAGGAAAGAATACATTATTTCTTCATGGTCTTACTCTGAGTCTGTAGAGAAATCAAAGTTATTCTGGTGCAAAACATAAGATACTGGAGATGACACCAACCATGACCTAAAGGTGGAAAAAAGTCACATCTTAAGGGTTCCTCTAGGCTACATCTGCCTTAGTGCACTTCAACACAAACTGTCCACATGAGGCAAACAACCATTCATGCACACATTCACACCTAAAGGCAATCCAGAAATTCCAACTAACCTAACATGCATTTGTTTGGATTGGAGGAGCAAAAGAGAGCCTATGAACATCAAACAACCTGCTTCCCAGTTCTTGGAAATCTAACACTGATAATAACTGTTGGTTAAGAGGTGCAGCATTCGAATATTTGGTGCTAGAATTTGATTCTCATTGTTTTACCTTAAGAACAAACTCAAAGAAAAGCCCCACTGTGGCTGTCTCCAACTCTCAGTGGGAGCAAGTCTGTTGTCTTGCATAAACACACACACACACACACACACACACACACACACACACACACACACACACATATCCATAGGATTTATGGATTAGTGGCAGCCTCCCAGGTCAACCTCCCTAAATTGTTGGCAGAGCTATCAATCAACCTGCCATTACCACAACAGTCAGCCGGCTACAGGACAAGGAACGGGGGAAGAAACTGATGTAACAAATAGGAACCAATGAAAGAAACTAGAGAGAACACGGCACTTTAATTGCTTCTTGTTCTTGCGTCTTTACTTTAACCAAGCACAGAATTAAGACATCAATGACTTCTAAGACGTCTCTGCTGGAAATTGTACTAAAAGAACAGTCAGTAAGCCAAGGACAGACATGGAGATGACTTCACCATGTAATCCCTGAGGACAGGACTCTCAACAACTGTCCCGGGTCCATCTGAAGGACGTAGAAGAGAATCGTAGCCGCTGTGACTAATAATCTGTGACGACAGAGGGAGTGAATGTGGACAAGAGAAGACAAAAGAAAGAAACTAAAACTCAGGAGCAGGTTACACAGCAGATGAGCTTCTGTTTGTGTAGTTCAGGTGCCTTGAATGTGTGTCTTTCTGTATATGCACACAAATAAAATATACAAGAAAGACTAATTCCTTTGTTTTAATATTGCAGATTAAAAAACGTAAATTCAGAAGGAATTATCTGAAGTTTGCTATCCAAATATGGTCACATTTGAAGGTATGTGTGCATTTATGTCCTTACGTCTCAGGAATTCAGGTGTGGGTGCGTTTGTGTGTCTGGCCCCAAGCCGGTTTAATGATTGTACACATTCCTTGGTGGCACTACATTTCCAGTGCCTCAGGTAACTATGGAAATAAGAAACAACACTCACAAAATGAAAGAGGGAGCGATGGAGGGAGGAAAGAAAGCAGAAAGGGAGGAAGGGTGAAGATGGTTAGGAAAACAGTGGCTGGGGTGGACATGTAAAGTTTCATTCATCAAAAATAATCCATATATGGTGAGGATGCTCAAAGTGAATCCACACATGCATTGCTCTCTGGGCTACATCTCCAACTGGGATTCGATGAGTCACTCTAACTTCCATCGCAACTTGATTAATAAAAACAAGGCTTCTCAGTGGTAATATTCTCCAGAATTCCTGACTTATCCCAGGTGTATGAACAAACCATAACCTGGTGGTTATTGGCAGACCTCCTACATTTGGTCCAACACCAAAATCTAATCACGGCTTGTTTAGCCTCCAGGCAAACTTCTCTCACAGGAGTTGCTGCAATGACAGAAAAAATGTCACACTATTTACACAAGTTACACTATTAAATAATAACGACCAATTACTGAGTAACTGGAAGTAATTCATGTCATTACCAGATGATTGAGTGGAAACAGACACATGGAATGAACTCCAGTCCAAGACAAATATGTGAGCAACTCCACGTAACTGACCTCCCTAAAAGGGAATTCAGGGCAAAGCTGGAGACTGTCAATATGTTAAATGTGTGGATGAGAGAGTGTATGGACTAGACAGTTTCCGTTTAGGAAAAAGAGAAGATTGGACACTATAAATGTTCACGTCTGAAAACCACAGCAGAAACATCCCAGAGTCAAGGACTGCTGCCTGTTACATCACAGGATCATCAGCATACATGATAACGTTTGTGTGAGATAACAGTTAACCTCTTTAAATTGTCTCTGATGAAACAACTCTACATACAAATCTGAAATATATTTTACTTTTATACATCTCTGAACAATACAAACACAATTTTGACCTACAGAAAAAAGTGAAAGCTGACTTAGGAATTTGTAATAAAAGAAAAATGTATGATAAACTGTGCAGAATGTAAAAGATGAATCTTTTTTCCAAAGGTTTTCTGTTTTTTATTCTAGCAATTTTCTGTTTTTATGTCAATTAGACGTTGACCAACTGATCTATAACCAATGACATATTTGAAAATCAGAGCAGTTGATGACCGATGATAGATTGACTAATTTTTATTTCATTTAACGGATTTGTTTTAACCACAGAATTGTTTAATTTATTTGGTTGTAAAAGAACACCAGACTCCACAAATTTGACTCAATAGTAAAATGTTTAAAAAGACTTAAAATATAAATGAACATTGACATTTCAGATGACTTGCAGAATGTTTGCAGAGATTCCATGGTACAAACGATAACGTTCCAGCTTTCTGCCCTATGACCTTCTGGTAGTTGGAACTCACACCTCAGTAAACTACTACAGTAATTGAACACTTGCTGTTGTGCTGTCCTATAAAGTCAGGTGGGACATCAGTTAATAATTATTTTAAAAAGGTAAATATCTGCTAAATGTATCAGTTGCTTGATATGTTGTCCTCTATTTAAAGTCAATAAGGGTTTCAGCAGTGTATATGCTTCCATATTGACCTTTATTATGGTGAGACATAATTATATTAACTGTCTTAAAGCTGCATGCTTGAAACCCAATAAAAGTGGCAAATCACTGTGATTTGTTCGACAACAGATGTACAGTTATATGCTTGACTGATTTTATGGGATGCAAACAGTCGTAAGTGCAGCTGCTATCAGTTTCTTTTATATACACAGCAGCCATCATGGATTTTGAGGTCAGGGTTGATGAGAGACTGGCTAAATTCAGAGGTTGTTTTATCTGAACCTTTGGAATTAGAAGTTGAAAAACTTGACTTCTGTGGACACATAAAACACACCATCAATGTGGACATCACAACTTTTAATGCTGCGCTTTCTTTGTAGTCGGTAGTCGGAGACTCCTAGTTCCCAGTTGGAAAAACGTCAAGAATGCCACTTGACGTCAAAATTCTGACTGGGAAAGTCGGATCTCACCAAGCAACCCTGAATTTTGTATCCAATATGGCTGCACACATATAGAATGTACTAAAGGTTGCCACTGCAGAGACATTATCACTTCTAAAGGTTTGTATCTTAATAAACCAGGTGCACACAACATGCTGTAAAATATCCTTTTGTGTTTGAGCGGAGAAAATTAAGCAAAAATATATTATTATTGGCTTTTATTGCTAGCAGTAGCTATCGTAATAAAACAAATCTCAAGTCTCGATTCCCGACATCCAACCAAGATGTGACCTCATTCCCAGCCCAGAGCTCTGACGTGAATGCAACATAAGTTTGATCAAATGGAAAAATAATCATATCTACTCATCCAGAACAAAGGTAGAATAACTGGTACAGAATCTCAAAACACAGCACCAGTTTACTCCAAAGAGCCTCTAAATGGATGTTCTATACACACTGAATTCAAAGCTTAAGCCACAGAAATGGTTCTGTAGGTGTGTGTCGTTGGTGATGAGTTCAGCAGTACAGATGAGAGCAGGGATACCAGAATGAGGGCTATAAAGAACAGACAGGGCTGCAGCTGCATCTGTCAGCTTCTGGAAGAGATTTAGGACACTTTCTCAACACACTTTCAAGACAGCCAGGAGACACCTTCATGGCGCCTCGGTGTGATTTATGTAAGTCAGACCGAATGGGGGATTAAGTCCATTTGCTGCTGTCATGCCTCTGAGCCACCAACAAATGCAGTCATGTTGGTCAAGCAGGTGAGAAGATGTGAAGCAGATAATGTGAGCAGTGCTCCACTATGATCTGGCGCTGACCACCGATTTTATCACAAAGGGTTCAGGGTTCAGCCGTTAATAAACTGCCGAACCAGCTCATCGTCCTAGCTGTAGTCTGGACATTGTCTAGATGGTAATGTTCGTTTGGGTCTCCAAGGCAATATTTGCTTTAGGTGATGGCACTGACGTCCAGAGATACAGTGTCTGAAGAACACTCTTCTGGGACTAATCTTTTCCATGTGTTCTTTGTTGACCAACTGACACTGGTCAGTGAGTGAATCTGTCTCTGAAGACAAACGCAGGCAGGAACACACCCCCTGCAGAGCTAGCGAGAATCTGAATGACTTCTTCAACAGACTTGAGAGTAACTCTGGAGAATTGAGCTGCTGTCTGAACTCCTCTTTGCAAACATGAGGTCATTCCTTCTACTTTGATAAAGCAGTGTCTGTTTTTCCAACTCATCCACTGTTGTCTTTGTCCAGAGTTTGTCTTCCCTTTCTTTCAGAGGTTTGCAGCTGCACAAACAGCTGGATTCTAATGAGAAAGACATTACAGTGTGTTGCAGAGTATTCGATCAGCTTTTCAGGTAAAAAACAAACTCTTTTGTTTTTTGGACCCATGGTTCCACATAGTTTACACCATATTCTGACTTTCTAATGTTGCAGCTGAAATTAGTCTAAAGTTTTTTCAATCTTCCGGTAAATCTCTGAGAGTTGTAGCCTCAGCGTCGCTGGGTGTATCCTGCTGCTGTAGCCAATCTGCTTCAAGGTTTGATGTGTTGTATGTCCAGAGATGACAGATAGTTGTCCGTAAAATCCCAGTAGATCAGCGGTTTCTGAAATACTGAGATCAGCCCTTGTGGCAGCAACAACCATATTACATTCAAAGTCACTTAAATGGTCTTTCTTCCACATTCTGACATTCATTTTGAACTTCAGCAGGTCATTTTAAATACGGCGAGATGCCTAAATACATTGAGTTGCTCACTATTTGGCGAGTGTAAATTCTCTTACCTTAAAAGGTCTACGAATAAAAAAATTGTCTAATCACACTTGCCTGTTATGTTCGCCAGAGGCCATCAGTGGATATTTGCCACTACGTGAAGTAAAATCAGCACAGAGACAACTGACCTGTCAACCTCAAAAAGCTACTCACAAAATCTAGTGCTGCAATCTGAACAGTGGGATGGGAGAAAAGGACAGATCCTCAACTTGAACACAGATTCTAATCATCTTTTTCCCACACCCAGAAAGAACAAGAATTCAGAGCTGCACATTACCTACAGGTTTCTAAATTAAAAGGCTTAGGTAGACCAACCAGTACTTCTGGAGAACTGTGCCTAATGGCAACTTGCACATTTTCTAAAACCACCACCTTTATCTTAAAACCACTGTTTTCCAGGTGGGATTTCAATGCCCAGAGGCACCAGATGTACAGACTCAGGTTACTTCCTTACACATATACGTCCACAGAACAGCTGGTCCGTACACGCTCAGCTGGTGAGTGAGCTCAGCGTCTTTAAAACATGCCTCAAATGTAAAGATGACTGCTTTTTCCTCCCCCTTCAATCCTCATGACAGTTTGTGTAGTGTTAAATGCTTCGACGCAAGCATGTCATCTTCAGCAAGTCCTAGCAAGAAGAGAGAAGCTGGGTGAAGACATGGCAATCTGCTGTTTGCATTCCAGCAATTTCACAGACTTGGAAATACCAACATATCCCAAAAAAAAAAAAAAAGAAATATCACCATCTTTCAAGGAGAAATCATCTGAGCTTTGGTTCATCTTACATAAAAGACAAGACATGCACCGATCTGGCTTGTTCTGGCCGATACCAAGTTCCTGTTTCATTGAGACCTGACCCCCTGATTCTGATTTTGGGAATTACAGTTTTCTTTCCAAGGACTGCAACTTAAACAGTTTGTGTGATGCATTTAATGAACAGGGAATTAAATGTTTGGACATTTCCATGTCTGACATGGGTCCGAGCAAAGTTAGCCAGTTTCAATCAATTGCAAATTTATTGGTGCATTACTATTTGTGACATAAAATCTGCAGAAAACCACCAGTTAAAATGTTCACATACACTGCATTTATGCACTCTGTGCTACCTGACATGCTAATGGTGCAAAGTGAGCTCAGCAAATTAAAAGATCAAAATCAGCCAATTTTCAGTCGATCAGATCTGATCGGTGATAAGGCGGTCAAACAGAAAATAACCACTTCTGTCTTTCCTTCTCATTAATGCTTCAAAACTAAGAACTCCCACAATTTCCTGTCTTTAAATGCATCAAACAACAGAATGTACTTAAGTTTAACAATAAATACAGGTTAGGGGCCAATAGTTTGATACATAAATTTAAATAATCCTGTGATTTATTTTATTTTCTGTTGGATTCCAAACTACGACCCTTATCAAAGAACCTACAGCACATTTTCCTCTTTAACTGCTTTAGTCATCAGTAACACCAAGAATCATCTAAATCAGAAACGACAGGTAAGACCCCAAAGAAAATCAGAAAATGTCTGTCTATTTATTTCTAATAAGCTATAGAGTCTAAAGCTGTCTTCCCCGTCAAGCTGAGATCTCATCCCTCATTGGTCACAAGTCACAGGTCGTATAACCAAAACATCAGCATTGTAAGACAAGTTACAACACAAGCTCTTTTTAAATAAGCACAGAATATTATCACTATAATCTACAAACACAAACTACAAAATTCTGCAATAACAAAGACAGAGAAGAAACAGCTGAACTGTCTGCAGAGGACAACGCAGCACAACGCGCAGTTTTTCATTTGATAGTAGAAGAAATTATGATGCTAAACATCATGAAGCAGGAAAAAAATAATTTTTTTTACTACTTTTTCTACACCTTTTTTATTTAATCTGACAGCATAAGGTTGATATACCATGCAACTTTTATGGTTTAATGTAAATAAGTCTCAGTAACAACTATCTCTGTAGTTATGCTGCTATAGGCTTAGGCTGCTGGAGGACATAATGACCACTTTCACCCTCTTCGCTACATTCTCACACTACTCTCCAATTTTGCATTATTTGCTGTTATTTCAGCTTTTAACTTTGTTCTCTCTTTTCTCTTCCTAGAAGCTACACCTGGCCTGGCTCTGTGTCTACCTGTGACACTTTTCTGGAGAGAGGCATCGTCCAAGCTTCTGCTGGCAACAACTTAATGCTCACCCTCTACAGATGATCCACATAGCCCTGTCTTTCATGGTTTAACCCTTCCTCTCTCCTAGACATGGGGATTCACTGAGCTTCTACTGTGACTAACTCTATGTGCTCTCTTTCAGACTCTAACCTTGAAAACTGGCTCAGAGTTTATATGTTCTTTCTTTCTAGGTGAAACGACTAAAGGAGCTACATCCATTAACATTTACTTTTCCTTCCCATAGAAAGTACTCCTGGATCAGTGCTTCTTTGTTTTCTTTGTGTCTCTGCTCTGTTCTCTCAAACCCCCAGTCGGTCGTGGCAGATGGCCGCTCACACTGAGCCTGGTTCTGGTTCTGCTGGAGGTTTCTTCCTGTTAAAAGGGAGTTTTTCCTCTCCACTGTCGCTACATGCATGCTCAGTATGAGGGATTGCTGCAAAGTCAACACCAGTGACTGTCCACTGTCTCTACATGCTCATCCAGGAGGAGTGAATGCTGCAAGTCACTGACTGGATGCAATCTGCTGGGTTTCCTTAGATAGAAAAACTTTTTATCCGATTTGAATAAATAACTGAATCTGACTGAACTGTTCAATGATTAGGATTAATTGGAATGTATGAACCTGACTGTTGTGAAGAGCCTTGAGACAACATGTGTTGTGAATTGGCGCTATATAAATAAAACTGAATTGAATTGAATTGAATAATGGTGATATACCATGCAACTTTTATGGTTTAATGTAAATAAGTCTCAGTAACAATGAATTAACAGTTTTAGTACGATCAGCATCTCTTTCAGTCATATGAGCGATTTTCTCATCTGGTTTTATGATGTACTTTGAAAATGGCTCAGGACTGTGGCTCCTTCAAATACTCTGTGTATTTTAATGTAGAAGTAAGTTGAGACAACACATCATGAACTATCGAAACAGCTTCTTTCAAGAAACACAAAAATGGTGGATTTTAGGAGGACATTTTAAATAAACACATTTTTAGGGTCTTATCTGTTTATAAGACCATCAAAAGGAGAAATTTAAATAAGCAGAAGCTAACCAACTAATTTCTCTCACCCTAAAATACCAAATTTGTCTAAATTCATGCATGAATATTTCTATAATTCTCCTTTCATGGGTCTGTAAATCATTTTCTGCTGATTATTGTTGTATTTTCCATGATGATATAATTCCATGATGGTCCATGCATTTGGGCATATTCCAAAATATGTTGAAATAAAAGCTCCAACAGTTTGCAGCCTTGATATTAGCTACACAGTAATAGAAAGGCCAAATGTAAAGATAGTAGGAAAAGAAAGGCAGATGTTGGTAAGAGCTGTGGAAGGGAAGGAGGACGAGAAGATAAGAGAGATGGCTCCCATCATGGAAACACGGATGGACTCGTCTTCCCAGACTCTTATCAGCTCCCGGGAGGATGAAGGTGGAGGGGGAGCGAAGGTAGAGGAGTCCAGAGGGGAAAAGGTCATTATTTTGGACACTTCTGGTGATTTGTCTTTCTGCAGAGTTTGAAATCTTCAATGTCACAAACAACAGTGGTTGGAAAATTATGTTTAACTTTCATCCTGTCCACTGATGGATTCAGTGTTTCAGACTGGACTAGAAGCTGGTGTGAAAATAGGCCAAACAAGATCAGAAGCAGGGGAAATAATTATTTTTAAACTTCTTTCTTTCCGCAGATCAAGAGTCAGCTGGCATATAATGAGCTTTAGAGACCACTTACTCCCAGTCGAAGTGGAAAAAAAAGCTGAACGTTTTCCAAATGTTTCTAAAAAAAGGTCAGACGATGGGGGAAAGGGCAAGAACGGGAGGATAGAAGGAGGAGGAAGGGAGGCTTCCTCTGCCTTGACCTTGACTTTTTCCATCTTCCTGATCCATAGATCCTTTAAAGAGTTTTGTCGACGCCTCATAATGACAGACAGCTGGGCTGTATTCCATAATTAGTGAGAATCTGAGGGGAGCATGAGATAAAGAGGAGGAAAACGAGAGCAGGTTGTCCCAAGGAAGAGTGATGACAGCCAGTATATATTAGAGCATATAAAATACATTATATATATATATATATATATATATATATATATATATATATATATATATATGTAGACCAGTCATGGTTATAAAAATTTGGGATTTTAGTCCTTTTTTCCATGATTTCCAAGGGGTGGGGAAATATATAAAATATATATAAACTCTGCAAATATCAGTTATCAGCCATAACAGCAATATTAATATCGGATATTGATATCGGACCAAATTGTCATATTTGGCAGCAATTAGATGCCACTTTATACTGTTTAATTTGTATTGTATTGCACCGACTACGCCAAAACAAATTCCTTGTATGTCCAAAAACGTACTTGGCAATAAAGCTTTTCTGATTCTGATTCTGATGAAGTACACAAACATCAGCTCTAGAATACGTCCACAATCTACCAGTCTGTGCGGATCAGAGCATGGCCAGATTGCGATGGTTTATTATCGCAGTGGCAGGATGTCAGGGTCCAGGATGAAGTGAACCTGTGGTTCATTGAGAATTTGCAGCAAAAACTGGCCATGCAGGCCCAACCTGAAGTTGCATGGAAGCCATAGTTGCAGCATTGTGGTAGCAGGACGTAACCTGCAGCCTCCCCGGTCTGGGAGAGTTATTCCAGGCTGTGCAGCCCTGGTTGGGGTGCAATCACTGATGTATTTTAGAAAACATTTGTATATAAGCACTAAGGTAGAGGTAGAAAGACTAAGAATGTTCTTCATTTTCTATTTTTTTGAGCTGGAATATTAACATTTCTGGGAATATTCACATTTTTCTCTGGAGTTTCTTTGTCTCACCAAAACAAAGGGAAAGATTTCTGTTATAAAAGAACAAACACACGTCTCCACAAGTCAGATCAGTTTCTTTAAAAAGACTATTTTTCCCAGCAGGTAAGGAGCTTCAAGGTGTTCTCTGTAGAGAAAACTTTCAATAAAAATGACTTTACGGTCATTTAGTCATTTCAGTATAAGCAGGCTTTGCATTTGTTACGTGTTATGCCTGTTATTCCAGCAGACGGAGATTGTCTGTACCATGCCAAGTATGTCCAGTATGTGTTAAAGTTTCAGTGTGAGGCAGGGAACGCTGAGGCTCCCCAGCTGTCAGCTTCAACAGTAAACAGCATCTGCAGGCAGCCCTCAGCTGGCTTCCCTCAGTATCCTCTAACATTAGCCAGGAAGAAATGTTTGTATCTCCATCTGCTCAGACGGCAGAGCAGCCGAGCTGTGAGGGGAACATGCTGATGGTCACAGGGTGACAGGATCAGGCAAACAGCTGTGAATATCCAAATAATTTGTGGAAAACCCTGACTGGACTCGGAGATTTCCACTGCCTCACAGAGATTTTATAACCTGGAATTAAGAATTGTGTCTATAAATTGATTAAGCACCGTCAGCAAATTCGATCAACAGAATATACCAGCTTCCTCTTAAAAACAGAGACATGGTAAAGGAAAACAATAATGACCTGAAGCATAAACAAAGGTCTGATATTATTTTCTGACCCCAGATGTCCTGTTTTCATTCAATGTAGGCAGAAATCATCATAACTAACTGAAATAAAGGCTTGGAAACATCAGTCTGTGTGGAATTCATCTATATAATATGGTGCAAGTTAATAAAAAAATGAACTTTTCAATAATATTGTAATTTATTAAGATGTACTACAATAGATGTACTGGAGCTGCTTCAGCTCATCATAATTTGCCCATTTTCAATGAAGGCGAACTCTAGAATATATCACCTGCTTATCTACACTCTTGATGTGAATTTTAAACTATCTAGATAAACTATTGAGTCATGGTTGGTTTGGAAACAAAGTTAAACACCAATCTGGTTTTTAATTGTTTCACTTTTCACAGTTTTTTATGGATTTTATTTCTTCGATATTTCTTTATTTGTTTTGTTTAAACTCTTTAGTTATTTGTTACCCAATAATATGTTTAAGTATAATAGTATAATATAATGATAGACCAGCAGAATCAAGAATTCACTCAAAGGGAACCTGTATGACAACATGAAGTAGGCAATAGGATTTTAAATAGCAACACAAAACACTAAAAGCAAATAAAGATCAAACCTGTATGCTTCCATCTGCCTTTTTGCTTTGCATATGACACACCTAAATTTCCCCACTGTGGGACAATCGAAGTATATTTCTATTCTATTCTATTTAAAACAAACCAACTTATATCTATCATTCTGGAAATCAAAACGAAAATCTTTTGAAGCGGCCTAGTCGAAGTCTGGACTTATATTACAATTTCCAACTAGGGTATTTTAAAGCCAGTTTAAAATGTTGTCTCAGATTAAATTCTTTGTTTTAAAGGAGTAAACCTCTGTTATAAAGCGACTGCTCTCTTACGCTAATGATGAGACGCCACCTCTGTTCTTATAAATAATAATGACCACTCATGTGGTTCTTAAAGAGAGATTCGTACAGAATGAAACTGTTATCAGCAGGTTGAAGCTTTCCAAAAACTACAGATTAGAAAATCTCTCATCGGTACATCTTGACATACTGATGTTCTTCCTCTGAATAAATTAATCTGATTCCTGTGTTGGGGTTACTGGTTTGCAGTTTAACAAGCAATTTCAAATAGGCAGCAGAGAGGTTTGAAACATGTGCAGCCGAAGTTTGCCGTCATTTCCCCCCATTCCTCTCTGTTGCACTCCCATTCACCACTTTATGGCTTTACTATAAGAAAACGCTCCCTCCAGCTTGCCTTCCTTCCCTTCTTCTCCTGAGTGTCATCTTCTCCTGCAGCTATACAACCTGAAAACTGCACTCAGGCACACAGATAATCATAGTTCAGCCTCCATCTGATATAATGTGAAATGGACGAGTATCAGTCGAACATTAGCACAACATTTAGGTCATGCATGCATGCAACTTGAAGGAAGCTGGGAAACAATAATTGGTCTCCATGGGGAAAGTATCTGATTTTTGGGATTGATGAAGTAATTATGTAGTTTAAAAAACTCCTCCTGTGACCTGACAAAACCAGATTGGTAGTAAAAGTCCAGAGGGGAAATTTAGGTCAACATGTTGGTAGAAATGCAAACAGTTTGAACATTTTTAAGACTTTCTGTACAATTCTGTGTTTTTCAGATGCAGTAAAATGTGCATAAAACCTAATATAAAGGGACAAACTTCTTGACCTCCTACTTCCTCTGAAGTCTGTCTTCCCTCCCTCCCGTTGCTCTCACCTCCCCCACGTCTTTCATTTCAGAATGAACTTAGGAAAGAGGAGAAACTCAAACAATCTGCTGGCGCTGACCCGACTGAAACCAATATTTACTGTCACATTAAGAAGAGCAAATGTCTCCTTTTGTCCCTGCAGATTTCTAACCCTCACAAAGATTCCTCATTGGCCTCTTTACTAAACATTTTATCATCCATCTGCTGGCCTTAATTTCTTCATTAATGAAAATTACTGCCGATAAAGAAATTCTAGGGAACATTGTCTTTAAACCAATTTTACATTTAAAACCAAATTAAATGGATGCGAGCAACATGAGACCAGAATAAACATATAAAAACAGCTTTAAGAAGTTTTATCGGGTCAGTAAACAGATCTATTCAGAACTGCTCTTTAGTGACACGGTGTGACACCTTATCAAAGTTAGTTTTGAACCTTTAATATGTATAAAAACATGTTTTACTTAAGGGTAATGTTGCTACTCTTTAATCCATGATCACTTGATGCTTATTCTTTGTTTACTATCTAAAGCGATTGAAGTTTGTATTGGACCCTGAAACTGTTCATTTTTTTTTCTTCTTGATTCCTGATGGTTTTGTCTAAACAACTAAGACCAGTAAAACATAACTTCCAGAAAAACAGAACCTCCTCAGGAAGCTGAGCTGAAACCATCTAGCAGCAGCAGCAAAGGTCTATGAGGTTAGTGAACTAAAGACACAGCAACCGGCTGGCATTTCATTTTGGGTTAAAATACAGTGAACCTTACAAAAACCTGCAGACTCTGAAAAGGCAAATAAAAAAGAACAATAGGTTTTATCTGAGCACTGAAGCAAAACCCAAAGGAACATTGTGGACAAAAATTCAAGGCAGAAAATTAATGACGTACATATACTTCCCACAGCCAGTTTATTTTTCCCAATAATTCTAACTGGGGTTGTTTCGTATTTGCTGACCATTTCTGAGAACGGGAATCCAAATAAATCCAAGACATTTAAGGGAAGAGTTAAAAAATAAAAGCCAGTGGCTTATTTTTATACTTACTTCCCTGAACAGTAAGAACTGTTCAGGGCAGAACAGTTCTTACTTCAGTCCTTATATCAAAATGAGCTCATTGTGTGATAGTAGGCAGATAGCAGCGTCAGTCTATTCTGGGTCTGGTCTGATTCAAGCAGGAAGAAACGTTCTGTGTCCTTAAGGGAGGATGGGTCTGGCACCAAAACATGTTTTTCTGTCTGCGGGTTTTCAAGAGAGGAAGCTGCTCCTCAGACGCTGCAGCTGGACCTTCATGAGCAAATTCACTGATGGGATTCAACCCTGGATCTATATGATGATTTCAATGCACTGATTAAATGTATATATCTAAAATAATCTCAGCACTTACTAAGCAGCTTATTTAAGAACATGGTTATTATACTGGTGTTCTCATCAACAAGTAGAACTCAAAGATGCTTTTTACTAAATGTTTATCGATCATTAAATGTTTGTCAAAAACCGGATTTGGGTCATACCAGCTGTGTGGTGGGAAGAATGCACCCATATCTGCCTTCCAACTTGTCATCTGAGCATGCTCAGTTACAAAGGTTTATTAGCCTGATTGTAGCACCTACATGTAACCACAATGTGACCTCTTTAATTGAAAGCATGAATGTTTGTGGCTTGTTGCACGTTTTATGTTTGTTTCGTCTATTTGTTAGGCTTTAACGATAAAAACGGATGAGGGGTCTGAAGTTCCGAATCTTTGGAAGTTGCACAAGGAATTAGAGTTTTCCTGGAAAGGATTTAAAAATTCTAGAAAACTAGGTTTTACTGAATTATCTTCTCTCATCTAGCACAGTAAAAAAGTACATTATTATAAGACAAGGTAGGCTTTCCACATAGTGGATTTGACCAGAAAAAGAATCATCAGTTTGAATCAAGGCATGGCCCGATAACACAATCTTGTAGCGAGATAATCTTGAGAAAAAAAGTCCGACAGTGTCATAGTATTTACAGAACAATACCGAGCCCATTGAGACCCGACCCATTCAGTGTTTTCCACTCTCCTCCTCACCATTCTTCACTTTTCTACTTTACCCTCACCTGCGAATGTTTGGGTTGATCTTTTATTTCGTTTGTTTTCCTGGTTCAATCTAGTGGCCGAAACGGTCTGGATGCAGAAGTCAAAGGATGTCAACATCTCTGATGTTTAGAACAGGAATAAACTGGAAAGATGGTTTAGTGTTTTAAAGTTCTTAGGACCTAAATTAGTGTCGTCTAAACTTTTTGTCAAAATACTCATGGACCAAACAAAACGTTTTTAACTAAAATCACACAAGATTTTTGTGTGATTTTTTATCTGCTCAACAGTAACTAATAATGCAAATAAAGTCAGAATGTTTGCAGGAAAGAGATCTGTAAAGTATTGCAGATCCAAAACGTACTAAGGTACATTTGCCTTATTTAATCTAAAGGCACATACAGAGGTTGGACAATGAAACTGAAAAACCTGTCATTTTAGTGTGGGAGGTTACATGGCTAAATTGGACCAGCCTGGTAGCCAGTCTTCATTGATTGCACATTGCACCAGTAAGAAGGACGAACCACATCCAACAGGATTAACTGTGGACGCAAGAGGAAGCTGTCTGAAAGGGATGTTCGGGTGCTAACCTGGATTGTATCCAAAAAACATAAAACCACGGCTGCCCAAATCATGTCAGAATTAAATGTTCACCTCAACTCTCCTGTTTCCACCAGAACTGTCCGTCGGGAGCTCCACAGGGTCAACATACACGGCCGGGCTGCTATAGCCAAACCTTTGGTCACTCATGCCAATGCCAAACGTCGGTTTCAATGGTGCAAGGAGCGCAAATCTTGGGCTGTGGACAATGTGAAACATGTATTGTTCTCTGATGAGTCCACCTTTACTGTTTTCCCCACATCCGGGAGAGTTACGGTGTGGAGAAGCCCCAAAGAAGCGTACCACCCAGACTGTTGCATGGTCAGAGTGAAGCATGGGGGTGGATTAGTGATGTTTGGGCTGCCATATCATGGCATTCCCTTGGCCCAATACTTGTGCTAGATGGGCGCGTCACTACCAAGGACTACCGAACCATTCTTGAGGACCATGTGCATCCAATGGTTCAAACATTGTATCCTGAAGGCGGTGCCGTGTATCAGGATGACAATGCACCAATACACACAGCAAGACTGGTGAAAGATTGGTTTGATGAACATGAAAGTGAAGTTGAACATCTCCCATGGCCTGCACAGTCACCAGATCTAAATATTATTGAGCCACTTTGGGGTGTTTTGGAGGAGCGAGTCAGGAAACGTTTTCCTCCACCAGTATCACGTAGTGACCTGGCCACTATCCTGCAAGAAGAATGGCTTAAAATCCCTCTGACCACTGTGCAGGACTTGTATATGTCATTCCCAAGATGAATTGACGCTGTATTGGCCGCAAAAGGAGGCCCTACACCATACTAATAAATTGTTGTGGTCTGAAACCAGGTGTTTCAGTTTCATTGTCCAACCCCTGTAACTGCTAATTCTCAGCAACAAGAACAGTATTTAGCTCACTTTTTCTTTGAAAATGCTTACTATATTTATTCAATTAATTAAAAGGAACGATGCGGCCCTATACACTATGAAATTAAAGAGAATGAAGTGGTTTGTGTTGTACCCACATTTTAATTTGTCAGAAATAATTTTGTCCCGGTTAAAATCTGCATCAACCACTTCAGCTAAAAAACATTTCATGAACTCAGATGTTACCAGGAGACATTCTTCTCCAAGGAAGTCGCAGGTGACCTTGATGTGTGTCCAGCAGTCGCGTGAAGATTTATTAGGTTTGATTTTTTTACATATATCAAACTGTGTTTATGTGTCTAAACTGGTTTTATTGCCCAATAATGAGCACAGAAACAGCCAGATCGATGTACAAGAACCAAACATCTGATTGTTCACTGTGCTTTTCTTGTCCATGAAAACTTCATATGACCTAATAGGAAGAAGAAACTCATCCAGGCTGGGGTTTCTCCTACAACAAGAGAAGAGGAAACGCAATTTAGGAACGATAAATAAAGAACCAGACCACAGATGTTCATGAAGTTTGTCAGAAAGTTCCTCAAGTGACTATTTAACTGATCTAATCTGATTTTTAATTAATTTCTTTTGAACACAGTTTCCTCTTTCTCTCTCTTCACTGCAAAGTATCCCAAACACTTCACTTCCCATTCAAAACCAACACTTTCTTCCATGTTTGTTCTCTGCAGTCTTTCTGAATGAGTCAAACACTCACCCGCACAATGGTGTGATAAAGGGACCATTGAGAAGCATTCTGGATGCTAAGTCACTGGCAGAGACTGGGACCACTCCATCAAAAGTAGGTGGTGAGGGCGGGCAAACACAGCAGGACAAAGGGAGCGAGCTGAATGGAGGGTCAGCAGGTCAGGGTCACGTTGCCTGGTGGAGCGATGCAACGCGTCTGAACCTGTTTGAAGCTGGCTTGTTGGAAACTTTTCCCCCTGAAAACTTGTCTTGATTTGGGAGATGAAGTCACAGGTTGACACATTTGCAGAACAGAAATGGATGTGCTCAAATGTTCTGATGGAGTATGAAGATCCGTTTACAAAGGCAGAGAAACCAGAGAGTTTTCAATGAATACTGCAGAGTTTATTTTTTTGTCTCTTTCAGTTTCCGTCGTCCATTTCATCTACTAATCACTCCAGAAAGGTTAGGAAATTTAAAGGTAAAAAGAACACATCCAACAAAAACAAGCTATGATAAGAAATATGTGAAACTGTGAAGTGACACAGCAGTGAACATAAAAAGTAGGTTTCCAAAATTTTTATAATAATTTGTCCATTAAATTAACTTTAAGTTTATTTAAAGTCAGAAAACAGGTCCACCCTCTCAGTTCTAGGGTTTTATTCATTGAAATAAAAATAAAAAGCTTTAATCTGACCGGTATGTTGTTGACATGAACATTTAACATGCTAACTGAGGTCTGTAGAGCCTGAGATGGAGGTTTTGGGTGTTTTATACTTTTTCGGAGCATTGCATTATCTGACCCTGGGATGTACTTGCTGAGGCGTCCACACCTGGAACAATTGACAGCAGTCTTAGATGTTTTCCACTTGTGAAAACCTTAATCTTTGCAGAATGATGGACTTACAGAACTTTGGAAATTGACTAATTAACCTGACTGATTGACAGCAACAGTATTGCTGATGTCTTTCCTTCCCAGCATTCAGTCAACACAAGCCTCCACCACCAGAACTCCTGCTTGTAGAGAGTTGGTCAGCCGCTAGATGATCAAATAAAGAAGTGCATTTCATCCTTTTCATCTAAATTCTACAAAAGCTGCAGGGTGTACTTAGTTACTTACAAGCTGCCTTTCCATTTTGGCTTTATTTTTGGGTTTTAAACACTGACCGTGTGGAGTCTGTCCTGTCCTTTTTTCACTTTTATACATTACACCAGAACATTTTTATTACGCCCTAACATATAAAACACTTGAATTGAAAATGGTGTACTTTCTTTTTACTGTGACTGTATAGGATAGTTGGAATTCCATAACTAAACAACTGGAAAGCTGTAAAATAACAGGGAAGGTTTGAAGTCTCACAGTGAAAATGTGAGGTATGAAGAGTCATGGCACTAAGTTAATGTATGACTTCTAGTTACATCTCCTCTGGTTCCTGACAAACTAATGATGGCGAACCAACTGAGCACAATGACACAACAGGAAGAGATGAGTAAGATGTAAAAACCTCCAGTGGCATCAAGCTGAAAGGACAGAGAGTAACAGATGTGTCAAGTTATGGCAACTGGAGCCCACCAAGCTGACAATGATCTTTGACATGTGACAGATCAGCAGATTGGAAGTTCATGCATAAGAGAGAACACACACACACACACACACACACACACACACACACACACACACACACACACACACACACACACACACACACACAGCATCCGAGACTCCTGAAAACAGAACAGCTACTGCTGTACAGTAAGAATGTTGAAGACAACATGAAGACAGATTCACACACGGGTCCAGAGGAGGCGCCTCCTTTAATCACCTCCTCTTCTTTGATGATGAATAATAAAAACTCTGAACGCTCATCTTGTAAATTAGTGCTTTTCTTTTTCTGACAATCTCAGCCTGAATGCGTTTCATCTTCCTTCCTTTATCTAGCTTCCTGTGCTACTCCTCCTCTCACTGCTTCTGTCTTTATTCCTTTTATTCACATTTTCCATTCTCCTTTATTCTAATGCTTCCCACTTCCTAACCTAAAGTAAACTGACTTTTTTTGTTCACGAAAATCCTGCCTTGATCATCATATAATAACAACTAAACAATAATAAACTAATAACTATAGCTCATTTCAATGTGAAAGTTGTAACCCTGCTTGCAATAAACAGATCAAGAAAGGGGCGCCTGTTTCCAGAGGTCATTGGGAAAGAGGCGGGGTCGCCAGTCCATCACAGGGCAACACAGAGACACACAGGACAAGCAACCACGCACACACATAATCAAACATAAGGGCAAATTAGACAGAACAATTAACCTAACAGTCAATTTTTTTGGAGTGTGGGGGAAGCCGGAGTACCCAGGGAGAACCCATGTATGCACATGGAGAACATGCAAACTCCATGCAGAAAGAGCTCATTGAGCGTTTCAAACCAGCATGCTAACCACAATTCCACCGTGCAGCCTTGAATATAAACACAGAAGGAATATTTATAGCACAAATGAACAACATCCCAGCAGCAGCAAAATAAATATGAGCTCAACAAAAAAAAAAAACTATTTAAAACTTGCACTTCATTTCATTCCTCACCATCCAGCCTTCATTTTGTCTTTGATCAGCTTCAGAAATGTCTTCAGTTACCATTCAATCCCACTTCTGCTCTGCATTCAGAACTGAAACACTTCCACAAAGGCCAGATTTTACTCTCCAGCACTTCTTCTCCCCTTCGTTGCTTATTTTCCTGCCCAGTACACAAAATGAATGAGGGGAAAATGTGCACTCAGAGTCAGCATTTGTGAGTTTGTTTGAGCGGGCAGGGGCAACACTTAACCCTGAATGGTACGAACAAAGGAGCAAACGCAACAATAAAGCCAGCAAGACGGCAGTGACACAAATAAGTCAATCAAGGCCGGGCGGAGGAGGGAATGAATGAGAGCAACTGTTGGTCCTGATGGGACACCCGAAGCCAAGAAGGAAAGAAAGGATCTAAAAGGAGATGCAGGAAGAATGCTGAAAAGTGTGGTTGGCTGAATCACTGAGGAAGACACCAGAGTAGAAAGAGACCCAGCAACTGCATAACAAGACATCGCCGGAAACCATGACACTGACGAAGTGGCATATAATCAAATGTCATGAACTATAAAAGAGAAACAACAGGCAGCATTCAGAAAACTGCTTTAAAAATACTGCAGGATCTACAAACCGGGGGTCCTTGCAGGACCCTTTAACTTTTTCACGAAACAACATTTTGTATGTATAATCCGACATACAGTAGGAAAGCTGAAGGAAAACATGCATGGCCTTTGTCTTCAAGCCTCTTTACTCTGGCACTCCTAAATCAAACCCTGTGAAAGCAACTGTCTTCAAAATCATGTAATTAGTACAAAGAGCCCATCTGTGGGGATTTTAATCTGAGTATGACTCCAGCTGTTCTGGACAGGCCTCAGAGGTTGGTTGGACAACATTAAAGAACAAAATGCATCATGAAGACCAAGGAAAACAGCAGACCAGAGAGGGAGAACATTATGGATGCATTTAAGGTTCTAAAACAGTATCTAAAGCTTTGAACATCTCCCAGAGTTCTGTTCAATCCTTCATCTGAACATGGAGGGAGGATGGACCAACTGCAGACAGGCTGGGCAAGGAGAGCATTAATCAGAGAAGTAGCCAGGAGCCCCAACTCTGGAGGAGCTTGGTTAGGTTACCATCAGCATCATGACGTGGAGATGACTTTCTTCACCATAGACAGTAAAGCAGTCAACAACAGAGGGGTTTATTTCAAAGAACTTTCAGTTCAGTTTCCTAACTGGTTTCTAACATTCGTTCCGCAATCTTAAAAGATTCTAGTAAATTACAGTGAATTCTTGACAAAATATGTGTAAATCAAGCCAAATCTCACGCTTTATCTATCGTTCCTGTGTCATAAATGAATTGTACAGCGTCACAGATTGTACCAGAAAATTCCAAGAATTCTGATGAATCCATCAATTTGGAAATATTTGGGAGATTAATATTATTCATGGTCTGTGTGGAACAGTGGTATAAAACACCAGGGCTGAGAAACATTGATCTGGTTAATCAGAAATCACAAATAATTTGCTCTATCTGGCATTTTATAATCAACAACTTCTGTTTTTCTGAGTTAAGTGTTGTCTAGGAACACTATGACTGGTTTTAGCAGTAAGATGTAAAAAAAGCGCTGCATCAGTTATGGCTCCCAACATTATAAGAAACAGCTAACAAAGACTGACTGACTGACAGCTAACAAAGTCATTTTTAATTTTGGTCCTTCAAATAAGAAGCCTAAAAATGAGTTCCAGTTGTAAGCAGTGTGAACAAGGAAAAAAGTGACTAACAACAAGAGAAATGTAGATTATCTTGACATCACTACCCTCTCTGTCTCGGCACAGAAGCGTCTTTGTAGCCTCAGAGTTACCACAGACATGAACAGTGAACTGAGCAGCATGAGAAAGAAGAAAAAGATGGGAATATTGATTATATTATAAGAGTGTAGAAAAAAACTGAAGTGTGTGAGATCATTCAATGAACAACCAGGGTATTTTAAAAAGGTAAAAGAGTAACGGATCAGGCAGGAAACACAGGCTGCTGTAACAGCAGAGTTTCAGTCACATCATAGTTTTAACATCACTTGGTCATCATAAACTGTATAGAGACCATCCTGGTTCAGAAACTTCTGGTGATCTGGACTGGGAGTCATTAACTAGCAGCAATACCTCCTCCTGAGAAAAAGAATATCTCCTTTAAATTCTCACCAGAACTGTTGCTACAGAGTTTTGAACCCACTGAGGACTTTTAACTGATTTTTTGGATTTCCTCTCAGTAAAGAATTAAAATATTCCAGCCTTGAAGAAACAAATGCATGGACTAGTCTTTTTGCATCAGTCTGGGGCAGGAAATGTCTAATTTTGGCAATTCTGCAGAGGGGAAGGAAGCCCTAGAAACCGGTTTACCTGATCTGTCAGTCATCACTCGACACTAAACTTGAATCTTTAAGAGCTCAACTGTTTAAGCTACAGGTGACATGTAACCAACCTTTAACGCCATCCTCCTCCCTGAGGCGCAGAGCTGCTGTGTCCCAAATAAATGATAGGTTACACAATAAAACTGAATCAATAGCAGGAAGAAATGGGTCAGGGCCTTAGGCGCTGCTCACATAGTGAACAATGGAGCTATATTAACACTGCATTAACACTGTCTCTATAAACTTGTTTTTATGTTGGTCTTCTAGGAAAACCTGAGGCAGTTCAAACGAGAAGCTTCAAGTAGAATAACTTGCAAAAGTATTCCTATCCCCAAAACAATTTTGCATTTTGTCACAACACAAAAAATACATTTCATTGGGACTGTAAGGTAATTTTGTAAATAAAACCTTAAGTGTTCACCCCCGTTAAGTCTTGTGCATTCCCCAAACATCCAACTGTCCCCAGAAGATCAGTTTGTGTGAGAGCACATCAAAATGTTCAGTTTAGAACACTGTATTTAAATATACAACCAATCCAAATGGGATTTTATCAATGATACAGCTAAAATTAAAATAAATATTATTACTCCTAAGGTTCGTTCACTATTTAATCACAAAAATGAGTTTGTGTTGTTTATTAGCTGATTTAAAAACGCACATTTTTTTAAATAATACTTTATTGTATGGTCATAAGATTTGTGCAAATGTGCTGCAAGCTTCTAACAAAAACATAGAAGCCTGTTTTGTGAATTACGACAGCAGATTGAAACAAACTATAATCTAGTACAGCACATCTTTGCTGTGCATGGGCCCATATTAATAAACAAATGAAATGAAACTCTATAAATATCTGCTGCTGTAAACAAACAATAGTAGAAATGAGTGAAACACTGGAAAACGTAGCAGAGCTCTGCAGGGCTCCAGGCTCAAAGCTGCTGACAGATCTGATTACATGAAACCAGATTGTTTTTACTCATGCAGAGAGGATTGTGGAACAGAGGACCTCACCTAAAGAACACACACACACACACCATACAAGCTCTAATTATAGTGTTCTGAAACACACGAGCATCCCCTGATCTTTTCTTCTCCAATCTCCTCCTTCCTCTTCATGTCTGGTTTTCCCATGTTTCATCCCTCCTTCCTCTCCTCCCCTTCCTGCTTGAAGATTTACTTCACCTCTCCTACAACATATAGTTATTGGTTCCTTCAGTTCTTCTATAACCCCTCCCCTTTACCTGTGACAACACTTCTTCCACTACCACACGTCTGTGGAATGAAACTGTACACAATCACACCTGGGCACGGACTGAAAGCTCCCCAATGAAATGATCTCTTATCTATGTGTTTACATTTAAACTGTACCTTATTATTAAATATGAGTCATTTTCTTTTTTCTAACCACCCCGTCCTATCTCTAATTGTGACACAATGAAATAATACAATAAATAGAATAAAGAAGAACTGTGTTCACCCCTCCAGAAGGAATAAACTGCAGCATTCACTGACTTGATTACCTTAATCTGCCCTGACTACATTTCCTCCATTTGTTCCAAAACAAATTGATCCATTGGGCTAAAAGTTGAATGAAAATGCTGAAATACCTACGCTGCACCTATACATGCCAATAATGTTGGTGTTAATACCATCCTAAGCATGGCTAAAGCAGTGCTAGGCTATCTCCTGTCATTACATTTTTTGTACACTTTTTTGAAGTTAAAACCTCTTTTAGATGCAATAACTTGAAGAAATCATTTATTTAAGTAGCTCATCTTGCCCCAACGACACAACCCAGGACATTTTTAGGCAGATATTTTATCTGTCAATTGCAAAATAAAAGCCTGTCCTATTGACTACTTCATGGGCACACCACTTCTGTCGACCAGTTGGAAGCAGTGGTGCCCATGAAGCTTCCGGAAGCATTCAGCAGATCAAGCCAATATACGTCTCAAGTTCTCAAACCCTTTCAAATCCAGGCGTCATCCAGAGATTGTGGATCAATATTTAATTTCCCTTTGGGATTAATAAAGTATTTTTGAATTGAATTGAATCAACATTTGGTAAGGAATCCACACCAAAGGCTTCGGAGCATTTTAAGGAGTCGATGCATCTCACCCCAGAAGGCGTCACTCGTAATTTTCCACATAAATTTAGCTAGCTTTAACTTTCTAACTGTTCGTAACACTTTGCTTCCATTGATGAAGCAGGCTCCAGAGTCTCAGTATTGTCTTGCCCATCACTAGTTGGCAGTAACGCTGACATTAAAGGTACATCACATTTCAAAAGAAGAACAACCTGAGCATGGCTAAAACTTTCCTCCGTCATTGTCACTTGTTTAAAGTTTGATCAAAATAGGTTCCGGAAAAATGTGGAAAAACCCATAAAACGATTTCACTGATGCAACATCTGTCAGTTTTCAAAAATCACTGGCAAGTCTAAAAGGACATTTTTAAAAATGTAAGTAGACAAGTGGTGCAAAGGGTGAAGATATCTGCAGACAATAGGCTCTTTTTTTTTTAGAAAGTTGCTTCACTTCTTGGAACTTTGCATAGATTCACATCTCTTTTAAAGTCCGACCACATCATTTCAATCAGTTTACGGTCTACACTTTGACTAAGCCACTGCACCTTGATTCTTTTGCTTTTTCAATTCTTCTGTTTTAAGTGTTGCCCTGCTCCAGTTTGGCCAGTCAAACCTGTGGCCTTGTATTTGACTCAGTGACTGCAAGTTGCCCAAGTCATGGGGCCACAAAACAAACCCAATCCTCCACCACTGCTCTTGACAGCTGGTGTGGGATGTTTCTGCTGATATGCTGCGATTGGCTTTTCTCAACCATGGTTCTGCTTTAAATTGGAGTCTAGATTGAACATGTCCAGCTGCTTTGGACGTTTGGTTTTGCAAAGCTGCAACTGAACAAACCATAAGATTTCTATGTTTTGGACCATACTGGACCATAATAATTTGATATAGACTAAATATAGCCTATGAGAACAGACACCAACTGTTTGAGATCTAGTAGTCAGAAGGACATTTCACCTGACTGTGGAACCTGATTTGCTCCCATAGACTAGGACAATGTTTGGTCATTAGATATATTAGTCTGCTGTTTTCTATTTTATTTCTAACTGCTAAAATGGGTTAATGGAGGGACTGCAAGCCAATTAAGCCCCTTTAAACTGAAAAGCAACCATATCGTATGGACTCCACTAAGGTTGCTGAAACATATCAAATAATGGCTTTCTTCAACACCATCTTTAATCTCTCAGATATAAAATTATCTTATTAAATAACTTTTCAGTTCAGTTGAGCTGCCTCAAGGTCTTTATATTATGGAAATGTCACTAAAAAGCACATGAAGTAGTTCAGAAAAGTTTGTTGAATCCATGACTTGACATTTCCACAGTGCCATTTAAAAATGTGACTTTGCTGAGCTGCAACCAGAAGAAAGGGTTAGAATAGGGGAGTGAGTTAGGGGGTTATTCAGCACACCTCCCCTCGGCAGGTTGAGACAGGTTAACTGAAATTCTTATCCCTATCTCTCTCTTTTCCTTCTTTCTCTTTCATTTAGTTGGGGGTGGGGTCATCAGCACCCTCTGTACACCGTGTCACTGACAAAATCTCAAACCCTGTCCTTAACCCGCCTACATTCTTTCCAGACAAAACCGTAACCTGGTAACTGCAGACCCTCCCCCTCTTTGCTTGTTGTCTCAGTTAAGCTGCTTTTAAGGCACAGCACTCCATTCGGATGTGATGTACAAATATTTAAATCAGCTTTTCTGTAGCTGCAACAAACTGGTTTAGAAGCTTACTCTTTTAAGGTTATTTTTTTTAGAAGCGAGGATGTTCTCTGTGAGCCTGCCAGTACTCTCTCTGGGTACTCCAGCTTCGTCCAACAGACCAAAAACATGCCTTTAAGGCTAATTTGTGGACCAAAGTTGATTTCTTGGTTGTAAAATATTGTTTGTCGTTGTATCTTTCTGCGCAGAACATGTGGGGCCAGATTTATCCACATTTTTGCATCTTTATTTTAAATAAGATGAAGTTCTGAACTGCAAAACTGTGGGTCTGTTGATAGACGCGGTTTCAGCGGGCGGTCGAAACAACCTTTCAACCTTTAATCTTTGAATGCAGAAATGGCTTTATATTTGACTTATTTTGAAATCTGATCCATCACATCTTCATTTTGTCATGCAGTTCTAAATACGACAGCTGGCAGTGCTGGCATGCAGCCCACACCTATTTAATGAAGAGAGTATTCACGCTGCTCTTTCATGTTGACCCTTTCTTTTCTTTCTTACTGCTGCAACACGGTAAACATCCCATCCTGCTAACTTTAACAAGCTAAGCACACTTTTACTGCTTTGAGATTAGGCATAAAAGGAACAAAGCAGGGAGTGGCGAGGAGAAATGGAGGACTGAAAGGAAGGAAAGAAACGTTCTGTGTGGTGATTTAGTTCTGGCTGCTCAAGGCATACAGAGGTTGGTTTAAAGTCATTGGAGTTTTCTCCAGCTCCATGAAGTATACAGTATTACAGTGCTGACTCTCCGCCACATGTTACAGCACACTGCCAGTCAGCTGGATGAAAGCGGTTTCCGTTTTTTTGTTCATGCTTGTAAGAAAGACAAATGCAGCTGTCTGAAAACATTTCCATCTTGTTAGGGTAAGTAAGGGGTTAGGATGTCTCTCAAGCAAATGCCTGCAGACTGTCTACCTGAGCTGACAGCCTGACTAACTATCAGCTTATTAGTCTCTGTGTTACAGAACATTAAGCCCATTTAGTTGAAACTACTCGAGGCTAGGCATCAACACCACAATTAATAAATGTTATAACATTTTTATATTAATGATGGTTAATGCTTCACATTATTTGGCAACTGTGGGAATAATCTTTTTTTTATTTTTTTAACTTGAAGCAAGTAGATTGTGTAACAAAATAATGTTGTAAGCTGTATTTTCACACAAAGAAAAATAAAATCTCATGATGACCTATGAAGAATTGTAGAAGTTCAACTTTTACATTCTAAATTCAGCTCAAACAGAATAATACGGAATCAGTGCGTGTTCATTCATAGTTTTTGATCAAACAGATCAGAGACCAACATGGTAACAGTTTAAGTTCCTCCTTTCCCTTTAAAGCAGCCGTTTAGTCCTCAATAATGAGCTGAGCTCAGTTCTAGTTCTCCAAAAATATTAACACTATATTTACTCTTCCGAACTTTCTGTGCACAGCACTGCAATACAATCACACAAATCACACTTACCAAACACACAACATCACAGGTTCACACACACACACACACACACACACACACACACACACACACACAGTAAGTCTCTGTCCACTGTGTAATGAGGAAAGCACTTAAGCCAGACTATCAGCCACAAATGAGCTGCATTCAGGATCATAAGGAGGTGGTTCAGGAACAATGTTCAGATCAAACAAAGAAGGTTAGAGAGGAGCACAAGGTGAGCATATAAAAGCTTTCATGTAGTGAAATAAGACCCAAGTGGGTGGCTAAAAGAAGATGTATGCATCCTATACAAGTGTGAGAGCGCATTCCAACGATTTATTTTATTCATCCCAGTTTCTGCATCGACAAGCTAAGAAGAGCCATCAGGAAGAACACACTGAAATCAGTTCTTCCCTGAGGTTACTGAAGTTTGGAAAGCTCACTAGTTTTGAACGTTGGTTAGTAATAAACTAGTTCCAATACAGAAAGAAGTATTAGATTCATATAGAGTTAAGCAGCTGAACAGCAAAATGCTCATCCAGCTGCAAATTTATCAACCCAGTTTACAACAAATGTCTTTTCAGTACAGTTAACTATTTAAGGTCAGTCAGTCAGTCAGTCATTTTCTACCGCTTATTCCATAGTGGGTCGCGGGGGAGCTGGTGCCTATCTCCAGCAGTCTATGGGCGAGAAGCGGGGTACTATTTAAGGTTCAGGCACTTATTCCATAGAAAGTACACCCAGCTCAGTGCTTGTTTGTTTTGCTGTGTTTTTTTTTTTATAAAAAGACAGCCCTGCCAATAACTAAGTGTACTTTTGTTTCTTTCTTTCCCACATAAAGTACTCCTGGCTGTTTGCTTCTGTGTTTTTCCCGTCTCCTTTTGGTCCTCTCAAACCCAAGCCAGTCAAGCTCGTACTGAGCCGAGTTCTGCTAGAGGTTTCTTCCAGCTAAAAGGGAATGCTTCCTCTCTACTGCCACCACGTGCTTGCTCAGCCAGAAATCAGAAAATCTTGAGTTTTTAGGAGGCTTCAATGAACCCTACCTGTCCGAGGTCCAGCGTGACGTTCACCTGGTTGTACTCCGTGCTACGGGACAGAGGCGGGCTCTGCCACCATCTCTCTGTCCCATCGATAGCGTTGGTGATGGGATGGGCCCGATCGCTTTCCTGCTGGCTGCAGATGTCACAGTACTGTCCCTAAAAGGTCAGACATAGAGAAGAAATAGAAAGTTAGTCTTTACAAGAGCAGTGTGGAAGTAAAACCTGGAATCATCCAAAAGTTTCATCCAAATGACCACAGAATGATTCGTGGCTTTTTTCCTGTATCTTTCTCATTTCCAGTTTCTGTGAAAATCCCTGAATTACTGAAGACTGGGTAAAGGAGGTAACAGGTCCAGAGGGAAAGCTCAGATATCCCTCTCCCCTCCACTCACCAGGTTCAGGGTGTTGTTGTAATCCCAGCAACTTGTTGGGTCTGCCATGGGGTCTCCTTCAAGTTGGACTCAAAAACCTCAAAAGCAAATTGTCCAAGAGGCATCCTAATCAAATGGCAGGAGCACTTTACCTTCTTTAGAGGCAGGAGCAGCTCATCTACTCTGAGCTGCTCATGGATGAGGGAGAACTTAACCTTATCTCTGAAGCAAAGCTCAACCACCTTATGGAGGAAGCTCTTTACAGCAGCTTGTATCCAAGATCTTGTTCATTCAATAAACTAAATCTTAGGTTGGAGATATTTGACACTCAAAATAGAATCACACAATTCTGACTCTAGGTGGAAAAAAAAAGTACAGATGGAAAAACAATTAGCTGGAAAACTGAAATAAAAATATTTGCCATTGAACATCGTAATTGACAACTGCATGTTTTAAACTTTAGCCATATCACAACCCAAGGCCAGACAAGTTTATTTGTATAGCATCGTTCATACACAAGGTAATTAAATGTGCTTTACGTAAAAACAAAGGACCAGATATGAGGAAAATTAAATAGTCAAATTTAAGCATCATATAGGGAGAAAGAAATGTTAAAATCCAAATTTAACATGAATAAACTGCTTGAACTAAAAAAAAGGAACAGATAAAGAAACATTTGACTTTTAGCAAAAGGTGTAGTAAAGCGTTTTTTCCCGCCCTGAGTTAAATAAAACTACTGTTTATGTTATGCCAAAAGGACTTTTTTATGGGAAGTTTTTAAGATGGATGTCAGCTCATTTATTAATAGACCTAATGTGATTGTTATCATTTACTTCTGAGCCTAAGATGATGCAGCTGAACTGAGATCCAGTTAAATAACACGTAATTTTTACATGCAGTTAAAATACATGTATTTAAAAACTTTTACCAAAGCTCAGTGCTGTGGAGTTGTTAAAGATCTGACCGGAAAGTGTTGGAAGACTTGTTTTTTATCAAAAAGGAGTAAATTGGCAAATAATGTTTGCTAAAAATGTTAGGTTAGGTCGGAGCCTGCATTTACATATTACTAAAGGACTCAGATCAGGCTTCTTCAAAACAGCTTTGATTGTTGCGGTTTTCAGGGCCTGTGGATAATGACCTGAGTGAAGAGAAGAATTTACTATCTGAAATACTTTGGGAGCAGCAACACTAACACACTCTTTAAACATACGTGGTGCCTTTTTTTGTGGATTTCAGGTCAGGAAAAGTTTCTGTAAGATATTCTAAACCCAAGGCTGTATGCCCAAACCTTGAAATTAAGCATGTGTCAGTTTCTTCAGCCACCGCTAAAGGCAGATATGTTTATACATGACAGCAAACATGTTTTTTCACAGGTGTTTGTCAACCTTCATGTTTCAAAGATGACTCCACTTTTTCTATTCATGTCTGTGTTGCACCAAAGAAGCTTACCTTTAACATCAAACGCATTCATCATAATCACCACGCCACGTTATCTCCAAGTTCTGGTAACATTTTCTGTGTCATTTGTACAAAAATACATTTCATACACTTGGTCGTTCATTAATGTGATTCAGGCACCACTATTTCAAGCAGTTCCTTCATCTCCTTTGCTCTCTAATCCTCCTCATTATTTACCAATCCATTAGTTATCTTAGAGATTAACCTGGGTGGCAATTTAAGGATAATTTGACAAGTATAGGCCTGAAACAGCCGGAGTAAAAAGGTGTCATCACTTCAGGTCAATCAGGTTAAAAGCTGTCTTCTTCTGCTCTTTCTTCTGCCTCTTGGCTTCTTCCATCTAATTCCTGGAGATAGTCTAACAGTCAATCTTCATATCACCATGCATCATTTTAGGAATTCAACATATGTTGCTTGGCATACTTTTGAAAGTCCAGTTTTGTGCTCAAACCATTTAAAAAAACGTCTAATATGTAAAACTTGTATTACCTCTATTTTCCCCAAGAGCTCATAAAAACCCGGCCAAGGAAATAGTGAGAAAACCACAATATGCACGGCCCCATTTACTGAGCTAAAGGCCTTATTTATAGCTTGTTTTTCAGCTGTTAAACCAAACTATTGTAGCACAGACAGATCCGAAAAAGACTGAACAAAAACCTCTAAATTAAAGATTGTTTTGTTTATTTAAGGCACAGAAATGACTTTTCTTAAAGTAATTCTGAAGTTTCTATAAACAACTTGAGAATCTCGTAGGACCTCGTTTTAAGCATGACAAACACAGCCTCAGGGGACTTTTTCTCCAGACTGCTTGCTGTTCTTCATCAACCTCTACTGATTAATCCTAATCTTTCAGAAAGATCTCTTTCAACAACACCTTTTCATATGTACGCCTCGTGGGGCCAACTCCAAACTTAAGCTGAGTCTCTGGTTTTTTGCACTCAGGCCTTGAGAAGCTCACAGTAACAGGGAGCGTAAAGCCAGTCTGATTGGAGGACACGGGCCAGTCGCTGTGAGGAATGTGGGGAACAGGTGGGAGAAATACGAAGAGATGGAGAGAGACGTTTTTATGTGGTCTCCCAGAGGCCTGCTTTATTAGTTAACCCATTAAACTGCAATTAACGTTTGCCTGTTAACAACCGTAACCAAGAGGCTTGGAAGTTTAAAGGAGCCACCCAGGCCCCACATTAAAAACTTTTCTGTTAAAAAAACCAAAGAAAGGATAAAGATGAAACCTAAACACTGGCTGGATTAACTTGGTGTCCACTCTTAATGAAATGTTGGTTGCTCTTACATAACTGACCCTTGTTAAGTATTGCCAAGTCCTACAAAGCAAGCAGTGCATGAAATGATGACTTGGCAGAGCAGCTGGAGGTTGGTGCCCACTGCTGACCCACTCAGTTCTGATCTCTACTCTGAATCCAGTGTTCAGGAGGTGATAGAAACATGCTATGTGTAGTTAAAGGATATAGTGTTATTTATAAAATTAGCTAGAAAGGCTTACACATTGAGGTGAATTAGATTACTCTAATAAAGTAACATCATCATTTGGTCACTGTAGCAATCTGGAGTTTGAAGACTGTCTGACCCGTAAGTCTGATGTTGGCAACCCGAAAATGCACCTTTTTTCACTAGTTACTGCATGGAGATGAAGACGTAAACTAAAGGTCCTTCTACTTCCTTCTTTTAAACATGTCTTCTTCTGTTGGATTTTGTGTGTAAACACAATGTTAACAGACACCGATTTACTGCATCTACATCTCTGATCAGACTCAGAGGTTTCAATCAAAATTTTGTAGGATTTAAAAATGTAAATTGAACTTTAAATGAGTGAAGTTTCATTGGATCTTGATTCAAAATTGTATTATTTTGGGCCAAAAACGTAGCATGTGTTTTCAAACGTACTATTTAAGTGCTTCCAAATACATTTCCAGCACACAGCAGATATTAAATTGGTGTTGTTAGCTTTCCAATAACAGTTTACTTTATCAGACTAAAACTGAAAGTTATCAACCATAAAACTTTTTTTTGATTCTAAATAGCTTTCAAAAGGAGCCAAAATGATCAATGTTCTCTAATTGGATGTTTTCTCTTTTATTATCTGTTCTCTAAATGCAGTGGGAAGATGTTTTACAGTATTTACCCTGGTAAATAAGCGACATAGTGAAGAACTTTACGTTTTGTTTTTTGACACATTTAGTAAAAAACAACAGTGCAAAAGGTCAACTTGGGCGGTAAAATATTCTCCAACCTATAATGAAGTAGTGTTGATAAAACGTATCTGTAGTCCTGTTATTGAGTGCTGTAGACACAGAGAGAAGCAATCAGAAACCTTTCCATCACTATGAGTGAATACATCAAGTTATAAATGCACAACAAAGAGGAAATAAAAGTTATTATTGTCAAAATCCGGGGAAACTTAATTAAATGCAGCACTGACATGTTAAAAGGTTCAGCAGTAATTTCTCATTAACCTGTCAGAGTTTTCAAAATACAGAAGAAAAAATGCGGTTCCGACGTCATTTTAAGTTCTGTACGTGTTAATAAAGCCCAGTCCAGCTGTGTTTGATAAAGTTCTGGACTCACCTGGATGGTCTGGCTCGGGTCTCCGGACACCGGGCCTCCGACCAGCTTGCAGTACAGGTCCTGCAGGCTCCTGCCGCTCTCGTCCTCCCCGCAGGTCACCGTGGCGGTGATCTTCGTACCCTCCGCCAGGTTGAAGTAGGGCGGGTGGAGGCTGTAGCCGTTCAGCCCGTTGGCCGGCAGCTCCTGGGCCGCAGCGAGGCACCAGCAGCTGAGAACCAGCGCCAACAGCCCGGCTCGGTTCATCATCCGTCCACCTGTCCGCTCGATCCGGGAGGAAGACGTCCGTCTGGGGGTGGGAGAACTGCTGCTAACTGGAGCAGGGCTGAGGCATCTGCAGGAAGAAGGGAGTGGAGGGTTGGTAACTCCAAAGAAGAAAGCAAGAAGCAGAAATGAGTGAAATCCTGGAGATCAGAGCCTCGGAGCGACTGTGCTTTCTCCCTGTGAGACCGAGTCCTACTAAATCTGTGGAAGTCCTCCCTCTCCTGCCTACCTTCAGCCTGTCCCCAGTGGTTAAAGGGGGGAACACTCACCTCTAGTGCTGTCTACTAGATGTTCACTTTTAGCTTTGTTTCCTAATTCTTAAGTCCTGGTGATTTCCATTCATTCCAACTTTTATTGTCATTTTGATTTTGCTCCCCTCTTGTCCCCAGATCTTTCTGCATAACTAGTTATTTTTCAGGCACTTTAAGCCAGGCAGTCCTCACTTGCTGGGTTTTAGTATGCTTAGTTATGACTCAAGTGTAGAACTTTGGTCAAGTGATAACAGGTAGGAGCTTTTTATTACCTGAGCAAAGCTGCTCACTTTTAAAACAAGCTGGTAAACTAAGTGTCTAAATCTTCCTCCCAAGGCCTGTCTGCTGTGGTCCTTGGCCTTAATGATGCTGTTTGTTCATTGATGTGATCTTAGATGAACAGAAGAAGCCTTCACAGTCCTCCACATTGTCCATAACTCTACCTGCAGTGCTGCATTGTTCCCCTTCCTCTGACTTGCCCTCCCACCGTGCTGTTCTTCCCATAGAGCATTTCAAAGACAAGAAGCCTGCTGCTAAAAGAGCTCCTCTGTGGTGTGATGGCGGCTCACCTCATCAGCGATGGGCAGCAGCTTGTCCAGTGTCCCCTCTGCAACTGCCCCAACCGACTCCAGCTCCATCCAACCACAGAGCCAAGACCACAGACTGGTAAAGAAAAAATCTGTAGCAGGTTTGTGTGGGGGTAAAAAATTGCCAGCTTCCTCAGAAAGTACATCCTGCTCTGCCCCTTCCTATAAGATGATGAAGAGTTTACTGACCAGTCCAGTTTGTTGTCCATCTGCAGACTGAGGTACAACACCACTGCCTGTCTGTATTCATCCTTCTACCTTCTTTTAGTGAGGTAGTCCATGTCCACCTGCTTCATCCTGCTCAGGTTATCCTTCCTTTGGGACTGGATGATATTAAACGCACTGGAGAAAAGCACTAGAGAAGTCAAAGAGTAGCATCCATGTAGTTCCACTCTCCTGGTCCAGATGTGTGTGGTGTCTAATCTTAGGGATGGGGAAGAAACTGGATGCTGTTTTACTGAGTAGGAATGTCCATAACAGCAGTGGGTCAGCATCAGATCCATTTACGGGTCCATTCATGCATAGAAACACATTCAGTAACAAGGGTTGGACAATTGTAGTGTGACTGGTTCATTGAGAAACATTTTATTAGGAATGCAAATAAAACATGCATTTATTTAAGCTATTACAACATATTTGGGCTGCAGCCACATTGGATTTTTTTTCTGCTGGAGAATTAGGGGTTCAGTTTGCAAATGAAATCTTGGTTGAATTTGACTCTGGACTCTTACATTTCTGCTTACATTTATTTTCATGCACTAGTTGTGTAAAATATTTTCTATATTAAAAGGTTTGTGGAACGTGCTTCCTGGTCCGGTTTTGTAGTTTTAGAGTCCCAAGCTTCTAACATCTGAAAAGACTACAGAACAGCAACAAACCCTCCTAATGAGAATTGTCCATCATTGTACCCCAACTTGTGAGACATGGCAAAGAGAGCCATAATCAGAGAAGCAGCAATGAGACCTCTGGTAGCACTGGAGGAGCTGCAGAGATCCACAGCTCAGGTAGGAAAATCGGTTGACAGAACAGTCATTAATGCCCCAGAATGCACTGGAGAGAGTCCTCAAGAGTCAGATGTCTGGGGCTCCCTCCTGAACCTGGTATGTTTGTGACCCGATCTGTGATAAGCAGAAGACAATGAATGGACGGATGTTCTCCTATTAGTGTCGCTATTCACATCAGGATGTAGACGAAGAGCATCATATCTAGGTTTTCTGTGTCTGTTTTCGCTCACTGACAGCTTGACACCGAGAGCCACAGCGGGTCTTTGTTTAGGAAACACAGGATTAGAATGAGACAGTAGATAACCTGTCTCTGTCCCTGACTGTCCCATGGAGACGGCTGTCCTCCTGCTGATGCCAGCAGCCGCTGTGTGGCTCCTTTCAGTAGAGAAAGTTACTGCAGTCACAGGAGAAAAGACCTTAACCTTCTGCTGAGAAAATAGTTGTTTCTTCTGTCCATCTGGTTTAACCCTGCAGGAAATCTTAGTGCTGTTAACCAAATATTGCTGAGCAACAGTTCAACACTGAGATTTCTCACATAACAGTAAAATAGATATTAAGTTAACTGACATTTTCTCTTGAATACTGACTCGTTTGTGTCTTCTGTCTAAACATAAGAAAAAGAACAAACATGAATTAAATAAGGAGGATTCTTGGATACCAACCATAACTTCAGCCACATTTCTCTTTCTCTTTTTAACTTCATTCTGTTGAGCCCTATGTCATCAAATATTGGATACACAATTTGATTTTCTGGATTCACAGGATGACCTTTTAAAGACAGTTTTTTGAAGAGTAAAACATGCTGCATGAACAGGCATACCAGAACAGACTGAAGTTTAGGATGAACCTCCAGGAAACACCTGAGCAGCTGTGTATGTTTATTTTGCTCCTGGACTCAGGTGCTCTGACATCTAACATAGCAACAGGAAGATGAAAGAGTTAATCTACCACACACACACACACACACACACACGCATGTTTGAAAAGCAGAATTTTAAATGATTAAGTTTAAATCCATCCACAGCTAGTTTATCATTGATTCTTACATAAACCTGACCTCACTTCACAGTTAAAGTGTCTCCACAGAAATGACATTTAGTTTTGTTACAAGTTTTGATTGAGAAAAACAGACCAGCAATGTCTGTTTCCACCTGAAAGGAGAGTTTAAAACAAGTGCATGCAGGTAATATCTGTGCAGATGAGTTGAAGAACAAATCAATCAGCACCACAATGCATTCACAAACAGAATCATTTTCTAAGATCATGGTTCTGTAGATATATCCAGAAAGATGGGCCTCCTCCTGTTGTTCAAAACGAACCAATGTGTGAGAACAGCTTCTTAAATAACACCGTGCACTGCAGGAGGATTCGTTCCACATGAACTTTCTCAAATATTTTAGATTACAGCATCAAACCCAAATGTATTTTAGATTAACACAACACAAAGCACAATTTTGACGGCGAGAAAAATGACACAAAACCTGAAAAGTGTGATGAGCATTGTCATTCAAGCCTTCTGAGTCAATACTCTGTAGAGCTACATTTCACCAGAATTACAGCCACAAAACACATTCTTTGCAAAACAGCTTAAATGCAGTCAGATTTGATGGAGAGCATCTGTGAACACAACATTTCAAGGCCTGGTCCTCCTGGTTCCATTGGATTGAGATCTGGTCTTTGACTGGGACATTTTAACACATGAACATGCTTTAATTTAAACCAGCTGTTTCAAACTCTAGTGTCCTACAGCATTTAGACGATCCTGGTCCTACACACCTGAAATATAGCTAAACTGCCTCATTACATGCAGTGGAGCTCTGCTAATGAGCTAATCATTTGAATCAGGTCTGTTGAAGCAGAGATACATCTAAAGGTTGCAGGAACCTGACCCTTTAGGACTTGACTTTAAGACCATTGATCTAAACCATTTAACTGTAGCTCTGGATGTTTGTTAAGGGTGGTTGTCCTGCTAGAAGTTGAACCTCCACCCCAGTCTCATGTCTTATGCTCCTTCCAATAGGCTTTCTTCCAGGATCGTCCCATATTTACCTCCATTCATCTTCCTATCAATTTTAACCAGCTTCTCTGTCCTTGCTGAATAGAAGCATCCCCACAGGATGACCCTGCCACCACCATGTTTATCAGAAAGGGTGGTGTGTGAGGACTCTTAGTTTTTTTAATTTTGGTCTCATCTTCCACGTGTTTGCCGTCTCCTGCATGGCTTGGTGGGAAAAAACAGGACCTTTTAGGTCCGGACACTCTTCTATAAAGGCCAGATTCATGGAGTTTACATGACTAAAAGCTGTCGTGTCAACAAATTCTCCCACCTGAGCGGTGGATCTATTCAGCTCCTCAAGTGTTACCATGGGCCTCCTGGCTGCTTCTCTGATTAATGCTCTCCTTACCCAGCCTGTCAGTTTAGGTGGCCGTCCATGTTTTGTAAGGTTTGTAGCGGTGCCATCCTCTCTCAATGTTCGGATGATGGATTGAACAGAACTCGATTGCTTTAGAACTTAACTCTGTTTTAAACATCTAAATAACTTCCTCCCGGACCTATCTGCTGTTTTCCTTGGTCTCCATGGTGCTGTTTGTTCACTGATGTTCTCCAACAAAACTCTGAGGCTTTCACAAAACAGGTGAATTTCTCCCAAGGTTAAATTATATTAAGTTGGAGTTTTTTTTGTAAGAAGAGGATGTCCAGAGGCAACTGGTTCTTATTTAGGGGTATGAATGAAAAAGCAGAAGAATTCCAACAAACACGCTGACCCCCACATCCGAAAGCAGTGGAAGTGGAAGAGCCTACTGCGGTGGCAGCTGGTTCGAGTATTTATGTATGAATGTGTTGCTGCTGGACACCTGAATTTCCCCTGTTGGAGATGAATAAAGTATTTATCAATCCACTTCCTGTATTGTTGAGTAACACATGCTAAACTCTGACCTATGGACTGATGTTGGGTTTGATTCCCCCTACGCAATATGCAAACCTAACACTGACTAGATTAATGTCACAACATTAAAGAAATACATGTAGCTGTACTTTGGCAGGGGTCAGTGACCCCCTGTAGTCTCAAGGCAGTGTCAGTATAGCACAGCCTCATTCACTAACACACTCCAACATTCAACAGGCTCAAAACGTTTGGATTTAAGATGTTTATTCATTCACTCAACTTGTGAATTAAAACATGCAAATAAGCCATTCTGTTTTAAAACTGCTGAAATGCAACAAAGCTGCAAGGATTTACTAATGCTATTTATGTACTAGAGCAGGTAATATAGATAAACAAAAACTCCAATCTAAAGGTATGAAGTTAGGACAGAAAAGATTTTAACTTCTGACTGAACTAATAATCTCATCTCACTGTTGCCTGCAGTAGGTGTTCATGTTTAACTATTTGAAAACTGGACTATGATCAAAAGCTAGGTCTGTGCCAGAAAACGCACTAATTCGTGGGATGGGAAATAATTTCTACCAATTCTGTTAAAGAGTGGTCATATATCCTCCCAGAATGATGCCAGAAGCTTTTTAATGGCTACAAAATTCAGGCGGTCAAAGTCCCCCACCCTTTTAAAGAACATTCAACTAAACATTAGTAAAAAGTTAACTTCATTTATTTTTCACAGATAAAATCTCAAAGCACTAGGCACGGTGCTGATGGTGTAGGGGTTAAGCGCGCAACTATATACAGAGGCTACAGTCCTCGAAGCAGCCGTCCCGGGTTCGAGTCCCAGACCCCCTCTTTCCTGTCTGCCTACTGTCAAAAAATAAAGGCCATTAGTGCTGAAAAAATATAAAAAAAATCTCAAAGTGTTCTGTTAATAGCAGAGCATTGAAGTGACAAAACACAAACAGAAGGTTAAAACAAGAAAGATTTAAATAACTGGACAAGTAACCACAGAATCACCCAAAAGTTTAAAATAGCAGTTTGACACAAACAGGATACTTCTTAGTAAACCCTAAACTAAATAAAGCCCTTTAATTATTCGCCTCTCTCTATAAACTCTATAACTTATCTACTTCTGGTTTCATAGGAAAAGTGAGGGACCAGACACTTGTTGCTGTGGCAACTGTGAATTGCTCCATCAATTAAATCCCCTCACCCCCTGCTGATACACTCCCATACACAATTAAATTAGGAGGTTCAGACTTGTACAAGAAGGAAAACAAACAGGAACGGGGGAGAGGAGAGGAGTAGAGTGGAGGAAATGAAGAATCAAAGGCTAATTTTAAGCTGCTGTACTCGTCTTCTGACCAATCAAGGAACATTACACTCATTCAGGATTAATGATACAACCAGCTCTCTGATTGGTGGACATCATGCTTCCTACTGAGCCACAGAGGAAGTATGAAGGTGAGCATTTAGATTATAGAAATGGTATAAAACACTGAAATGATTAACTCTTTCTTTCAAAGCTGCCAAAGTTCACTTTAACCAACAAAACAGGATATGGATTTTTACCTGAGATTGTGGCTGTTACCTGACCATTAGGAGACAAACAAGCCTTCTGTGCCATTAAGCTGGCGTGGGAATACAGAATCATGAGTAATTCTAATTATAACTGGGAGGTTTGCAATTTGAATATTTTAATTAGTTTTTCTGCACCTGTGATAGTTTGAGTCACACAGTACTGGACAACATCTATTTGTAAGGATTTACCGTTTGAATGCAGAACATGTAGAGAAATGTTACCTTAAATGGCTAAAAGCAGCAAGCCTGGTCACTGAGCAAAACAATGAAATTACACTGATTTTTGGACTGCATGCATGGTTCTTAGTCCCATTTGTCTGTTTTTTTTACAGACAAATGGACTGTTGACCAGTCCACGGTCAGAGCCGGCCCCAGATATGAGCAAACTAAGCTGCCGCTTAGGGCCCCAAATTCTTTAGGGGCATCCCATAAATGCTTGTTAAACATTTTAGTTTGTAAAAGTGCAAATAGATATTCCTCAGATATTCCACCTCTTTATAATTTGATAGTTATGCTGCCAAAGTAATAATCTGCAACTAGTTAATTTTTTTCTTTGTGTTTGAGCTCAGTTTCTCACCAAATAATAACTAAATTATCTGTGATAACCTTTAAGCTCATCCAGTTAAACTTGGTCCCTTCTTCCTGATTCCACCAGATCTGAATTCAAATGCTGTTGGGGCTGATGTTCTAACAGGAAAAGGGGCCCCCTAATCAAATTCTGAATAAGGTCCCATGCAACTGTTGGCCAGACCATTGCATGATGTCCCCCTGCCCCTCACCCAATGACTGCTGGAGATAGGCACCAGCCCCTCCCCTATAACCAAGCAAGGATAAGTGGGTGTAGATGATGGATGAAAGGATGGATGGATGGTTCTCTGACTTCCAACTAGAAAAAAAGTGACATTCCAAGTAATTTTTTGCATGTCGCAACTTAGTAGAAACCCTGTAACTCTGTGCGTTGTTCCGGTTTTTCTCTCATAAGTGAAAAACCAGACGATCCTGCAAGTTAAAACACTGCCTAGTGCTGTTATCAGTCTATGCTCTCCACACGTGCACAAAGTTCATGTTTCACACCCATAACTCCACGATATGTGGATGATAGTAGTATTGAGTAAATATGATTATCTGGTCACAGCATTCCTCAGGTATTCCACCTCCAATCCAGGATCAGATATGACTGTGGCACACACACACACACCTAGATAAATGACACACAATGTGTTTGAAGCACTGGGAGCCTGGAGAGGGGATGTTTGGGCTGACAGTGAGCAAAGGTTTGTGCGTGTGTCTGAGGCAGGTACACACATGCCCTTCTCTTTGTTTCCTCTGTCAGAACGCATCAAAGAAACACCCATGGTGGGCCCTCTGTTTAGTCTCATCACTGCCATCACTAACTCAAACCCTATCATATGACTGCTGCTTTTTTGGTCCTAGAAGGAAGTCTATCCAACATCTTATACTCGTAGAAAGTTATTTTTTCTGCAGACACGATGAGGACAGAAACATGAACCGCATGTCTGTTAAGTACATAGAAACTTGCATCCAGAACATGTATGAACATGTTGCTGCGGTAATTGGTAATTTCAACATTTTCCAGAGAAAATGTCTGTGGTCAAATTTATGACAGATTATTTTTTGCTAATTTTATAAACAAAGTAGGCTGTATTGTAATCAAAGGTCAAGGTGCTGCGAGTACACCAAGCTTCAGATTTCAACCAAATGTTTGTTACCAGACTAGATTGAACCCACAAACTGTTCCCTTGAAAATACATTTAGTTACTTTACACTCTTATTGAAACAGTGACCCAAAGGGGACAGCGGTGATTTTTGCCTTCATCATTATGTTTCCAGTTTTTAAACGGGATGGAAGGGTAAGCTAGAAAGTTACCACGAGCACAGTGTCTCCACTGGTATCAAAAAGGCTTAATGTTGGATTAAAAATGCAGCCTCCACCCTTCTCAAGTGTTTCCACCCTTCATACACCTCCCTTCCTCTTTCACCCTCTTTGCCTTGGTGCATCTTCCCTACTTTGAAGTCTGCTGGTATCTGAAAGGACTTTAAGCCAAGCAAGACAGCTCCTGAAGACAGATAAAGGATTACATAGAGATGGAACGATATAGAAAGGGAGAGAGAGAAAAAGCCCCAACAAGTGAGGGGGAAGAACCAGGCAGCACAGTGTGAAGGAATTATCACTATGTCACTAGTGAACACTGAGCACTAACATTAGACATACTTGTAGCAACAACGTAATTATTTCAGGACTACCAGATTAAAGGTTCAGTTAAAGGACCCTCATAGAAAGTGTGGTGTATGAGCATGAAAATAGACAGCTTAAGAAATCATTTTAAAATGCAGAGCGAAGGCTAGCGTTGTTGGAAAAAGGCATCATCATATGTGGCCCTTTTAATCTAGTGTAGTCCATTATGAACTATTTAAAAACCTTTGTAAACTAAATTCTTAACCTTACTCAGCTATGTTATCTTCCTACTCAACATTTATGCAATTACTGCAGCTTGTGTTACTTACCTTGTGTTCTCAGCTTTACAGTATTTCCATAGAAGGTACCCCCGGCTCAGTGATTCTGTGTGTCTTTCCTGGCTGAAGTCATTGGCAAAGATATTGCAGCCATACATTTTGTGTCCTTTCCTGTTAGAAAGTACTCCTGACTCAGTTCTCTGTTTACCCTTCTAGACAGCGCTATTGCTGTCCTGAACTTTGTAGTTTTTCTTCCCCATAGAAAGTATTCTTATGTTTAGCTACATCTCTGTCCTAGATGGAGCAATTGCTGTAATTAACTTAAGTGTTTCCTGTTTTTCTCTCTCATAGAAAGTATTTCTAGAACAGGGATTGTGTCGTTTAAAGCAACTGACAAAGCTATTGGTGCGGTCAACTGTATACAGCTTCTCTGTTTCCCAAGAGTTTTTGTTTTTTTTATAGAAAGTACTGCTAGCCCTGTGTTTACCCCATCTGTCCTTGGTTGTAGCGGAATAACTATGTTCATTATGAGCCTGGTTCTGATTCTTTAGGATATTTCTGCCTGTTAAAAGTGAGATGGTTTCTCTCCACAGACATCACATACTTGCTCAAGATTAATTAATTTGACTATACTGAACCAGATTTATTTAATTAAACATGAATTGGATCAGTATTGAACTGAAACGCTACAGAATGAAAGTCTAGTAAATGTAGCTGTGCTCAGGTGAATCCACCTCAAACATCAGGATGCACAGCCGGAATTTAACCTTACTTGTGCAGCAGCAGAGAACTGCTCAACGTTCACCACTACGAGCAAAAACTGCTCCCTTAGAGCTGCAACAGTAACATTTCTTAATGGATCCACTTCTCTACAACCATACTGTATTCCCTAAAGCCAATGCTGAAACAAAGCCTTCTTTGTGTGTTCTGTATTTGGGAAGGAGGGGGCCATCGAAGGTATGCAGGGGGCCACGTTGGGGGGTCCTATAAGGGTCTTCCATCCCTTCATGTTAAGATCATTGTGTAGCGAGCTGTGACTTGCTGCTCATCCCTTCCCACAGGCACAGAAACAGTGTTAGCATTTTATTTCTATTCAGTTTAGACCCAGCAGTTACCGTAGATTTGATGAAATTATTTTACAGATTTTTAAAGGTTTTAAAAATAGTTTGGAAATTTCCTATAAATAAAATTATACTTTGATCAGTCCACCATAACAGATGGAAAGATACCGTCACATATTAACATGCATCATAATCCAAAATAGCAGCAGGGTTGAAAGTGTTACATTTTGCCTGATTTTCACAAGATCCTGGTTCATATTTGTTGATTTATTGTTATAATGTGGGTATATACAGGTCCTTCTCAAAATATTAGCATATTGTGATAAAGTTCATTATTTTCTATAATGTCATGATGAAAATTTAACATTCATATAATTTAGATTCATTGCACACTAACTGAAATATTTCAGGTATTTTATTGTCTTAATACGGATGATTTTGGCATACAGCTCATGAAAACCCAAAATTCCTATCTCACAAAATTAGCATATTTCATCCGACCAATAAAAGAAAAGTGTTTTTAATACAAAAAACGTCAACCTTCAAATAATCATGTACAGTTATGCACTCAATACTTGGTCGGGAATCCTTTGGCAGAAATGACTGCTTCAATGCGGCGTGGCATGGAGGCAATCAGCCTGTGGCACTGCTGAGGTCTTATGGAGGCCCAGGATGCTTCGATAGCGGCCTTTAGCTCATCCAGAGTGTTGGGTCTTGAGTCTCTCAACGTTCTCTTCACAATATCCCACAGATTCTCTATGGGGTTCAGGTCAGGAGAGTTGGCAGGCCAATTGAGCACAGTGATACCATGGTCAGTAAACCATTTACCAGTGGTTTTGGCATTGTGAGCAGGTGCCAGGTCGTGCTGAAAAATGAAATCTTCATCTTCATAAAGCTTTTCAGCAGATGGAAGCATGAAGTGCTCCAAAATCTCCTGATAGCTAGCTGCATTGACCCTGCCCTTGATAAAACACAGTGGACCAACACCAGCAGCTGACACGGCACCCCAGACCATCACTGACTGTGGGTACTTGACACTGGACTTCTGGCATTTCCTTCTCCCCAGTCTTCCTCCAGACTCTGGCACCTTGATTTCAGAATGACATGCAGAATTTGCTTTCATCCGAAAAAAGTACTTTGGACCACTGAGCAACAGTCCAGTGCTGCTTCTCTGTAGCCCAGGTCTGGGGAATGCGGCACCTGTAGCCCATTTCCTGCACACGCCTGTGCACGGTGGCTCTGGATGTTTCTACTCCAGACTCAGTCCACTGCTTCCGCAGGTCCCCCAAGGTCTGGAATCGGCCCTTCTCCAAAATCTTCCTCAGGGTCCGGTCACCTCTTCTCGTTGTGCAACGTTTTCTGCCACACTTTTTCCTTCCCACAGACTTCCCACTGAGGTGCCTTGATACAGCACTCTGGGAACAGCCTATTCGTTCAGAAATTTATTTCTGTGTCTTACCCTCTTGCTTGAGGGTGTCAATAGTGGCCTTCTGGACAGCAGTCAGGTTGGCAGTCTTACCCATGATTGGGGTTTTGAGTGATGAACCAGGCTGGGAGTTTTAAAGGCCTCAGGAATCTTTTGCAGGTGTTTAGAGTTAACTCGTTGATTCAGATGATTAGGTTCATAGCTCGTTTAGAGACCCTTTTAATGATATGCTAATTTTGTGAGATAGGAATTTTGGGTTTTCATGAGCTGTATGCCAAAATCATCCGTATTAAGACAATAAAAGACCTGAAATATTTCAGTTAGTGTGCAATGAATCTAAAATATATGAATGTTAAATTTTCATCTTGACATTATGGAAAATAATGAACTTTATCACAATATGCTAATATTTTGAGAAGGACCTGTAGGTGAAACAGACCGGCCTGCTGGACAAATCAGAGGACACTGGAGAGGTGATGACGGACGTCTCATCTGTTTACCTGGAGGAAAGGAGGGATGTGTGCGAGGAAAGCTGTAAAGTAGCAGCTGATACAGTTAATGATGGCCTTAAATATTTCTCACAATGAACAGACCTTAACACTGCTCCTAAATGACCACAGTATTCCCCCGCTTGTCCTCTTATTCGCATCTAAACTATTTACCATAAGCCTTCAGCTTTCAAATATGCAAATCAGATAAACCACAACCCTAATTTTTGTCATTAGTTCAATTTTTCAATTTCATTAGCATCAGGATTGCCAAACTATTTTAATGTTAAAACTGAACTTTTTCAGACTTTTTTTTAGTATGAATCCTAAAGTTTACAATGAATCTACTGGAGATATTTCTGTCAAGGCGAGGCTTTAACCACAAAATCTACAAAGAGACTGAAAAGAATGAATAAGATGTAATAGAACCATAAAAACTAGATGCACAAGTTTTACTGTGTTCATGTAGATCTAGATCCTGTATGAACTGAAGCATAAGATGATGTAACAAGAAGAATATGTCCAAGCTCAGCAACAATGGGAGATGCTCTTTCATCTAAGACAATTATTCAATCAGGGTTGGTTGTGGTTCTATTTACTACAAAATATTAAAATAATTTGTGATGCACCCAATATCCGAGGATGTTCCCCTAAGACAGAAGCGTCCATCTGCATCAACCGCCTGTGTTTGTTCTAGTCATGGTCAGAGGGCCACAAATGGCCCCCGGGCCACACTCTGAACATAGCTGGTTTATATTTATTAAAGTAACTTTTCATTTACTGTTGGGAAACCATCACAGATGAACCAACGTGGAGTATGGCTTTTCTGCCAGAGGTGACTTAGATTTATCAAATGCTGCCCCCTGTTGGCTTAATAAACACAGTGTAACCTGTAGTTAAACTGCCTGTCAGCCTGAACGTGGCCCCTGGCAGGTGAAGTCAGAAGCAGGGGAAAAAGGTTAGATTCTTGTTTAGTCTTCTATACTGTAGACTAATTACTATGTTAATATTTAAAGAAGCTCATACAGCTAGCACGTGTATATTTTTCTATTCAGATTCCCAACAGTTGTGTCCTCTTTCACAGATGGGTTAAAACCATAAAAACAATAAACCATAAACAACAGACAACAGGGTGTTTCTTAAGAAAACCCCCAGAAGGCACCAAAAAGCATCAACTAACATTCCACAAACTAGATGAATCTTGTTTACCTAAATACCAGAACATAAAACTATTTAAATGTTCGAAATTTCCAAGCAGCAGAGATCCATCCCATCATCCAGAGAAACTAGCACACATCTTTTACACGCAGATAATTTACTACAGTTTTAGAAATGTAGAAATCAGAAAAATGTGCGAAAACTTTTTTTTTATAAGCGTCACGTTCCATTATAAACTGGAATTAGCACATAATTCCCACTTCTCACTGGCCAGGAATGGTTAGAAATCAATTCTGCACAATGATACCTTGCAGCTCGGGTGAAACGGTCGGGAAATAACTAAAGAAGCTTTTTTCTCTTTAAACAATTCATTAATGAAACAGACAAAATGTAGCTTTTTTCTTCCATTTTATTTAACAAATGTTCCAATGTGACTCAGAAGTTCCTGCAAGATGAAAAAACAAAAGGTTAGAGTGTAAAATAATGTCCTGAACAGATAAACGTCATGCATCAAACACATCTACCAACATGTTTCTATCAGGTTATGCTTTTAATCTTCAGCTAAACAGCCGAAAGCCCAGTTTAAATTTAAAACCTTGTTACGGAATATTAATAATCACTTGAACACATAAACCTTGTTTTCCGCTGACAAATTAAACTCCCGACGACGGAGCAGGCTTATAGTTCTGCTTGTTCATGTAAGATTTTATGTCGGGTTCTTTTCTCAAGCTAGAACCATTGGATCTAAATTAAAACCCACTGTGTGTCTGTAGTTTACAGGATAACAGCATAAACGTGATAATCGAATCCTACTTCGCAACAACGCCATCAGTCTTGGCCAGCCTCAGGATGGAGTCGTCAGATTCTCCCTGCAGAAACAAACAGAACAGGTTTCAGTTCTGCTCAGGTTTTCAGTGTCAGGAGTCTGAACAGATCACATTTTATTCACGTCACCAGTTTACCAGGACTGTTGTGTGAGTTTATTGCTGCAGGTCTTTTCCTCTCTGTGGGTTAATGAGAACTATTTTATCTACTGTTGGATCTTGTGAAGAACTTTATTTCATAAGCTGTATAAATAAAGTTTTACTTATTACGGAAAAGCCCCAAAATTATTCATACACGCTTGCAACAACAGGATATGGGTCAGTCTTTCTTGCTGCATTTTGCAAACTTTAATGAATGAAGGTGTGGATATTTGTGGTGCTGCTTACTATGAAATTAAATGAAATCACAAACATGGCTAATAAAAGAAATACTGGATGTTAGCTAATGTGTGTGTGTGTTTTTTTTTTTTAAATGTGTTGGTCATAATCGCGCTCCACAGAAATGACAAAAGTTCCTCTGCATCAACAGGAATACGTCCCATTCCTGAAAAGCAGTTGGAGCTGAAAAAATCATTCCCAGAGCCACAAATGGCCCCCGGGCCACACTTGGGCCACCGATGCCTTTAACCATCAATGGATTGAAATGCCAGGACGGGGACCTTTAAGCGGCCAGTTAAAAGCAGCTAAAATCAGACTAACCGGCGCTCGGTTCCTGGTTCTGGTGAACGACCTAGCAGTAGAATTATGGATTCATTTCAGTCTCATTTGGACCGTTGTGGCGCGCCAGCAAACAGTACATTGCAAAAATCTAGTCTGCTTGAGACGAAGGCATTTATTAATGTTTCTGCAGCTCCTTGAGTTATAAATGTTGTTTGTTGCGATATTTGTTTAGAAGAAACGACTTTAATGTATGAACCCAACAGAACATGAAGTGATACTCCCAGAAAGCCCGGCTTCACAGCATTGTTCTCCTTCAGGTCATCAAACTGATAATTGAGTGAAACGAATCATTTCAGTAAAGCCGTCTTTAAAGAGAAGGAACCCAGTAAAATTGCTGCTATTCAACTTATTGTTCCTTAAATAAAGAGATTTTTTTGGATCCTGCTTTGTTTCTAAATCCTGTTTTAGTTCTGGCTGTTGAGGACAGGCCCAGTAAAGCCTAGAGTTATAGAACTGATGCTTTGTTCCTTTAACGTTTCGGTAAAGTGAACGAATAGTTTTTTATTGAAAGAAGAACCTTTAGTTTGTGGATGGTGATAAGTGAACAATAATGATAATAATCTGACCTATCAACACCTGCATCCCATCAAGACATTTACTGGTCTCTACCGTTTTAGGAAAGTACCACATGTGAGACCAGACAAAGACAACTGGGAGTTTTAAAGTTCTGACAGAACTGGGAAGAGTCCCTTCTCATCTGAAAGCCCCTGATGTTACAATAAGGGAAGATCATCATTTACTTTCTGAGGCCACATGGACTTAAAAGGCTATCCTGACATATTGTGGTATAAAACTGACAAAAACTATTTCTCTGCCATCTTTAGTAACTGTGTCGCTGTGACTGTTTCAGCAACCACAGCCTCACAAACAAACGCCGCTCTTCTTCAGGACACGCGTTACATAAAGAAATATGATTTTCATCACTTAACTGCTCACAGTAGCTGCATTTAAACTTTTTTTCACATTTATTGATGCTCTCATGACACAAATCAGTGGAGAAAACAATAAAAATAATCCCAGCACAGCCAGCGTTTAAAGTTTAAAGCTAAATCACAATAAACGATACGATAAATGGCCACCGCTACATCAGCCCGCCCTACAGACAAACTGGCAGCACTCCCTCGGAGATATGCTGCTTTAAAAATGACCGCCTACTTCACTACGTCAGGTCCATATGAAGTACAACTGCAGAGCTTAAAATGATGGTGTTCAGTCGTAGTTTAAAGTAAAGGGAAAAAGCAGATTTTATGAGAATAACTAAACAAAATTCATCTTAATCCTGCCGGAAAGTTTTGGGATTTGCAAATTTTAAAGTTCATATTATTGCAGATGGACATTTTTTACCACGGTAATATTTTTTGGTATGCAATGAACTATACGATACTCAGACATACCCGCAGAGCAAGTGTGCTCAACGCATGTTTAAGTTCATTTCTATTCATTTATAGATAACGGCAATGTTGCCCAAAGTGCTGTACAGAAAAACCAGCAAAGCGCAGAAGGACAACATAGCCTGTCTGATGTGTAGGAGCAGTTTATTTTAAAAATCGCTCCATCACCCCTGACCCAGCCTGGGCCTCCAGCTAAAAGCAGGAGATCACTAGATCTAAGGGATCTGGAGGGAATATGAGTCTGCAGGAGGCCAGACAGATACCCAGAAGCCTCTCTGTTCAGCTACCGTATTTTCCGCACTATAAGGCGCACTTAAAAACCTTTAATTTTTTCAAAAAATGACAGTGCGCCTTGTAATCCGGAGCGCCTTGTAAATGGATCAATTGGTTAATTGGTTGATCCATACTGGTTGTACACGGCGCTCTGTCAAAATGTTTCAGTACGACTGGTAAACTACAAAGCCGCACCGCTTGCAGCATTACGGCTACCGTAGTCAGGGGCGTCGCCGAAGTAATAGCGGTAAACACCTGTACTGTGCTTACTCCTAGTCCAACACCACTTGTGTGTGTGTATAACGTTTGAATGTACTGTTGCAGGAATTGCCTGAACTATATGTGATTAGAAGCTCAGTGTGTGGGGTGTATGTTTCGTGTGTGTGTATGGAAGATGTTGACATTACTCCTCCGGACAGAGGTGGCGCTGTGTGCTGCCGTAGCTGAGAATCAAGAGTGAAGGAGTGACGTCGGTATTATTGTGTGTGTGGGGTGGGTAGAGACGGCGACCGGAGCAGCGGTGTATGAGTCTGTAAGACCTGTGTTTTTACGTGCTGCAAAGTAATTAAAAAGAACCGTGAATCTCGTCAACAACTCAGTGTTTTGATGCTGTTTCTTCATGTTCAACTCAGCAACGTATGAGTGAGGGAGTTAACCCCGAGGAAACTAGTAACTTCGGCCCCTGTGTCATCAGACTACGGTCAGGGGACAGAAACAGGAAAGGTTAACAGTACTAACGTTTGATTTAGTGCATCAAACTGTTTCTTTTACGTGTTTACTGAATCAGGGAAAAGTTCCCTTTCACGTTTTAACTAACGTTTGATTTCAACTTCAACTTCATAGACTCCAATGCATTCCTAACGTGCGGTTGGCTCTATTCAATATAATTCTATGTAGAGGAGACCTTACCATGAGAGTGAATGGAGTTATCAGAACGCTGGTTTGTAGTGTATTAATAAAGTTTGACTGTTTTGTTGACATTCTCTTTAGCTCCATCTAGTGGATGCATAACGCAACCCCAGTCAAACGTTTGACTGCAGTAGCTTCTATTCTATGCGCCTTATAATCCGGTGCGCCTTATAGTGCGGAAAATACGGTATTACATCAGAGCTTGTCCCTCCCAGACACTGAGTTACACATGGCTGCAGTTTATCTTTAATAAACTACTGTTCATACAAAAATGTCCATCTCTGGATTCACTTCAGTGTTTTGATGGCTGTCATAATTGTTACCTGTGAAACGCTTTTCCCACAAATGCAGAACTCGAAAGAAAACATCTTAATATTGAAGGAACTGGGCAGTAATTGACATGATAATAGGATTCAAGATGCGATAAAAGATAATTGGGACATAAAATGAGCATTTTTCAATGTTCAATTTTGCAAAACAACCCATTCTGTTGAGGTTAATCCAGTTAAACTGCTACATTTTTTGTTTTATGCATCCAGATATTTTCATGTTTTGTTCTAAAATAGGTGAGATGACAGAGTGCAGCAAAGCTATATTTTTTGCCGAATTTGGTGCATTTAATATTTAATTGTTCCCAGTTACTGATCTAATCGATCTAATGTTTAAAAACTGCTAATATATACATGTGTATGTATAAATATGTGTATTTATTAATATAAACTTGTGCTCATCTGATGAAAGCTGACTTTCTTCTCCTGACTATATCTACAGAAACATCAGATTCTCTGCTGCTGTCTGTGTTGCTGCCATTGCAGCAGTCAGTTTACATGCCGGGGTTCCCCTTCTACGTCACAAAAGAGCCAAAGGAGTCACCTGGAAATGCCTTTTTAATGAAGTTTATGACCATGCATCTCAACAACTGATCATTTCAGTGGCATGAAATTATTAAAAAAATATATTTTACTAATGTTTCCTTTCCATGAATGTAATCATAAAACATTCAACGTCACAAACACCTTGAGGATCTAAATCTGGTCTCTTCTTTTTCAGGTGAACCAGGAAACATGAAGATTTCTCTAAAGCACGTTGTCTCCATGTTGGACCAACCACAAACAAATTCAACGTACCATTCTGCGAATGGCTCCACAGATGGCGTAGGTCTTGGACTGACCGTTGAAGCGACCGGTCACTTTGTCGACCTAAAACAAAAAAAACAAAAAACATGAAACAGACGGATCAGAGAGCCTTTCTAACCAGAACCAGCAGCAAACCAAGGACGGGTTGCAATCTGAATACTTTGGACTGTTTGTTGCATCAGTTATTTCTCCTGCAGCTTTTGGAACAAATGGACACTATTCATTGTAAAGCAGAAGCACATTAAGAGTTTATGAGTTGCATCAAACCATTTCTAATAAGCAGAAGAGCATCACATGGTACATTGTGCCCCATCAACTACCTTGTTCACAGCAACTGAGTCAAAATATTGCTACTGTGGTGAAAATGAAAGTATGGGATGGTAAACAGTCTATTGTCATGTTGAAAAAAATCTGGTCGCTGATTAATTCTGAACAACGGGGATTAAACAGCAACGCCGGTTATTTCCTCAACGCCAGCCTGGTGATTTTATTGTTTAATGTTAAAACCACATTTATGCAAATTATACAGCAAACATGGGAGATTCCAGCCAGGCTGAAGATTTACATCAACCAGAGCTTCTTGCTTCTCAGCTTGGTTAAACACCGACACGTTCAGTGGACGTCCTGCAGCTTTTACTGCCTGCATCTTCAGGTTGCAGAGCATCTAAATCAACACCAGAGGGGAGCAGCAGCATTTTGCTGAACATGACTAACAGCATGTTTTATCTAAAACTTTGCAGATGTAAATAAAAATTGAGTTAGACTATAGATGCCAACAGAACCCAAAGATCTCCATTTCAGGTCAAACTGACCAAGCAGGAGGTGAGGATGGGGAAAACCTTGGAGTATTTAATTAGAGGCTGTTTGCCATTTGCTGTGGAGGTTTTCAAACTTTTGTCACAGAAAGGATTAGAAAGCAGAAACTGAGTTTGAAATTGATGGATTAAATAATCGACGTCACTGATAACGTCAACGAGCCACGGCAGAAGCACCATCTCACCTCCAAGTTGGTGCTTCTTTCTTAGGGAAATGAAAAGAAAGAAAGGTTAAAATTAACCTTCTAATAATAATTCAATCATTTTTTATATAGACAGGGATAGGCAAGTGCGGTTCCCAAGATCTGGTTGTTTTTTACGTGTTTTAGATGTTTCCTAAGTTTTACCCACCTTAATAAAAAAAAAAAAAAAAACCCATCATTAGTCAGATCCTGCAGAACTGATCATTAATTTTACATATTCAGGAGTGTTGGAGCAAGACACCAGCCCTCGACGATGTAAACCTTCAAGCTAGACACTTTCAGCTGATCCAGTTAGCTTCTTGAGGCGAGGCAGATTCCAGTTACTTCTGGTGACCAACAAGCCACACAGTCGGTTCCTCTAGACACCCAGAAAGGTACCTCATGACCCAAGAAAAAACTGTCAACGTTTTGGGAACATTTGAAATTCAAATCTAACACCAGGGGTTTATCAGTTATTTTGTAAGCACAACCAACCCTCAGCCAGAATCAGCAGCTGTGTTGCAGAACATGAAGTAACTTAGCCAGTGAAATATTCAATTCATAAATACTTTATAAATCCCAAAGGGAAATTAAATGTTGTTTTAGCTCATATTATATAGGCTTCCTCAAAGAGCCGCTGTCGTTCTGTGCTTGGATTTCATTCCTTACACCTTAGAACAGGCTGCAGCGTTAAATTGATAGTATAGTATTAATAAATGAGAGAAAATGCTTAAGTTGCAGACTGTTGTTTTTAGGTTGTATCATTTAATAAGCTTACATCTGTTTCTACTTGAAACAGATGTAAGCTTATTAAAAGCATAGAATATGGCTTCCATTCTTAATAAAAACCCATAAATCAGACATTTCTAGCTCAAGGCCCACGGGTGACGTTCAGCCCGTTACATTATCATCAAAAAGAGAAATCACATTTCAAGAGAGAACCTGCAGTCTACTGCACCACAACACAGCCATCTCAACTGAGCTTTAAGTCAGCCCAGAGCATTTCCAGAAATCTGAGCCTGACATCGAACACTAATGGCCTCAGAGTTTCTTCCTTAGAATGTTAACATGGTATTTTAGTTGGTGTCTGTTTAGATGTACGTGGGGTTGTCGCTTCTGTGATTGTCATAAAAATGGAGATGAAGAGGAAAATGTATGAAATGAGTAGCATTTGTGGTCCTTTTTAATCTAACCAGAAATCTGTTCTTCTGAATCAAATGTTAAAACGTCTTACGTTCAAAATTCAGTCTGGATATATTTTGGCTTTAAAAATCTGAAAAATAAATTTATGTCATTTTCAAACGGCTCGAGACTCCTGGTAGAAACATCTACCAAGATTAACTGTCATTTAGAGGCACCGTCCACAGACTGGTACGATATAAACAGGCCAAACGAGCATAAGCACTTCTAATATCTTAAAAAATATTTTACTTTACCTCAGCAATGTTCATCTGGATGGAGGCGTGGTCCTTGGCTCCAATGATTCTGTTGCTTGCAGAGCTGCAACAAGAACCTAGTTTTAACCTGGCCAGACATCAATTTACAAGGCTGACAAAGTTAATTAAAGACAAAGAAATCAAACTTTTTATTCAGGTCCAAACATCCCAAAATACATCAACAGTGATGTTGCAGTTTAAAAAAAAAAAACAACTAATTTTTTATTCCAGTTATTGAAGAGAAGGTTGCACACTTCTACTATACTTGGATCTATACCCTGATCATAGTTCAAAGACAATTACAAACTCAAAATGTGATAAGAACATATGTAAATTTGAGGGAACATGTGTTTAATTTGTAGTTACTTTTTATTTTTTTTTACGCTTTATCATAAAAAGTACAAATATATATCCATGAATCACAAAAAGTCCCACTGATGGTTAGTTTAACTCGGTAATTATTATTTACCTCTCAAGTTTATTTAATCCATTCTGTATTTCAGAGAAATAATCGTTTTATTTAGTTTATCGTTTGATTTCTAATGAAAATGAGATGGGCAGATGTCTCCCTTTTAAAAGAAGCTGGTTAATACACTGAAGATCAGTGTGGCTTTCTCTCCATTCCCATATTACAAGCCTTTGCAGCTCTGCGCCATCATCTGTACAGAACCTCCTCCTGTACAGAACCTTCTGTATGAATGATCTCTCTTTCCGATATTTAGTTCAACCACTGAAAAAGGCAAGCCATTTATGTAAAGACTATTTTCAGAAAACGTGAAAATGAAGCCAGTTTTCATGGTGAATGCTCTTGTTTTGGGTTAAACTTTGACACTTTTATTGTAAATTGAGGAAGCAAAAAAACACCAGAATATCAGATTTTAAAATGTTGAAGCTGCCTTAATCGAACAGACATGCTCTTTGTAACAATCAAAAATGTCTTCAGGTGCCGTTTTAAATGAATCTTTCGTTTTGACATCCGACCCGTGGAAAACCAAGGGGCTACAGTTACGTAGAACTTTAAAAACTCACCATTTGCGTGGGACGTAGAGGTCCACAAATTCTCCAGCGTCGTTCTGCATTTTGAAAGTTGTGCAGGAGGTCGCCTACAAATCTTGAGAAAACAAAAAGCAAAACCTGAACCAGGGGGTCTATAACGGCATGTTTTCGTGGAAAGATGTTAACTAGATGGGAAACATAAGGCAGAACATAGAACTGAATGTGTACAAGAAATCCAACAAATACATGCTGCTTCTCTACTGTGAAATAAGCGTATTTGCACCACGACTTGCCGTTGTATTTTTTCTTTATACATATATACATCTTACATATGAAATGGCTGTACATACTTGGTGTTCCTTTTATACATGTTTAAATGTAATGTTTGTACGCGAATGGCGCTTAAAAAACCCAACAAAGCTGATTCTGAACGCAGCAGCTAACGGCTAACAGAGTTAGCATGTGGACAGCACGGCCGCATGTGGCTGCTCACACACACACGAACATATTTTATTCACAATTACAACAAAAAGCGACCCAAAAATATTAACTTTGACCTCAAAATAACATTAATTTTAATAACCTCCACAAAAAGGTAAACGGGATACACTGAAAACGAGGTTTTAAAGCGTTTAGATGCCCGAGCTGAGGATTTACCCACCGCTTACGACAAATGGCCGACAGGAAAAGGAAGCGCTGCGGCTCCGGGAAAAAAAAATATCCGACTCAATGTCTTTTATCGCCACCTGCTGGTGTTTTCGTGTAATGACAAGAATCAAAAACACCAATTGGAGACAAATTCACGTCTACCTGTTGCCTTGCAGCAAGAAGGTCCTGAGTTCGATTCCCGGCCAGGGGTCTTTCTGCATGTAGTTTGCATGTTCTCCCCGTGCATGCGTGGGTTCTCACAGGGTACTTCAGCTTCCTCTCACAGTCCAAAGACATGCCTGCTAGGCATTAATTGGTCACTCTAAATTAGGTGTGTGAATGAGTGTGTGCTTGGTTGTTTGTGTGTTGCCCTGCGATGGACTGGTGACCTGTCCAGGGTGTACCCCGCCTCTCGCCCATAGACTGCTGGAGATAGGCACCAGCTCCCCCGCGACCCACTATGGAATAAGCGGTAGAAAATGACTGACTGTTTCCTCTTTTTTAAAATTCATGCTTGAGCAATGTTTCTAAAGACAGAAAATAACTCCCAAATGTCTTAAGAATAAAATAAACAAATAAATAAAAAACAAGACAATAAACACATCTTTTAAGAAATCCAAGAACCAGAGATTTTGTAAAATGATTTAATAAAATGATTTAATATTTTTAATAAAATAGTTTATGCTGCGTAACCGCAGGGCCAGACTGCAAAGGTTCTCCAGAAGCACGTCAGTATTGGTGACCTTTTTTCACCTGGTAGCATTTGGTAAGGGTGCAGTGTCCATAATGCAAATTAAATTTGAATGCTACTGTTCGCTTTGCAAATCATTGAAAATGCTTGATCTTTGAAAGTGCAAGCTCATGGTAAAGAATGCATTTCTGTTTCGTATTGTTGAATGAATGAGTTGTGGGAGCTGATTATCCTTTTAATTCTAAGTTACTGTTACTGACTGTCACTTGATCTATTAAAATACTGCCACTGTAAATGAAAACAATTATCAATGCGTGGAACCATTTGTTTCTGTGACAAATGAGAAAATTGGTAAGCTAATATTACCGTTATTCACAGGAAATAGTCCTTTTAAATTCTTCTAAATTTAAATGTACAACTTGAGAGCTCAGAAGTCACATTTTTCAAGGATGCATATTTCAATAGCATTGCTTCATATCAGAACAGCTAGTGGCCTTAATTGGTTTGTGTGCTTTCCAGACCCATCCCATAAAAAGGCAAAATCAGAGGCTCCATCCTGTGCTCCCCTGAATCATGGAGTTCCTTGCCCTATGTGAGATTCCTAGAGAGGAATCTAATTGTATCCACTTTTAAATCAGGATCACCTTCTTTCAGTTATGATTCATATGTTTTTACTTTTCTTTTCTATAGAAAGTACTCCTTGATCAGTGCTTCTGTGTTCTTTATGTGTCTCTGCTCTGTTCTCTCAAACCCCAGTTTGTCAGAACAAAGACGGACTGATAAATTGAGCTTTGCTTTCTGAATTAGCGTATATTCATCAGAACGGACCAGAACAAGACCCACATTAGGAAAGACAAGGCCCTAATGTGTCTATCTAGCTCCTGGTCCACACCACCAACAGCAAACATTATCCACACTCAGCTGTGAACCTCTCCATTGCATGCTTAACGTTTTGGCTTCAAGAAGCAAACAAAACCTCATCTGCAAACATGCATAGATAAGACTCTGAGGTTCCCAAACCAGACAGCATCTTTCCACAACTACCACTTGAGATCCTGTTCATGAACACCACAAACCGGATAGGAGATAAGGGGCAGCCTTCACCAAGAAATACCTCTGCTTTTGACACAGGTCTTGCTGTAGGCATGGAAAGCACTTAAAAGCAACCCGGTGTTTTGGATGCTTCAAGAGTAACTGTTACCAAATGTAATGTTTGGGTACGGTTTATTATGCAAGTGTAATATTTGCAAAACAAGAAGCTGAAAAATATATATCATTAAAATTATGATATTATGATGTAAGTATTAGACAAAGATAGCCTGAGTAAATACAAAAACCAATTTTCAAATAATGATTTGATTTATAAGAAAAAAAGCTATTTTAAAACCAACCAGGCACTATTTGAAAAAAGGATTTCCTGCTAAACCTAATAAGTGGTTGGAGGCAACAGCTCCCATTAAGTATGTGAGATAACTTTCAATGAGTCTTTTAGATCATTGAGGAGGAATTTCATCCCACTCTTCTTTGCAGTACCAGCTTAATTCAGCCACACAGAAAGGGGTTTTCTTACATGGGTGGGTTGCTAACACCTACAGGATCTCAATCAGATTTACGCAAAGATGTGACTAGGCCACAATTTTATTTCATTAATATTTAATATTTAAGTATATTTTTTAACCGATGGAATTAATGGTGGGCTTCAGATCAGAAGCTCCAGATCATCACACAACCACCAACATGTTAGACTGTGGCTCTGATGTTTTTTTACTGACGTTTTGTTAGATTTACACCAGACGGGAAAAGCAACTTCCAGAAACATCAATTTTTATCTCATCAGTCCTCAGAATATTTTCTCAAAAATCTTGGGGATCAGCAACATGTTTTTTGGTAAATGTGAGACAGGCCTTTGTGTTGTTTCTGGCCAGCAGCAGTTTTGGCTTCAGAACTCCCCCGTTAATTATATGAACTTTGACCTTAAGTGAGAAAAGTGAGGCCTGCTTTGGTTCTTCACACAGGGCCTGGTTTGTTTCCTTTTCCAAATGAATCATCATTTGGAAACTACTCTTTGTTTTTACTCAGGCTTTTTCTGATTTGATTTGATCATTGGAAACATTTAAGTGTAACAATGACAAAAAATATTTAGAAACAAGAAATCTGTGAGGATGCAGATTCTTTTTCACAACACCTAATATGGTTCAAACCCTACTGGCTTCGTTCTTATTATAAAAGCCTATTTTTTTTAAAAGTTATAAAAGTTTTGCGATTCTATACTTTTTAAAATACAACTTTTTTTTTTGTGTACATCAATAAAACATAACACTTTTCTCAGCTGTAAAGTATGTTTTGGGGCTTCAGGGAATACATCTTAGTATGAGTGAAGGAAATAAAACGTCTTCCTACTTTCACCAACATTGTTTGTGCAAAATGTCTCGTTTAATTTCAATAAAAGATTTCAAACAAAGCAAAGGAATGGAAGAAGCATCTGTTGAGATTTATTTCTCTTCTTTCTAAATACCTTGTCGTATTTTTGCTGTTATTTTGTCTATTTAATCTTTTACCTGATAAACTGAAATCTTGTTTAAATTAGTTTAAAACAGATTAAAACCCTGTAAAATTAGTTTTTTATGGAATAAAACAAAAAGTCCCAATATTCTGATAATTTTTATGTTTTATTGATTTTTCATAAAAGATGCTGAACTACCACTCCCTAAAACAAGCAAATAAATATTTTTTTACATTTTTGCTGAACACAACATCAAAGAAAAGAAATAACATAGAACAATATGGTACATGTTGAAGAATGTGATCTTCCAAAAATAAATATCTTACAAAACATTTCCTGAAATGTACTAAAATGCTAAAAATGCAGCAATTTTTTAAATTTGTATCACATGTGAAAACATGTTGTAGACGTATCTCATGTCATTGACATGTGTGTTTTTTGTTTTAATTATGTTTTTCAATAAAAATAACATTTAACTTTTTAAATTGTGTATGTGGTTATATCCATGACACATTAAAAAGAGATGATGTAAAAAACTAATGTATAGATAAATGGAAAAGCTGCTGTTTTAGTGTTTCTGGACACATGTGCATCCAACAGCTAGTTCGTAGGGACACTGGCAGTAGTTATGCTCAGTCCCGTTGCGTACTCTCTTGACAACTGAAATCTCAATGTAGATGGGCTTGGCAATCATGTCTTTCACTGTGCATGTCTCGCACACCGCCATTTGGATGTTATTGAGTTCATCGCCGTCTTCAGAATTTGGCCTGAAATAGAAAAAAGGGCACAGGTCCATTAATATAATGAAGCCTAAAGCTGCTTAAATTCCTGAAACAATTGAGAAACAATACTGAATGCCAAAATGTTATGCTTAAAAATTGCATTTATAGATTGGTAAAGATCAGTTTCTAGAATGTGTTGCTAATATTCCTGGGATTGTCCTAAATTATTTATCCTGCCTCCTTTGTACATCTCCCAGTCATGATAGATTTCCTCTCATCTTTTCAAACATTTAACTGTAAAAAGTTTCTAATCATTTCATGGTCAATACATTTTTTACTCAAATATTGAAAAGTATCTTTACAAAGGCTGAAGACTCCAGGGTGCAATGGAAGAGTCATACAGGTCAGACACGTGTCTGATGAACTGCCTGTGATAATGCTTCGCCTGGCTGCAGCTGGGAGGACAGACAGGATGGCTGCGGATTGTCCCCATCAGAACCAGAGTCACCTGGAAGGACAAACACAGCATTCAGCGTCCCATCAGAGTCTGCTGCTGACAAGCACGAAACTCATCACTCAGAATGATTAACATATTGATATTTTACAGATTTTACGAAAGAAGTAATTTTTTTTCCAGATGGAAGGATGTAACAGGACTCACCAGGACGGCAGGTAGAATCACTCTGAACAGCATTGTGGCAGCAGATACCTTGAAGTTAGTCAGGCTGAAGTAGGAGCTCCTTCTGTTATTGTGTGTGATATCAAGGAGAGCACTTGTTTTGATCTTGCAGAGGATATGTGGAGTGTAGGCTCTCTGTGTGCTATTTATTCTGCCAGTGGTGATGTAAGAGCCTATTTGCATTCTGAGGAAACACCGGAGGCGTACAATGCGTGGGTGCCCAGGTTATTTTTGTCACAAATTGATATGTACCATTGGAAGTTTAATTTTCGGTTTTTTGCTTCATGACTCCACTAAATGTCAATTATTTAAAGTAAGAAATATCAGCAGTTAAATGTGAATTACAGTGGAATTCCTGAAGTCTGACATCACAACGAAATCACACTTTACTTATTTTTATATCAGAAAAATCCATTTTCTAGTTTGAAATATTTAGTAAAATTCTATTTTCATAAAGTTTATTTTTGAATTTTCTGTGTTCATATTGGAAGCAGAACATGGCGACAGCTTTTCCTGAAGGTGTGGCAGAGGACACCGGGATACCACCCACCACGTCACTATGAAACCTGCTGGGCTTCCTGTGAATCTGTTTGGGGAAGCCCATTCAGGCAACTAGATAGTGGAGAAAGCCTGTAGTATGGGTGCCAGTTGAGGCACACCTCCACCCACGCTGCATCATGTTTACGCAGATTATGTTCTGCTTTTGGCCCAGGGTTATTATTCTGCTTTCAAGGATCTACAAAAATATAACTCTGCCTGCTGTAAAATATATGATAAGTAGAACAGACACATTCTTCAAAGAAATAAATATTTTGAGGAAGAATTTATAAAGATATTCTCAGTCTGTTAGGAAAATGTAATTTTAGTCCTAAAATTTGAATTTTGCACCACACACGCTAACCTAAATTTTCATCAGAGATTTTCTGCTAGGTAAAATTTCTGTCATCAATCCTTTGTCTTTTTTTTAAAGGCAAACACAAATACTCATCTCAAAAAAGTAGAATATTATTAAAAAGCTATTTAATTTCAGTTATTCAGAAAAAGTAAAACTAATTTATCTATTTATTGTTATATACAGTCATGTATTACATGTTTATTCCTCAGTTTTGATGATTTTGACTTTCTCCTAATGAAAACAAAAACATTCAGTTTTAAGAAAATTACATTATGACAGCAGACTAAGAAAACGGTTTTTAAAAATAGACCTATTGGTCTACAGTATATGGAGTAAATAGATGATATGGGCTTTTTTTTGCATTCACTCATCCCTCCCGGAGATGGCCAATCATCAAATCCTTTACCATTATTGTTAAAATATATTTTAGTGATAGGAACTGCCATATGTGATGATAAAAATAAATTCTAATTGATGAGGTTTGCGCACTTCAAAAATGAATGCCTCTTTTCCATTCACTGTTCCAGCACCACATGGCTCCACTCTACCTCGTTAGGACTTTTTGTGGCACAACATCTGTTGTGTTTCAGTTGACACCTCGAAGTGTGGCTTGATGCCATACCTAGGGCAGGTACCAAGAAAGCCAGAACCGGAAAAGCCAGTAAGAGAAACAGTAGAAGAAAGGAGCTGAGCCGAGTAGAGCCCATGGAAAAAGGGCATAAGAGTATGATTGGTATTGATACTTTTGCTGTTTTTTTACAGTTGGTTCCATAAAAGCATCAACAAATATTATATTTAAAAATACGATTAAATGCAGTTATTTGTGCAGTTTAGTGGCACACTTGCATCACTTCATGTAGGTGCAGCTGCTGTACCTAGGGAACCTATTTGATGAAGGGTACATTTTATTTTTAAAGCATGCAGTTTGTATCTTTGTGGTGCTCTGACTGTCATGAAGTTGTGTGTATTTGGCCCAGGCTGGAGCACTGAATGTTCATAGAGAAATGTCATAAGCACATTTCAGTAATATATTCTGGGTTGGCTTTTCTATCTTAATAATACACCTCAGGCAGGCTGAGTCATATCATACATCCATGAATGCAAAAGCAAATCTGAACTTGCTTGATTTGGAATGCAGGCATTCACATCTATTTTAGGGAACCACCTTACAGTACCATTTTGGGAGAGTTTTGTCCTATGAAACGTTATTGCTAAACGTTGACATTTGCTTGAGCTGAGGTGAGTTTCTGTGTTGCAATGGTGTCTCATGTTTCTTACCTATTTTCTGAAGCTATTTTAGATTAAATTTATACAGCAGCAATTCACAGATCAGAGGTAAGGTAAAGTAAAAAAAAGACATAAATAAAATTATAATTTTTTTTTTTCTTTTCATAACAGCGTATGACATTGATCTGTTCTTAACAAGGTTCTAGAATAGTCAGTCAGTCATTTTCTACCGCTTTTTCCATAGTGGGTCGCGGGGGAGCTGGTGCCTATCTCCAGCAGTCTATGGGCGAGAGGCGGGGTCACCCTGGACAGGTCGCCAGTCCATCGCAGGGCAACACACAAACAACCATACACACACTCATTCATACACCTAAGGGCAATTCAGAGTGACCAATTAACCTAACAGGCATGTTTTTGGACTGTGGGAGGAAGCAGGAGTACCCGGTGAGAACCCACGCATGCACGGGTTCTTGTTTATTTTGGCACTTAAATTTAGAGGTTCTAGAATATTAACATCAAAATTTAAGTGCCAAAATAAACAAAACAAAAAAACTCCAGAGTCTGTTTTTAAAACTAACCAGTTGCTGTTCATCAAATCCATTCATTCATCTGTAGCAAGTGTGACCACCTCCATAAAGCAGGAGTCCTGGTAGTTTGCTAGTCTGGAGCATAGAGGTGGATGTGCGTACAATACCAATGTACAAAAGCATCAGCGATGACCTTAGAGAAACAACCTTTCCTGCCCATTTATCTGGGAAGGGTTTTTCTGCCAATTCCAAATCATTTGAGGTCAATCACTGATATTATTCATCATTGCAGGACATGTAGGACTGATGTCGATCTTTGTCGGAATCAGAATCAGTATCAGCTTTATTGGCCACGGTTTTTGGCAAAAACAAGGAATTTGACTGCAGTGCCAAGCACTCACAGCATACAGACCTTCAGTATAAATAAAAACAAAAACTTTAGAGGAAATAAAATAAGCAGAATAGAAAAGTATGCCTATCTATGTATATGTACAGATATTTTTTTAATATAAAGAAAAGCAAAAAAACAAAAAGGAAAGGGAGGTTGTGATAATGTAAATATGCTTATTTTGTTTCAGAGCAGAATAGCTGACTGCTCAGGCTGTAAGGTTTTCAGTAGGTTCATCAGAGAGACAGGCTGGCAGAAGAAACTGTCTCTGTGGCGGCTGGTTTTTGCATATAGCGTTCTGTAGCGCCAACCTTAAGGTAAAATTCTAAACAGTTTGAATTTCTTTTCAGGTTTCTTAGGAGTGGACATCCCAGCAAATTCACCCCAAGGTCAGAGTGTGAAAAGAGAAATGACCAAAAACTCATTAGCCCCAAATCAAACTCTGGAGGCCTCCAATAATTTGCAAAATGTTAAAATTAATGAGTGCAAAAAAAAGTTTGGCTTGTTTAGAAGGGCTACAGGAGAAAGCATAATCTCTTAAAGAGAACATAACAGCACATCTCAGTTACATCTGAATGAACACAACACTCCTGGAACACCTCTGATGAGACCACAGTGAAGATGTTTGGTCAGGTTCACATTTGGAGAAAAGAAACACAGCACATCAACACAACCACCTCCTCCCAACTGTCCAGCATTGTAGAAGAGTTGATGATGATGATGTGGGCTTGTTCTTGCAGCCAAGGGATGTGGGCATCTCTCAGTCACCGAGTTGAACATGAATTCCTACATGTAGCAGAAATATTCTAAAGTCAAACGTGAGACTCTCTGTCCAGCAGTGTAAGCTGAGACCAAACTGGACAACAACAGGACAGTGCTCCCAATCACAGCAGCAAATCTACAACAGAATCAAGGTGTTGCCCTGGCCCAGACTCCAGTACACTTTGCTCTTTGGTTTTGTTTTTGCATTACAGAATATACATATTTACAATGTACAATATACACATATATAATAAAAAGGTGCATTTGCAGCATCTGTATGCTGTTATTCTGTACTCTATTCAATGTTCAACAGAGAAACAGCCTGGGGGAAGAAACTGTCTCTGTGGCGGCTGGTTTTAGTGAACAGTGCTCTGTAGCGGCGGCCTGAAGGTAAAGCTCTGAACAGTTTATGTGCAGGGTGTGTGGGGTCTGCAGAGATTTTAGCAGCTCTTTTCTTGACCCTAGACGTGTATAAGTCCTGGATGGAGGGAAGGTCAGTCCTGATTATTCTCTCTGCATTCCTGATTATACGTTGCAGTCTGGACCTGTCCTGTTTTGTGGATGAGCCAAACCACACTGAGATGGATGAAGACAGGACAGACTGTATGATGGCAGTGGAGAAGATGACCAGCAGCTCCTGAGGAAGGTTGAACTTCTTGAGTTGCCTCAGGAAGTACAGTCTCTGCTGGGTCTTCTTTTGAACAGTGTCTATGTGTGAAGACCATCTCAGGTCCTCAGAGATGGTGGTTCCTAAGAACCTGAAGTGGTCCACGGGTGTTGTTGAGGATGGTGAGGGGGGTGGTGGTGTTCTCCGAAAGTCCACCACCATTTCCACAGTCTTGAGTGGGTTGAGTTCAAGGTAGTTCTGACCGCACCAGTGTACCAGCCGATCCACCTGCTGTCTGTATGCAGACTCATCACCGTCCTGGATCAGTCCAATGACAGTGGTGTTGTCTGCAAACTTCAGGAGTTTCACGGACGAGTCCGTTGAGGATCAGTCATTTGTGTACAGAGAGAAGAGGAGTGGAGATAGAACACACCCCTGGGGGGCACCAGTACTTATTGATCTGGATCGGGAGAAGATGCTCCCCAGTCTCACCTGCTGCTGTCGGTCTGTCAGGAAGCTGTTGATCCACTGACAGGTGGAGGCTGGGACGTTGAACTGGGCGAGCTTCTGGTGGAGGATGTCTGGTATGATGGTGTTGAAGGCCGAGCTGAAGTCTACAAACAGGATCCTTGCGTACGTCCCTGGGTGGTTGAGGTGTTGCAGGATGAAGTGTAGACCTAAGTTAACAGCATCATCTGCCGACCTGTTTGCTCGGTAAGCAAACTGCAGGGGGTCCAGCAGGGGGCCTGTGATGTCTTTCAGGTGCTTCAACACCAGCCGCTCAAAGGATTTCATGATCACAGATATCAGGGCTACAGGCCTGTAGTCATTTAATTCTAGGATGGTGGGTTTCTTGTGGACCGGGATGACGGTGGATCGTTTGAGGCAAGAGGGGGCCTCACATTTCTCCTTTCTCCAGTGGATCCAGGTGAAGAGCAGAGCGAATTGATTTGCACAGGCTTTCAGGCATGCTGGGGAGACATTATCAGGTCCTCCAGCTTTCTTTATTTTCATTCGCTGAAAGAGCCTGTTTACATCTTCCTCGGAGATCTTTAGTGCAGGCAGAGGATCTGAAGGAAGGGGGTTGGTTGTTTTACGGGTCAAATTTGTTCCTGAATGGGATGTGGAGGAGATGATTTGAAGTGTGAATGGCTTCCTGTCATGTCTGCAGTAGAAGCCATTCAGACGGTTGGCCAGGAGACGACTCTGTTCAGGATGGGTGGGGGGGCTCCTATAGGCAGTCAGGTTTCTCAGACCGGTCCATACAGCTGAAGTGTCACCAGTAGAAAGGTTGTTCTTCAGCTTCTCACTGTAGCTTCTCTTAGCTGCTTTGATCTCCTTTGTTAGTTTGTTCCTGGCCTGCCTGTACCACGCCCAATCTCCACTGCTGTGAGCTTCTTCCTTTTCTCTGCGCAGATTCCTGAGATATGGAGTGAACCATGGCTTGTTATTCCCAAAGGTGTAGAAGGTCTTGGTCTGCACACACATGTCCTCACAGAAACTGATGTATGATGTCACATCAGTCCACTGAGGAATCAGTGTGAACCTTGGGTTTGGAAGCTCTTAGTCTCTGTCTGTAGGTTGGGATGAGGTGTATTAGGTAATGATCCGAAAAACCCGTGGCAGCCCTGGTAACAGCATGATATGAGTCCTTTAATTCAATTCAGTTTTATTTATATAGCGCCAATTCACAACACATGTTGTCTCAAGGCACTTCACAAAGTCAGGTTCATACATTCCAATTAATCCTAACAACTGAACAGTGCAGTCGGAGTTAGCTTTAAAGCTGTGTAACAATGGTCCAGTGTGTTTTTGTCTCTGGTGGGACACTTAATATGCTGTCTGTATTTGGGGAGTTCATTTGAGAAGTTTGCTCTGTTAAAATCTCCCAGTATTATGATGAAAGAGTCCGTGTATTTTTTCTCCACGTCTGTAATCAGCTCAGCAAGATGTATTTCTGCGACAGAAGTGCAGCCATGCGGTGGAAAATATGAGGCAATTATTATAAACGAGGGTGAAAGTTCCAGAGCTCCGAGAAGGCTCTGACTCTTGGCCCAGACGTGGACATGTTTTAAAAGAATATTCCCCATTACCCAGACGCGTAATGGGCCAGAAGGAATTACCTCTTCCCATCCCCAGTGAGAAACGTTGGATTTTATGGTGAAAAAAATATGGACCAAAAAGCACCAAGTGCAGCAATGAATGAATAAAGGACTCATATATTTTCCTGCAGGGGGTTCATTTCTTAAAGGTTGAGGTTATTAATTTCAGTCTGTAGTCCAACTTTTCTTTACTTTCCTTTTTCATGACACTGCAAAGTCCTTTTTATTGTTTTTTGTCACCAAGTGAAGCACTTGGAATTGTCTTGTTGCTGAAATGTACCATACAATCTTGCCTTGTCTGGTGTTACCTACATTGACCATTAGGGGCTCTCTTACTAGAAGAGAGCTTCTTGCTTTTCTTGTTTGCTGGCACACCTTTTTTGGTCTTTTTTCCCTGCTTTTGTGGCTAACCAGGAAGCTTAGGCATTGTACTTTTGTTTTGTTGAATAAGAAATGTTCTTATTTTCAGTCAGAAGAGGGTCTTTTTGTTTGTTGTTTTTTCCTTGGAGACCCTAAAGTTTATTGCGTCCTCTCGGTTTGTTAAGTCTTGTGTGAAACTACGAACTTGTGAGAATAAATCCCTAGATTTAAATAAATCCCTAGATTTATTTTATAAATTCTGTCTTACACCCTGTGGCTTCTTGACCTCCATTCTAGGGGCTGTACCATCTTTAAGAACTTGCTCTCTTACAGATTTCTTCAGTTTTCTTAAATTTAGATGTTTTAAAACATCTAACAAATTTTCATATTAGACAAAGATAACCTCACTAAATTCTAAATGTATTTTTCCAATGATGACCTCATATGTTAATGTTAAAAATGTTATCCAAACAACCCTAAACCGACTTGGCTGATTGTGTCACACAGTGGAGGCGTTTCCAACATAAACTGCATGTTTCAGGTTATGCCACACAATCTTAATCAGATTTAACTCTGGACTTTGAATAGACCCCTCCAAAACTTTAAAGTTCTTTCATTTGTGCCATTCAGAGGCGGACTTGCCAGTATCATTTGGATCCTGCTCCATTACTCAAGAAGCTTGAGGTCATTTGCTGATGACCTGATATTCTTCTGGATTTTCTAGCAGAGAGCAGAATTCATGGTTCCATCCATCAAGGCAAGTTGTTCAGGTCCTGAAACAGCAGAAATGTCCCCTATCATCACACTACCACCACCGTATTTAAATGTCAGCATTAAATTCTTTTTTCTCAAATGCTGTGTTGCTGTATGGCAGACATAATGGTATAAACACCATTAAAAGCTCCAGTTTTGTCTAATCAGTCCACTGAATTCAATTCAGTTCAGTTTTATTTATATAGCGCCAATTCACAACACATTGTCTCAAGGCTCTTCACAACAGCCAGGTTCATCCGTTCCAATTAATCCTAACAGTGCAGTCGGATTCAGTTATTTATTCAAATTGGATAAAAAGTTTTTCTATCTAAGGAAACCCAGCAGATTGCATCCAGTCAGTGACTTGCAGCATTCACTCCTCCTGGATGAGCATGTAGAGACAGTGGACAGTCACTGGTGTTGACTTTGCAGCAATCCCTCATACTGAGCATGCATGTAGCGACAGTGGAGAGGAAAAACTCCCTTTTAACAGGAAGAAACCTCCAGCAGAACCAGGCTCAGTGTGAGCGGCCATCTGGCACGACCGACTGGGGGTTTGAGAGAACAGAGCAGAGACACAAAGAGAACAAAGAAGCACTGATCCAGGAGTACTTTCTATGGGAAGGAAAAGTAAATGTTAATGGATGTAGCTCCTTTAGTCGTTTCATCTAGAAAGAAAGAACAGATAAACTCTGAGCCAGTTTTCAAGGTTAGAGTCTGAAAGAGAGCACATAGAGTTAGTCACAGTAGAAGCTCAGTCAATTTCCATGTCTAGGAGAGAGAAAGGGTTAAACACTGAAAGACAGGGCCATGTGGGTCATCGGTAGAGGGTGAGCATTAAGTTGTTGCCAGCAGAAGCTCGGACGATTCCCCTCTCCAGAAAGGTGTCACAGGTAGACACAGAGCCAGGTGTAGCTTCTAGGAAGAGAAAAGAGAGAACAAAGTTAAAAGCTGAAATAACAGCAAATAATGCAAAATTGGAGAGTAGTGTGAGAATGTAGTGAAGAGGGTGAAAGTGGTCATTATGTCCTCCAGTAGCCTAAGCCTATAGCAGCATAACTACACAGATAGTTTCAGTTCAGATTATATAGTTAAACGGCGCTTATTTACAACAATGTCGTCTCAAGGAACCTCACAAAGGGTCCCACTGATGGTCATTGTTCTACTAAAAACCACAAGGACTGAATACAATCACAAATTTCTTTATGGTTCAATTTTTCAGGAAATGTGACATTGGATTTTAGGTTTATTTTGGTCAGCGATGGTTTTGGCCTTGGAACTCTTATTTTTGCTCAAGCTTTCTTTTTGTTGATTCATGAAAACTGATTTTAACTCAATCAAGTGAGGCCCGCAGAGCTTTAGATGTTCTTTGTTTTTTGTGACCTCCTGGATGAGTTGTCTATGAGCTGTTGAAGTAATTTTGGTGGGCGGATAACTCTTGGCAAGGTCTTGCATTTTTTCCATTTGTAGAAAACGGCTTTCAACGTGTTTCCTGGACTCTCAATATTTCCAATATTAAATTGACTTCTTGATTGTACAAGACTGGTGCTGACCAAGCCTAGGTGTGCCTCAGGAAATTTAACACCAGCTGTCCAAAAACTGATTGATCACAATCAAATAATAATTTAACAGTAATTTTTTCACACAGGGCCAGGTTTGTTTAGTTTTGGTAAAATGAATCATAATTTAAAACTCCTTTTAGTATTTACTCAGGTTATTTCCGTCTCATATTAAAATGTGTTTGATGATCTGAAACAGTGTGGCAAAAAAACCCAAAAGGAGGCAAATATTTCTTCAGTCCGACACATCAAACCTTACAACTAAATAGGTTTTTCATTTGATCTTTAGATCCTGGAGAGGCAGCCAGTCAAGCAGGACGGTGGTGCAAAACCTTTTATGAGACATGATTCATGAATTTCTGGGAAAGTTGCCAATTCACTTGTAATATACAAAACTGGAGCAGGCAAGGCAATATAATTAAGCCAAAACCTGACTGCAAACACCACCCACATGGTCTCCCACATTACTGTTATGTGACCTAGTACTGATTACATGTGAATGTGTAGTAGTATGTGAGCAGGTTTCCCCCACACTAAACAACGTAAATGGAAAGCAAATGGCATCAGTTTTGAATGTTTAGTCCCATAGTGAGAGAAATGTTCAGGAGTCAAAATTTACACTGAAAAATGAACTGGCATACAGTTAAAGTATTGAAATAGAAATCCACAAACCTTCCTGAAGCACGTTGCTCATGAGGAATCAAACATAATGCACCTAAATCTATAATTTAGATTATAATGTGTACAACCACATTTAAAAAGAAGTTATCACTAGCAAGTATTTGGGCTGCTAATGAAAGAGGCATTTGACATGGCTCAGGTTTTTGTTTAGCAAATATAATTAATAAGGTATTATTAAATAATTCCTTTGTCAACCAATATTGTTAGTTAATAAGTATTAGTGTATTTTCATGCAATTTATGTGGGCTGTTTTAATAGTATAATGTAAATATGCCTAATGTATATTCAGATACAAATATTTGAGTAACGTAATCCCTCATAACATAGCACATCAGAAATAGAAGTTGGGTAATGTTTTGTCATAAACCATTAATAACTGAGAAACTCCACGTATTGTCCTTTGATTGCAGAATAAGAAGAGTTATGCAACACTGCCAAAATTATGCAATGCCACCAAATCATTTTATCTTTCCTGACGTTAAGCCACCCCCTCAGGTGAGACAAAAAATGCAAACCTGTCTTGACTAGCCCTGAGAACCTACTGGTGTAATAGTTTCATGTGTTTTAGGAGAATATGGCTGGAACTTGATTAGGTCTGTGTTCACTTGTCAGTATATTCCTCAAAAAAGTGTGTTTTTGGAAAGGATAAAACACACACTAAAAGTTACATTTTGCCTCTGTCTAAAGCCTGCAGCTCCACCTGTAAAGCTGCTGTTGTGAACCCTTTATTTTTATGTGGTTTTTAGGTTTTTCCTCTGCAGAAAGGCCAACACAGCTTTGACTGGTCAGTGCAATAATAAAACATAAAACAATAAAAACTAGAAAAAAGGCTTGAACGGTAAACCTCCCTCTCGAGGCCGTAGGTGCACTTGAAGCACAGTTGAAGGGTTCAACCACACAGAACATATAGAACTGAAGCATTTAAGGCACCATTCAGAAGTTTCCATATGCACATTATAGTTATGCTTAAAATTCATTTAGGGATTTTAAGGACACATTTTCAGGGTTGAATGATTATACATAAATCAACTTTAATGATTTTTAAAACTTAGAAATGGATGCACAGGTTTGAATTTATTGTGAATTTTCTCTAATCTACTCAGTGGGAATATCAGACATGATAATTCAAATCCCCAATATTGTTGGATAAACAGTTAGCATCTTTTTATCAACAAGGTCCCGGTATAATTCTGGCAGGTTGTTTGACTGCTCTTATAAAAACTTGTAAACTTAATTTGCTTGTTAGTAAATGCCAGACACTGAGGTACCTCAGGGTTCTGTCGCTGGACCTCTCTTGTTTTCTTTGTATATTCAATTCAATAATACTTTATTAATCCCAAAGGGAAATTAAATGTTGTTATAGCTCATATTATTCAGGTTTCTTCAAAGCGCCGTTGTAGATGCTGATGGCAGGAAGGATCTCCTGTAGCGCTCCGTCTTACAGCAGATCTGAAGAAGCCTCTGACTGAAGACACTCTGTTGTTGTAGGACAGTCTCATGAAGAGGATGCTCAGAGTTCTCCATAATGTTCTTCATTTTATGAAGAATCCTTCTTTCCACAATGATCTCCAGAGGTTCCAGAGGAGTCCCCAGAACAGAGCCAGCCTTTTTTATCAGCTTGTTGAGCTTTTTTAAGTCCCTGGTTCTGATGCTGCTTCCCCAGCAGATGATGGCAGAAGAGATCAGACTCTCCACAACAGACTTATAGAAGATATGCAGCATCTTGATGCAAACACCAAAGGACCTAAGCTTCCTCAAGAAGTACAGTCTGCTCTGTCCCTTCTTATAGATGGCTTCACAGTTGCATCTCCACTCTAGTCTGTTGTCCAGGTGAACAACGAGGTATTTATACTCCTCCACCACCTCCACTTCTTCTCCCATTATAGAAATAGTTTTTGACTTATTCCTGTTTCTCTTAAAATCTACAATCATCTCCTTTGTTTTAGTCACATTCAACATGAGATGATTGTTTCCACACCATGCCACAAAGCGGTCCACCACCTTCCTGTACTCAGCTTCTTGTCCATCTCTGATCCACCCCACGATATATATATACAAGAGGGTATATGTTACCCTCTTGCATGAAAAACACTTAAACTGAGTTCTTGGATGGCACAGAAGCTTCTGAAGCTAAACATGGATAAAACCTAGACCATTTTTGTTGGATCCAGTCCTCCTGACACACTAAGAAGCAAACGCTTTACCCCCATGGTAAAGTTAGCCCATTACAGTAAAAATCTCAACATCATTTTTAAAATCTCTTCCACCTAGTAAGCACATTATTTCAGTTGTTCTAATATGTTTCATACAGCTTAGGAGACTCAACAAGGTCAGTTCCAGTTTATCAAATCAAATCTGGAGATAGTCTTTCAGACTTTAAAGATCTTTTCAAGATGATCTTAATTAAGATTAGACTAACTCATTATATATTTGCCTGTGCCGAGAATGTCCCCTACTCATCAGTCAGCTGCTCTTTCCCATCCCAAACCCGTTTTTGTGAAAGACATGCTTTCCTTCTTGGGTCTCACTGGATACAGTAGATCTTTTGTTCCAGGACACACTGATCTCACTGCTCCACTTAGGGACCTGGTCAAAGAACAGGGCATGAGAAATCTCACTGCCCCACTGGAATGGACTCGAGAAGCTGAGGAAGCTTTTATAGCTTTGAAAACCAGCCTATCCCAAGCTGCACACTCGGCACACCCCGCCGTTCTATTTAGATGTTTCTGTAACAGCACACACAGCCAATGGCGTGCTGTTTCAGAAAAAAGGGGGAATAAGAACAGTGCTAATGTACATAAGTGTTATGTTGGACAACATGGAACAAAGACATCATAAATGCACCAGACATGCAGCAGGGATGGCTAAAATAATCCAGAAAACAGCCCATGTAGTTATGGGACACTCCCTCCACATTCTCACATCACATGGAGTAGTGGCTTTTGTGAACTCAAAGACATTCACACTTTCACCACTGAGACAACAGAGACTGAGCAAGGTGCTGGGAGCTCCCAACATCACATACACACATGAAGGCATAAACATGGCAGACAGAATGACGTCAGGAGAACCACGTGTCTGTGCAGAAAAAGTGGAGTTTAATGAAAAAAATCAGACCAGATTTACAAAGCACATCCTTAACAGAGGCAAGAAACCTGTATACAGATGGTTGCTGTTTCAGACATGACACAGAAGGACTGAAAGCAGTGTATGCAGGTGTGGAGGACACAGGGACAGACTTCGTAACAATGAAAGCGGAAAGGCTAACAGACACACAATTAGCACAGAAAGCAGAAGTTTTGGCAGTGATCGTGGCCCTAGAATTAGGAGAAGGACAAAAAACAAACATTTACACAGACTCAGCATATGCCACAGGCGCAGTGCATGTTGAACTGAAGCAATGGTTGAGAACAGGGTTTAGAACAGCAGGACAGAAACCCATCAAGCATGAACAGGAAATGAGAAGGTTGGCTGAAGCATTGCTCTTACCACAGGAGGTGGCAGTTATCAAGTGTAAAGGACATGACAGCAGTGATACCAGAGTAGCACAGGGTAACCAGGCGGCAGATCAAGCAGCGAAGCAGTGTGCTGGGTATCAACAAAAAAATATATTGTTGTGTTCAGAGGTAGGGTGGACACCAGAGCCCACTCTGGAGGAAGTAGTGAAACTACAAAAGGGGGCCTCACCAAAAGAAAAGTCAATGTGGAAGGTGAGAGGAGGCAGTGAGGACCAAAATGGACTTTGGAGGAGTCCAGACGGACGTCCAATCCTGCCACCAGGGCTCACTACAGCAGCCCTGGAGGAAGCCCATGGCATGGGGCATGTAGGAACCACACAGATGCTGAAAAATCTCCAACATTGGTGGCATCCTTATTTAAAACCAATGGATTGGATAAACTCATGTGAAATTTGCAGACAGTTCAATGTCAAACCTACCTTGAAGCCAGCGCCAGGGAAATTCCCAGTGGATCCTATTGCAGGGAAAGAAATCATCATTGACTATACAGACATGACTGAGTTCAGATATCTGTTGGTATGTGTGGATGCATTCACAGGATGGCCAGAACCATGGCCTACAAAATAGGAGGACAGCAAAGCAGTGGTAAAGTATCTGATCAACCATTACATCCCCAGACACGGTTTCACAGCCAAAATCAGATCAGACAAAGGCACAAACTTTAAAAATGAAGAGCTGAAAGAAGTGGAAACGTTTTTGGGGCTCAAACATTCTTTTGGGACAGTGTACCATCCACATTCACTGGGCAAGGTGGAGAGGATGAATCAAACACTCAAAACCAAATTGGCTAAAATCTGTGCACAGACCAAAATGAATTGGGTCACAGCCTTACCATTAGCCTTAATGTCAGTAAGAAGCTCTGTAAATCAGAGGCATGGTCTGACTCCACATGAACTACAGACAAGGAGACCATTTCCAGGTCCCCAAACCAGACTACCGTTCTTAAATGAATGTGAACTGTCCATGTCTCACCGTGATTATTATAGATCTCTCCACAGTCTTGTTGCAGCATTCTCCAAACAGGTCCCATCCCAACCGTCTGGGGACCAGAACTCCACGTCAGAAGCAGAGTGGGTCCTTCTGAAGGTCATCAAACAGAAGTGGTCTGAACCAAGGTGGACCGGTCCATTCCAGGTCACTGAGAGGACTTCACACGCGGTGAGGCTCAAAGGTAAAGGAGACACCTGGTACCATTGGAGTCAGTGCACCGCAGCCGAGAATCCACAGAGGTCTCTCACGGAAGTCCAGGAAAACTTGAGAGAGAACACGACAACAGAAGAGCCACCTCCTCACCCTACAGAAGGGGCAGAATAATCCCCTAGGGGTGAGGAGAAGTCATCATACCCATAGGTTAGTCTACACCTTGGGTTCAACAATCTGCAAAAGTATTCATACCCACATAGGGGCAGAATAATCCCCTGGTATGAATCCCAGGCTCCAGGTCAGTCTACGCCTGTAAGTTGAAGACCAGGACAGCATACAGCAGAAGAGGCGGAAGTGATTGAGCTTCCCTCTCACAGGGTGGTTGTAGTTGCTCTCCCACCCAGAACAGAACTGAACTAAAAAAAAAAAAAAAAAACTTTCTATTTTTCTATTTACAGGGTTTGTTCGCTCATTGTATATTCCAGGATTTGTATTAAGTACTTTGATAAAAGTATGAGCCAAAAGGCAAAAACCCTACCCCAATATGGGTTGGATTTTGGGAGGTTCATGCATTATTTCCTTTTCTATTGTTACATTGATTTTTGGATTGTTGTGTGAACTTCCTTTCCAGACATGCTCCAGTCATCCTGAAAACAAGGTGTCGAAACGCAGCCCCTCTCCGCGTCCAGACGCGTGTCTCAAATATTATGGGGGGTTGGAATTAAACTACACATATGGGGATACCACCACGTTTCAATTTGACCTGTGCGACGTCATTAAATGCGGGGGCAACCAAATAGCCTGGAGAGGGTATGATGTTTATATATGCATGAACCAACAGGCATCGGACCAGTGCAAAATGAGTAACCCCGACGGGACGGGAACTCTATGCAGCAGTTGGAGTTATGTGGCCAGCTGGTCTGGGCCAGGGTGGAACCCCACTGAAGAATATGTCCCTTTTGACATCCAAGGAAAGGTTGGTATCCAACGAAACGCGTTAGGATACACGAAAGGAGGGAAGGGAGTAAATCCTCTCCTTCTCTCTCTAAAAAGGTATTAATCACCGATACGGGACCCCAAGCAATGACTATCTGACACTAGGGGTTTGGCAATCAGGGCCAGATGCACAAGGAATGATCAAAATCAATTGGAAAACGCAAACCATACAATCCACCCCAGGCACCTCTTCCACGCAGTCCTCTGCTGGAAGTAAACCCACTGTGGAACCTCCAACCGACCCGAGAGTAGTTAAAATAGATTATTCCACTTTAAAACCCATAGAAATCATTCAAATGGCGACAGGATATACTGAAGATAACCTCTGGCTCCAATGGATAGCTCAGACTGCCAAAGAACAAAGTAAATCAGATTGTGTGGCATGCTCGGCGGCAAGACCACATTTAACTACTGACCCTGCTCCTCTGTACCCAGAGGACAATTGGGGTTATAATTGCATGCTTAAGCTGACCACTGAGGCATCTCCAGCTAACTGCACCACCTTAGCCAGCATCTTCCCTCCTATCCCTAACAATACCAAAACAGGACCATTCTCACCCAATAAAGGTAATGGCACGTATACATGTTTTAACTTTACATCAATCTCGCCCAAAATTAATGTAGGATTGGTGTAATATTACTACACCAGGTAGTGTTATTGGTCCTTGGGCCAGATCTGGACTCTATTATTACTGTGGTGGACATAGATTACTTATCAACATACCTAAAAATACCATAGGGGTGTGTGCAATGGTGAGATTACAGGCTCCCCTTATTCTTTTGGGTAAGGACCTTAAACGTCTACCCACTAAACATGCCCAACAAACAGCTCTCACCCGCAGAAGGCGACGGCATATTATGAAACGAAGCACTGCTGGATTTGATTTAAGTCAGGGCTCCCCCACCTATATAGATGCTATAGGTGTCCCTAGGGGAGTACCAAATGAATATAAATTGGCTGACCAAATTTCTGCAGGATTTGAGAATATACCAATCATTGCTGCCCTTTTCCCTGTGACCCCTAACAAGAATGTCGACCGCATCAATTATATTCATTACAATATCCTACGCCTCGCGAACTTAACTCGAGATGCAGTTGAGGGACTCGCTGATCAAACAGGACCTACTTCCCTTATGTCAGTACAAAATAGAATGGCGCTGGATATGCTTCTAGCAGAAAAGGGGGGCGTATGTGCAATGTTTGGTGATATGTGTTGCACATTTATTCCAAACAATACAGCACCAGACGGATCGGTGTCGAAAGCCTTAGCAGGCCTCAAAACGCTATCCGCAACCATGCATGAACATTCAGGTATTGATAACCCATTTGAGGATTGGATGACTGGTATGTTTGGACATTGGTCAGGTTTAATCATGTCTTTGTTTATTTCCATTGCTGTTTTTGTTGCTATTATGGTGACGTGTGGATGTTGTTGTGTACCATGTATTAGATCTTTGATTGTGCGCTTTATTACTGCAACTATTGAAGGCAAGGCAACCACACCCCCTCATATGATGCCTTTGTTGGCTACCCCTGATGACGAGGAGGAGCCTGAAGGGGTGTTGAGAATTTGATTCAAGTCCACTGTGCTTAGGCTTCTGGTATAGACGTTTACTTTCTGTATTCTTTTAGTTAAGACTCTTACCTTCCTGCCCGATTTCACCAGCGTCCACTCGGAAGGGGGTGGAGGTGGAGCTCGTTCCACACCTTCACAACCACACGGGGCACAAATCTCGACTTGTAAGGGTGAGACACCTGGCTCTGAACCAGTGGCTTTGGTTCTGGTGTCTCCAGGAACTGATAGGCAGCAATCCACATCAGTTCCGCGAGAAGTGGCATCCCGTCTTCATCACTGAGGTGGATCTGCACACATGAGAAAAAACACAGCAAAGAATAGAGAGATTAAAAACTATTACATATAAAATTCCAAAAACTGTTACCTTATTTGCTACTTACACCATCACGGCTCCACAGATGAGGACGGGTCCGAGGGAAATAGTCGTCGATGGGGTGATAAGTCACGCCTGAAAATACAGAAGAAAATACAAATATTTCTAAATTTATATGATTATGATTTACATGAAAAACAATATAGTGCTGTTTAGAAGCTTTGATCGTTCTACCTACCCAGGCGGTTTGAACGACGATGAAATTCCTGCTGAAAGGCTCTCATCTTGTCCTCGGACTCCGTCAAACGCGGAACCATAGCGGTACAAAAATCCTAAAGAAAACACAATAAGTTATTAACAAACACTATATTTACTATATCAACCATTTAAGTCGAAGAAGCATGACAACTCACCTTAGGCCAGCGACTGAGAACAGCCAAAAGGTACCGCTCAAAAGCTTGTCCCGCCTGTTCAGGTGTTTTGCTGGCCGCAAGGTTGTTAGATGGAGCCATGACGCAAACAGCGTCAGGCTCCTGAGGAACTACAGCGTGCAGAACCTTGCGGCGCAGGTCATCTGCGCAGGCCCCTGGAGTCGACATGACCCCAAAAGCAATGTGGTTACCTGGCATTGGAACAATGCCGTCTGCGATAGACCGCAAATGGGAGGCCCCGATGAGAAGGACGAACTGTAAAACACAAATGTAAAATAAACAAACATTTAAGGAAAAAACACAAAACATTTCTACAAAGTATATTTAAAACTTTTGGAATTCCACTTACTTTCTCACCAGGATTCCCAGCAGGAATGACCAACTTGTGACGTGCAGGGTGACCTCACTCATTGGCCATTCGTTCACCTTGTCGCCCCATCCGGTACCACAACCTATGGATAAACATACAAAACCAAGTACTTAGATTTTTTTCTTATTTATTTAACATATAATATTTAAACCAGATTGGTCCACAATAACACTATATACACATAACCAATATTTTAATCACTTCATAAAACATAGTAAAACAAATACTGACGTGGAACAAAGTCGCTGGAAGGCTCTGGCATCCCGACACGCTGAGCCCGAGTTGCTTCAACCCTGCGACGAGCAGCTTCGGATCGGCGGTGGGACTTTCCTCGAGGCATCTGCAAATTAACATTAAAGGAATAAATGCTAAAGGTATTCATGATTAAAAAAATATAACTTTAGTAGAATATGTTCACATTAATTTACCAAGATGTACAGTTCATCTCAACATTGTGCATTTTTTCATAAATTACTGTACAACTAAAAACTGTTTGAAAAACATCCATTCAAACATTTATCAGCTTAAATAAAGTTGTACTAATTTATTGAAAAGCAAATGAGTCAATAACACCATAAAAACCTTTTGACTTTATATTAGGTACATGTTGCTGTTCTTATGCATATCAGTAAAGTTCCCACACTTTTATAAATAAAGTGCAAGCAAAAAAGTCACAAAGTCACCCTGTCATGGACACATTTAAAGCACATTAAGTAAATGACAATTATATTACAGTTATAAGATCTACATTGTATACCTTGACCTCAACAAGGAGGATCTCTAATGAAATGATTTTGAAAACAGTCTTAACTAAACGTTAAAAAAACAGCATATGGTTGTGCAGGTTGTATGGGGGGGTGCACATCAACAAGTATTCACACCAGGAAAATACTTTGGACCGTTTAGTTTGTTGTGTCACATTTTACTTTTTGCAAGTGAACTACTACCTGTAAAAAAAAAAAAAGCCACGTGGGTGACGATCATTGCTCCCATTGGACAGAAATGACGTGGAAAAGACAGAGCACAGACCCGGAAATGTAGGAAAACAGCTGCATGAGACGTGTTCCGTTATTACAGCTGCAATATCATCGTGAGGTTGAAGAGCAGCTCATTCAACACAGACTTTGAGACGTTCTAGTTATAAGTGTGGAACAGCGTTGGAAGAATACGTGCTGAACGCAGAAGAAGACGCTGTGCTCTGCGCGCGCACTCAAACATGGCCGGTGTTACAACAATCAGCTGACCAGGTATGATTTCAGAATAACTTACATCTTAGCTATCGGTGGATTGTTAAGTAAAAAGAGATGTACGTTTTCTGTATTTGGTTCGGATCGGAACCGGCACATATTCAGACCATAGGCGAACCACACCAGAGTCCGTTTGGAAGCGGATACCGGTCCTTCTTCGAGCTCAACAAATGCACATTTAACTACTCTCTGTTTATGAAGTTCTAGCCTCATTAATTAACTTTACTTATTACTGACAAATTTATTTTAAATGACGAACTTTCATACGCTTCAATTCGTTACGTGCAAACAACTCTGTCGTGATGTTAAGTCATGAGAACGGATCCACGTCCTACGTGACGAGTCCAAACGTCACCTTCAACAGAACCGCTCTCTGTAGTTCTACCTAACGTCTCCTACCACGAAACTAAGCTTCACAGCAAGAGCAACAAAAACTCACGGCAGCCAGCTTACCTCCTCAAACTCTGTTTAAGGCAAACGCCGTATTTAAATTGCAGATTTTACAATATAATTTCTAGATGAAACAAAGCCTAATTTTACTGATTTATAACAAATAAATGCACATGCTAGCTTCAGAGTAATATTGCTTATTCTTATGCCAAAAAAATAAGTATTGAAAATTCTTACCTCGACAAAAATCACTGAGGGTGGAGAGAAGAAACAGCAAGATTGCTCTTTCTTCTCTGAAGGGTTGAGGGAATACTTTGAGCTCACCAGAAGTTTACTCAAAGCTAGTCTGTAAAAGATTAAGGATTATCCGGCGGGCAAAACCAAATAACCACTCAGCCAACCAATAGTTTTCAAAGAAAACATCACGTGATTCCATGCAACCAATAAACTTACAGAAAATTCATTCAAATTTGAAATGGACCAATCACTTTGCTGCCAGTAAAGTCAAACTCTGTAACATCAAACTAAACAGGATACTTCACAATAAAAGTGCATTTTGACAGGAAGTTCATTAAAACTGCAAACTTCTAAACAATTTCTTTTATATGGTTTATTTATTTAAAACCAGTCATTAATACAAGTGGAAACAAAGCAAGAACAAAACATCTTTGATTTCTTTTCCATATTATATTCCCTTTTAATAAAATTGCATCAAAATTAATATATATTATAAAAAACCACAATTTATTCCGAATAATGTATTTAATGTTGCAAGGTGACCCTGCGTTCTGAGTTGATGTTGAGGATAGTTAAATGTGTGAGATCTTTATTCTATGGAAGGAATGGCAAGAAGGCTGGAGAAAAGGCAAGCACTGAGACATCAGATGCATAACAATCCTGAGGTAACTGTTTCAACAGTGTGGCTGGGGATGAAAATACAAACCCAATAGGTGACTCCCACGTAAGAGCATAGACATCATGAGAGTCAATAAAAGAATAAAAATCTTTCTCAGAGGCTTTTTAAGAAAACTCAGAAAGAACACTGGCCAGGTCAAGTTCTGAGGACTTGATTAGACTAACTAAATGTGAATTGGTCACTCTGCAGCTCCTTTTAACTCCACCTGAATGAGCTTTTTCTAGAACAGCTGCACGACAGGCCATTCAGTCACACTCCAGCAGAGATCCTCTAAGAGGAAAGTGACCCACACAAAGAAAAAAAAAAAAAACTAACACCAGGATGTGTACTGCCTGATGGAAGTAGGTGGAATCAAGCAGCAGCCTCGTCAGTGGCCTGAAGACAACGATACCAGGCTCCCGCGGTCGCTTCACAGGCCGAGTTGCGCTGAGGTGCGGCGAGGGCCTTCAACACTGCTTGCAGCTTTAATTTAACTTGTTTTTTTTCCAGGGTGGAATGATGGGTTAATGTAAAACTTCACTGATTTTTTAAAAACACAATTTGGCAAAAATTCTTCCAATCCAGTGTCTGTGACCTTCGACAGGGTCAACATTATAAGATTTGGTTTTGGCCATGGCCTTATTAAATACATAAACACACTGTATAGCAATCCCAAAGCTGACTAGTGGTCTGCTTTCACCATTTTGTAATCTCTCCACGTCAGGGATGCCCCCTCTCGCTGCTCTTATTTCATATTGTTCTTGGGGCCGTGAGCAATGGCCATAGGAGTGTTGAGCATACATTAATACTTTATCCTGATAATGTTCTTTGTCTTACTAGTGACCCCATCAATTCATTACCTTCACAAAGGAATCTCAGAGGTAATTACTCCAAACTACCTGTTAGCCAAGTTTACTGAACTAAATCTGAGGCAATGCCAATACCCAAATATTGCCATCCCCACATAATAAGACAGTATTATTTTAGATTCTAAAAGACATGATATTACTGTGTATCATGCTAAGACCAGACTTAAACGAGATAACAACGCTGATCTTCAATTCAGTCCTTCAAAACAAAAAACAGCAAATGGAGGAAGGTAAATGTGAGCTTGTGGGCTAAAGTAAATGTATTAAAATGGTCACAGCCAAACAATTTCACTACATATCCACCCATGGTATCGTAAAATATATCAGGCTATATTTACAAACCTGTGATAACCTCATCAGGAATTTTCTTTGGACAGGCAGTTAATCCCCTTCAAGATGAGTAAAATGTATGATCCCAAAGAAAAACGGGGGGTTCGGATTACCTGATGGTAGATTTTAAGGGTCCGTCATTTGAGACGGCCAATGGAGTTTGGCTTGGAATGGGTTGCCATAGAGAATACTCTAACCACACCATTTAATCATATAATTGCAATTTCCCAACATCTGAATGATAAAAAGAAGGATGTAAACCCAGTCAGTACCACTTTTGAGATCTGGGCACAGGTTCAACATGTCTCACTCTGATTTAGGCCAGAAGTACAAACAGGAAGGCAGAAGGTGTTTGTAAATGCTGGACAGATCATGGATTTCATACAGTAGGGGATCTTTAATAACATGGCATATTTACTTCGCTCACCAAGCTAGTTCAAAAGTACAACCTACAAAATAGGAGACCTTTGGAAATGGCCTCAAATTAGTAATGGTGTCGTTGACAAGTTTCAGTCAGGATGATTAGGCAGCCTGATTATGGGCGATCTGCAAAACCCTCTTAAGTACAAGGCATCTACATTTAATAAAAACTCAGTATATCCAACTAGGGACATTTGTGACAGTCTGAGGAAAATTTGGCAGGAACAACTTGAGGGTGAACCAAACAGACTTGGATAAATCTGGATTTACGAATAGCAACACTGTTTGGAAATGGAATCAATATGGGCAAATTTTTTCATCTCATGTGGGAATGCCCTCTGGTCAATCCTTTCTGGCGGAAGGTTGTAAAACACCAATGTCTCCATGCCTTATGGTGGATAAAACACAAACACCAACCTGAGGAAAAAGAACATATTCAGCTGTGATGGTTGGAGCAGCATTGGCTGCTAGGATCATACTGAGTCACTGGAGCCACTGACTGAGACAGCATCATATCAGGTTATGCAACCTGACATTTTAGGAGCCAGACTGATTTGCATTTGTGTGGTGAATAGGCAGAAACCTTTGACCTTGTAACCCAGTTAACCTAATATTCTCAGCAGTCAGCAGGGGAAATCTACTCAACACTCAAGGGTGTTGGCCAAATACCCACTGACTGCATATGCATTAAAAGAAACAACAGATAAGCAATGTTTTTTCTTTTCTTGTCTTTGTGATCCCTTTTTAATGCCACCCTCGTAAACTGCCCTTATGGCTCTAATAAAAAACCACCACTTAAGCTAGAACATAATGAGGTTTATCTGTAACGTGGAAAGACAACTGTTTTGTTTTCCAAAATTTGACTCTAGCTTTTTATTGACTGTGGTTTTAACTTTTATTAATGTGGCGAATAAAAGTCAGGAAGGTGAAGATCTCCAGGTGTTCACTGTCCAGTCCTGGGATTTTTGGACTACATGAGAATGTTTGATAAATTCCTTTAATTAGACCGGGATTTCTCTTCAAAGTTATAAATCAGTAGGATTACACAGAAAACATTTCCTACTTTATCTGATACTTCTACTCGCTCCACTCTTAACGCTAGAAATAGTGGATTTATTTAAACGGTTTCACACAAAACCTGGAAGCAGTACTAAATTTTTCCATTTTGGATGATGTGCAAAATTCAAATACATTTTTTTTGTCCTTCTTTTTTTAACTGGATAGGATAAAAAATTATGAAAGAAGAAAGCACCACCTCATAGTTCTCACATTTTAATTTTGTTTTGACATTCCTGTATAAATCGTAATCATTGGGTTCCATAGCCTTGCATTATTTTGCCTCAGAGAAAACAGCCGTAGAGTCTGGTGCTATTTTTATTCGGATCCTTACTCTGTCGCTTAATAGATCCATCTCTCTCTAATTTGCCAAATCTCTTTCTCTTTTGAATCACTCTATCACTGATGGTTTCCTGCATATTTTTCTGTTTGCTGCTGGGATGTAACTGATTTTATCAGTCAAATTTCTGCAAAGGGAATAACATTCATTTTTTTATTCCAATCGTCACAGCGGACGTTGATGCTGTATTGCCTTTTAAACCTGTAATATTTTCAAATATAGCTCACCTTACCTGGTCTTATCTTCCCATGGAATGCAGCAGACTTTGCATTTGCCGACTCAAACAAAAATCTGCTGGGGTTGAGCTACCATTACAAAGGAGGCAGTGTGCATTTTCATGTGCGAGTTTGCATAGCATTATTTACAAAAATGAAACTGTTTTGTGGACATGTGCGCATTGGGAGAAGCTTTTCACTTACACGGTTGTTGCAGGTCAGATTTGAGACGAGAACATTTGATTTAAAGTCAGTGTTACATTGCAGTAATCTGAAAGATATTCATCCTGAACAATATATATTGCTACCTTAACCGTATCAAGATTTTTAAAGCACTTTAACCAGTTCAGCCACGCTCACAGAATGCTTTTAGAAAACAATCAGGGCAAAAAGTGCTGCAAATGACACGGCTATTTTTCTGTGTTCAAACTTTTTCCTCCATGTCTCTAATAAGCCAGTTATGCTATTCTGTGTGCCTTTCTATTAATGGCATAGGATGATATGATGCCCTGTGCCTTTCTGCACATTTAACACTGTAGCAGACATTACAGTGGCTTGCTAAAGTATTCACACCCCTTGGACTTTTCCACATATTGTCACATTACAACCACAAACAAATATATTTTATTGGAATTTTATGTTAAAGACCAACACAAAGTGGTAAACAGTTGTGAAGTGGAACGAAAATTATACATGATTTCTTTTTTTTTTTTGTACAAATAAATAACTGAAAAGGACATTGTGCAAAAGTATTCCACCCCCACACCCCCTTCTCTCAATACTTTGTGGAACCACATTTTGCTGCAATTACAGCTGCAAGTCTTCAAGGGTATGTCTCTACCAGCATTCACGTCTAGTGACTGAATATTTTTGCCCATTCTTCTTTACAAAACAGCTCAAGCTCAGTCAGATTAGATGGAGAGTGTTTGTAAACAGCAGTTTTCAGATCTTGTCAGACATTCTCGATTTCATTTAGGTCTGGACTTTGACTGGTCCATTCTAACACATTAATATGTTTTGTTTTAGACCATTCCACTGTAGCCCTGGCTTTATGTTTAGGGTGGTTGTCCTGCTGGAAGGTGAACCTCCGCCCTAGTCTCAAGTCTTTTTCAGACTCCAACAGGTTTTCTTCCAAGATTGTCCTGTATTTGGCTCCATACCTCTTCCCATCAACTCTGACCACCTTCCCTGTCCCTGCTGAAGAGAAGCACCCCAGAGCATAATGCTGCCACCACCATATTTGACAGTGGGGATGGTGTGGTCAGAGTGATGTGCAGTGTTAGTTCTCTGTCACACATAGCATTTTGCATTTTGGCCAAAGTGTTAAATCATGGTCTCGTTTGACCAAAGTACCTTCTTCCACATGTTTGCTGTGTCTCCAACATGGCTTCTGGCAAACTGCAAACAGGACTTCTTATGGTTTTCTTTTAACAATGTCTTTCTTCTTGCCACTCTTCCATAAAGACCACATTTGGGTAGTGCACGACTAATAGTTGTCCTGTGGACAGATTCCTCCACCTGAGCTGTGGATCTCTGCAGTTCATCCAGAGTCACCATGGGCCTCTCGGCTGCATCTCCGATCAGTGCTCTCCTTGTTCGGCCTGTAAGTTAAGGTGGATGGCCTCGTCTTGGTAGGTTTACAGTTGTGCCAAACTCTTTATTTCCAGATGATGGATTGAACAGAGCTCCGTGAGATGTTCAAAGCTTGGGAAATCTTTTTATAGCCTAATCCTGCTTTAAACTTCTCCACAACTTTATCCCTGACCTGTCTGGTGTGTTCCTTGGACTTCATGATGCTGTTTGCTCCCCAATATTCTCTTTACCAACCTCTGAGGCCATCACAGAGCAGCTGTATTTGTACTGAGATTAGATTACATACAGGTGGACTCTATTTAGTCATTAGCAAACCTCAGGCAACTTCAGAAGGCAATTGGTTGCACTCAGAGTAAAGGGGGCCTGAATACTGTCAGGTTTAAACAACCTACAATACTTATAACAACACAAAAAGAAAAGAGAGACAAAGTATTAGTTATTTTACTCGCTGCGAGGAGAAACGGTCAAGATGTGCTCAGTTACAGATCTCGCACCGCTCTGAACAGCATCTGTCCGCACCTCTCTTTTTATTATCTTTCGGGGGTCCCTATTTACAAAGAACGTTGCTCTCTAAGGATGGGAAACAACAGCTGCATCGGAAACAGGTCATAAACAGCTTTATCCTTTAACAACACATTTCCACAATCTCTCCATCTCCAGGATTAGTTGCGCCTTTTGTTCAGTGCAATCAGCCTTCATCTTTTTCATCTCCTCAACTGGACTGCTTCCTTCTCTGCAAGCTCAGCTCCATTTATTATCTTTGCCTGCAGACAACTCATCACATTCTTTACTCACACAAACATCATGAATGATTATAAGATCAAATAGTTAACTTAAAAAATAGGAGAAACTATAAGACAAATCTTTATTCAATTATTCCAACAAATACCTTTGCCCACTGCACTTTTCAGTTTTTAATTTGTAAAACATTTTTTAAATCATGTATAATTTTCGTTCCACTTCACAATTGTATACCACTTTGTGTTAGTTTTTCACATAAAATTTCGATAAAATATATTTATGTTTGTTGTTGTAATATGACAAAATGTGGAAAAGTTCAAGGGGTATGAATACTTTTACAAGCCTCTATATATACACTGTTAGTGGAAAAATCCATCCAAACATGTTTAAAATGTCTCGTTTGACCAAAGAGGTAAGGTGTATTCGTCACTTCCTGTTCTCGCTGTTGCACTCGGTGGATTGTTTGGTGTGTGAAGCTCTCTCGTTTTATCTGATTTCTCTCTACTGTGATATCTCTTACTTGTTCTAATACATAAGCACGTTAAAACACTTACTTTCTGTTGCTACTTTTAACATTTGGGGACTTATTGTGAGTGAAGACCAGGACATCACACCAGCGCTCCACCCATTGCCAACAAAACCAGGGCTGGCCCTTTTACCCCTCTACGGAGAAATGGCACATACACTTGCTTTAACTTCCCTTCCAAAACCCCGCAGGTGAATGTTGGGGAAATTCCTCGCGATTGGTGCAACTCCACGGTGTCAGGCTCAGTGATAGGTCCTTGGGCAAGATCAGGACTTTATTATTATTGTGGAGGACACCGCCTTCTGACTAGGATCCAAAATAATACTATTGGAGTGTGTGCCTTGGTTAGGTTGCAGGCACCTCTCCTCTTGTTAGGAAAAGATCTTAAGAATCTTCCTTCAACACACGCCCAAAGCACAATCAATAGCTACAACTCTTTAGAATATTTAATCCTTAATTTTCCTCATCCAAATTGCAAAGCACTAAAACCACTTGTGTTTGTTGTTTTGTACCGTCCACCAGGCCCTTACTCTCAATTTTTAGATCAGTTTTCAGATCTTTTATCTGATTTAGTGTTAAATATAGATTAATTTATTATACTGGGGGATTTTAACATTCATGTTGACGCTGAAACTGATAGCCTAAATATGGCGTTTAATGCTATCTTAGACTCAATTGGCTTTGCTCAAAACATTAACAAACCTACCCACCTTTGTCTTCATTCTCTGGACCTTCTGCTGACATATGGCATTGAGTGTAAAGATATAACAATATTCTCTCATAACCCTGTCCTGTCTGACCATTCCTTAATAACCTTTGAGTTTAATTTAACCGAGTACTCCACACCTGAAAGAAAATTTCATTATAGTAGATCATTATCAGGCGATGCTGTAACAACCTTTAAAGAATATGTTCCACTTTTGATTTCCTCATTATCACAGAAAAACACAATGGAGGGCAATAATTCTGTTTCTGCCCCTTCACAAATTGATTCTTTTGTTCATAGTGTTTCTTCATCATTGTGTGATGCATTAGAAAATGCAGCCCCCTTGAAAAAGAAGGTAATCATTAATAGGAGGCTAGCTCCTTGGTTTAATTTAGATATGCGTACTTTAAAGCACAATGTTAGAAAATTGGAGAGAAAATGGTGCTCTACACACCTAGAGGATTCCTACTTAATCTGGAAAAATAGCCTACTGTTGTATAAAAAGACACTTCGCCAAGCTAGAACACATTATTTCTCATCATTAATAGAAGAGAACAAGAATAATCCTAGGTTTCTCTTTAGTACAGTTGATAAACTTATAGAGTCATAGCTCTGTTGAGCCATCCATTCCCTTAGCTCTTAGCAGTCATGACTTTATGGGATTCTTCTTAAATAAAATTAATTCTATTAAAAAGAAAATATTTGACATACTCCTGAAGATGATTACTTCATCCTCAGCAAGTGAGACGACATTGGAAATAACTGCAGAACCTGATTTGTGTTTGGACTGTTTTGATCCTGTGGAGCTTCCTGAGTTATCAGAAATATTAGCTTCATCTAAACCTTCAACTTATATGTTAGACCCAATCCCAACCAAATTATTTAAGGAAGTGTTCCCTCTGATTACCAGCCCCATTTTAGATATAATTAATCTATCTTTAGTAAATGGATATGTACCACAAGCTTTTAAGGTAGCTGTAATTAAACCTTTACTTAAGAAACCTTCGCTTGATCGAGATGACTTAATAAATTACAGACCTATATCCAATCTTCCATTCTTATCTAAAATTCTTGAGAAAATAGTTGCTAATCAAATGTGTGAACATTTATACAGCAATGACCTGTTTGAAGAGTTTCAGTCAGGTTTCAGAGCTCATCATAGCACTGAAACAGCTCTGCTAAAAGTCACTAATGATATTCTTATGGCCTCAGATAATGGACTTGTGTCTGTTCTGGTTCTGTTAGATCTCAGTGCTGCATTTGATACAGTTGATCATAATATTCTCTTAGAAAGGCTGGAATATGCTGTAGGGATCAGGGGAACATCGCTAGGCTGGTTTAAATCTTATCTGTCTGACAGATTCCAGTTTGTTCATGTAAATGATAAATCATCTTTAAACTCCAGGGTTAATTGTGGAGTACCACAGGGTTCAGTACTTGGGCCAATTCTCTTTACTATACATATGCTTCCAATCTTATCTTATATCTCCGGAACATTGCCAAAATTAGAAATATCCTGTCCAGGAGTGATGCTGAAAAACTAGTCCATGCATTTGTTACTTCAAGGCTGGACTATTGTAATTCTTTACTATCAGGATGTCCACAAAATGCAGTTAAAAGCCTTCAGCTGAATCAAAATGCTGCAGCAAGAGTTCTGATGAAAATTAAAAAGAGAGATCATATTTCTCCTATTTTAGCTTCCCTTCAGTGGCTTCCTGTTAAATCCAGAATAGAATTTAAAATTCTCCTCCTCACATATAAAGCCCTTAATGATCTAGCTCCATCATACATCAGAGATCTGATTGGTCCATATGTTCCTAACAGAGCACTTCGTTCTCAGACTGCAGGTTTACTGGTGGTTCCTAGAGTATCTAGAAGTAGAATGGGAGGCAGATCCTTTAGTTATCAGGCTCCTCTCCTGTGGAACAAGCTCCCAGTTTTAGTCCGTGAGGCAGACACCCTGTCTACTTTTAAGGCTAGGCTTAAAACTTTCCTTTTTGATAAAGCGGTGTCTGGGGAGAGGGACATCTGGGTGTTTCTGCTGAGTCTGCTGCCCCTGTGACCCGGTCCCGGATAAAGCGGAAGACGATGAGTACGAGTACCTACAGGGGTTGGACAATGAAACTGAAACACCTGTCATTTTTGTGTGGGAGGTTTCATGGCTAAATTGGACCAGCCTGGTAGCCAGTCTTCATTGATTGCACATTGCACCAGTTAGAGCAGAGTGTGAAGGTTCAATTAGCAGGGTAAGAGCACAGTTTTGCTCAAAATATTGAAATGCACACATTATGGGTGACATACCAGAGTTCAAAAGAGGACAAATTGTTGGTGCACGTCTTGCTGGCGCATCTGTGACCAAGACAGCAAGTCTTTGTGATGTATCAAGAGCCACGGTATCCAGGGTAATGTCAGCATACCACCAAGAAGGACGAACCACATCCAACAGGATTAACTGTGGACGCAAGAGGAAGCTGTCTGAAAGGGATGTTTGGGTGCTAACCTGGATTGAATCCAAAAAACATAAAACCACGGCTGCCCAAATCACGGCAGAATTAAATGTGCACCTCAACTCTCCTGTTTCCACCAGAACTGTCCGTCGGGAGCTCCACAGGGTCAATATACACGGCCGGGCTGCTATAGCCAAACCTTTGGTCACTCATGCCAATGCCAAACGTCATTTCAATGGTGCAAGGAGCACAAATCTTGGGCTGTGGACAATGTGAAACATGTATTGTTCTCTGATGAGTCCACCTTTACTGTTTTCCCCACATCCGGGAGAGTTACGGTGTGGAGAAGCCCCAAAGAAGCGTACCACCCAGACTGTTGCATGCCCAGAGTGAAGCATGGGGGTGGATCAGTGATGGTTTGGGCTGCCATATCATGGCATTCCCTTGGCCCAATACTTGTGCTAGATGGGCGTCACTGCCAAGGACTACTGAACCATTCTTGAGGACCATGTGCATCCAATGGTTCAAACATTGTATCCTGAAGGCGGTGCCATGTATCAGGATGACAATGCACCAATACACACAGCAAGACTGGTGAAAGATTGGTTTGATGAACATGAAAGTGAAGTTGAACATCTCCCATGGCCTGCACAGTCACCAGATCTAAATATTATTGAGCCACTTTGGGGTGTTTTGGAGGAGCGAGTCAGGAAACGTTTTCCTCCACCAGTATCATGTAGTGACCTGGTCACTATCCTGCAAGAAGAATGGCTTAAAATACCTCTGACCACTGTGGAGGACTTGTATATGTCATTCTCAAGACGAATTGATGCTGTATTTGCCGCAAAAGGAGGCCCTACACCATACTAATAAATTATTGTGGTCTAAAACCAGGTGTTTCAGTTTCATTGTCCAACCCCTGTATATTCCAACACAAAGCTGTTTGCACAGAAACCCAGAATCTTTTGTGGGACGAGTCACATTCCAGTTAGTTTTTGTCTCGCAACCTTTATCTCACAGTAAAATCAAAAGTGAGAGGTTTTAGTGTCTTGTTTTATCAGATGAGATCGCATCAATGTCAATAAAACACACAAAAAACTTGGGAGGCCAGTGTCAAGTTGTAGCAGTTTTTAATTCCCCATCATGAACTTGATCAAGCACAAGAAAAGCCTTTCACAACACAAGGAGAAACAGAGAGAGAACACAGTACTTACAAAGATGACAGATGGTGTATTTTTCAACTTCCTGTCACAGAAGGGAACAAAAAGACAATAATAAAAATAAAATAAAGGAAAAAAATAGGAGTAGAAAGTTGGTTTAACTTGTTTTTGCTATTTTAATAAAAGCTACAAAAATCTAATGTTTAAATCTTTTTGAGAACATACAGAATTATAATATAGAAACACTACATCTTTAAAACATCGCCCCACCCACCCCACACATTACCCCTGAAACTGAGGGCAGCACAACCACAGGTGAACAAATATCAAGTACTGTACAGACATGAGTCACCACGAGTCACCACGGCTCCACCGAGACCAGAACCTTCTTAGGAGAGCAGCAGCAAACTACTGTCTGCTTCTGCAGCCCAGACCTGCGAGATGTTGAAAACGTCAGACACTTCATGAACCCTTTGGCTGCAATAAAAGAAAAAACCCACTGAAGACAGTGGTTTCTATTACGGTCCCACGTTTTTTCCTTTGTAAAAAAAAAAAAAAAACAGTTCAGGCCTCAAAATGCTCTTGTCTAAACATGACAAAACATATCTTGATGCATATCATCTTTTGCATTGTGTGGGCACTGCTATCATTAAAATCATCTCGGATTCGCCTGAGTGTGTGGGTTTAAAACCTGCAGTGTTGTAGTGTGTTTTAGTGAGATAAAGTTTCTTCTGGAACATAAATTAATGACTAATGTTTGACAGCATCTCAATGGAGTCGCCATCAGACTTCATATGTTCTCTGATATTTCCAGCTTTTACTTTTCGAGCAGGATTTAGATCCTGACATTTTGGGCCCTTTTTTTTTTTGTTTTACATCAAGTTTCATAAAATTCTGGCTGATTCTGGCTTGCACAATCTGAGAAGAAGCCACGAGTGTTCATATGTGGTTTAACTTCTTGTCCAGTAGTAGAAATCCTTCACATGGGAGGGCATCCTTTGTTCTAAGGAATGTCGGTTTCTGCTTTTCTGACAGAATTAGGCTCATTTAGATGCAGTCACTTATTCTTTTGTTTTAGCTCAACTTGTTGCCTAAATCTTTTTGTACTTTTTGTTAAGCGAGTTTTTGGTTTTTATAAGAAATCTTTAAAAAAGTAACAAGTTTTGAGAAGAGACTGCAACCATCTGCCTGTCTTTTAAGTTAACTTGTACATTTCCAAGTGCAGAGTCAAGATCCTATGATGATATTTGTTTTGGTTTTGTTTTTTGACACAAATCACTCATTGAGATTTTGGAGGGAGAAACAGAAAGGTGAAAATGTTACCGACTTGAGAAAAACCAAAAGGAAAACATATTTGGTTCTGTTCAACACTAAATAAAACACTATCATAACTCAGAGGCATTTAAGTTCAATATGGAGATAGTCAGATACCCCCCCATCTGAGACAGCAAAGATTAAAGCTACTTAATATTCACAGCAGAATCTGAACACTTCAAGAAACAAGCGAGCAATGGGGGGGTAATGCTGTGAAGAATTGCTGTTAAGCCATTAGCGGGCTTCCACACCAAATACAATAACAAGAAAAAACTAAGTGGAACAATTATAGTAAAGGGTTGAACATGTTTGCACATTAAAGTTGGTTGGGTGTAAAATGAGAAGGAAACAGACTGGAATGGTGCTACACAGACTGCAGCAAATGATCCTGCATGCAGTTGTATTTATTTAGAGTCAACCCAGGGAGCTGCCGCTTCTAGTAAAAACTCTAATCTAACCCTACGATGGGCTTAAAATAGTTTCACTTTGAAAGGAAAAGTGAGAACTGCACATCCATTTTAAAACAATCTTACCCAATCAAACTGAGCAACTGTCCAAATAACAAACCCTTTTAACTTTGATCTGCAGGTTTTAAGCGTTTCTTGACTAATAAAAGCAAACAAGAGCACCAAACATTCCTTTAAAAACAGTCGCAGGTAATCTGATCCCAGTTTTATGTCTAATTTGTTGTCTGTTTGGAGTGATTTCAGATGATAGAAACATTTTATCTACATGACCGTAAGCTCACATAAATCACTGTAAATAAACAAAAAACAGCACAGATATAATGAAGGTCGACATTTAGAGGTTTGGCGTGAGAATGAAAGTTTCAGGAAACAAAACCTGATCGGATGAAAGGCTTTCAGCGACGGGTGGAGTTTTTAAACTGACTGCGGCTCTTTCACAAGAACAGGGTTTTAAAGTGCTTTGAAATAAATCCCTGTATCGACTCTAAAGAAAACAATATTTACAATAGTTATAATCTTTCTATAAATATTGGATTTGGTGTGGATGACTCACTATGATATCAGAATAAATAAAATAAAAACCAATCAAAGGAACCCCAATACATTCTTTATGGATTATCTTTAAAAAGGCAGTTTTTTACATCTTAAGCAACCTAGTTAAAAACAATTTTCAAATTAATCTGTAGTAACACACTGAAAAGAGACTCCAAGACCAAGAATGGAGGAGCTTTGTCACACACTGTGTAAATATACACATACATTTGATTCCTGATGCTTTGTGTCTTAAACCTCCGAACAAAATAAACCTTCTGTCACTAATAATCTCATACACCAAACAGGCAGCGGCAGACTTAAAAACCAAAAACTAAACTCTAAACTGGAAAATGCTTTCCCATCAGTCAAAGGGAAACTGTATTTACAGGCAAAACTAGCAACCAACAGATTGTGTTACATAAAGTCCCTGAAAGTACCTGCCTGGATGTCACTGTAAAAACACTGAATTACTTTGCTTGATTTAAGGGAGAAAAATCCTAACATACTCAGAATCCTGTACAGGTCAATGAAAACTGTCCATTTTCTGCTCTGATGCTGCATTGATCAAACAAGAAATAGAACAACTGCATTTTTTAACAGTGAAGATATATTCCTGATGGAACAGATTAAGGGGTTTAGGGGACTGATTTAACTGACGGACCCTGTAAGACGTAGCACAAAAGGTATGGAGATGTAGAACAAGGGGGTAAATAAATCCATTACTACATTTATAGCTGTAATTCAGTGTCTGTCCAGTTTTTATTGGCTGGTGGCAGCAGTTGTTTTTTTAAAAGTTTTAATTAATTAAAATCTTTTTCTTTTTTTTTCTTTTTTTATTACAAACGTTTTAACCAAGCTGTAGTATCGAGGCTTTTTGTTTCTTTGTACATCCTTCTGATGCTGTCCCCACTGCAAATTTAGTCTCTGGATTAAAAAAATCATCCCATTTTCACCTTTGTGTTTATACCTCAAGGAATTTTGGACAAAAAAAACCCCAAAAAACAGACAGAGCAGTTTTGGTGCGTTGAGTTCGACGGGAGTCGGCAGTTATGTCCACCTGGAGCTTAGGAGGCGACGCTGGGCTTTTCCTCAAACAGCTGACTAAAATGTTTTCAAGCAGCTTCATCTCCATCAGGCCTAAGAGGTCTGTAGGGAAGACCACAGAACACACATGGAAATTTTAAAAACTGCTCTGAAGTTTTTTGTGCCTACGGTGAATAAAACTACTTCTACACTACAGAACATGCTACAGAACATGCTACAGCATATGCACAAAGGGAAAAAATAATTTGGATCTCAGGTTATCTTAGGGATGACCTGAGACCCTATCATTAAACCGTTTATTTAATAAATAAAAACTAAGACACAACAACCATCTTCTGAATAGGAATTCCAGTTCAGTCTTTTTATTTGGCTTCAGTTTATTTCTTTGTAAAAATGAAAATATAAAACAGATTTTCTTTCTCCAAACATTACATATTGTACATTGTCCTGTTATGTTTTAGGGGATGCCTCAGTCGTTTCCACTGAGTAAACACAACGTTTTATCTGCGCCACGGCTTCTGCTCATTATGTGAACTATTGTTTTCCACAGTTTAGGTCGTGAATTCAAACACCTGCTTTGTATTTTTTATTGTGAGCAGTTTTATGACAGGTTGACATTTACATAGATGACTCCCCTCTGCTGTCAACAGACTGCAAATAATGGGATTTATTTACCTGGAAGTGGGAGAGGGAAGTTTGCATCATCAAAACAGTCACTATTTGTTGCGTTTGCCTCATAGAAACTCATAAGCCTTTTCCAAAGGTTATGTTTAACTGAGATCTAGAACAAGTAGATAACATTCATCATTTATTAAGTGTATTCTGATGCTTCATGTGAAACGCTAACAGATCTGAAGTGAAGATGTGTCATTCTGGGTCAATTTGTGATGAAACAGAAAACGTTTTTCTGACCTATCTTATATAAATATTCATACAAATATAAACCTTTATCAAACCATTACGTTAGGTTACAAAAAACATATTTTACTGGTTACATTACAAATTTGAAAACCATCAATGATTTTTGGGCCATTTTCTTGGCCCATTGAGAGCATTTCATCTTATAAATCCCTCAGTTAGCATCTAGACATGCTCCTACTTATTTACTGCCTTGAATTACAGGCAAAACGCAAAAGCAAAATGAGGTAAATATATATTTAAGTCCACAGTTTGTAACTGTTACAAACCAAAGCCTGACATCTTTGTGATGGGATGTAAACTTTTCAGTTGTCAGACTCGGCTACAGGGGCGGACATGACTGCACTGGCTGGGGACTCGTGTTTTATATACCCACAGGACACTAGAATGTATATTATATGTAATCTCACAACCTAAATAAAGTTGTCAAAAGGGCCGGATCTGCCTAAGCTATAAATGTAAGTGTAACTCAAATAAGGCAAAAATGCGTTGATTTTTTGGAGTCAGGAAATGTCTCCAGGCAAACAGTTTCTCTCCTAAACTTGCTGATATCTCCAGTCAGAGCAATAACCAAAAAGTTTAAAATGATGGGAACTGTGTCAAGCAAGGCTGGACGAGGACAGAGATTTATCTGTTTACCCTGTACAGTGAGCAGGATGATAACTGAGGTAGAGAACTTCAGCAAGGTTACTTTTTGGATAAATGTGTCCCCAGAAGAATTCATTTCTACCAAGGTTACCAATAACATCACTGTTGGAGCGTTATTGCAGATCCTTCCTTCTAGCAGCTTTAATACCATCACTGCTCCCAGCAAGCTCAATAAGTTGTTTACATCCCTGCTGTTTTTCCATTTCTTGGAAACAGTCTGTTGTTTTTTATGCATAAATATTCATGCATGTTTTGTCCATTTGTTAAAATCATCCTACTCATTTGCAAACTTATTTCAATTGGAACTTGCTTTTTAAAATAACTGCCTAAATTTTTTTCCCTTACTGTACAGTCTGTTATACTTATTTTGTTGTTTTTATATATTTTAACTTTGTGTGTATGTGCGTGCTTCTATTTGCCTTTTGCTGCTTGCATACATTTTCCCAGTGTGACAATTTCTATTCTATTCTATTCTCAGCTTTTAGGTTTTCGGTGATGAAAAAGAAAGTCTTATCATACAAAAAGGAGACCAGTGCCCCAACCACAAGGAAACACAAATAATAAACTACTGCTTGTTTACTTGTTAACTCACAGATTTTCTTATTTTGAGATAAGTCATGAAAAATCTTTGGAGAGATGCACAAATCAGACTTTGCTGGGCGATTCTGATTTTCATTTTCTCTTACATCAGACCTGCCAATTCAGATTGCTTTTCTCCTAAAGTGCCTTGAAGCTACATTTGTGGTGAATTGATGCTATATAAATAAACTGATCTAAACTGTAACAAAAATAGATAAGGAGCCAAAATAAACTGCAGGTTCTTTAACAGAAAGGAGAGCTTAAAGTATGGAAGAAAACAACAAAAAGTGAAATAATTCCCATTTTTATTTTCCTCATAGGGTATGTTCCTTGTACTTTTAGAGCTTAGTTTTGATTTAGTAGATGAAGAAGAAAAAGAACTGCAGATACAGAACTGCAGAAGTGTGCTGACCTCTGCACTCTGTCTCTGTATTTTGTTCATAGAGCAGGACGCCGGCTCTTCTTCCCCCGACCCTTCCCGTTCTGACTCGCGTTCTCGCTTTCCTGTGCTGCTGCCCCTGGTGTGCAGGAGGAGGCCTGAAAGTCCCGGAAGGCAAGGAGAAAAACTGTCATGGTCAGAGAGACTCCACTGGAGGCACATGAGAGGAACGACTTGAGCGCATTGGAGTAACAGGAGCTTCTCAAAGTCCATTCCTCCTGCATTGTTTAGATGTGTTCATGCGCCAAATAGTAACATAAGCCTCTCATTAAGTCATTAAATTCAATGAAGGCCTTTAATTGACCCATTTATTCAAATCTGGTGTGTTGAAACTGGGACACATTGAAAACATGCAGGACAGTCACAGGTTTAGAGCCAGGAGCTGGGAACTAGTATACCTATGTTGCCCCCTTGTGGTAAAGACATGTACTTACAACAGAGAAATAACATTTCTTCTTGTTAATGAGACGTCATTATTACAAATGTAGCATCAGTCAAAAAGAGAATCCTATTTGATCACAGCTCAGCTCTACCATGAAAAGCCATGAGCGAGGTTCTCACCTGGGTGTTGAGGCACAGCAAACTCATGATAGAGTCGGCTGCTGGTCATGTTCGGGCTGGCGTCTGGCACTGAGTCGTATCCTACAGAAGACACAGCAACAGCAAAGTTTGTGGTTTGCTAATAATCACATTCACCATCTCAGCTTCATTCATTTTGATGTGTAAATTCAGGAATAATCTGGACTATAACACAAACGCACCTTGGGTGTCAAAAGTACCCAAGGTACTTACACAAAGGTTCCACCATAAATCCTGAACAAGTCAAGAGAAAAATACACAAATATGTTGTTTGGAGGGGAAAGGTAAAATAATGTTACAAAGGTTAAATGACCTGCTGGTAGACGTCTGCATACCACAAAACCACAATACTGAATCAGCTTTTGATTTAATTTCATCCTCCACTCTTCTTTGCTGGGAGTCATCAGCCTCCTACATCTTAACTTGTAGAATATTTGTCCAATCTTGAGATCTACCAGACTGTGAAGTCGTCTCTTGTTCGTAGCCCTCTTCAGGTGGTCCAATGAGGCCATTCCTTTTTTTTTGTTTTTTATATTTGTTTTGTAGCCTTAATTATATATATATATTTTTTTAAGTAGAGCAGACAGGAAGTAGGGTGGAGAGAGATGGGGAAGACATGCGGCAAAGTCACCGAGCCAGGACTTGAACCCGGTCCAGCCACGTCGAGGACTCAGTACATGGGTAGCGTGCTCTCCTGCTGTGCCACGAACCACCTCTGAGACGATGATTTGGATGTATGCCTGGACTCACAGCAATGCAGACAAATTAAATCCCTTCTTCCTCTTCAGCTTTCAACAGGTTCTGGATCAAAACTCAATAGTTTTGGGAACGGTTCATGATTTCATCCACCTTGACTAAAAACATCCGTTCCATCTGAGGAAAAGTAACCCAAGACCATGATGCTGCCACCGCCATGCCTCACTATGGGTATCTTGTTTTTTTTGGTGATGTGCAAAACACATCTTTAAGAACTGAGGCCCTAAACTGAAAGTCTGTTTTCATGAGACCAAAAAACCATTCCTCCGTTGGGTTTTGGGAACTTTTATTCAGGCCTGGATGTTTTCTGCCAACCTTAGTCCTTCATTCGGACATATAAAGAACACAGAATGCGGTCGTTGAATGTACAACACAAACAGTTATTTAGTAGTAATTCTTGCAGCTCCTACAGTGTTGCTGTTGGGCTCTTGGCATCCTCCCTGACCCGTTTCTGCCTCATCCTTTCAGCAGCTGTGCAGAAACGTCCAGAAGAGAATTATTCAGAATCTCTACAACAGGTGTGGACTCAATACGACTAAACACTGAATCAAAGGGTGCTTCAACATAGAGCTGGGCGATAAGGACCGAAGAAATAACAATATTTTTCTGTGTCAACAATTATTACATAGAGTTTCAAATTAATCTATTGCTTTTTAAAGCCTTCTTTTTCATTACTATTTTCCGTTCTTTCATAAAATACGGAAATTGTTTGATTGCGTGACACCCCTTCAACAAAACGTTAATCTAAGGGATGTGCACACTTATGCTAACAGGTCATTGCAACCTTTCACAGACTTCCAATGAGAGACAGTTTGTTTTTCAGTTGAATTGTACAGAATATGTCGTACTAAAGATGGAAAAACTTTACAACATTTAAATGATTTATTACAAATACACATTTTAACAGGAGCGTGTAAACTTCAGACATGCACCGTAAACACTGACTTTATTCTGTCATATTATTTAATAGTTTTGTTTATAAAAGAATCACCATAAATACCACAAACCCTTTTATCTCCATCAAATAAAGCCTCAAACGGTGCGTGGTTGTTTGTTGAAACCTTCTAAGCTAACTAAGACAAAGAAGTGGCTTTGCGTTGAAAGTCAGAGACAAACAGAAGATAAAATGTAATAATTACCAGGGAACAATCATATCAAGGTGATTTACCATGCTGTTGCTGGTTCTGTGGCAGTGTGTGAAGTCGCTGTTGCTGCTTTTGTCCAACACTGCTGGGCGCCGTCTGTTCTTCGCCTTCAAAGTTAAATAAGATGCTCCCACTGCCATTCCCTGCGGCCACTGAGCTTCCTGACACTCCAGGCACTAAAAGAGAAACAGGGATTAGTGCAATGTCTTCCAGTAGATGGCAAACAATATTAAAAACTCAGCACAGGTTAGATTTTCTTCCAGTTCTCTTACAATGTGAATTATTGTTGTTGCTGGTCCCTGACTGCTGCTCTCCAGGAGAATAGGCCATCATTCCTCCATTGCCATTCCCGTTTGTGGATGGGACAGATGCCAACAGGCCTAGACCACACAAACACATTTTCTCACTCATCTCTCAGACAAGAGTTTGAATTTGCAGAAATACAATCATGGAAAGAAAGGGTTTTAGTTTCAGGGTTTTACATATCAGGACATAAAAACGATCCAGTCTTTAGCCGGTTCTGACATTATTTAAATCTAATCTCCACCGCAAAAAACAAAGATAATGGATTCACACGGTAGAAGTTGCATTTCTGAGGAATTATTGCCATCATTGAACAACTGTGGGGCTCTCAGTCAATTCAAAATGTTAATAAACCTCATACTTGATTATCTAAGAAAGTTAAATGAAGGTTTTGGCTTTCTTGGGAGAAAATTGGTGCACAATTATGGGGCAACTACATGAAAAATGACAATTTTCAATCTCACTTGTTTCTATTTTTTATATTAAAGTGAGGAGACTAGCAATTCGAAACTTACAAATAAACATTTCTGACAGTTAATGTGTCCTTTTTAACAACAGTCATAACAGCGGTTTTGACAGTTTGCTGCTTTTGGGACTACAGGTGTGTGTTAAGCAAATGCCGAGGCAGAAATATGTCAGCAAAAACTGATTATTCCCCAGCCAAAAAAAAAAAAAGACGATTCACTGGTGTAAAATTTCAGACAGTAGCCTGTTCTCCCAAGAGTAGTGTCATAACTTTGGGAATAACACAGCATGGTAGTGGAGGGCTGGTGACGTGGGCTCATTTTGGAGCTTTTTAGTTCATTGAATTGACAACAACTGCCTCCGTATACGGTGGCCGTGTGCAATTCATTGGGTGTGATACTTTTTTTTACCATGACTGTACATAAAATCCTTAAAAAGCCCCATCAGCAAATTTGACTTCTAAAACAACACATTTTCCACAGATTTTGGCTTTACTCATCCCTCACCAAGTCCTCTGTATCGGCTCAGCTGCTGGTAGATCTGCTTCATCCTTTCGATGTTGAGCCGGCTGGCCTCTGCGTGGTGCACCATGGGTTTTGGATAATGGATTCCTATGATACACTTGGCTGCCGCCTGCACAGATTCGGGGGCGTTCCAGGGGTCGTAGATGAACTTGGCGGGGAAACCTCTAAGGACAGGTAAGTATCGCCTGGAAGCACAAGAAAACATTAGATGCTCTGGCTTTTGCCAACAGGAAGTAAGAGAGTAGCAGGAGTGTGTAAGACAAGTAAATGTTAAATATTTTACTTAATATTTAATAGAGACTGTGTTTTAATCTTATTTTTGTAGCCTTAAAAATGTATGAATACATTACTGGAAAGAAAAAAAACATTTATGTTTTAATTTTGCAGCCCATCATTGCATTCTAATTAATAATAGCAGGCTGGACATCATGCTTACAGGTTCTATGGAAAATAGCAGCTACAAAATGAAAGGTACAACCACAACACTGCACAGTATGGCTACGGTACAAGAGAGTTCGAACAGAAAACCAATTTCTGAAACTCATGAATGAACATTTCTGGCACTGCAGTGAGATACGATGACAGTGCTCTGTGAGAACTAAAGCTTCAAACGTGATGGAAAACGAGGGGCTGTGGTCCTCAACATATTTACTGTAAGTTATTGTGACAACAGCCACAACACTGACAAAAAGTTTAATCCACCAAGAGATAAAACCAGAAATCGACTTCTCACAGTACCGTTTGACTGAGCTGCCTGGTGTTGCTCAGTGTGACAAAGAGAAGCCACCTACCTACTGGACTTGGTCCAACCTTACCTATTCCCAGGAGGGGAGACTGACAGGACAGAAGGAGAGGGGGCGAGTGGAACTGTGGGAAGCAGCACAGTGCAGAGAGGGGTGGGGGCTGGTGTGGTCCGGCCCAGTGGGCCGACACGCACGCACATGACGGACGACGCTCCGCTTGCTACGGAGATCGCACCATCACTCGAGAGAGAGAGAGAGACCACTGCCGATTGAGTAGAAGATGCTAGGAGACGTCTACTATAACACGCGGTTAGAAAGCAGAGAGCATTGACCCCACCCACCCGCAGGCCTCCCCCCACCCTGACCAGAGCAGGTGTATGTTGGAAAAATTCTGCCATCAAAAAAATAATAATAGAAAAAACCTTTTCTTCCATGTCTCGTCTGCCCAGTTGGAAAATCCAATTTTCTTGTAACAAACTCCCTGGTATTGAGCTTCCTCACGACCTGCTCTTTGGTAAACTATTGACTGAGGTCATCAGTGGCTAGGAATGAGAAAGGGATGCATTACTATGTTTAAATATTTGTGAGAAATATTGTTTTTAAAAAAATCTACAAGCATGTGTCCTAAAGTTCTGCCTGTCATAAGAGAATAATGCTTCTGGCTTCTTGTCGATGACAGAAGTTTCCCATTATACCTCACAGCTCCAGGCCCCCGCCCTCCCTCCCTCCAACCTTCATTTCCTCTCCCCCCTGATCAGACAGTGGTGGACTGAGAAAAGAGTTCATGCTCCCGATCCCCCAGACTGTGGTGGTTAACTTTTAAGAGGTCAGCAGGCCCAAAGCCCCCCTGCTGACTGTCCCCTCCACACAGCCACAGCGCCACACCCTGGGCCGGCCCACTAGGGAGCCCCCTCATTTCAACAAAAGGCCAGGAAGATCCGCAACCTGCCAGTAGCGAGTGGTCCTGGAGCGGAACAGCGGGTGGTGTTGTGGGAGGATCCTGCACTCAGACTACACACTTTGGTTTATTTAAGAAATGCGACTCCAAAAGGCAGCACACTGTGATACAAGATTTAATAATCCTAGTTTTAACTGAACTACAGTTTTTACCAATAATCAGTCCAAGTGTTTGATGAGGTTACATATTATAATCACAAGTATTATAAGAAGGCCGGTAGAGCTGCGTGTCATCTGCATAACAGAAACTGAATATTGCTCCCTATAAATGGAAACAGAGGAATTATAAAAAGAAGTGACCCAGGCACTAATCATATTTTAAAAACATATTTCAAAGCATTTTAATAAATCTTTATATTGTTTTTTTATATAATAATCATCATAACCATGGCTTCATTGTAAATTGGGTACAAAAGAAGCAATAATCATTAATAACTATAATAATAATCTTATTATATATGTATCACTTTTTTAACAGATGTATTTTTGTATTAATTATTTTAGCAGTTTGTTTTAATTGAAATATTATGAGATCCTTCCATCACTTTTACTTGTTTCAACACACAGCTTAATGGTTTTCCAACAGTTAAATGACCTCATTCATGTCATATGAAGCATTCGTCTTTTTACTCTCTGTTTTTCAACATAAAGCCAGCCGCTGCTCCAGGTCCACCTGAACCGACAAGGCTGCATTCACATAAGCAGAGCACCACTGAACATTTCACAAAGGCTGGATGAGGGGCTTTGCCCAGCGCCTGGACAAAGGACCGGCTCGCGTGGCACCGCGCAGGTAACTAGTACCAGCGTCCCCCGTGCAACACTGCGATGGCAGAGCTACAGCTGGTCCAACGCCTCTCCTCACTACCCTCTGGGAAATGCTTCATAGAGCTCTACCTAACAAATGCAGACAATGCGTTTGCATTTCCCTACCAAGCAGTCAGAGTCCCTTTAGACGAAATGATACGCTACCGAGTCCCAAACCTGCCCAGAGGGTGCTGCTGGGGCGTGAGCAAGTCTCGTCCCTCAGGGTTGCACAGATAAAATAAATGCAAACGGCCACCGATTTCTGAGCTGAATCTCCAACTTCTATCCAAGGCGGTCTGGAACCAGAGGGCCCAGACTGCACCTGGGTGGAAGGAGGGTGGCTGGAAAACGGCCAATCACCTTAAAAGCAATCAGCTACAATCTACACAGGGGAGAGGGACAGCTGAACTTTTCCCCCAATCCCCCCAATAAAAAACAGATGAGCACAAACACAAACACAGAGCTACATCCAGAAAAAGAGAGGAAATGATCTATGTCTCGGCAGTGCGAGTCATCTGCCAGAAACAGGTATAAACCTACAGATGTATGTGTGTACACAATCACCAACATTCACAAACAATTTAAATGATAATGTGAGAACTTAGGTTGTTAGAAAAAACATGCCTGACAGCTCAAAGACTAAATGCTGAAGTTGGAACAGATGAAAAGATGGAATGATGGCAAAACAAGAAAATAGTATGATGTTTAAGGATTCTTATTCTATCTCATCACTTACCCAGAGATCTGGAGGCCCCACATTTATCCCCCCATCTCTCTCTCTGTCTCTGCCTTTGATTGGTCAGAAAACCCTTAGGTGCTGTGGGAGCTTTATGTGCATGTATGAGTGGTGTTTTGCACCTGTGAATAGTTGCCTGAACTGAGCCTCATTTTAAATAAAAAGTTAACCAACAACTGCAATAAGGTTGGAAAGCTTCCCAAACACTGGTAACATTTGACATTAGCTGGTTGACAAATGAATCTATTTACGCATACAAAATATTCGTCCTGCTTTCTGCACTCGCTCTACATAAGGCCATGGTAGCTGAGCTAGTTCCTGAGGCTAGAGGAACATGTTTAAGGTCTTGCTGCTTTCAATTGCTTTGCAACATCTAGTTCAGGGAGTGAGAGAGAGGAATGGAGGGAAGAAGGGCAGCATCCATGTAGCTGGATTCAGTTGTTGGCACCAATGGGCGATGACAGGAAAGGTACCCACCTGATGAAGTCCCCGTTGGGGTCGGTGCGCCGGCCGAAGCCCACGGGGCAGTAGCAGTGGAAAAACTGCTGAAAGAATGAACTACAGGACAACCACATCCAACTGCCCGCGTTCACACTCCAGTCTGCATCTAGAAGCAGCTCCTCGAACACCTAAAACAGCAACAGATTGGGATCTTAAAGTAGATGCAGAGGTTCCAGCAGCCAGATGATGCTTTTATCATTTTAAGGCTCCTAAAGTCTTTTTTCCTTTCTGGTCAAAGTATGGTACATTTTGAATTTTACCGGCTGATGCAGTTTTTAGATTTATTTTGATGCTTGAAAACTAAATGTAACAAACCCTGGCAATATGGGAAGGGCCAGGAAAGACTGTTGTTTTAGATGAAAATGAAGGGTTTACATAACTAATCCCACTGTTGCTTCGAAGATTTACAGCATATGTCATTTATTCCTTAACAAAACAAATCTAGCCCAAGATACTCTATTTTCTCTACAAGTTATATTCAGAAGATCAACTTAGAGAACTGACTGGAAAAAGGTCTGATTTTTAGTTTCTGACCAGCCAAGATTGGTTAAGCTTAAAGCTGTTCATTTCCAGTCTCCAGGAGGTTAATCGGTAAATCTCTAGAAATTTGGTTGATTTCAGCCACTGGCTGACTGAGCAGTGCACCACACCACAACACAACGACACACTGAAACTTTCTCCAACTATGTTTTATCTGACTAGTGTCTGCTCAACAAATGACTCCTGACGTTTTCCAAGCTTTCTCAAGGCCCTTATCTGCTGGAATAGTTTCTTGTTGCTAAGACCTTTAACTGGGACCCGTACATCATTCAAGCATAAAAGCTGAACCTGGATGAATCGGTATCTGTGTACGAATCACTGCAAAGCTACTATTTTAAGTCTGTTGAAAGAGAGTTCTTCTACAGACACAAATACAATTCCTTTATTATATATTTGTTTCAGTGCTAGTGGCCTTTATTTTTCATTTTTTTCTGAGAGTAGGCAGAGAGAAAACTGCACGGAGAGAGGAGGAAGACATTCGGCAAACGTCACCGAGGCTCGAACCCCGGACAGCGAGGACTAAGGCCTCTGTACATGGGTCGCACGCTCTATCGCTGCACCACGAGCCGCACCCCACAAGTATAATTACTTTTCTCATGCAGGCATATATATATATTTTTTTTAATAAGGAAAGTTTAAACTCTGAGGTACAGTTACTTTAAAAGCACAAGAATAATTCAAAATAAGTAAAAAGTCGAGTAATATGACTAAAAGAAATGTATAAATGTTTCCACTACCCCCACCAGAAAATTTCAAAAGCTGCACGAACAATTCCTGAGGACCAATTTCAAAATAACAAAGTCTGGCTTCTTAACAGTAACATTCTTTGGGTACTGAGTGTAAAATGTGTCCTGCAGCATCACCTTCATCCCTTCCTCCCAGCTGATCCACAGGTCCCCTCTGGTGAGGAAGCAGGCTACGGCGTGCCTAGCGAGATGATGGATCCAGCCCTCCTGTCTCAGCTGAGTCATGATGGCGTCTATCCAGGGGAAGCCAGTCTTGGCCTCGGCCCATTTGGCGAGGGCCTCGGGGTTCTTGTCCCACGGGATGCGGACGCAGATGGGGTTTCCTTCCATCTCGTCGAAGCGTGGGTTGTTGGTTGCTGCTGTGTAGAAGAACTCACGCCACAGTAACTGGCCATACAGGGAGAGTGGAGGGGAGCTGTTCTTTTTTACCTGCGAGGTAATTAAACACAGAAATGAAGAAATGGTAAAGATCTTAATTGAGATCTTTAGCTAAGTTTCTATTTTGCTGGATCTTATGCATTTTAACAGTGCTTTTTGCCATGGTTAGATCCTGTCAACTTTTACAAATTTGGCCAAATCAGTTGTTACTGATCAACTTGTAGATTTGGGTGCCAACCTTTCGGTAGAGGTCAGTGAGTTTGAAGTAGAAGAGGCGGCAGGAGAGGCAACCGAAGCGCAGGTAGGGGCTGAGGCCTGTCGGGCTGGCCAGCAGGGAGTTGGCATTCATCCGGGGACGCTCAAAGTTGGCCACCCATGCCTGAAGAGAGACAGCAGGAGAGGAGAGAGACATGATGGCAAGGAGCCATGGAGGAAGAGAGGGAAAGAGATGAAGATGCGGTCAGACATGTTGGTAAAACTAAATCTCTTAAAAGATTGTTTGAAGTTGAAGAATATTGGTTGATTAAATTTACCAAAACCTCCTAATGTCAGAGCAGATAAAAGTAGCTGTGACAGTTATGCAGAATATGTTTTATTGTTATGTCTACAAGTCAGAAACAATAGAAATGATTTAGAACCAATTTAAATATTTAATATAAAGTGGATCTCACATTACTTTTTTAAAATCTCAAGTAAATAAATAAAGGATAAAAAAAATCATAATGTAGACCGACTGCTGTTCTGTCAACAGTCTTTTTGTCAATTGGTTCTGCAACCCTAACAAGAGGGTGTAATACTGACTTTTCTCTCTAGATGGCGCTCTATCCTAGTCAGAGCTTCAGTTTCTCCTCCAGGCCACACGGCTGAAGGGAGGCCCTCTGTGTCGAAACCTGAAAAATATTTAAACCAGAGTCTTCTTCACCTTGTTAAGAACATCCAGCATTCGTATGCTGGAGAAGCTACCAGCCCGTCACTCAGGACAGCATTCAATAAAGTTAATTCATATCTTCTTTACTACATTCAATCAGCAGGCATTCCTAACTGCAGTCATTGTCAAACAAACAAGTTTAGTTAAAAAAGGTTTCATTTTAAATTTCAACATTGGAGTTTGCTTGGCATTTAAACTGGACCCAGATACAGAACCGCACAACTGGTTTTCCACCCTGATCGGAGGGGGGCTGGAGACCGTATGACAGAATGAAACTGATCCTTTTTGGGTTTTTGAAAAATCTGGAAATCCTTCATCTGCAACTTCACCTGTAAAGCCAAAATGATGAATGAATTAGACAAAACCCTAAAAGTGTTTGGAGAATCACAGACAAAGGAAGTCCTCTCTGCGGCATGTTTTAAACCATGTGGGCGTGGCAACCCGGGACACACCATCATATTCCCAATGGGAATGTTCAACTAGAGTCATCTGAAGAACAGTCAGAGTTTCCAACTACATTCTGCCTTGATTCACACAATGACATTTGCACAATGTTTCTGAGCAGCAGATGCCAATTTTTTCCAACTGTAGGACGATCCAAAAGGTGAAAGAAGCAAAATAAGGTGCAGCTGCAACCAGCAGATGGTGGCAGCATTGCCAGCATCCAGGCACATTGACAGATCTTGGCACTCTGAACGGAAAACACAAAGTCTGGTCTAAGTCGGGATAAGAAGGTTAAAGTGGCCTATGGTTAATTTAGGAGATAAATAACAGCTTGTGTAGGACAAACCTGTACAGAGGTGAAACCTGACCTGTTTAGAAAGAGAAAGAGTTAGGTTCAGCAGGTCTAAACTGCAGATGGCCGCAGGGCATCTAAATTCATGAATGGAACAACAGTCTTTCAATGGAAACCAGACATCTGGATGGGGCCTCTTAATAGCTGAACCTGAATAATCCAATAAGAAAGACTTGGAGAAGGAAAAGGTTTAAATAAAGAAACTGCTGACAGATTAAAGGAGGTTAATGCAAAAAGATCATTCATCAAGGAAGCAATTTTGTTGTTATTGCTCCCAATTGTTCTTTTTAAATGCTCAGTGCATAAGAAAATAAAGTAAAAACAACACTAGAAAATCTGCTGCAGACCGAAGCTGCAGCTTTGTTATAAACACACATTAAACCTTCTGGTTTTACTGAGTTAACCACTTGCAAACTAGCTAAATAAATCAAATCTAGGCCAATCATCAGCTGCACAGATGTTTCAGGATTGGATCAATGTTGAGACTTTCCTGTTATTTCTCTGAACATCTTCAGAGTAGCATGACGTTGTCAGTTTGTTTCCTCACCCAGCTCCTCGAGGGACGGGACGCCGTACTTCTCCCCATGGTCCTCAGAGATGGGGGTGATGCAGCCGCCCATCAGCATGTCTGACAGCGTCTCAACGGGCATCTCAGGTGGGTCCAGGCGACTTATCAAGGTCTGGAATCGCTTGTAGGTCAGAGGAGGCTGTCCACCATTCAGCTCGATGATCCTTTAGAGGTACAGTTAATAATAAAAAAACAAGGAAATGTCTCAATGTTTCAGAAGAAAGAAGTTGATCTGACCAGATTATCTACAGAAAAAAATTATTTATAAAAAGTAGTGATGGGAAAAAAAGAGGACACCCCCTTAAATATTCAGTGCCTCCCAACTTATTTGATTTCATTGAACTTAAAACAAAAACCCTATTATTTAATAAACTAAAGAGATACAAAAATGTGTTTCTAGATGAGGAACGTTTGTCCCACTCCTCCTGCTGTGAGATGTTTGAGGAGTTTCTTGCATGTTTAGCCTGTTTCAAGTCACCCTGTCACATCTCCTAGGATTAAGATCTGAGCTTTGACTAGGCCCAGACTTTCCATTTCCTAATTCCCAGCCAGTCCTTGATGGATTTACAGGAGGGTGTTTTGGATCATTGTCCTGTTGCAAGGTCCAGTTCTGCTTCAGCTTAAGTTTTTTTAGAGATGGTCTCACATTTAACTCAAGCATAGATGGTAGGATTCATGGTGGATTCTATGATGGTGAGCTGGCCAGGTCCTGCTGCAGCAAAGCAACCCCAAAAGATGTTTAGGGTTTTTAAGACCTCTTTTAGTATCTTGCGGTGTGCTTTCAGGTTAAACTTGCTTGAACAGGTAGACCTCAGCATGTTGGCAGTTATTTGGAATGTTTTCCACTTTTTCTCCACACTACTTTCCATATAGTGGAATGGCTGATTTCAAATTGTTTTGAGACCTCTTTAGATCCCTAACCAGACTCATAAGCTGCGATAATCTTCTTTCTAAAGGCCTCAGACAGCTCCTTAGATCTCACCATGGTCTCACTTCAACAACCAAGAGCTACAAGCTAAATGTCTTAGGCGCATCACCTGATGTGAAATGCCTGTGTAACTTTAGCTATTATAAAAGTGAAAAGATGGGCTGTTCTAATTCACTCACCAGAGATTCAATTTTTAATTACATTTAACATTACATTAACATTTTATTGTTTATTTATATTATATATATTATCCTTTAGATGTCTTACTTGTCCAGGTCGTAGAGTGTGTGGGATATCTTGACAATGACCTCCACCCCTGCCTCCATTGCCAGCTTCTTGATGGCGGCGTCTCGCTCCTTCCCAAACGGTTCAGAGTCATACTCAAAGGTCAGTCGCGAGACCTTCCACTCCTGAGAGGCAGAGATCAGAAGTTCCATTTTTTTTCATTTATAAATTTGTTCAGAAAATTGTTTCGATGCGCTCTGGGAACGTGCACATTAATTGAAACAACACCACAACACATTTAAAAGCGCCACTGTGTTGGAGTTCGTGTAGAAGTGCTGTTTGCATCACTGTACTGACCTTAAAGAGGCGTGGGAACACATTTGCTGGTTGGCCCCTGATGACAAAAAGGCGAGAGTTGAGCTTTCGAAGACTTGCATCCAGGTCCTCCAAACATTGGAGCAGAAACCTGAAAATGGAACATTGAAAATAGACTCATTAATAAATAAAATAATTAAACTCATTAATAACAGGAAGTGTGATCCAAACTTATGAAATAAAGATTTTCATTCATGACTTTTCTTATTCAGAATCAGAATCAGCTTTATTGCCAAGTTCGTACATACAAACAAGGAATTTGCCTCCGGTACACTTTGCTCTTTTGTTCTGTTTTTGCATTACAGAATATACATATTTACAATTTACAATATACACATATATAATAAAAATGTGTTACTTTATTAAAAAAAGGCTCCCTCTTTATTCATTTTTTGCAGTATTGGTATTTTTCCCCTCTTTGGACACATTTTATATTGCAAACCTTACGTACTTTAAAGCACAATGTTAGAAAATTGGAGAGAAAATGGTGCTCTACACACCTAGAAGATTCCTACTTAATCTGGAAAAATAGCCTACTGTTGTATAAAAAGACACTTCACCAAGCCAGAACAGCTTATTTCTCATCATTAATAGAAGAGAATAAGAATAATCCTAGGTTTCTCTTTAGTACAGTTGCTAAACTTACACAGAGTCATAGCTCTGTTGAACCATCCATTCCCTTAGCTCTCAGTAGTCATGACTTTATGGGATTCTTCTTAAATAAAATTTATTCTATTAAAAAGAAAATCTTTGACATACTCCTGAAGATGATTACTTCATCCTCAGCAAGTGAAACAACATTGGAAATAACTGCAGAACCTGATCTGTGTTTGGACTGTTTTGATCCTGTGGAGCTTCCTGAGTTATCAGAAATATTAGCTTCATCTAAACCTTCAACTTGTATGTTAGACCCAATCCCAACCAAATTATTTAAGGAAGTGTTCCCTCTGATTACCAGCCCCATTTTAGATCTGATTCATTTATCTTTAGTAAATGGATCAGAACCACGGGCTTTTAAGGTAGCTGTAATTAAACCTTTACTTAAGAAACCTTCGCTTGATCGAGATGACTTAATAAATTACAGACCTATATCCAATCTTCCATTCTTATCTAAAATTCTTGAGAAAATAGTTGCTAATCAAATGTGTGAACATTTATACAGCAATGACCTGTTGGAAGAGTTTCAGTCAGGTTTCAGAGCTCATCATAGCACTGAAACAGCTCTGCTGAAAGTCACTAATGATATTCTTATGGCTTCAGATAATGGACTTGTGTCTGTTCTGGTTCTGTTAGATCTCAGTGCTGCATTTGATACAGTTGATCATAATATTCTCTTAGAAAGGCTGGAATATGCTGTAGGGATCAGGGGAACATCGCTAGGCTGGTTTAAATCTTATCTGTCTGACAGATTCCAGTTTGTTCATGTAAATGATAAATCATCTTTAAACTCCAGGGTTATTGTGGAGTACCACAGGGTTCAGTACTTGGGCCAATTCTCTTTACTAAATATATGCTTCCAATCTTATCTTATATCTCCGGAACGTTGCCAAAATTAGAAATATTCTATCCTGGAGTGACGCTGAAAAACTAGTCCATGCATTTGTTACTTCAAGGCTGGACTATTGTAATTCTTTACTATCAGGATGTCCACAAAATGCAGTTAAAAGCCTTCAGCTGATTCAAAATGCTGCAGCAAGAGTTCTGATGAAAATTAAAAAGAGAGATCATATTTCTCCTATTTTAGCTTCCCTTCACTGGCTCCCTGTTAAATCCAGAATAGAATTAAAAATTCTCCTCCTCACATATAAAGCCCTTAATGATCTAGCTCCATCATACATCAGAGATCTGATTGTTCCATATGTTCCTAACAGAGCACTTCGTTCTCAGACTGCAGGTTTACTGGTGGTTCCTAGAGTATCTAGAAGTAGAATGGGAGGCAGATCCTTTAGTTATCAGGCTCCTCTCCTTTGGAACAAGCTCCCAGTTTTGGTCCGTAAGGCAGACACCCTGTCTACTTTTAAGGCTAGGCTTAAAACTTTCCTTTTTGATACAGCTAATAGTTAGAGTGGCTTAGGTTATCCTGAGCTTTCTTCCTTATTTTTTACCTCCGCCTTCCTCCCTCTCTATTGGATATTGGATGGAGTAAGGGAGTGTCAGGTTTAGCCTAAACTGGCTCAGTAATGGTTGAGGTGCAAACACACCCTCCATTTCTGCTACCTGTATGACCCCTTCTCTTTTCCAATGGTTATGGTCAATCTGACAGAGAGAGGTATCCAAATCCTTTTTAGTATAACAATGGCCATCAGTGGGCTCTAGATGGACAAACTTTATCAGTTTATTATTTTACTTAGTGCCCCTACACGTGGCCCGCTCTGGGGTGGCTGGGCTCTGGCACTCGGTGGTTTGGTCTGGCCACCCCGGTGGCCCCGCACCGTTCCGGACCCTTTGTGGGGTGCCTTGAAACGACATTGTTGTAAATAAGCGCTATATAAATAAATAAACAAACTGAAATTGAAACCATCTGTGTACTGCTATAGGCTTAGGCTGCTGGAGGACATAATGACCACTTTCACCCTCTTCACTACATTCTCACACTACTCTCCAATTCTGCATTATTAGGCCCGAGCAGGAAAACTGCAAGGGCCTATTGTAATCGCTCAAATTCTTATTCTTTTTTCCGGGCACTTTTGGCGGGGCAATATGGGGACTTTGCCATGCCCCAAAACTCACCAAATTTTACCCAAAATTGTCCCCCGTGTGACATTTTCGTTCTTTAATGTTGTTGTCAGTGGGCGTGGCCAAACCACTTAGCCACGCCCCCAAACGTGAGATAGGCCGAACTGTAAGGCGTAGAGATGTGAAATTTGGCACAATGCTAGAGCACCTCAAAACAAGAAAAAAAGTCTCTTGGGGGTATGCCCTAAAATGCACAGAAAGTCGGCCATTTTGGGTCAAAGGCCGATTTTTGCCCGTTTTTCACTTTTACTCACCTCGAACTTTAACGAACTCCTCCTAGGGATTTTGAGCTATCGGGTTCATATTTGGTCTACATGCAGTTAAGGGATGGGGGATTAAAAGTTATCAAAATCGTGAGTTTTTGGCCATGTTTAGGGGGCATGGCCGGGGCACGAACTTGGCGTTCGCACCGAAAGTGAAAAATTGCAATAACTTTCCCAAAAAAATTCCAAATCACACCAAAGTTGGCAGCAAGGAGGACCTTCGGGTTCTCGACGATCCTATGGGGTCATATGCTGACATCATCAAAGCCACGCCCCCTCAAAACAGGAAGTCACTTTTTTCACTTGGAAAGTTGCCTCTCTGACCCTCTTGACCCAATCAACTTGAAAGTGTGTCAGAAGACAGATAACTAGTGGGTCTAACTTCGTTTGAGGCACAGTGTCTTTTCATAAAAGGGCGTGGCCGTGGCGGCGCCGCGAATTCAGACGTCACGCCATGGCCATACGTTTGCCTCTAATTTCCACATAGATCATCTGATCTGCATCACATTCAATGTGATTGATCCTTGTCCAGTCCCCCACAAAGATCTGATGACATATTCGGTGGGCGTGGCCTAATTCGTCCACAGCGCCCCCTAGAATATTTTAAAAAATCAGCCCCAAGCCATGCTTTGACCGAGGATTGTGAAATTCGGTACACATATGTCACTTCTTAGGACCTACAAAAAAGTCTCTTGGAGCACTGGTCCAAACCCCACAGGAAGTCGGCCATTTTGGATTGAAGTTGCCATTTTGACCCTGTTTTGGTCGTTTCTAACCCGCATATCTGAGCGAACTCCTCCTACAGCTTTTGACTTAGAGACTTGAAAATCACTCAGTTTACTCTTAAGGGATTGGGGATCAAAAGTTATCAAAAGCTTTTTGATACATGAAAGCGTGTGGGCGTGGCCACGCCTCAAAATATGACTTCTTGCCATAAAACACTACATTCATATAGCTCCTACAAGGAAAGTCACAGACAAATGAAACCTTCTGGGATTGATCGGCCTCTAGGCCTCAACATATTCACTTGTCAGATGCTGACATCATCGAAGCCCCGCCCCTTGACAACAGAAAGTGTCCCGTTTTCCTTTACAGAATCAGTGTTTGATGTTCTTCACCTAATCAATGTGAAACTGTCCCAAGTAACAGATAACATGATGGTCTTAGACAGTCGCCAGTACTTACTGCTTTAGCTGGAGAGTGTGGCTATGATGGCGTGCCGTATTCTGATGTCACGCCACGGCCATACGTTTGCCTCTAAATTACACATGCATGGTCCGATTCACTCCAAACTGAATATTATTGATCTTTGTCAGCCCCCAAACAGCTCTATTGGATTACATTTAAATTTGGATCAATAGCGTCCCCTAGGACACTTCAAGGGCTATTTCTCCCTCATACATCATCGGATCCACTTGAAATGTAGTATACATGATCACGAGTTAATGATGGACATTTTGACACAGTCAATTGATGATGTCGTTTTAGCCCCACCCACAAACAAACAAGTGAGTGCAGCTTCCATCTGGAAGGTCAGATTTACTCGAAAATTTGAATGCTTTTTGCCAGACCGAAACTCTGCATGACCGAAGATAATATGACATGTTGCTCAAAGTGCCACCTACTGGCAACGTGTTGAAGTGACGCGGTGTCATCGTATGTGGCGTGTAGGAGGCGATGCCGGGCTCCTGCGGTCGCTCAATAGCCCGAGTTGCGCTGAGGGGTGCGAGGGCCTTCAAAGCTGCTTGCAGGTTTCTAGCTTGCTGTTATTTCTGTTTTTAACTTTATGTTCTCTCTCTTTTCTCTTCCTAGAAGCTACACCTGGCCTGGCTCTGTGTCTACCTGTGACACCTTTCTGGAGAGGGGCATCGTCCAAGCTTCTGCTGGCAACAACTTAATGCTCACCCTCTACCGATGACCCACATGGCCCTGTCTTTTAGTGTTTAACCCTTTCTCTCTCCTAGACATGGCGATTGACTGAGCTTTTACTGTGACTAACTCTATGTGCTCTCTTTCAGACTCTAACCTTGAAAACTGGCTCAGAGTTTATCTGTTCTTTCTTTCTAGATGAAACAACTAAAGGAGCTACATCCATTAACATTTACTTTTCCTTCCCATAGAAAGTACTCCTGGATCAGTGCTTCTTTGTTCTCTTTATGTCTTTGCTCTGTTCTCTCAAACCCCCCGTCGGTCGTGGCAGATGGCCGCTCACACTGAGCCTGGTTCTGGTTCTGCTGGAGGTTTCTTCCTGTTAAAAGGGAGATTTTCCTCTCCACTGTCGCTACATGCATGCTCAGTATGATGGATTGCTGCAAAGTCAACGCCAGTGACTGTCCACTGTCTCTACATGCTCATCCAGGAGGAGGGAATGCTGCAAGTCTCTGACTGGATGCAATCTGCTGGGTTTCCTTAGACAGAAAAACGTTTTATCCAATTTGAATAAATAACTGAATCTGACTGCACTGTTCAATGGTTATGATTAATTGGAAAGTATGAACCTGACTGTCGTGAAGTGTCTTGAGACGACATGTGTTGTGAATTGGTGCTATATAAATAAACTGAATTGAATTTTAAGTAACCAGGTATCTGATAAAAAAAGTTTGTCCAAATTAGTCTGCAATGAGATGTTGGATTTGTTTCCGAGTGATACTACAAGTGTTTATGGGACCTCCAAGAAGCCCTCTAGGTTTTGCTCTTGGATTCCAATTTATTTTTGTCTGATTGACGGTTTGGAAGAAGTTCTGCCTCCTATGTCCTCCAATGTTTGTGATGTTCAAATTAATTGCATTACCAGTGACCTTTGGTTGAGAGCAGCTGCTATACATAAGCTGTCGTGCATTTAAATGGCACTTACCAGCCACAGCAAACAAACCGTTTGTGGTGCTAGTATTAGGGCCAGGGCACTGATGAATGTCGCCCGAATGCAACAGAGAAAGTATGATAAGGTGTTCACGTCGCTGGCATTTTGTTATTGTCATTGTTTGATTTTGAGTATTGAGTATTTGATTTTGAGTATTGTGCCAGAAATACAGGTACCTTATTTCCATATCTAAAATATTTGCCAACTTTGGAGCCATCATGCTTAATATTACAATTTGCAGAATAAGTCCATGTGTTTAAATCAGTTTTCTTAAATCTACTGTGATAAAAAACATGACCAATTTAAAAAAGGTTGTAACATAAAACCATATAATATAAAAATACTAAGAAAGCCTGCTGCTATCTTCTTGTATCATGTGTAAAAATGTAGTTGCTGAGAAATACTTTGTGTTATTTTGATCCTCCTGCCATATACATAGGCTGAAGATGATCCACACAGGCCAACAAATCAGATGTTAAGGTTTGTAGGTAGGCTGCAGCTTCAAACCTAGGCTCGGTGGTGGATAACTACCACTGAAACCTAGGCCCGGTGGTGGATAACTACCACTGAAACCTTGGCCCGGTGGTGGATAACTACCACTGAAACCTAGGCCCGGTGGTGGATAACTACCACTGAAACCTAGGCCCGGTGGTGGATAACTACCACTGAAACCTAGGCCCGGTGGTGGATAACTACCACTGAAACCTAGGCCCGGTGGTGAATAACTACCACTGAAACCTAGGCCCGGTGGTGAATAACTACCACTGAAACCTAGGCCCGGTGGTGAATAACTACCACTGAAACCTAGGCCCGGTGGTGAATAACTACCACTGAAACCTAGGCCCGGTGGTGAATAAATACCACTGAAACCTAGGCCCGGTGGTGGATAACTAGCACTGAAACCTAGGTCCGGTGGTGAATAACTACCACTGAAACCTAGGCCCGGTGGTGGATAACTACCACTGAAACCTAGGCCCGGTGGTGGATAACTACCACTGAAACCTAGGCCCGGTGGTTGATAACTACCACTGAAACCTAGGCCCGGTGGTGAATAACTACCACTGAAACCTAGGCCCGGTGGTGGATAACTACCACTGAAACCTAGGCCCGGTGGTGAATAACTACCACTGAAACCTAGGCCCGGTGGTGGATAACTACCACTGAAACCTAGGCCCGGTGGTGAATAACTACCACTGAAACCTAGGCCCGGTGGTTCATAACTACCACTGAAACCTAGGCCCGGTGGTGGATAACTAGCACTGAAACCTAGGTCCAGTGGTGAATAACTACCACTGAAACCTAGGCCCGGTGGTGGATAACTACCACTGAAACCTAGGCCCGGTGGTGGATAACTACCACTGAAACCTAGGCCCCAGGCCCGGTGGTGGACGGCTGTAGCAGGACGGCTATAGAGCCTGTTCCACCCACCAGTGAAAGGGTTTCTCTTGATGCTTAAGTATTGCTTTTCGCAGCACTGAGAGGCATCAGTGAATACCAGGAACTCTTTGGATCAGGAGCCAGAAACGGGATTTTCACTCTAAAATAAATCTGCACACACATCCGGAGGAGACACACTGCAGTTTGTGCTAAGGATCCTGGTGTGTCCATTAACATATATTTATGATATGAGGTTAAACGTTTTAGCATCAGCAGTCTAGATGCACCTGCAGTCCTGATCATGCAGAGTTATATACAGAGCAGACAGCCAGGTAGCTTCATGGTGGTCAGCTAACTTCTGTTCCCTCCTGTCTAACTCCTGGCCTAATCACTGAACCTGAGCAGGCGCTGCTCACAGCTAAAGCGCCATTTGTTCCCAATCCTCACACAGACAGACAGAGCTGGGAGACAAAGTAGTGCACACAATAAGGTACGTGCCAGCCTGCTCATGGGCAAGATGCAGGGAGCGATCAGACCGACTGCAAAGACCATTTAGGGGAACAGTTCAAACATTGTTCACAGCATTCAAAAACGGTGTTTCAAGTTAAGAAAGAATCTACCCTAATAAAACCAACATTGCACATTTGTCAACAAGAGTTAAATTCCTTGATCTGAGAACCAAAGTGAAATTTAAAACCCAAAAACAGATTGAAAACATTTTAAATTAAATTGGAACCAAGCAACATAACTCAGATTTTAGAAATCTCAGTTCAAGATCAGTAAAAGTTAAAAAGGGGAGTATAACAATTAATATCAGTAAGACATACAGTATTTTAAATAATAATGGGGTCATAGTCAACATCTCATGCTAGAGTTTAAGGCCAGAGTGTAAAACTGTGTTTTATAAACAGTGATGTGCCTGCTTTGTGATATCAGAAACAAAGACGGTCGATCCTGAGAGAGAGGAGGAACATATGGGTTGTGAGGGAGAGAGTAAGGAGCAGAAAGAAGGACAACCAGTGGATCATCCATCATGTACACACCATCAGGTTTGTCATGTTAAACACATGTGTGACTGCCGTTTGACTACAATTCATACCCTGTACAGTGCATGTGAAGCATGCTGACTATTTACCACAATTTGATAAATTATAATGAATAAATAGATCAAATAAGAAGTGAATGAATTAATTAACGTTCTCAGTTACACCCTCATGTTTTCATTCATCTCTTTTCAGACATCAGCAGGTGCAAGGATGATCCACCAGTGCAACCTAATTTGAGGACATTTTCAACCACATTAATGGGGGACAGGAGCAATTTATGTTGTTGGTACTACTTGTGTTTTTAATTTTTGTGTATGACTTGCTCGGTCTGCAAAACAGTCCAATTAGTGGCCAGTAGACTGGTCACCATTTTGTTCTAAAGGTTCCATACAAACTTCACCAGGTTCTGATCAACTCCATGCCTGGGGAAATATGAATCTGTCAGAGGTTTTCCTCTAGTAAATAATAATTCTTAACTGTTAAATGCAATCCAGATAGTTTTGAAATAAACTTTTACCCGTCCACAGACTGTTGTGCTGACATTAATCTGTAATTTGTGTGATTTATTGATAAAAAACATATAAACATGGTGTAGTGTGTCATGTGTGCTTGTTCAATTGAGGTTGTGTTTACATCATTGCATAACATCACGACAACCAGATGTACAAAACCTTAGGAGAGGGAGTGTACTTACTTTTCACTAGGAGGTGTGGCATAGTTTTCAGTTGAAATACCTAATAAGTCTGATCTCATTCTACATTAGTGGCAATAAAAAAAGTGTCTCAAAATATCGTAGGCGGTATGCTTTTATCTGTATGTGTGAGTGGGGGTGCACGTATGAATGCACGAGGACACATCTGTGTCTACATCTGCACCTGGTAGATCAGCATTTCTACATAGGCATGAGCTCATTTTGAATACATGTTTCTATACATACACATCACAAACAGGGTGTTCACGGGTTAATGTAGACATTCAGGAGCATCTAAGCTTCCCTTTTTAAAAGGTCTTTCTGCATTTTCAGAGTGTGAGTATGTGTGTGTGTGCAGTTTTCTTCCAACCTGTCTTACAGCAGTCCTTATATAACAGCTCTGCCCTACATCTGTATGAGCGGACACACAGCTTTGGCACTATAACACAATCTATAACACAATCCCTTGGCCTAGTAACCTCATTCCTGGTTGTGCATGCATACACACACACACACACACACACACACACACACACAAACACCCTGAGAAGGGCACAGTCAGATTTTAATCATCTCTAAAGCGCGCCGTCTTTCTAAACGAGCCAACTAAAACAAGAAAAAAAAAACTGCGTAGGTGACTGAAAAGCAGAAAACCTCTTAACCCCAAAGGTTTTGTGAAGTTTAAGCTCAAAATAACATGTGCAAATCTAACTGAATTTTTCTGAGAACTGACATGCTCTATCAAATGGGAGTGATAATTCTGGCTGGATGACTAAAACCTGGGTGCATTACGACAAAAATGTATTTTTTGGAAGCTCTGCTGGTTGTGTGTGTAGAAACCGTGTGATGAACAGCTGAGGCCGATGTTTATGTTTAACTAATGGAACATGCAGTAAAGAAAGTAGAAGAAAACAAAAGTTAAATTCTGCCCCCAGTACTGGGGGTTGGGCTTAAGAGAATTAGATCATTTGACTGACTACAGGAAGCCGTAATACATTTTACTAAGTCTTTCAAGACATCATTTGTTATAATTTCCTGACATGTGATTAAAATTAAGAGCATGTTTATTACCCCAAAAAGCAATTTATTTAGCAGAAGTTGAATAAAGTTTAGTAGTTCCAAAGGTAAGGGTCAAGACTCCACTGTGGGTCGGGAAAAGCCCAGCTGTGGGCCCAGTTTCAAAATAAATGAGAAATGATTAAAACAACTTTGTAACAAAGAAACCATAAGGTAACAGACACCATAAATTTTAGAGATTAGATTTAGATTTTTGTAACTTTCTGTGAAAAATACTGAAGAATTTGGCTTTTAGTGTAAATTTAGGACAGGCGTGCTTACTTATTGTTTTCACCTCACTTGGAGTTAAGAGTTGATTTGGAAAGCTACAATCTCATTTATAAAATGTGATTGAAAATGTGGGAAGATAACACCATATCAACATATCCATGGATATAAAAAAATAGCAGCTGGATCATGAAATACCCTCGGCACAATAAACACAAAAGTTTTAGCGCATCTTCCAAACAATCAGGTGCTGCACACCTTTATAACATCAAACCTGCTAAAGCAGAAAGGCTGGAGCGCACTGCTCAGTTTTCTGCTTTATTGTGCAAACTTTATGAACACTAACATTTCAACACCATCTGTGTCTTCATCAAAATCACAAGTGAACCTCTATGAAGTTTGCACAGTACAGTTGAAAACTGATCAGTGAGCTCCAGCCTTTTCTACCCTTGATTCAACACCAAGGGTCTGATCTTCAAAGATCCCAAATAGCGGGTGCTAATTTGCGTGTACTATAAAAAAATTGCACGTGGGCGTGTTGCGCGCAATTCTCAAAGATTGCACGTGCAATGGATAACAGGTGCAATACAGGTGCAGACCGCCCTATTTAAATGAGGAAATAGCATGTGCTACTGGCTGGAACAAGAGGAGAAGCAAACAGATCTTCTGCTGTGTTGCTAGAAATATGCAGGGATTGTTACGCTGCATCATTATAAATGATCCGGTGGCTGATTTTTACCCTTCTGTCCCATTCGGCCCTTGCTTTTCTGGACTGTCACAGTTAGTTGACTTTTATTGTGCTACTCACAGCAGGTTTGTCACCTGCCCTGATGAGATTATTTCTCTTATCTTGTTTAATGTAACTCGCAACAAATTGGTCAATCAATATTAACAATATAAAACACAAATATGTCTGTTAATTAATTTGTCTCCCTTGATCTTTTAATTATTTTCGGAGAATCACGGGGTTCTGAGAGTATATGTTTAAAGAGTTCGGAGTTTATCATAAACACCCACAAAATTTAAGCCTGAACGTAATATTAGCAACATAAAAATAGATTGTTGTAGGAGTTGGCAATCTGTAGGTTCTGGCCAAAGTGACAGCAGACATTTTTGCATCAGAGTTAGAACCTCCATCTTAAACGTACTAAATCCACACACAAAACAAAGAGTTTCAGGCATTAAAAATCACATTGCGGGTGGTAAGGCATGACATTTGCATATCCTCCTCCCATGAATTTGAACGTTTTGGTCATCATCCTATGTTTTGCATATTCATAAAAGGCAGACACGCTATAAGGTTTGTCCCCACAGTTCCGCTGATTTTGCACACGCAATCCAATTACCACCAGAATCAAAGAGCTGATACTGTGGTCAGAATAAAAAATTGTGATTTTAACCAACTTTAGTGGACAAACAGCATCATTCCTGTCTGGAAACGGGTTCTTTTCCACCTGTTTGTCATTCATTATTCCTGTCTGGTGTGACAGAAGTAGGATGTGTGTTTGCCTTGGTGGCTGGCTAAGGAAACATCTTGGTGGTGACTTCTCTTTCTGTCTGTAAACTCCATGTATGTTCCTCTTCAGGGCCACAGATCAATAGAGATCTCAGAGGTTTGCCATTAATGTATTTTCTTTCTCACCTTGGGCCTGGTCCTTGTAGACTGCAGTCCAGTTCCAGATTTATGTGAGCGAGGCAGACGTCTATCTGACGCAATTTATCCTCAGATATGTCAATTCTGAGGGGGTCACATCCAATGGTAAAATAACAGCCTATCAGGCCAATCGCAGAGGTATGTCTTCACCAATAACAAGAGATTAGCAGTGCTGATGCTTCCTGATGTTTGCTTGAGTTTTTTCAACATATCACTGATTAAAGTGAAGTTTTTCTCCTGCTGTTTTTTACAGTCACCCGATTTCTTAATCCTCAGATCAAAAAATTGTATAAGGGTATTGCTCAGGGCCCCACAATGGCAGGCTGTGGGATTCAAACCAGGGTAAAAATGCCTTGCTCTCTAACCATTAGGCCACCACTCCCCCATAGTTACTGTCTTTCTCATTTGTTTCTGAATTTCGTTTGATCTCTGCATGATTTCTAGCGTTTGAGGATCTTTTGGTCTACTTCACTTTGTCAGGCAGGTCCTATTTAAGTCATTTCTTGATTGAGAACAATTGTGGCAGTAATCAGGCCTGGGTGTGTCTAGAGAAAGTGAACTCAGGTGTGATTAAGTTATGTTTTAACAGGGGGGCAATCACTTTTTCACACAGGGACATGTAGGTGTTTCTCTTCTAATAATGAAAACCTCCATTTAAAAACTGCATTTTGCGTTTATTTATGTTGTCTTTGACTAACATTAAAATTTGTTTAATGATCTGAAACACTTAAGTGTGACAAACATGCAAAAAAAAATAAGAATGGTAGGGAAGCTATCTGATGGGAAGTATACTGTGCTGTATGACCTAAATCCAGATTCAAGAAGATACTTCTTCAACGTCAGGGACAGCAGGTACCATGCTCAGTGGGATAGAAACTAGGATCTTGTACATTTCTGCTGATAATAAATGGCGACATGTTTTGTTTTATGCTAATGGTTGTTGTAAGACGTTCGCTGAGCCGTATGTTTCTTTTATCTTTGCTTCTACCTCAGGCAGCCTCCAGCATCGTGTATCTGTTGGGTAACAGGCCACACAGGAAATCCTTACCACAAGTAGGTCAGCATCTCATAACTGCTTCATGCACTGACACAGTGACCTAAACTGCCTTCTACAATGCACCTACATTCTTCCTTTTATTGGAAAAACAACAACTTATTTACACTTCAGTCATGCTGTCTGTAGAATAGTCCTTACCTTAGAATGACAGATATCACTAGAGAGAAAACTCAGTAAAACTTCCATCTGTCCATCACAGCTCTGCAAATTGGTCTCCTCTTACTATTACAAGTTGCTTTTTCAGAATAATGTAAGCTGATAAGCTTTTGAGTAGGGAAAGCATTAGATCCTTGAACCGCCACCTTAACGTGGTGGAGGGGTTTGAGAGCTCAAATGATCCTAGAGGCTATGTTGTCTGGGGATTAAATGCCCCTGGTAGGGTCTTCCATGGCAGACAGGCTCTAGGTGACGGGTCAGACAAAAAGCGGTTCAAGAATCCTTCATGAGGACTAATATATCGAGGCACGTGACGTCACCCGGTACGGCCTGGCGACAGGCCTGGGGTCGGGACTTGCCGGAGAGCGCCTGGTGCCTGGGTTGCTCCTCACGGGACCCGGCCGGGCCAAGCCTGAACGAGAGACGCGAGGCCATCCCCCAGTGGGCCCACCACCTGCAGGGGGAACCGTGAGGGACCGGTGCAAAGAGGATTGGGTGGCGGACGAAGGTGGAGACCTCAGTGGCCCGATCCCCGGATGCCTCCTTGAGAGCGGTTGGACTCTCTTTTACTCTGGAGTGGCCCATGGGGAGAGGCAGCGGGCTGGTGTGGGTTTGCTTGTTGCCCTCCAGCTCAGCCGTTTCGTGTTGGGGTTTACCCCAGTGGATGAGAGGGTCGCATCCCTGCGCCTTCGGGTTGGGGATAGGTCTCTGACTGTCGTTTCAGCCTACGGGCCGAGCAGTAGTGCGGAGTACCCGGCCTTCTTGGTGTCCCTGTCGGGGGTGCTGGATAGTGCCCCTCCTAGGGACTCCATTATTCTGCTGGAGGACTTCAACGTCCACGTGGGGAACGACAGTGACACCTGGAGAGGCGTGATCGGGATGAATGGCCTCCCCGATCTGAATCCAAGCGGTGTTTTGTTATTGGACTTCTGTGCTAGTCACGGACTGCCCATAATGAACACCATGTTTAAACATAAGGGTGTCCATCAGTGCACTTGGCACCAGGACACCCTAGGCAGGAGGTCGATGATCGACTTTGTTGTCGTATCATCAGACCTTCGGCCGCATGTTTTGGACACTCGGGTGAAGAGAGGGGCTGAGCTGTCCACTGATCACCACCTGGTGGTGAGTTGGATCTACTGGAGGAGGAGAAAGCCGGACCCTGCGACCCGGTCCCGGATAAGCGGAAGATGACGAGTACGAGCAATAGATAAACATGTTTAAACAAGGGGAAAATATTTGTTACATATGCATCTAAGAGAGCTCTAATTTCAGCACATAGATATCAAAGAAGGGTGACATTTAAAAATCCGGTTTCATTTCAAACAAACTGGTTGAACTACTCCTAAACTGACTAAGTAAAAACCTTAACCTAAAGCCATGGGCATGCAAACAGACATAAAGGGCATTTAAGCCACTGTTAAAGTAAAATCACCAGTGATAATTGGATGATGGCCTGCCACTCACAGGCTGGCAGGTGTCTGGACCGCTGTGCAGGTTTAAGAGCGTGTACTTACTTTTAAAGCTGCTTTGCGAGTTTGAAAACACATGTCATAAGGATTTGCTCTCTGATGCTTTTATTGCAAAATAAAAAAATAAGGCATTATAAGAGGATAAACTGTTGAAAAACCTTTGCGTCTTTATGAGGTTCTCGTTTAGGTTTCCACTGCTGATATTTTGGGAGAGATTGGAAAATTGTGAAACGTTTGGGAAACAGCTTGGAACAATTTGGGATGTTCACACTATGAAACATGGACGTTATGATGTAACTGTGGCCTTGTAGTTGGATCAGGTAAAACATTTTAAGTTCCTGCTCCTTGTCCCACAGTCATCCAGCTAGATATCGGAGTTTCTGAGAAGAAACTCAGAAGCAGGGGTGTCCAAAATGTGGCCTAGATCACAATTTAAAAATGGCCATGAGCCCAGGCGGTTGATGCTTTTTAAAAGAAACTGGGTGAAATGTTCACTAAGGCCAAACATTTAAAGATACGGACTAATTAAAATGAAAAATCACAAACTATTCATCTCTTACTAACCACATTCTCATCCATCTATAACGCTTGGCTAAATAAAGCCCGTATTATGGAGGGTATGGGGAGTGGTGGCCTAGTGGTTAGAACAGGAAGTTTTGCGTTCTGGAGGGGACACAAGGGGCCAGGTTCCAATCCCACAGATTGCCACTCTGGGTCCCTGAGCAAAACCCTTAGCCCCAGAATGCTCCCCGGGCGCCGCACAATGGCAGCCCACTGCTCCCTATAAGGGATGGGTTAAATGCAGAGGACACATTTTGTTGTGATGTACATGTGCAATGACCAATAAAGATAATTATTATTATTATTATGTTCCGTTACTGAGAATACACACAAAAAAACTATAGAAGAAGAAAAAAAATTACCCATTCTGTTTAAACAGGGCTAACATGCAATGACATCTTTGTTTCTTTTGTTATATTTATTTGTTTTATTGACCAGGTAAAAGCAAACAATTTGACACAAAATGTGTTTTTGCATTATTAATGAATAAAAATATGTACCTTTTGTGGACCGCGACAATTTACAATTTGACAGTTTTGGCTCCCATGGCAAAAATGTTTGGACACCTCAGTCCCACAGGAACCGTTGACATCACTTTAGCACTTTTAGAACTCCTAATCAGCTGGATAGGTCTGGGCCATAGCCTTCATCATTGATTGCTGCTGTAATGAGCTAAAAATAGACGTGTAGAGGGGAAAAACGGGCCGTTGACCTCTGAATGTTGAAGTGAGATTCTCCCCGGCAGACTCCACACACAAGTGAACAATAATTTCCCTCAGCTTGGTTCAAATAAGAAAAAAAACACCAATTCACACAACTGAACATCTACATGACCAACATGCAGGTTTCCCATCAACCCTGAGCCATTTTCAGGACAGGTAAACTGGTTCTGCTTGGTCAGACATTGAGCCCTGTGTCTACCTGTAGACTGACCTCCACAGAGGGGATTATGTGAAAGCAGATTTAAACTAAAGGGCACCTTGTGGCCATGAAACCACTGAGCAGGCTCCTCCAGCTCACAACTGGGAACCTTGACTCTTAATTTTAGTTAGTTTTTTCTATAAATTTACAAACACTACAAACATGTTTAGCTTCTCTGTGGTGCTTTAAAAAAAAGTCCATAACCAAAGCAATAAAATGCAAAAAAAAAAAAAATATTAATTTCAATAATTTAAGCAAAAGCAGACTTATGTTTGGTGTGTTACAGATTTTCCTGAAAATCCATTTCAGTTCTCTGCAAACAGTCAAATGAAGCTTGAAAAGCAGAGAAATGCTGGCATCATGCTGCACGGTGAAGAACTGCAGCTCTGTGGAGGAATTTCCACCGGTTTATGATTCCCAGCGGAAATCAGCTCCAGGATTTACAGTCCTCACTTTTACACCCAATCCGGGCACATATCATGTCAAAGTTCCGGCTAGGAGAAATAAAAATGCAACAGCAGACTCCATGTGAAGGGACAGACCAGTGCTAAAGGCTTTCTTTGTTCTTTAAGCATATTTTCCTCTCAGATGCAAATTAAAATTGACAGATTTATCAACCAAGTGTGAAAATGCACCGAAACTCAAGGAATAAGCAGTATGATGAAAAAGACTGGCTCTAATTCAAATCAGCAGGTTATAAAATAAATTTTTACCACATTCATAAAACCTTTTTTTTTCCAGTCTGTAAACACCTAAACAAACAGAATGCCCTTTAATACACTTTGTTTTGAGTTTGGTAAAAAAAAGGATAAAAAGGTTAGGGACAATGGTCTGATGGTTAAATTGGAATAATCCAACAATCCCTGCATTTCCTTTTGGGAAGGGTTGGATTAAAACATTTTACACAAGTGAGTCTGTGTGTGTTTTTTGGGAAAGAAGATCAGAATCTGCCGACATTAGAATCAGGAGGTCAGACCTCAAAGACGACCAGAGATCAAGTCTGTGAAATATAAAATAAAATAAACAATCTCCAAACAACCAACGTAAAATTTTACATTTTCACAAATACTGCAGAGAAATATAATTTGTTGCAATTTATGATTTTGAAAAAGTCATGTATAAAATCGGATTTTTGCACCAACAAGGAGATTCCAAAGATCCTTTAGATCCCGGAGAAAATGTCAGCTGAGGGATGGTCTGTGCTGGGTTTTCTGACCTTCATTCTTAAAAAACTCTAATATTGTTGCTTCTAATTTTTCTAATTGCCTGATGTTTGTTGTTAACTTGCTAAGAAATGGACTCAATCAAGCAAATGTTCAGAGAAAAACTTGATCTGTTGCTGAAGATCACTTCAAATCATTATAAGAGTCTGGTAGCTTGGAAGCTAAATATGAAGAAATTCTAGTTTTGACATTTTATATAGTCTGATAATACTAAATTTCAATCCCCATTCCATATAATTCCCACATTTTTCCAACAGAAAATGTTCATAATATAACCAATTAATGGTTATTAGCACTTCTTGTTGTAATTAAGAGCGTTTTTTTAAGCAATAAACATTTTAAACGCACATATAAATGGTATTTTTCTTCTAAAAATGAGCAACGCATGTTCAGCTTTCCTTCCAGTAACTGAGCGAATTCTTTGGAGGCAAACATGTTTGTACACTGTGATCAAACATTGATTATCAAACAAATTTAACTGCAATCATCTTACCTCCACCTGTTGACCCCGACATTAGAGGAGCCTGCAAACCATGGGTCCAGGAAGTAAACACAGCGCACAGTGCCAGCCCCCCGGAACGCCTCCTGTAGTGCTGGATTGTCATGGAGACGCAGTCCCTTACGGAACCAGTGGATGGAGTTTGAGGCCATTTTATTCTGGAGAGGAGCAATAAAAACAAGAACATCTAGTGAGAAGATCGAACATCCAGGATAAGAGCTAAATACTTTCGGGATTAACAATCCTGCTTTAAACTGAGCTTTTAACCAGAAGCCCCACTGATCGCAGATAGAAGTACAGACATGGGAAAATTTCTGAGGGTTCAGAACTGCATGTAACTGTTGCAAAACTGTCAAGTATCTGTGTCCATAACTGAGAACGCCATAAAGACAAAAGCTGGATTGCAGTAAAACCGAGACAAACAGATAACCCTACACTGAGACATTATTTTATCATTAGGCTTCAAAAAAATCCACCAGGCAGTTAACAGATGACACTAAGGAACGTACAAATAGTGATCCACACCGTTGACAAGGAGCATATGAACTCAATTTAATTTAGGTTACCCCCCAAAAAAAGACATTCATCCCTCACTGCATTACATTAAAACTGCCTCACATGCAGGAAACGGCTGCAAGAAACTTTGCAGCAGGAAGAACCGTTTTCTGGATCATAAAAGTACTTCAAGGTGAGAGCTATAGTTACAGGGAAGAAGGCTTTAGGATGCCTAAGTGTCCAGCAGGAGCCAAGATCATCTTGCCCTGAGGAAAGTGCTACAGTATGAAAGATGTTGCCACCAGTGCAGAGCTTGCACAACATTGCCAAAAGGGTTAACAGCGCATCTGAATGCACAGTTGGGTGAAAATGTTAGGAGAAAAAAGGGCAGCAAAGTCACCACTGTCCCAGAAAACATTGAGGACAGACTGAAGCTCTGCAGGAACCACAAGGATGGACTGGTTCAAAGCTCTTTCTCTGATGAATTCTCCTTCTGACTGTTTGGGACATCTGGGAAATTATTTGTCCAGAGAAGAAAAGATGCAAGCTTAAGTTACTAAAATAAGAACTTTAACTTTGGCTGCAGATCCAAAATATTCTTCTGAAAGTTGCTATTTCAAGCCTTTCTGTTGGAGGACGATGCCAACCTTAGGAAAGCCATATGCTCCATTAAGGATAGCTGGCCTTCACACAACATCATAAAATCAATCACTCCCATCTTTTTGAAATCACCTCTGCAGAAAAACCTGTCTATCAAGCACACAGTCAGAACTCAAGCTGTTATTTTTCCCATCTGAAAAGAGTTCAGAGCCCATTGACAGCATGAGACTCCAGCCTGGAACTGAACAGCTGAAGATGGAGGAACAAGGCAAGCTGCCACTTGGCTCGCCTGCAGGTTCTTACACTGGCCCGGTTTCTGAATGGAAGCGTCAGGAACTTATAGGCCAGCAAGCTCCTGTCTAAATCTCATTGGCAAGTAGAATACCTTGGTGAGGAGAAATATGTAGAGTTGTCTTTTTGCACTTTGTTCCTACCTGCAGCAGCCAAAATTAACTGACAGCATTTCACTTCATTTATGGATATTTTAAATAAAAACAAAACTACCATCTTGTTTCCTGGTCTGTCACTGAAAAATCACTTATTCATCAAGTATGAACAACCTGCTGTGTCCTGAAAAAGCTCCTGCCTTACTACAGCCTACTTTAGTTCACCAGGTTTCATGATAGTGTTGTCGAGGTGTCCTCCCCACAGGATGTTTCTACGTCTGCTGCTAAAAACTGAACAGGTGGATCAGGATTACTCATGAAGGTCTAAAAATATCTACAACTGTAAGCATGAAAAAACCTGCAGGCATTCACATTACATGACGTCGGCCCTAATAAACCTGGGTGCTTTACTCTTCATTTATTACTCATATACACACAAACACAACTCGTTCATGCATGTTAGAGTTCATAGTCATTCACGATGCAAAAAACCCTCACGTGTGGATAGACCAGTGATACAATCCTGTGTCACCACAGGGAAACATGGAAATTGACTGCCTAATTCTGTTCTGTGCACACAACCAGGCGCTGACAGCAGGTGGCCAGATTGTAGAGGAACCCTAATGGCATTGATTGAATCGGCCATTAAATTAATTCAGTTTATTCATACAGCACCAGTGGACACAATAGTAACCACAAGGCACTTTACAAGTGAACACAGGTAAGAATTGGATACAAAATAAATGAAATTCACTTGATTTCAATAAATTTTAATATAACATAATCAGATTCACATCCAAATTTAATTTATCAGTCCAACTTATTCTAATACAGTTCAATCTAATGGGATCAGAATCCAGTTCAAATCATCATACAGATTCCATCCAATTCAGTCTAATAGAGTCAGATTTCATTCATTGCTTTTTAGGATTCATTCCTTTAAATAATTAAAATTCAAACTCTAATTCAATTTATCACTCCAAAAACTCATCCAATCAAAATCAATGTTGGACACAATTCAATTTAATACAACCAGATCACCTCCAATTACAGTTTATAAATCCGATTTAATCCAACAAGATTAGTTTAATCCGTTTGATTTAAATCCAGTTTATCAATCCTAATTAATCCAAATCAACCTATTCATTTTACTATCATTTTACATATAAATACATCCAATTCCTTCCAATGTAATGCAATTAGATTCAGATTCAAATCCAATTAAATGTAAATTCTTCAGGCTCAATCCATTTTACTCCAACACAGTTCAGTGCAATCCAGATTTAAATCGAACTTAATCAGATTAATTCTGTTACAGTTTAGAATAAAAAAGACCACTTTATTTATGGAGGACTTTAAAAACAGCAAATAAGAAAAGACACAAGCAAAACGAACAACAAAAGATTGACTGATGAGGACTTGCAATTAATAGATGAAAAAGATTGTTTTAATCTAAATCATTTCAAAAAGAAACACTTCTAGTTTATACATAAAGGACTTATTTTAAACCAATTGACTTTTTATTGTTTTTGACATTTCGGGTGAAAGCAGGAAGCCAATGAGAAGGTGAGGATAGGCTGACGAGTTATTCATTTTGGAAATGTTCTCACTTCATTATCTATTTCAATATTTATCATTAGTATTAAGTATAATACGCCAATAGATATTTAGAGATTATTTTACAAGTTTTACTAATATTAAAAAGTATTGCATAAAACACTAAAATACATCCTCTTAGAATTGTTTGGTAATTACAAATAATTGAAATGGGTTATTATAATAATAAAACATAATAAAAGTAAAAGAAACTGCATCTTGTATATAAGAACAGGCGCTTTCTTCCTAAAGTATCAGGTCAGCGACTCCGAATGGAAATTAGGTCACATCGGCTGTTCTGAAAGGGGCCTGAAATCCTGTAGTACACCTCATATAAACTCGAAAATTATTATATCTAAAAAATTTCACATAATGTTGGACTCAAAAACTTTGAAGACAGATACAAATTTAAGAAGGAGGAAGTTTACTTGTCTGCTAGGAAACTGCATTTATGTGAACCGAAACGGGGTCACCGGTAGGGAGTTTATGTAACCTACGCGGCGCTGTTTCCAACATTACAGCTGCTTCTAGCTTAAACCACAACACACAACGAGTAAAACCTACCTGCCTTGGGCTGGATCCCCGGGGGTGATGTTTATGTCAAGCCCAGAGAAGAACGCATTTCTTCTCTCCTCTCTGGGTTCGGGTTAGCGCTGCGTACCGGGTTCGTGCCGGCGGCCGCTGCCTGACAATCCCTCTGTGAACGTCCTGTGCCCCACTGCCGTACCGTGTTTCGTAACAGTTAAAGCAACTGCGCATGTTCAGCTCGGGTTTATACTAGAGGGTGACACGGGAGTGGATTTTCTCTCCTGTCTCATCCCGCTCCCACAGAAAAATGTCTTGTCTCATCCCAATCCCAGGCCAGCATAACGAAAAAAATCCTGTCCCGTCCCACTCCTCGTAAATTGACTCCCATTTTTGTTTTCTTCATTTAGTCTTTCGGCAATTTCTCCAAAGGACCAGTTAGGTCCCTGTTTTTAACTGTAGTAAAGGCCAGTTAAAGTAAAAAGAATAATAATGAAGAAATAATAAAATATTAAACAAGGAAACAGACCATGCCTATCTTAGCTGAATAAACAGAATGTACCTAGTTGTATTTTACTTATTTATTAAGTGATTGTTTCCTTTGAACAATGACATCACTTTTATGTTTCAAGTTGCTGAAACGAAAGAAAAATGCACCTAGTAAGAGAACTGTACTTGTTGAATAAAAGGACAAAAAGGCATTACCTTCACAATTTAGAAACTGTACCTCAATGGTTCACAGCCCTGGTCCTCAGGGACCCCTTCTCTGCAAGTTTTAGATGTTTGTCTGATCCAGAACACCTGATTCAAATTCTGACATGACCTCCTATACAGGCATCAAGAATGGAGGGTCAAACTGGACAAACTTAATACAATAAAATCATCATTAAATAAATAAATGTTGTGAATGTCCCATAAGTGAAGTAAATGTAACATGAAATAAATTTAACATTAAATGTGCCATTAAATTAAAGGTACCATTTATTTATTTAATACATCATTAGAAACAATAAATGTACCATTATATCATGAAATGGACTATAATGCAATTAAATGTGCCACTGAATAATTAAGTATAATTTTAAAGACGACATGACGTAATTAGTGGTACACTTAATATTTAATGATGTATTAAATAAATTGTACATTTAATGGTACATTCAATTTTTTTCTATTTAACAACATATTTATTTAATATCTTCACCTGGAAGATTGTTTTCTCTTTTGTGTTCCCACGCAATAGTTTTTGTGTTATTTCGCAATACTTTGTGGGATAGTTTCCAAACCAGATAACTGCAAATATGAAACAAACACTACACCCGTTTTGAGATTTATTGAGTTTTATTTTGAAATCAGCCTTAAATAAAATTATCTTCAATCAGATTAAAAGACAGTTTTTATCCACAAGCTGTCAAACAAACTACTGAACAATAATACTGCATGAAACCACATCTGTGACACTTTATTTCCTTATTACTGCTGCATGATGTGTACTTTTTTTTTGTACACCATTAGTGTTTTTGTTTTTATCATGATTTGAACGGTTCTTCTTATCCTAAGCATTTTATCGCATTGTTTACTGCGTGTTAACCTGCATATGACAAATAAACCATATTGATGACATATCAGTGTTTGTTTTATGAGCAGTTTATCATCTGTGCTGTTGCTCCAAAATGCCAAACGTAAAAGTATTGCGTGGAGACGCAAAAGTAATAAATTTCCCCATGTCCCCTCACGGGCTTCCGTACCTTACCTCTTAAATCTTTAGAGCACATGCAGCAGTTTTGTTGGTCAGATGAGACTTGACACATGATGGTACTTTTGGTTTGATGAATGAAGAGAAGCAGGGTTGATTTAATCCAGAATCTGTTTTACAAGTGTCTCTTAATCACTGGTGAACTTGATTACATCTAAACACGTTTTACAAGCAGCAGACTGCGTGTTAAAACCGCTACATTCAACTCTCCTGAAGTTCGGTAATATTTGCGACCTTCCTGTCAGCTCTATGAGTTTAATAGATAAGTCTTTACTTCTGACTTTACGTTACAAATCCAATTTTACCACGTCCAGTTCTCCACCTGCGTTTGCTCCCTCCATCCTGAACGCAGGTGGAAAACATCAAGCAGAAGCACTGTTGGCTTGTGGGTCGTGTAGTTCGTTTGACTCACATTATAGTATATGCTTCTTGGAGAAAAAAAACTACACAATGGCGGCGTCGATCCAAGTTTTTTTTTCTTAAAGTTTATAACAAAGTCTCAGTTTTACATTTCCAAGGACAATTGATCCTAGTTTATTTTCCCTCCTATTGGTTAGCTCCCGCTCCCGTTCATTTTTTTATCCTGTACCGTCCCAATCACGGGATCTTTACGGATGCTGTCTCCCGTCCCGTGACCCGTGGGACTCCCGAAAAAATGTCAGCCTCTAGTTTATACCAGCCTTGTGTTGCATTCATGGTCCGTGAGTTTTAAAGAAATTTGAGTCATTTTACAGAACATGTCCACCCAACAAACCAGCTTGTAGATCATGATTTGTCAAATCTAAAGACAACTACACAACTGAATATCAACTCTGTGCGCTCATTTATTTTTTAAATTTGAAGCAGTTTAGAAAAACATCCCATGAGCTCTTTCGTCGGTTAACGCAGTTAAATTCAGAGTAAATGTGAATAAATAATTGTATGAATGCTGATCTAATAAAATCACTTTTGCTTGTCCATTTCACCGATTGGCTGTGTTCCTCGAACATTTATGTCTGTGACTCCGTTAAAATACCTATTAATTCTCATTGTTTATGAATGCAACACGAGCCCATTCAAACGTGAAATGAGACGTGTTTCCGAGAGGGACACCCACATTGGTCAATATGTTATCACGTGTGTCATGCCGGTCACGTTTAAGAAGCATGGAAATGCGGAAGTTCTCTCGCACTGTAGTTGCAACTAGCTGACTCGGTTAGTTCGTGACCATTGTGGCCAAATCAATTTATTACAGGTGGATATTCATGTAAATGATGCTTTAATGTAATATAATATCAGCTTACATTGAAATAAAACCAAGTTGAATTTTGTTTCTTTGAATATTGCAGATTAAGGTTAAAAGTGATTAATATCACATATTCTATTGAACATGTTTAAGTCTTAAATCCAGTTTATTCAAAAATAAATATCATCATAGGGATTCTAATTTAATTACTGAATGTATTTTATAAGGTCTCCGGGGACGTGGTAGCCAAAGGTTTTAGAACTTCTTTTTTAAACTTTATTAAAATTGTGAAAAACCTACACACACAAGGAACTGACTCAAAAATGCAGCACAAGGAAATTACATTTTTACATCAAATTTTTATATACAGTTCCTGATATCTGTTGCATCAATTAAAGACTTAAATAGTAAAATAAGGCGTTTTACACATTTATGTGCTTAACTTTAATTTGGAGCAAAACGTTTTTAGTGCATAAGTGTACATAATTACAGTGCATGCTGATCAGAAATTGAAATATTCACATGTTGGAGATTCTGTGACAAAATCTGTTGTGGTATATTCTTTTTGTGTTGCTGAGAAACAAACTTTGTATATGGGTGCAAAAACTAAAAACATAATAATAATAATAACATGGATGATAACTTATACATTTAATTACAATAATAATAATGTAGTTATGCACAAATACAAAAGGGCAACTGGTCTAAATAACCAAAATTAGGCGTACAATAAAAAGGTGGTGGAAATGTAATGATAAAACTTCGAAATTACCACTATTAATAATGTTAATAATAATAGTTATAGTAGTAGTATTATTAAATGGGTTCTGTGAGAGTAAAACTGTGGAGGTGCTGGCTGAAGCTGGTAAGAGAGTGTCATTCTAACAGTGAAATGGGCTGGAAGGCCACTCAGAGAGGAAGGAGCCATGTTGGGAGTTATGATTATTGATTGATTAATCTTGATCAATAATTATAATTAAAATCATAATTTGACAAAATCAATTTCTTAACCAAAATCCTCACTTATGAATCGAGACCAGAGATGTTTCTGGTGTTGTAATTGTGGCTCAATGCCTTTGACAATTACAACCGTTAAATACTCCGTAATAATTAATAACTATTACCAGAGATGTCACTGATTAATCGACCGTTTCTGCCGAAACGTGTGGAACTTTAACCTTATCTTGACTGACGAATCACTTTCGCACCAAATAAACACAGAACGCCTTCTGTTATCATCTATGTGAATATTTATTAAATCACCTACTCAACATGCAAAGTTCTACATAAAAGGGGTAAATTATCTAACTAAGCAAAATAAAGCAAAACAGCAGTGTGGGATCAACCAGGAGTTATGACAAAAATGATAATATGACAAAGGGGTGTGGGGGTGAGTGGAGGGTGGGGCGCAGCTCCAACTGTAACTCAGTTATATTCATTCATAAAACCTCCCCCAACTCCTGAGCAGACAAAGAGTTATATGCTAGCAAGCAGTGAGGTTGAAGACAAAGAAAATGGGGAGTTTCACCATGAGGTTATTTTAGCAGTCCAGTCTCACAGCGCACCTGCGTTGGCTCTCAGGTGGTAAAATACCCCACAAAACACGCACAGAGCTGGGAGCGCAGCTGCTTCCAGACATCAACACAGCACATCAAAGTTTCAATAACAAGGTTACATGAACATATCATTCAGAACACATTAGATTCTAACTAGCGAATCTCATCGCACTAAGACCTCCCAGGCTTTCTAAGAAAGAAATAAAATAAAGGATGGGTATTACTTGTCGGCTTTCTTCTGAGCGCGGTCGAGCGAGGAAGGGAAAAAGGGGGGTGAAGCGTTGTTGCACGTCCGCAGTTAAACTCCAAGAAAGCGGTCAGTCTTCGTCCTTTGGCCTCCTTGGCGAAAAACGTGATCTGACCATCAAAGTCGACTTAGGATGAAACACGGTGGCGGTTCGTTTCCTCGAACTCCGTGTTTTCAGTTACGTGTTAAACTCACGTCTTCGATCGGCAAAGCGAAATGTCTGGCCTTCTTAGTCCAGAAACCTCAGTTATGAATTGTTCGTTGGCCAACGAGAGAGAATAAATGAAATCCACTCGGGACTCTTCTTCAGGTGATGCTTCAGATGTTGGTGATCAGGTCACGATCTCCAGCTGAAGGCGGGGTTTTCAAAATGGAGGCCCTGTTATATAGCGTCTTGTGACGTCAGACTTGGGATGCCTCGTAATATCAGTCGTAGTGTTCGACGGGATATGCCGGAGCGGACTGTCCTGGATACAAAATGGCCGATGCCGTTGGAAAGGCATAGTGACGTCCTGCACCGTGCAAGTAGTCCAATATTCAGCAAACAAGTGGTCCAACAGCCACTACTCCAAAAGAAACATTGAAAGACAGATTGAAGTCTGGAATTGCACACAGGAGCCGAGACTAATGCAACCAAAGTCAACGTATTTGACAATACTGACCTTTGTTGCATTTGGAGAAAAAAGAGGGAAGCCTGCTCATCTAAGAACACCATTGTAACTGCAAAGTACAGGGTGGGCAGCATCAAATGAAGCTTGAATAATTTGTTTTCTGATACCAAAAAGTGAGAACTGCAGCCTGCCCTGGCTCTAGACGTTTCTGAGTGTATTCACATCAGTTTAAAGATGTTTATTGACAGTGATATATCTGAAGAGTGGAAATATAAATGCCTTATCATTAGTAGCTAAAGCTAAGATATATTTGGGATTTGCTGCTTATAGATTGATTATTATTAGGAGTTTTTAGTTATGCTTTTGAGAGTTAGAAAAATCCTTAAACAGTAGTTTCTAATGTGGTCACACAATGAGTGTTTATTATTCAAGGTTAAAACTTGCAGGTGCTTTCTGTCTGTATCGTGAGAAGCCGGCAGTGTATTAGGGAGGCATGGTAACTCCTCTCCCTGAAGATTCCTGAAGACGTGTGGGAAACAATTCTTTAATTAAATGATGAAATGTATCTCTGTTTCTTTGATACTGTTGCTGGGGAGACATCCACAGACAGAATGATTGTGTATGTGTGCTGCATAGCAGCGTGGGGTATAAAATGTAATGTGGCGCAGCCCCAGTGAGACAACACACAGACGTTTCCAGGTACCAGTGTAAGTGTGTGTCTCCCTCTCTGAATTCAGATTGGTTTTAATAAACTTGTGGAAACGTACAACTGATCTCTGACTGAGGATTGTCCTTTGGGGTGTCAAATAAAAAGAATCGATGAGAGGTGAGGAGTAATTCCTACCTTGACAGAAGCCAGCATCTTGCTTTGTTTTGCTATCAATGGTTTCTTCAACCACATGCCATCTTTTCCTGTTTTTTTTTTCCTAGTCAAAGCTCCATTATACATGTCATCTGCACATAATGAATGGAATAAGACCCAAAATTGTCTGACCACTCAGAAAATATTAATAAATAAATATTAAATAAAATAAAATGTCAGATGAGATGCGTTATATATCAAGGTGTACAATTTTCAGATGTTCTGTATTCTGTGGCTGTTTGCGGTAAGAGTCTAATAAGGCTATTTTAACTGTAGCCAACATATAGACAACATAACTTAACATGGACATAGTGTATTTCTGTCTAATGGACCTGATCCAGTTCTTTTTGCTCTGTGTTTCTACATTCTGTCTGCCGCCCTGTTTCTCGCTTTCCGTGTCCATCAGTCTGCAGCTGGTCTGGGATCGGGCTGTTGAGGAGCATTAACACAAACAGTCATTGCTTACGGCACTGCCACCAGATACTGTGTCATCTAACGTGTTCATTCCTGTCAAGATGCGTAAATATTATTAAATTATGATGCAGAAATTCACTTAGACCTCCATCATAATATCACAAGAAGATAGATTAATAAACTACAATGAGTACCACAGAAGAATAAAATACAAAAAAGAAAGAAAATTGCAAAGGTTTGTTTGTAAAAAACTATTCTAACTGATGGAGATATTAACTTTATTTCCCCCTTTATTTTCGAGCATCTCCAGATAACTCCCATCCTTTTTAATCAAAAACAATGTCAAACATATATCTGTGTATATTGCCTCACATAAACTATGATGCAGTTGCCTGTTTTGTTGTGTTTCTCTTGGTGGGTCATTGGTTATAGACACAGAAAACCCTCCCACTGTGCGTGACTCTGAAGGTGCTGCTGCTGTGCTGACGTCTTGTCTCAAGGCCATGTGGAGTATTGATGTCAGTGCTGTGGGTCAACAAATTCTTTTGCAGGAATATCCGCATATGCAGATGCATGCTGTGGCATCATAAGTCATGAGTAAGTCTGCCTAATAACTCATGATCTGCATTTTGTTTTAATGTAGATGTGTTCCCTCATGTCTGCCTTTCTCCCAGGCATCATGCTCTTCCTCAACACTTCATCACTACTGTTTTCTTGCACCATAAGATTAAACTAGTTCTCTTGTATTTTACTTTTCAAATCAATTCGAAATCTGTTAAAATACTCGTACTCGTACTCGTCGTCTTCCGCTTTATCCGGGACCGGGTCGCGGGGGCAGCAGACTCAACAGAGACGCCCAGACGTCCCTCTCTCCAGACACCTCCTCCAGTTCCTCCAGGGGGAGCCCAAGGCGTTCCCAGGCCAGCCGAGAGACATAGTCCCTCCAGCGTGTCCTGGGCCTCCTCCCGGTGGGACGTGCCTGGAACACCTCCCAAGGAAGGCGTCCAGGAGGCATCCGGTATAGATGCCTGAGCCACCTCAACTGGCTCCTCTCGATGTGGAGGATCTGTTAAAATATAGCGACAAAATTTTTTTACTATGAAATCCGTGGATTCAGGTACTTTGCATTGATAGGTGTAAATTATAAAGATAAAAAGACTCCATGGCACTTTCTTCTTAAAACAATTAAAAGGCATTTACTGTAATTTAATTTTATGGTCATTTTGACCGATACAAAACAACATCCTTCAGTAAGCAAAACTTCCTCAGGAAGTAAAATTTATTAGAAATGAAACACAGATGCTTTTTTGAGATTAGAAAAGTAAAGAATAGTTAAACATTCAAACTTTTATTGTTTAAGGAGTTTATGTGATAGACCAAAAGGTAGCACATTCTGAAATAAAAAAGAACAAATATATGGTTCTCACATTTTTTTTTTTACAATTCTCAAAAGTGTGATCTATATACACTATATTGCCAGAAGTACTTGTCTGTCTACTTTTACATGTACATGAACTTTAATGACACCTTTTTCTCACTCTATGAAGTCCAGTTTGTTGCTGGACCCACCGTTGACAGCAATAGCAACTTTAACTATTCTGTAAACATCTTCCTCAAGGTTTAGGAGTGTTGTCCAGCAGGACAATGACCCTGAAGAGACAGCCAGAGGTACAATGGAATGCTTCAAATAAAAGCATAATCATGTGTTAGACTGGCTCAGTCAAAGTCCATGTTTCATTGTCCTTCCACTTCACAATAATGCACCTCTTTGTGCTGGTCTGTTGCATACAATATAATTACGGTTGTAACAAGACAGAATGTGAAAAGGTTTAAGGGACATTACTGCAGACAATAAATGAAGAATCAAAGTCTATAAGGTGAATGAAGCCATTCAGATCCCGATTTTGTTGTCGGACATCAAGAAGTTCGAAAACAGATTGTGGCTAGTTGGCCTAAATTTACGTATTATCACCGATATTATCACCTATTTATTAAAACACATATTTTTTATTTTATCTGTTGCTTCTTAAAATGCCCACATTCTGTTGGGGTCTACTGGATCTAGAAAATATGTCAAAAATAAAACAAATGGACCAATCTTAAATGCGCTTGATTATTGTAAAGTATGTCAGAACCAAATCCATCACAGTCAGGCTGCATGGTGGCTCAGTTAGTAGCACTGAGGCCTTTCAGCAAGAAGGTCCTGGGTTCAACTCCTGGTCTTTCTGCAGGGAGTTTGCATGTTCTCCCTGTACATGTGTGGGTTCTCTCCAGATACTCCGGCTTCCTCCCACAGTTCAAAAACATGACAGATAGGTTAACTGGTCTCTTTAAATTGCCTTTGGGTGTGCATGGTTGTGTGTCTCTGTGTTGCCCAGCAATGGACTGGTGAGCTGTCCAGGGTGTCCCCTGTCTCTTGCACCTGGAAATAGGCACCAGCTATAGAAAATGGATGGATGTAGTAGAGTGATACACAATCAACATTAGATACAGCTCCTGAGTCTGTGTAATTTAAATAATTAATTTAGAGAGGCATGTTCAAAATAACAGCAGTGTGGAGTTCAATTACTGAGGTCAGTCATTCTGTGAAGAATCAGATGGTAATCAGGGGGCATGCATTTAAGGATGACACAACACATTCCAGGCATTGTTCAGAAGAACAGCATACTTTGATTAAGATGTTGACTGTAGAGAGGAAAATGTATAAAGAAGTGCAGAAAATGATAGGCTGCTCGGTTAAAATCATCTTCACTGCTTTAAAATAGAAAGCAAAACCAGAGAGACCGTGAAGAAAACAAAAGACTACTGTTCAAATACATCAAAAAATAGCCAGATCAGCTTCAAGGTGAACAAAGAAGGTCTGAAGTTAACGGTGAGAACTGTGGCAAATAGAAGACGCCTGTGTGAAGCTGATCTAGCTGCAAGAAGCCTCCCACTGTTAAAGAAAGACGTGTTGAAGAGGATAGAATTTGCCAAAGAACACATCAACTGACCTAAAGAGAAATGGAGAATTTTATGGGGGGATTTTGACCACTAATTTAAACCGCTAATTTTGAAAATTGGTGGTTTGAATAAAAATATTGGATTAAAATAGAAATTCAACCTGAAAAGAGTCACAAAATGGAGAAAAACACATAGATGGCAATTAGAGAACTTTATTAGCTGGTGTTTGTTTTCTTTTGGCACTCAGACCCCGGTGGAAGACATGGATGCTGATTAGGGCATGAGCTTGAATGAAAATCTTAGGGTTAGAATTAGAGAAGGCTTCCCTCCGGGATCCTGATACTGGTGGTAGAGTGGAGGCCTGAGGAGATAAGGGAGTTGGAAGGAGCTTAAAGCTTGATGGTGGAGATGGGTTGGAAGAGGGTCGAAGCTCAGCTGAAGAGCAGGAGATTCTGTATGAAGGTCTTTTAAAGTGAAGCCTTAAGGGATGATTGGCTGAAGAAGAATGCAGACCAGAAGCTGATTGGTTGGAGCAGAGAATGTAGTGGAGTAGTTACAGGGGTTGGACAATGAAACTGAAACACCTGTCATTTTAGTGTGGGAGGTTTCATGGCTAAATTGGACCAGCCTGGTAGCCAGTCTTCATTGATTGCACATTGCACCAGTAAGAGCAGAGTGTGAAGGTTCAATTAGCAGGGTAAGAGCACAGTTTTGTTCAAAATATTGAAATGCACACAACATTATGGGTGACATACCAGAGTTCAAAAGAGGACAAATTGTTGGTGCACGTCTTGCTGGGGTGCTAACCTGGATTGTATCCAAAAAACATAAAACCAAGGCTGCCCAAATCACGGCAGAATTAAATGTGCACCTCAACTCTCCTGTTTCCACCAGAACTGTCCGTCGGAAGCTCCACAGGGTCAATATACACGGCTGGGCTGCTTTAGCCAAACCTGTGGTCACTCATGTCAATGCCAAATGTCATTTCAATGGTGCAGGGAGCGCAAATCTTGGGATGTGGACAATGTGAAACATGTATTGTTCTCTGATGAGTCCACCTTTACTGTTTTCCCCACATCCGGAAGAGTTACGGTGTGGAGAAGCCCCAAAGAAGCGTACCACCCAGACTGTGGTGATGGTTTGGGCTGCCATATCATGGCATTCCCTTGGCCCAATACTAGTGCTAGATGGACGCGTCACTGCCAAGGACTACCAAACTATTCTTGAGGACCATGTGCATCCAATGGTTCAAACATTGTATCCTGACAATGCACCAATACACACAGCAAGACTGGTGAAAGATTGGTTTGATGAACATGAAAGTGAAGTTGAACATCTCCCATGGCCTGCACAGTCACCAGATCTAAATATTATTGAGCCACTTTGGGGTGTTTTGGAGGAGCGAGTCAGGAAACGTTTTCCTCCACCAGTATCACGTAGTGACCTGGCCACTATCCTGCAAGAAGAATGCCTTAAAATCCCTCTGACCACTGTGCAGGACTTGTATATGTCATTCCCAAGACGAATTGACGCTGTATTGGCCGCAAAAGGAGGCCCTACACCATACTAATAAATTATTGTGGTCTAAAACCAGGTGTTTCAGTTTCATTGTCCAAACCCTGTAGATGGAGCTGGAAGTGCAGGTGAGTCTTCCAAGTAGAATTTTCATCTGAACTCCATTATATATATTTATATCTGATATATTTATCAATTATTGAATAAATCTCTTCTTTTTATTATTTTGTGCATTTAATGGCGCACTAATTCATATTTCTAGTTACATTTTGGCCCATTAATTATTTTATTTAAGTAATTTATTTATTTCTGTCTTTATTTTTAATTATAGCAAGATCGGTCCTCCATACATGAGGTTACATTTAATCAAAAATAATTGAAGAGGTCCTGTTGCATTATGCTGAAGAGGAAAAGCCCTTAAAATCAGTGTTCCAAAAAAACAATGACCCCAAACAGACCTGTAAGCAAGCAGCATCTTATCTCCAGACCAACAAGATCAAAGTTCTGGAGTAGCGAGGACAATCCTACTTGTGGGGTGACATCAAAAATGCTGTTTCTAATGGAAAACCAAGAAATGCAGAATTGTGGAATGTTGTCAAATCATCCTGGGCTGGAATACCTGTTCATAGGTCCAAGAACCGGGCCGACTCCATGCAACACAGATGTGAAGCAGTTCTCAGTGGTTATACAACTAAATATTAATTTGGTGATTCACAGGAATGATTAATCCTAATACAGTAAATATTTTAGTTTGCAAAGAAAAATGTAGACACTGCTATTTTATTGAAATGTTCATTTGTCTTTATTTTCTGTAATGTGATAGATTTCTTTTCCTCATGTTTTGAATATAATGTACAGTGTTCCTAATGCATGGACGTAAAAACCATCCTTAGGATTTTGAGCTTTACTCATGATTTTAAGCACTGCTATAATGTTGTACACAGCTGCATGTTAACACACATGGTTCTGTCTGCCAAATAAGACCTAAATCAGTTTAATATGGTTTCACAAATATCCACTTGGTGCTGGAAGCAAGATAATAAAATATTGTCATCCACTGTTTCAAAGGCAGCGATTAGGTCAAACAGAACAACAACGTCATGTTTAATAGAATCATTTTAAACTTTAAATAAAGGCAGATTCTGTGCTGTGCTGAGATTTTAAAGACAGATTAAAAAACGTCCAAAATATTTTTGTGATTTAAAAAGAGCTTAACCTGGTAATGGACAACTTTTTTAAAAGGCAACTTTGAGAAAGATTTGGTAGATTCCAGGTTTCTTAAGTAGAGGTTGCATCACAGCATGCTTAAAACGTACAGGAACAATACCTGACAACTAGCTGCTTTTTTCAGTTGAGAGGATCAACTGTCCAAAACTGGGGAAAGCCAACCTTAAAAAGGTGTGGGATATTGCCTTCAGTTTTATTTAATTGCATTGCACTAAAGTGCAAATGTTTTTACCTAAACACACCATAGATATCTCAGTTTCCATTGCAGTCTTCTCACACTATAAGCAGCATTGCCTAGTATATAAACACACTCACTGAGGCCTTTGGTGTTCACCACATTATGAGTTTTATCTGCCAAATAGGCCGCCGTTCTTGGCTTCTAAGGAGGTTTCAGCCCTCCACCTCTGCTGAATCATCCTTCTGACTCACTTTGTGAGAGGCTTTCCTGTTTGTGCGCATTGTCGTGTCTTGGTCCTCTTTCCAACAGCAGATGGAGTACTCTTCAGAGTTAATAAATAACTGTTTTAGGGCAGAGCCAGATTCAAATAGTCTCCTAATTTGTGATCCTGCTTGAAGAATGACAGCTATGTTCATTGTCTTTTCATTGATGTCAATAAGCATTTATAGAGTTGACCATAACTGATTTTATACTGACTGATTTCATTTTTTGTTCTGACATGATCAAGAAGTGTTTCAAGACTCAGTACCTTTCACAGAAATGTAGAAAATGTAAATGAGTGTATCCTGGGTTGTGCATGCATGGCTGATTATCAGGTGTGAGTCTGTGTTGCACTGAGATGAACTGGCAACCAGCCTGTGATCTACAATGTAAATCCAAAATACTAATAAACCTCAGACCTAAATGTTTTAGAAAGTAAGGGGGGGCATTCTTAGGAGAACATTAATGTGTGCAAAATATTGGGCAACTATATGAAAATTTATATCTTTCCTTCTCACTTGTTTCTTTTTATATGTTAAAGTGCCAATAACAAAATTTACAAATACATTTCTGACATTAAAAACAAATCTTTGATTAATAACGTCCACCTTTTCAGTAACAGCCACACTCCTTCATTCATGCCGTCTGTCAGTTTCCTGATATGTTGAAGATCAACTTTTTTTAACCACAGCCTGCCAGGCACTGTTCAGAGAAGTATCTGCCTAAACTCAAGCCGGTTCCACAGGTTCTCAACAGGGTTTAGGTCATTACTCTTTCACCTTAGAGGCCTTTACTGGCGAGCCACACAGGGGAGTACTTGGATGCATGTTATGGAGCTTTGTCCTGCATAAAAATCATAGTTGTTTTGAAGATGCACACTTCTCCTTGCTTGAGAAAAGTGTCTTCTGAAAACTAGCAGTCGGTTTGGGATTTCAAGTCAATCATCAGCCTGAAAAGGTCAAACTAACTAATAATGGTACACAACCTTCACCTGAGTCAAACTCTGTGCCCATTACTGATCCACAGCCACAGGTCACAGGCCCATCCCTCTGGCCTGTCAATAGTCATTCTCACCTTATCGGTCCACAAAAACCTCTAAAATAAAAACAAATTTGCCTTAAAGTATTTCTTGGACAGGTCTTGATGTTTCATCTTATGTGTCATTGGGTTTCAGCCCTCCTGAGACCTGAGAACCTCATACCTCTAAGCATTGAAAGCGTTGTAGTTCTGGGACCTTCAGGTCTGTTGCAGTTCTGGAATATGTCAGGACTGAGGGAGAATGGGTTCCTGGTAGCTATATGTTTTAATATTTATATGCATCTGTTTTTTTTCTCAACATGTTTCTTGCTACCCTGTTGACTATTTGCAACAAAACATTTGATTTTTCTGCGATCATGCCCCAATATGTTGGTAATTTCACATCACCTTATATGTTTATATACAAAACAGTATTCACAGTGCTTGGAGTCTGAAATTGGTTTATTCAAAATTTCATTGACTAATAACTATGCACAAGATGTAAATTAGGAAGAAAATCCAGTTTCTGTTGTTCAGAGGATTTCAATTAATTACATGTAAGGAGGAATAATAAAAAAAACTATCTAACCAGCCGAATCAGAGTTCTCAATTCAAATCCATCAATCAAGAGGAAGTAAAACCTGCATGAAATGGCTGAGGATTTATAAAAGTTAATCTATTTATTCTGGTAAATCCTTTTAATTTATTTTTAAAGACGTATAACACACTAAAATTAATGTTATTTTCAACAAACCTTACAATAAGATTATGCTTCACATTTTAATTTAGTATCAAGATGATCATTATTATTTCTTTGCTGTTTTTGCTTCTTTTGTGTCGTCATTCCTACTGTTTGTATGACAGAATTTTGTAAAATAATATTTGGTTTCTGTATGTCATTGCTTATTATTATACCTCTAAGCATTTATTGTCAGTACTGCAGTTCCTTTGTGGTTTGTCTTTGTGTGCTTGTGTGACATCTGGTGGCCAAACGGCAACATCACCCACTTACGGAAGGATTACTGTATTTTATGTGATGTGAACATCTATGGCAAGGCAAAGGCTGCATTTCCTCCTAATTTACCAAGCTGGGAGAGGTTCGGGCAGGTTTTGGAACACATATTTAATCCTATTTTTCAAACACAGAAACAATGCAAGGGCAGCATGTCCACATTCTGGAATTGCAGTTGCCACAGCAAAACATGAAGTTAAAAAATGCTGCTTGAATTCATGATCACAGTTCGGTCATTATTTCTTTTTGGCTTTCCAAGGTAAGTGGCAGCTTCAGTTAAACTTTGAAATAGGAAGTCAAGTGAACTTTTCCTCACAATTCTATTTTCAGTTAGTCTACAGATGAAACTTGATATTTATATACTCTTTGTTCCTTAACTGAAATTATATCAGACTAAACCTTTCCTATTTTAAGACAGGTAAAATTATCAAAATCATTTCTATTTGATAAATGCCAGAATAAGGATAGAGATTTTTCTAGAGATTTTGTATTATTTTCCTAAAATTCAGACGTTTACATACAACAAGATTATTATTATGCTTTTAAACAATTTGTGCTAGCCCAGATAATGATGTCATGATTTTGTGATTGGCTACCATATCCAACGTTTCAGTTGGAGGAAAAAGGGGGACAGTTGTAAGACTGAGAACACCATCCCTATTGTGAAGCACGTGGTGGGCAGCATCATGTTGTGGGAGTGTTTTGCTGCACTGCTGTGTCTCATTAGTCCAGTATAGAAACACAATTCAGCAGTGATTTGGAGTCTTTGGGTCACATACATGTTTTAAATGACTGGAGTTTGTTGATTGTCCCTAAGAGAACTGATGCATTTATGAGCAATTAGACGGAGTTGAGCTAACTGTCGTCTCTCTGATGAAAAGCCATTGCCGCCTTTAGTGAATCACGGCGTGAATGTCTGTCAAAAACCCACTGGGGTAATAAAACCAGACATTTAGAAGGAAGTAGAAAGGAAATCCAATCGATACAGTTTAAGGGTGTATTCAGACATCCAACTCCATCTGCTATCTGACCCAGCCCCCTTCCGTGATCTGCAGCCCGGGTTATTGGAAGATTTTCCCAAAAGTCTTGCGATCATAAAGATGATTTTTTGGGAAATGTGACACAGGCCTTTGTTTGTATTTGTTTTGGTGAGCAGTGGTTCTGGACTCTGAACTCTCGCATGGAGACCATTTTGCATTTTCTTATCGTTGAATCATGAACTCTGATCTTACCTTAACTGCAGAGCTTTAGATATTGTTCTGGGTTTTTTGTGACTGCTTGGATGAGTTGTTAGTTAAGGAGGACCAATCCTGCCAAATGATTACAATTAAACATTCAATGGAATTTATTTTCATTTATTTTATTTCTACATGTTTGAGAATTCTCTGACTTATTCTGTTCCTTGTATTGGCTTTTTTTTTTACACACGTCTCAGATCATTTTTCCATCCTCCCTCTTCAGACAGAAGAACCCCTGCTCCCACTGAACTCTGTACTTTTGCCTAACCTCTTTACTACTGCTTGTTTGCTCCATAGATGTAGAGGGCTGATTACTTTTTTGTTCTTCATCTTCCTCTGCATCACTTCCTCTTTTTTCACCTCTTATCAACACCATCGTTGTTATGGGATTTTTGAAGAAACTTTGGATACTCAGCTGCCGTGACCTTTGTCTAAATGAAGCCAACGAGGTCATGCACCAAGTGAGAAAACAGCTAATTAATATGCTAACAAGTGCACCGGGTATGACTTTCAATGTGTAAATGACTTCAGATTTCTCCGTCACCGTTTAAAAAAACACTCAAAAATTAAATATTTGGTTAACGTGACGCCTGCTGAGGGAATACTTCAGTTTGCTGAAGTACTGAGAGGCATTCACATTTACGGACCCACTTTCAAAATAAAAGCACGCTTCAGTGATGAACTGTATTCCCAATCTTACCAGGAGAAACCTATTTCAAGAGCTTCAATGTTACATTTGCATCTTTAAACATTTCGAATGATATTTCTTGAAAATATTCAGCTGTACATAAAGCCTGGTAAATATGGCTAATATTAATTACCATATTAATAAACTGTCATACAAAGATGATTTGGTCCTCCATAAAATAATAAGTTCAACTCTGGTCTCACTGTTTATCTTTTCAAAAGAGGGTGCATCCGATTTTTATGCAGGTTTGAATTGAATTTTTTGATGTAAAGCCGTTTGAAAATCAATCAAAAGAGAAAAAATTAATTGTCATGTTGTTGCATTATTTAAGATTCTCTTCCTTTGCTTTTTGACAGATAAACCACCACGCATCAGAATGCATATTTTTATCATGATTCTTCACTTCTTGCTTCTCTTGCATCTTCTCATCCCTGCTGACATGGAGGAGGAAGATAAAGTGGCCCTTGAGGTCATCACTGATAGCTCCTCCTGCAGCACAACCTGTGGACTGGGGGTCAAAACACAAACTCTGTGTTTGTTAAAGGACAGTGAGAAAGCGATAGAAGTGAATATAAATAAAGATGGAAGAAAGGTACCAATGAAAGAAATTATAACTTTCCTTTCTGCTTAGGAATAAAACATTTATAAGGTAAAAAGTGTTGGAACTGATTAATATTGAGTGAGAATGCATATATAACATCATAATATGCTTTGATTAGCAGCAGATACACTCAGATCAATAGCTATAATTGTCAACAAAACTGCCAAGGAAATTCTTTATTAAAAAAGAGACCTGCTACAGAAGAAATGTGTATGTCTGCAATGATTAACTTTGTTGGTTTTCACGTGTTAATGGAATTATTCAATCTGTCTCATAGCCCTCTTCAGTTTTTTTTAAATCTTCTGGTTCCCTCTAACCTGGAAGTCCTACGCTTACATCCTCCCACCTTACTATTATTAAGCATATATTCCCATGGCCTTTCTCATCTATGAATAAGCTATATCTGCACATACGCTGAGCACGTGGCAGCAGACCCGGCTGGGGACGTGGGTTTGCTGATTCCTGGCCTAAAGAACAAGAAATGTAATTCTAACGTTGTGAAAGGAAACAGAGTTAGAGTTTGTGGATTAAAGATGCTAAGTGGAGATATCTGGTGCTCACTTCCACTTTTGCTCAGCAACCAAGAGATCCTCAGAGGGGCTAAAGTCTTTCATGAGTGATAGTGACCCAAAAGGAAATGCATTAGGTTGGTGTGTGGAAGTTCTTGCAAACACCCTGGATTATTTTAGACATCTATCATTTTCCATGAAATCCCAGATGGATTTTTTCTCAGTCAGTGGATGCTTATTCTTAAGATTTCTTCTCGTGATTACAGAAAACTGTTGCTGTTTTTGGGTAGCATTCATTCACTCATTCATTCTCAGGGGCTTTCACATCAGAGCTTTTTGGTCCACTTTAAACAGAACAAATAGTCTCTGATAGTCTGCTTCATTTGGGCAGGAGTGGGAGCTCGACTTGGTGCTGACCTAGCAAGCAAACTCTGTTTGAATCCTGGTGGAGCACGTCATTCGTTTCATTTATCCAGAGCAACATAATGGATAGCTTCCTGCCTCGCCTGATGCTCATACTGGACCCCTTCCCATGGTTGCGTTCCACATGAACAACTGTAGTAAATGTGTGACAATGTCCAAGCATTTAATCCACCTTCAGGGGTGCAGTGCAGGGGTGAACCAGACCAAATGAAAGTGTGAAAGTTTTTGCTCAATGGTACCGAGTACAGGCATAAAAACTATTAAGAGACGTAAAAGATGAAATAAAGCTTAATATAACAGAATAATTATTACTCCTATCAGGACATCAGCCAGTCAGATGTGTCAAAGAAGTGCAGGGTCCAAAAAGTAAAGTGTTTGGACTCGTGGCAGTGTGGACTGAGGACAATCACTGTGACCTCCGGACAGAGAGTGGAGATTGACTGTTTGGGAGAGGTCATGGAGACAATGGGAAAGTTCTCCTGGAGGTTAGTCCAGTATTTAGTGTTTTCTTATGTCTGTTATTTTGGAAATGTTCTAAACAACAAAGAGAAGGAGTTACGAGTGCTGATCTGAGAATGATCATTTTGTTCTCATCCCTTAGGGTTTCATGGCGCGTTGCTCGAGGAATAATTAGCTCAGATGATTCTCTGTTTACTCGTTGGGAGGCCCCTCATTTGGATCGAGTGGTTCTGGACCCTGTCAGAGAGGAGGATGCAGGTGAATACACAGATGTTCTCACAATCTTAAAGGTATTCTTAAAGTTCTTAACTGTTCCCTTGAGATGCTGCTGCTACAAACATTTTTCAGGTCTGGAGGTTTTAGAAATGACAAGAAAAAAACTAAATCTACATGATTATTATTATTTAATTAGTTTGAACCTTTTTTGAAATACATGAAAGCATAAAGTATGTTGCTGCACTGTTCATCATGATGTTAGCTTTTATAGTAGTTGGTTTCCACTGAAGGTGTCAGGGTTTTAAACATATCCTCTTTTCCTTGGATGTGGTAACTTCACCCTAATGGCATTTTACAAAACCGCTCCAGTTATTATTCACTTACTGTCATACCTGCTTGTGTTTTTGTAATATTACCTGCCCTGGTCCTTTGTTTTCTGTCTCCCTGCACCCCAAGTCCACACCTGTTCTGTGTTTTCCCCTGATTGTCTTGTCACGTTTGTCATTGGTTCCCCCTGCTGCTCAGCTTTGTATTTATGCCCGTTTGTTTCTCTTGTTCCCGCTGGTTCCTTATGTTATGTGTATGTGTGATCTCGTGTATTTGCACCCTTCAAACAGTGTGTTAAAATGCAAGGCTGTCCAATCAAATTCAATTCAAGTACAGTGAGACAAACGTCTCATTTGTTCTTTACAAAACAAATTCAATTGATCCAATTCAATCTTTATCAGTCATAATGACAGGTTTAAAGTCAGTTACATATTCCAATTAAATCCTTGTTCTACAACACTGCTGTCAAGTTGGGTTTATCATGTAAGTAGGGAAAAGATTTTTCTGTTTTTGAGTCACTGGCTTTGCAGCAATCTCTTCTTTTGAATGAGCATGTAGCAACAGTAGAAAGGAGAAGTCCCTTTAAACAGGAAGACAACTCGAGCAGAATCTGTCACAGTGTGAGCGGCCATCTGTGGCAACCATTTGAAGCAGTCCATGCTGTTCCAAAGCATCCTGGTTAGCTGGGAACAGTTAATTTATTCAACTCAACAGGAGAAAATCATCTGCTCTCCACAGTTGGTTTGTGACAAGTTATGGCTAAAGCAAGAGCTCAGCATGCGGCTGAGCATTGTAACTGCTGACAACCCTGCAAAGGGCTACAAGGCCATATCTAAATGTCTTTTAGTTCCAGTGGCCACAAAATACAAGATGTTCCACTCTATGAAATATCTCAGAGGGCATCATTGAGAGTCAAAAGTGAAACCTGGCAAGGCTGATGGTACGAGGGTGGTGAAAACGAATCCAAGGATCACCTCCAAGGCCATCCTGAAGAATATGGGCCATGTTGGTGGCAACATTTTAAGGCAGACAGTCCAATGGACACTGCATTCTGCTGGATACCAAGGAGGAACCTCCATACTCCACTGCTGTAGACCAAGAAGGCCTTTGCAAAATCTCCCTTGGGCAAAGAAAAATACTTTTAGTTTTCTGTTTCATAGTCGGATAATTGTTTGGGCCTAATGATGTGGCCTTTATTGGGCTTAAAAAAAGAAAAGTAAACCGCAAACAGCAGCAGGCTGTTTACTAATAAACTTGCATTTGGGCAACTTTGGCTTTGGACGTTTCAGAAAGACAGTGACCCAAAACAAACAAGTAAAGTGGTAAAATATTAATGATTCGAGCGGCCCACCCAGAGTCCTATGTCATGATTCGGTTTAGTGATGGACTCTATTGCAGAGATAGACTGAAGTAAAGCTGGGTCCTTTAATAATAAAACAAGATAAGTGGAACTTATTTTACATATTGGACTTGCCTACGGAGAACAAAACATGGAGCATGAGCAGGCAGTGAAAACGAGCGTTGAAACGGACAGTCAAACAGAAAAATCCAGCAGAGAACAAAGACAACCAGTGAGCTAATATATTGACATATATTGAATATATTGACAGCGGTGGAAGATGACCTATGAACTGGAAGAGCTAATCAGAGGAAATTATAAGCAGCTGAGCCAGAGTAAAGGCAGAGCAGCTGCCTTTATTCTGCATCAGCTGCTTATCAAGGCTGGAGACTAACAAACCAGAACAGATCTCAACAAAAACACCAGAAAGCCCAGGGACGAATCTAACAGAAATCTAACAAGAAATAACTGTAGATGTATAAAGAATGCCACAATAAATAATAAATAAAGAAAACACCTAACAATAATGAGCACAGAGAATTAAAATGAAGAAGGCAAGACCTTAAAAACATAGTAAAGAGCAAGGAAACGGTCAAAATACACACAAAAAGACTCCAAACACCTCAAGATCATGACAAGCTAAAGATTAGGGTGATGGCAAAGATGCTTTCCAACCTCAAAGACTTACCACAAAAAATTAACAGTCAAAGGTACAAGTGGAGACATGCAAGAAAGGTTGTCAGCAATTATGAGAAGTGTTTGGTTTCTGTGATAGCCAAAAAAAGGCTTTTACATTGATCATTTAGAAGGGTATGAGTAATTTTGAACTTCTTTTTCATCCAAATCTTAATAAAAACAGATAAATGATTTTTTCCACAATGATATTCATTGCACATTGTTTTATGTTTTGGGAGATGTACTGTATGTCTCATTTCCGGTTAGATTTCAACTTCTTGGTTGAATAAAGACAATGTTAGATCTAAATCTGTTAAGGGTATGAATAATTATGGCCTAACTGAATGGTAACCCCATAAAAAAGATCACAGCAACACATTTACCATGTAAAGACCAGTGCTGGAGTCCACTGTTAGATGCATGTAACCTTCACACCTTGTAGGAGCACTGCTAAAGCTCAAGTAACAACGGTAGCACTGTGATTGGTGGGTCCAGTTTTGCTGATCCACCAATTGGTCTTCATGATATTAAGAATAATAAAGTGTATTAATGGCCTAATTATCCAAATCGTTTTCAGGTACATATCGTTGTAACGTGCAGGACACCAGCTATCGGAGATTGAAGAGGGCTTATTGGGGCATCCGAGTTTTACCCTCTGAGGTTGTCAATCTGGACTACCAAAGCTCTCTAACCCAGTGGGAAATGCCTGAAAGCCAGCAAAACCTGGGTGTGCTACACCTGACCACTGGGCGAGTTCTTCTTCATGCAGTACGGTTTGGTTTTCTTTTGTATTTAACTTGCCAAAAGGTAATGTAATACATCATGTCCCCAAGCTGACTCTTACCATAACCTTTGTTATAGAAGAATAGACCAAGGCATGACCACATTTTGACATTTTCAAGAATATAATTCACCATCGTTTTCCTAAAATCATATGTTAGCAATTCAGATGACTGGGCTTCCATAAAATCATGCCTCTTTCTGTTGTCAGGAACAGCAGTTCTGAGTGACAGGAGATAGTGATTATATCTGTCTGTCTCATAGTCCAGTGATAGTAGTATGAATTACAGACCATCAGCGTGGATATGACTTCAGCAATGGATTTCATAGCATCATTGTCCCATCATGTGGCTGAGAGTACAGCCAAACCCAGAGGTACTGAGCTTGTATACCGGACCTAGTAAATAACAAGAATACAGAAATGGAAGACTGTATGGTGGGATCCGTGTCTCTGAGATCCCCGTTCCCTTCAGGGTAGTCAAGGAAAAAGCTGTCAGCAGGGACAGAAGGCAGGATGGCAGATATGATAGATGGTGTCAACCAACCAGAGCAACAGCCTACATTTGGACACACTAGATGCTCTTTTGCTAGCAGCATTACAAACAGCATTGTGCAAAGGTATTTCAGGGTTCAGTGAGTTCTCTAAAGACAAACACTCCAAACACTTTTAGGACAAATGGTGTTGTGAAAGCACAAAATGGCAACTGAATAAATTACAAAATAACCAGAGGAAGTGTAACACAAAAGCCACAAGTTGTTCCGCTGGCTTTCTACCGTTTTACTTTCCCACTGGGATGACTCCCAAAATGTTAGCTAGCTGAAATGGCCTCAGAGAATCGCTGCCACTCCCACTGAAATTAGACCAAAACAGAGACCTTTCCAGTCATTCTCCACGATGAAATGAAGCATTAAGGTCAGCAGCTTGACAACCCTCTGCAGTGTACGAGAGGTGTGATTTTCTTTGTTCACTTCAAACCCTAGACTGTGCATGATCAATGACCCATCATGTGTCCTACATGGCTATGGGGCAGATCAGCAATTCATCTAAATAGGCAGAATTTTTAGGCAGATCTTGCAAGGGGATTACAGCTCCTGCCAGGAGACTTTTTAGTGATGACCATCTTGCTGAATTAAACTGAGATGTAGTAAATAAGAAACATTTTTACCATATATTAAGGCTTTTTGCACATTTTTACCATGGTTGCCGATAAGTGTGACGGAAGACTCCTATTGTTGGACTTTTCTACTGGTAAAAGGGTGTTAACAATGGGGTCCAATGGATGGCACTATTAATCTTAATTTTTTTTTCAATAGATTTCCTGACTGAATATATATCCCTGCATTTTTCTGTTGCAGATTATGCAACCGCCATAAAATCTGAAATTATGTGATGTGTTTCTTTGTTTCAAGATCTTTGACATGGGCAATTCTGGAGGACGCTGTATCTATGTTCTTCTCAGCTGCAAACAGCTGCACTGAAGACCATTAAGACTAAATTTTGACAGGATCTGGCTCAAATTACCACTCGGAGGAAGACATGCAGCTTTGAAGGAACTAAGGCAGATGGGATGAAGTGATGGACTGACTACTATAGAGTCCAAACGATACCTACAGTGCCTTGCGAAAGTATTTGGCCTCCTTGAACTTTTCAACCTTTTGCCACATTTCAGGCTTCAAACATAAATATATAAAATTCAAATTTTTTTGTGAAGAATCAACAACAAGTGGGACACAATCGTAAAGTGGAATGAAATTTATTGGATGTGTCAAACTTTAATAAATAAAAACTGAAAAGTGGGGCGTGCAATATTATTCGGCCCCTTTACTTTCAGTGCAGCAAACTCACTCCAGAGGTTCAGTGAGGATCTCTGAATGATCCAATGTTGTCCCAAATGACTGATGATGATAAATAGAATCCACCTGTGTGTAATCAAGTCTCCGTATAAATGCACCTGCTCTGTGATAGTCTCAGGGTTCTGTTCAAAGCGCAGAGAGCATCATGAAGACCAAGGAACACACCAGGCAGGTCCAAGATACTGTTGTGGAGAAGTTTAAAGCCGGATTTGGATACAAAAAGATTTCCCAAGCTTTACACATCCCAAGGAGCACTGTGCAAGCAATCATATTGAAATGGTAGGAGCATCAGACCACTGCAAATCTACCAAGACCCGGCCGTCAACTTTCATCTCGAACAAGGAGAAGACTGATCAGAGATGCAGCCAAGAGGCCCATGATCACTCTGGATGAACTGCAGAGATCTACAGCTGAGGTGGGAGAGTCTGTCTATAGGACAACAATCAGTCGTACACGGCACAAATCTGGCCTTTATGGAAGAGTGGCAAGAAGAAAACCATTTCTCAAAGATATCCATAAAAAGTCTCGTTTAAAGTTTGCCACAAGCCACCTGGGAGACACACCAAACATGTGGAAGAAGGTGCTCTGGTCAGATGAAACCAAAATCGAACTGTTTGGCCACAATGCAAAACAATATGTTTGGCGTAAAAGCAACACAGCTCATCACCCTGAACACACCATCCCCACTGTCAAACATGGTGCTGGGAGCATCATGGTTTGGGCCTGCTTTTCATCAGCAGGGACAGAGAAGATGGTCAAAATTGATGGGAAGATGGATGGGGCCAAATACAGGACCATTCTGGAAGAAAACCTGTTGGAGTCTGCAAGAGACCTGAGATTGGGGCGGAGATTTATCTTCCAACAAGACAATGATCCAAAACATAAAGCCAAATCTACAATGGAATGGTTCACACATAAATGTTGTATCCAGGTGTTGGAATGGCCTAGTCAAAGTCCAGACCTGAATCCAATCGAGAATCTGTGGAAAGAGCTGAAGACTGATGTTCACTAACGTTCTCCATCCAACCTCACTGAGCTCAAGCTGTTTTGCAAGGAAGAATGGGCAAGAATTTCAGTCTCTCGATGTGAAAACTGATAGAAACAAACCCCAAGAGACTTGCAGCTGTAATTGCAGCAAAGGGTGGCGCTACAAAGTATTAACGCAAGGGGGCTGAATAATATTGTACGCTCCACTTTTCAGTTTTTATTTGTTAAAAAAGTTTGACACATCCAATAAATTTCATTACACTTCACTATTGTGTCCCACTTGTTGTTGATTCTACACAAAAAATTAGAATTTTATATCTTTATGTTTGAAGCCTGAAATGTGGCAAGAGGTTGAAAAGTTCAAGGGGGCCGAGTACTTTCGCAAGGCACTGTACATTCAGGTTTGGAGGGAGTGAGAAAAAGAGAAAGATGGATTTAGAGATGGAGAGCTTAGGCTCTTAAGGTAACTCACATGAGGTTATCATCTCAAGAACAGGAAGACAATTTACACCCTTTAAGGGAATCTACTGTGGTTTAGGCAGGATGAAAATAGGTATTGATTGTTGTAACACAGTGAAATAATGGTTGAACTCAACAGTGGTGTCATTTTTTGTGTTTAAAAACACAGGTAGTAAGTGCTTTCATCCTGGCAAGCCTCTGGATTGGACTGGTGTGCCTCTACAGGAGATTATGCTGGGGAGGGAGAGACAAATAAAATAAAAGACACATAAAAACAAGTCTGAAGTAATCTCTAAAGAAGGTTATAAGACAATTAAACAAATCATCTTGAACAATAAAATGATTTTTGTTAAAGTCGCTCAATTCTATGTATTGCTAAACAGCATAATTGTGATATATTCGGTAAAATACTAGAGGTTCCTGGTGTACAAGTGTTGCCATATTCTGGTCCACTAGATGGCAGTGTTGGCTAATGGGAAAGTATGACCTGGGTCGAGTGTGACCACATTGACCAATTATCACCTCCCACTTCATGGGCATACTGCACAACGTGACCCAGCTGCCACACAGGAATCAAGTTCTTACAGAGTAGAATACAGAAGTGGGTCTTCTCCAGTCCAGCACAAGGCAATGTGATGAAGTTATATAACCCTGCAGAAAAACCAGGAAATGGATATTCCACATGTTAGATTTGTTTAAAAAAATTAAATTTAAAAGAAATGTCTGTTGTTCTACGACTCCCAAAGAAGCAAAAACAATAGAAATGTATCCTGACTTCATACTTAGAATACTACATAGGTGTAAAATGTGTGTATAAATCCTAGAACAGAAGCACAATGACTTGTGAAGATGCTGGCTGGAGTGTTATCCTCTTTTAAACTGGTACTGTTCTGATGTGGGTCCTGACATTGGCTGAAAGATCACTAAGCGAGGAAGAAGGCATTAGTTCAAATGCGAAGTAAAACCTTCAGGGAGAAAGATCTTAATTTTTATCTCTAAATCTACAAACTAATATTTATTCCCATTGTTCTTTGCAAAATGGCTCCCGCTCAGTCAGATTGGATAAAGAGCATCTGTGAACATGTATTGTCAATAGATTCTCGCTTGGAAATACACTGCCTGGCCAAAACAAAATCACCAGCAAAAAAATAAAGTTCACACACTCTAATATTTCATTGGACCACCCTTAGCTTTGATTACACATTTGCTGTGGCAGTTTCGATAAGCTTCTGCAATGTCACAAGATTTATTTCCACCCAGTGTTGCATTCATTTTTCACCAAGATCTTGCATTGATGATGGTAGAGTCTGACCGCTGTGCAAAGCCTTCTCCAGCACATCCCAAATATTCTCAATGGGGTTAAGGTCTGGACTCTGTGGTGGCCAATCCATGCGTGAGAATGATGTCTCATGCTCCCTGAACCACTCTTTCACAATTGTAACCCAATGAATCCTGGCATTGTCATCTTGGAATATGCCCGTGTCATCAGGGAAGAAAAACTCCATTGATGGAATAACCTGGTCATTCAGTATATTCAGGTAGTCAGCTGACCTCATTCTTTGAACACATACTGTTGCTGAACCCTGACCTGACCACCTGCAGCAACCCCAGATCATAGCACTGCCCCCACAGGCTGGTACAGTAGGCACTAGGCATGATGGGTGCATCACTTCACCTGCCTCTCTTCTCACCCTGATGTGCCCATCACTCTGGATCAGGGTCAATCTGGACTCATCAGACCATACGACCTTCTTTCATTGCTCCAGAGTACAATCTTTATGCTCCCTAGCAAACTGAAGCCTTTTTTCCGGTTAGTCTCACTGATTAGTGTTTTCTTAAGGCTACACAGCTGTTCAGTCCCAATCCCTTGAGTTCCCTTTGCATTGTGCGTATGGAAATGCTCTTAATTTCACTATTAAACAAAGCCCAGAGTTCTACTGTTGTTTTTCTATGATTTGATTTCACCAAACGTTTAAGTGATCGGTGATCACGATCATTCAGGATGTTTTTCCAGCCACATTTCTTCCTTCGAAGACGATGGGTCCCCGCTATCCTTCCAGTTTTTAATAATACGTTGGACACTTCTTAACCCAATTTTGGTAGTTTCTGCAATCTCCTTAGATGTTTTCTGTGCTTGATGCATGTCAATGATTTGACTTCTGAAACAGACTGACCTCTTTTCCACGACCTCAGGATGTGTCTTTCAACATGGTTGTTTAAGAAATGAGAAGCAACTCGTTGGTCCTGTTGGGGTTAAATAACTCGTTGCCAGCTGAAACATTATTGCCCATGCAGTAATTATCCAATGAGAGGCTCGTACCTATTTGCTTAGTTAAATCCAGGTGGCGACTTTTTTTTTGGCCAGGCAGTATAGTTCTGGACTTTGACTGGATCATTCTAACGCACGAAAGTAGCTGTATGTTTATAGTCAATGTCTTGCTGGAAGGTGATCCTCCATCTTTTGCAGCTTCTAACAGGTTTTCATTCTCCATCCGTCCTCCCTTCCAGTTCAACAAGCCTCTCTGTCCTCGATGAGGAAAAACATCCCCATAGCATGATGCTGCTGCCACCATATTTCTTCTTCCATAACAGCAATAGAAGCCCCACAAATGGAGGAATAGTTTTACGGACAGTTACCAAATAGTTTGTCCACATAGTATGTGAAGGTCACAAGATGTAGAGGAGATCTGTTAGACAGACCTTAGTTTGACAGTCATTGGGTTTCGGGTTTTCATGATGCAGTACAACAGAGACATAGCTATAATTCTGTGTAAAATCATTAGATAACATCTTGTTTGTTTTAAAACCCCCACCTCAAATAGTGTCAGAAGTATACTTATCAGCCAATCAACGCACTGAAATGACAAAGCAACATCTACCATATCTAAACAAGGTGTGTAGTTTATCAGATTTGCTATGTCAATGTCATCCAAGTGGTTCCAGACCCAAACAGCGAGAGAGATTAAGAGGTGATTATGGCTACATGATCAACATGTTTGAGTGATTTTGGGTGGTGCTCCAGTAAATGAAGGACTCTGGGGAAATAACTGCAATGTAATTATGATGATATGCTCATATTAATCCATTCATTTCCTTGTGGTCATTGCCATGCTCAGCTCTGCAGAACGCCGTTTCCTGTGTGTGCTTAGTTAAGCCATCACTTTATCAGATATAATCGCTTTCGAGAGCACTTCATTCACTGTTCCACTGCAGCATTAAAGCACACATACTTACGCTTGGCAATGTTGCTTACAATCAATATGGTTCAGGCTGATGAAGCCACATGAGCCCCTCAAAAACCATTTTGGATAATAATGAGGAACTCATAAGTTAGATATTTAGTAAGCCCATGATAAGCTCTTAGGAAATCAGAATCAGAATCAGAATCAGAATCAGAAAAGCTTTATTGCCAAGTACGTTTTTGGACATACAAGGAATTTGTTTTGGCGTAGTCGGTGCAATACAATACAAATTAAACAGTATAAACATATCTACAATATAATATAAATATAAGTGCACAGTTTTAAGTGAGTGAGAGTAAATATAGAGCAGTATAAGATGCAAGAGCAATACAACAGTGCAGGTGATCATTGTGCAAGTAAAGCAGGAGTCCAAGCTGAGTGTTAATGTAACACATAGAGTTACAGGTTACAGGTGTCCTGTCAGCAAAAAAAGGGGGGGTGTGGGGGAAAGGGAGAGTGTCAGGGTGGTTTCCGGGCTTTGTTAACCAGGCTGGTGGCAGATGGGAAAAAACTGTTCTTGTGGCGTGAGGTTTTGGTCCGGATGGACCGCAGCCTCCTGCCAGAGGGGAGAGTCTCAAAGAGTCTGTGACCGGGGTGGGAGGGATCAGCCAGAATCTTCCCTGCCCGCTTCAGGGTCCTGGAGGTGTACAGTTCCTGGAGCGACAGTAGACTGCAGCCAATCACCTTCTCAGCAGACCGAATGACACGCTGCAGCCTGCCCTTATCCTTGGCTGTAGCAGCGGCGTACCAGATGGTGATGGAGGAGGTGAGGATGGACTCAATGATGGCTGTGTAGAAGTGCACCATCATAGTCTTTGGCAGGTTGAATTTCTTCAGCTGCCGCAGGAAGAACATCCTCTGCTGGGCTTTCTTGATGAGGGAGCTGATGTTTGGCTCCCACTTGAGATCCTGGGAGATGATGGTTCCCAGGAAGCGGAAAGATTCCACAGTGTCAATTGTGGAGTCACAGAGGGTGATGGGGGCAGGTGGGGCTGGGTTCTGCCTGAAGTTCACAACCATCTCTACTGTCTTTAGAGCGTTGAGCTCAAGGTTGTTCTGGCTGCACCAGTCCAACAGATGGTCCACCTCCCATCTGTACGCGGACTCGTCACCATCAGAGATGAGTCCGATCAGGGTGGTGTCGTCCGCAAACTTCAGAAGCTTGACAGACTGGTGACTGGAGGTGCAGCTGTTGGTGTACAGGGAGAAGAGCAGAGGAGAGAGAACACAGCCTTGGGGGGAACCGGTGCTGATGGTCAGGGAGTCAGAGACGTGCTTCCCCAGCCTCACGCGCTGCTTCCTGTCAGACAGGAAGTCAGTGATCCACCTGCAGGTGGAGTCGGGCACACTCAGCTGGGAGAGCTTCTCCTGTAGCAGAACTGGGACGATGGTGTTGAAGGCAGAGCTGAAATCCACAAACAGGATCCTGGCGTAGGTTCCTGTGGAGTCCAGGTGCCGGAGGATGAAGTGAAGGGCTAGGTTGACTGCATCATCTACAGACCTGTTGGCTGTGTAGGCAAACTGCAGGGGGTCCAGGAGGGGGTCGGTGATGTCTTTTAGGTGTGAGAGCACAAGGCGCTCAAAGGACTTCATCACCACAGAGGTCAGGGCGACGGGTCTGAAGTCATTAAGCCCTGTGGTCCTTGGCTTCTTGGGAACAGGGACGATGGTGGAGGACTTGAAGCAGGCTGGCACATGACATGTCTCCAGTGAGGTGTTAAAAATGTCTGTGAAGACTGGAGACAGCTGATCAGCGCAGTGCTTCAGGCTGGCTGGTGAGACAGAATCCGGACCAGCAGCTTTCCGGGGGTTCTGTCTCCTGAAGAGTTTGTTGACGTCCCTCTCCTGGATGGAAAGAGCCGTCCTCGGCGTGGGTAGGGGGCTGGTGGGGGGGAACTTCAGGGTGGGGGTTGGAGGTGCCAAGGCCCCTCTTGAGGTTGGAGAGATGGGGGTGGTGGATTGTGGCTGCAGCTGTTGGGGGGCGTCGTGGGGGATGGTTGCAGGACTGTCCCTTTGTCTTTCAAAGCGGCAGTAGAACTCGTTCAGGTCGTTGGCGAGGCGTTGATGGAGTGGGGGGCTTTCGGCTTGTAGTTGGTGATTTGCTTGAGCCCTTTCCAGACAGACGCAGAGTCGTTGGCTGAGAACTGGTTTTGGAGCTTCTCAGAGTACAGTCGTTTGGCCTCTTTCACTGCCTTGCCAAACTTGTACTTTGCCTCTCTGTATATGTCTTTGTCCCCACTCCTGAAATGAGAGCATCGGTTATTATTACTGTTAATGTGAAAATGAAAATTAACTTAAGACCAGGCTGAGAGGTTATAGTGTTCAGAGGCAGCTATCTACATATTAAACTTAACATTTATACATGTATGTGATGGTTAATTCAATTAATGTTTAGCCTGATGTAATGTCCTTCGGGAACAAAATCTTGTTTTCAAAATGTGTCTTTTTATTGAGTATATGTAAACATATGGTTTCATCTATATTTACTGCTATTTCTATTAATCAGACTTAAAATAGCCTCCTAAGTCATTACTTGGTTTTGTGTTGAGCAGTCACCATGAGGTTTCACAAACTTCTTGTTGAGTGTGTTTAGCATAAGATGGTACTCTTTGCTCTTTGGATGCTGAGCTTTCTATGTGACTAACTTATTAGTCACTGCAAAGACATTTACAATTCTGACATCACTGACTAAAGCATCCAGATCCAAGGCAAATGGTTTAAAAACCATTTTTAAAGGCCAAGATGACCAGTTGGCAGAAAATCGTTAACTCTTTGAGATCACATATTATAAACCTTGGAGTCTTCCACTCCTTGATGTATGAAGAGCCACCAGGGTGATGCAAGTTATGTTGTGAATGTGTAACACTCCACCTGTGACTAATTCTGTTGACCTGGTTTCCTCACTGCTCTGACACATCCCACAGCAAACACCACCTCACTCATCTCAAAAAGGAACTTAAATATTTCAAGACAGTTGTGGGAATACATTGTGAGAGCCAAAACAAAATGCTTATATCTGGGAAAAAGATTAATGGGAAAATATTCCTTGGACTGACAAGAGAAGCTGGAACTTTTCAGAAGGTGTACATCCTGTTATATCTGAAGTAAAACTGAAAACAGCAATTCCAAATAAAAGAACATAAAATAACTACTGCCACTCAAAGAAGACATTATGATTTCTTGCTGTTTCAGGACCTGGTCAACGTTTTTGTAACTGATGAAAACCGTAAATTCTGCTGTCTAGCAAAGACAAGTAGGTTAAAATTCCTCCACAGCAATGTGTTGGTGGGGACAGCCCTAAATTGATTACAAGTTTCAAGTTAATAAAATGGACAACACACTGTTATACATTATGTTGAAAAATGTAAGCCTATCTCTACCAGAATGATAAAATGGGTAAATCAAGAGACGGTTCAGTGCAATTCACAAAGAAAATATAAGACAGGACGATAGACCAAAGTGTGTTGTAAGATTGTCTGTGTTGTCGGCCATTGTAGCAGCAGTCAGGAGTAGTCTGAAAATGCCTTTTTTTGTGAAATTTATGACCATATATCTCAACAGCTGTTCATTTCAGTGGCATTCATTTACTTTTAAAATATTTTCTCAGTGTCTCTTTTCCATAAGTGTAATTGGATTTATCACGAAAATTCAATGACACAGCCACTTTAAAAGAGGCCAACCAGTGTGCTTAATGATGCTTCATCTAGCATTTCCTTTGCAGGCAGAATTTTAATCATGCCGTGGATTTAGTGTTTGTCAACTGCTCAAGTATCCTCTTGTAGTATAATGGGAATGGTATACATACATACTTCTCATGGTACCCTGATTGATATTCATCCCAGCAGCTTCCTTAGAACATCTTCTATAGGGGTACAATCCTACAGAGACATTGCATTGGTGGAGTACTTTAACACCACTTGTATTGTGGAATCATCTTTAATTACAGTCTCCCTTCATTGTGATTCATTCATCACAAAGGTGCATTTCATATCTTATCTTGTGCAGGCTATAAACCTGAAATACTTAGCGTTGTTCAAAAACTGGATATTTACGTACATGACATAAAAAGACACAAACCTTTTCTTACTGTCAGACATAAAACTAGACAAAACTAGACAAGGCATGCCTACATGGCTCCAGTGAGCCACGTGGGGATGTCTTCATGCCTTTTTCATGCATATTATTTTGTCGATTTAATGAATCAGGTTTTTATCTAGCAATCTAACAATTTTTCACCCTTCACAATGAGGTTTAAAATGAAAGAGAGACTGCAATGGCTGTTGCACCTAATTGGTGTTGGGGAGAAACTCCTGATTGGGACATCTGTAGCGGCTGGGTTATAGACTCCAGTCCTCCTTGTAATCTTGAACAGAATTAAAGTTGTAAAATGAATGGAAAATCCAAACTTCCAACTATAAATGGAACCACCATAAACCATATGAATGAAGCTAAGAACAAATATTTTCAAACGATGTCCTGAAGCAATTGTCTCTAACATTGATACTTAGAAACAACTGTCCTGCAGGTTTAGGATGCTGCTCCAACTCACCTTATTTAAAGGTGTGAAGCAACCTACCTAAAAGGCAGTAGCCTGTTAATCATGCATTCATTGAAAGCCAATGTTTTGCAACATAAAAATATCTAAATCATACAGGGCAGTGAGGGAGGGCTCTGTGCCTTACGAAGAAAGATAAAAACAATTGGAGGTATAACTCCAGTGAACCATGTATACTTGTAGGCTAGATATTGATAAATTAGATGTGACTGAGCGTTAAAGTGGTAGAGCACTCCTGAGAGCCAAGTAACTATCTTTGGCATTAGCTTGACTTTGAGGTAGATTAAAGAAAACCCTGAAGATTGATGCAGAAATTGAGGGCAGATTAGGAACCTACAAAACATACACACACACACACACACACACACACACACACACACACACACACACACACACACACACACACACACACACACACACACACACACGTCAGATGGTGGTTGACCTTTTAATAAAGACCTGTTCAGGTGCACCTGCTCAGTAATTGGAGACAGGCACAGAGGGGGGTCTCCTTGCACACATTTGTGTGTGTCTCATAGTCATGGCTGAACACTCTAAATTAATTTCACTTGAGCTCTGACATTTATATATTGCAGCTACTGCTGAGAGATGACAGTTTCAATCAGTCTGTGCATGCACACTAAAACAATTACATGAAGATGCAGGTAAATATCTCCACTAACCTTTAGGGTAACACATGCACATTTTTTCTTCTCTGAAAACAAATTTATTTTCAACTGTGTTATTTGTTTTGTCTTTAAATTAAACCCCAAACCTCTGTCATCTATGCATGCAGAGCATTAGACAAATATATTTTCATTATATAGTTTGTTTATTGCCTCTTTCTACTGGCTCAGCATGTTTATTTTTATCACGCAGAGTCAAGAAAAAGTGTTGGCTCCTTACAGATTTCTCCTGTTTTTGCTTTCTTTGTTCCACCTACATATTACAGATCAAACAAATATTCAGTTAAACATTCAGAGTAAATCCAAAAATACGTTTTCCAAACCTACCTGGTCCTGTGTAAAAATATAATTGGCCCGTTGAATTTAATATTTCCTGATGGTTAAGTTTTCTATCTTCATATATTTACACTGTTTTAGTCAGGAAACTGGTCAACTTCGTGCATCTGGCTCAAACAGATGTGTTTACTGCAACAAATACATAACTCGCTAAAGCTTTTTTTAATTGATGTTTCGCAAAAGTTGTTAATCACCTTGAGAAAGCTGTGCATTTTGGAACAGCAGCACATATACAAACTGCTCACAAAACAAACAGTACTGATATGGCTTTGGTATGGTTTACTTGTCATATGCAAGTTAACACGCAGTCAATAATGCGATTAAATGCAAGAAGAACTGTTCAAATCACTAAAAAAACAAAAGCACTAATGGCGTGCAAATAAAAGTTCACATCATGCAGCAGCAATAAGCAAATAAAGAGTCACAGATGTGGTTTCGTGCAGTATTATTGTCCAGAGTTCAGTAGTTTGACAGCTTGTGGATAATAACTGTCTTGAAGTCTGATTGAAGATCCTTATATTTAAGGCGGATTTCAAAATAAAACTCTTAAAAACGGGTGCAGTGTTTGTTCCATTTTTGCAGTTATATGGCTTGGAAACTAACCCACAAAGTATTGCACCACAACGCAAAGACTACTGCGTGCGAACGCAAAAATATTGCGTGGGGACGCAAAAGAAAAAAATTCCCCCATGTCCCCTCGCGGGCTCCGGATGATTATAACCTGACCTACAGATGTAGTAAATAATTTAAATAAGATCTCCTAAGCAACACAAAATCTAAAAAAAATCAAAAACAGTATAAAATCAAAATGAATGACATCTACCAGTCTGGAAATGGTTGAATGCCATTTCACTTACTTTGGTTAATCAGCAAGCCAAAGTGAGAGCCATAATTCACAACTAAGGAAAACATGAAGCAGTGGTGAACCTTCCCAGGAGAGGCTGATGAATCAAAATCCCTCCAAGAGCACAACGATGACTGAACCATGACAGAACATCTAAAGCTCTGCAGGCCTCCCTGCCTTGGTTAGGGTCAGAGTTCATGATTCAACAATGAGAAAGAGAGACTGGACAAAAATGGCCTCCATGGTAGAGTTCCATGGCCAGAACCACTGCTGACCCAACAGAACACAAAGGTCTCATATTTATCAGTCAGTAAAGGTCCAGTCATCAGTATAGGGCATTAAGCCCTATCAGAATTTGGTCTGAGGCAGCACAATCCAAAGCAAAGAAGCAAGGGCAGCTCTAAATGACAAAAAAAATAAAAAGTTTGGGAGTGACCTAATGAAAGTCTGGATTTAAATCCAATTCAGTAGTATCACCTTAAACTAGCGTTTCATACTCGAAAACCCCACCAATGTCTCTGAATTAAAACTTTGCTGCAAAGGAGAAGAAGCCATAACTCATCAGTGGTGATGTTGAAAACTCACTGCCAGTTATGACTAACTCTTGATGTCAGCTGTTGCTGCGGAGGGTCACACAACCCCTTATTAAGGTTAGAAAAGCTGTTAATTTTAACCAGAGGACCAGTTTGGAAAGTTTTGAATGCTTTTTGTATTTATGCTGGTTATCTTTATCCATTTTAAAAATGTGTTTGATGATCTGAAACCTTTAACTGCTACAACAAATTAAAAGCAGAAGAAAATCTGTAAGAGAACAAATACTATTTTGACTTTCACCCTGACTGAATGATTGGACTGAATTGATTACAGGTCCTTCTCAAAATATTAGCATATTGTGATAAAGTTCATTATTTTCCATAATGTAATGATGAAAATTTAACATTCATATATTTTAGATTCATTGCACACTAACTGAAATATTTCAGGTCTTTTATTGTCTTAATACGGATGATTTTGGCATACAGCTCATGAAAACCCAAAATTCCTATCTCACAAAATTAGCATATTTCATCCGACCAAAAAAAGAAACGTGTTTTTAATACAAAAAACGTCAACCTTCAAATAATCATGTACAGTTATGCACTCAATACTTGGTTGGGAATCCTTTGGCAGAAATGACTGCTTCAATGCGGCGTGGCATGGAGGCAATCAGCCTGTGGCACGGCTGAGGTCTTATGGAGGCCCAGGATGCTTCGATAGCGGCCTTTAGCTCATCCAGAGTGTTGGGTCTTGAGTCTCTCAACGTTCTCTTCACAATATCCCACAGATTCTCTATGGGGTTCAGGTCAGGAGAGTTGGCAGGCCAATTGAGCACAGTGATACCATGGTCAGTAAACCATTTACCAGTGATTTTGGCACTGTGAGCAGGTGCCAGGTCGTGCTGAAAAATGAAATCTTCATCTCCATAAAGCTTTTCAGCAGATGGAAGCATGAAGTGCTCCAAAATCTCCTGATAGCTAGCTGCATTGACCCTGCCCTTAATAAAACACAGTGGACCAACACCAGCAGCTGACACGGCACCCCAGACCATCACTGACTGTGGGTACTTGACACCGGACTTCTGGCATTTTGGCATTTCCTTCTCCCCAGTCTTCCTCCAGACTCTGGCACCTTGATTTCCGAATGACATGCAGAATTTGCTTTCATCCGAAAAAAGTACTTTGGACCACTGAGCAACAGTCCAGTGCTGCTTCTCTGTAGCCCAGGTCAGGCACTTCTGCCGCTGTTTCTGCTTCAAAAGTGGCTTGACCCGGGGAATGCGGCACCTGTAGCCCATTTCCTGCACACGCCTGTGCACGGTGGCTCTGGATGTTTCTACTTCAGACTCAGTCCACTGCTTCCGCAGGTCCCCCAAGCTCTGGAATCGGCCCTTCTCCACAATCTTCCTCAGGGTCCGGTCACCTCTTCTCGTTGTGTAGCGTTTTCTGCCACACTTTTTCCTTCCCACAGACTTCCCACTGAGGTGCCTTGATACAGCACTCTGGGAACAGCCTATTCGTTCAGAAATGTCTTTCTGTGTCTTACCCTCTTGCTTGAGGGTGTCAATAGTGGCCTTCTGGACAGCAGTCAGGTCGGCAGTCTTACCCATGATTGGGGCTTTGAGTAATGAACCAGGCTGGGAGTTTTAAAGGCCTCAGGAATCTTTTGCAGGTGTTTAGAGTTAACTTGTTGATTCAGATGATTAGGTTCATAGCTCGTTTAGAGACCCTTTTAATGATATGCTAATTTTGTGAGATAGGAATTTTGAGTTTTCATGAGCTGTATGCCAAAATCATCTGTATTAAGACAATAAAAGACCTGAAATATTTCAGTTAGTGTGCAATGAATCTAAAATATATGAATGTTAAATTTTCATCATGACATTATGGAAAATAATGAACTTTATCACAATATGCTAATATTTTGAGAAGGACCTGTATATATTTCTGCATATAAATTTGACATTACTTTCTTTGTAAAGTTCCTTGAGATTACATTTGCTTTAAATTGGCAAAATTTAAATAAATTGGACTGAAGTTTTATTGGCATTTGTTCCTAATTTCTTTTCTCTACACTCAAGGTGCTCTTCTAACCATAACTTCTTACCGCAATGTACCTGTTCCAGTACAGCAGTCAGTCATTGTGTATTTATTCATCCCATGTAGAGCTCTTCTCCACTTGCTGCCAAACAGTCTGTGTTTAGGACAGGTCCAAGAAATAAAGCTGACACAGATGTTCCTTAAAATCAAGTTCTGATTGCTGCAGTGCTTCTAAAAAAATGTGGCATGCCAAGCACCTGTGTCTTCACTGATATATACTGACTGACAAGCAGATGGTGCCAGATTTTTGAAAGCCATCGTGTGAGTAGATATCCACCATTCCTTCCTATCTGATCATTGTTTTTGACCTTGCCTTGTTTATTGGATTTATGCCTCTGCCTGCTCCCTGTCGGACTATTTGGATTTTGGTTGTTGACCTTGTTTCCTGCATCTGGTTTATGCCTCTGCCTGCCCCTTGCCTGACGCCTCTTGTCCCGATCGTTGACCCTGTTTCTGTCCTTGGATTATTGACCCAGCCTAGCCCTCGGATTATTCAGCCTGGAGTCACTTCTTACTTGTGCTGTGGAGATCACCCCCTGCCGCCCACTGAGGTTTCCCCTCTGGGTTTCAAGTTCCACTCAAGACAAAAGCAGGTTAGTGGCTTTTCTGATCCCTGCAAAATCTGGAGAGACTACAATCCCTCTTTCTGCCTCAGTGATTCCTGGAAGCTGTGAGGAGTGTTACCTGTGTGACGTTTTCCTGTGGCTGAATAAACCTTTTAAACGTTCAGTACTGTGTCTGGCTGAATCTTAGGTCTGCCTTTTTCTGATTCATAGCAGAAAAATCTGGCCAAAAATGGACCCATCGCCAGCACAGCAGAGGTGCACCCATATTGATGAGACCCTTTTCCGGTTGAGATCCAGCTTGGAGGAAATATTTTCCACATTACGTTCTGGCAATCTTGTCTCCTAGCCGCCACCGTCACAAAGAAACCATGCCCAAGTAACACGGACAACAGCAGAGGTAAGGGAGCCACGCCTCTCTCCGCCTGAGATGTTCAGGGGAGACTCAGACCAGTGTCGAGCTTTTCTAACTCGGTGTGAAATTCATTTTGAGCTTCAGCCGTCATCCTTTCCCACTGAACGTTCCAAGGTGGCGTTTGTTATATCTCTGCTGGCAGGAAAGGCAAAACAGTGGGGAACTGCTGAATGGCATAACAGGTCTGTATCTTGTGATCTTTATGAAACTTTTTCCAAGGAACTCATTCGAGTTTTTGACCCGATTATTGTCCCTCAAACAGGGTGATCAGCCTGTCTCGACCTATATAATTGACTTTCATTTGTTGGCTGCAGAGAGCCGTTGGAATGAGGCAGCACAAATGGATGCATTCATGAAAGGATTAAACGAAGACATCAAGGATGAGCTAGCGACCCGTGACTATCCTTCTTCCCTGAAACAACTCGAGGATTTGGCTGCTCGCATTGATATTCGGCTGGCAGAGAGAAGGAAGGAGAAGCGCCATGAGAAGGGTCGCTCAGCAGAGGAAGGGAGGTCTCTACTGAGCCGAAGTCAACCATCTGCCTCCTCCTTCTTGTTTCCTGCCCATTTTCAAACCTCTTCTTTGTCTCTCCAGGTGGCCGTGTTTATTGATTCAGGAGCAGATACTGAATTCATGGACGAAACATTTGCAAATAAGAACGGCATAAAACTTATTCCATCAGCTGACACAAGAAACGTGCTAGCTTTGGATGGTCACAGCATGAACAATTCACATCTCAGGACGGAGGAGATTACCTTAACAGTTGGAGGTAATCATCAAGAAAAAGTAACTTTCATGATCATTAATTCACCTGAACTTCCTGTAGTCCTAGGGGCCTCCTGGTTGCAGAAACACAACCCTCACATCAACTGGAAGAAAAAAGAAGTTCTGGGTTGGTCTGAGTCATGTTCTGCTGACTGTCTTTTGTCTGCTGCTACGGAGGTCAGTGTGGAGAATGAGGTTGAGGATACCTATCTGGATTTATCCAAGGTACTGCAAGAATACCATGATTTAAAGGAGGTTTTTAATAAAATCAAGGCCACAGCTCTGCCACCCCATAGACCTTATGATTGTGCTATTGATTTGCTTCCTGGCACATCACCCCCTAAAGGCAGAACCTATTCATTGTCTGGTCCAGAGCACAGGGCCATGAAGAGTTATGTTGATGATGCATTAAAGGCAGGGCACATTCAACCCTCTTCCTCTCCTGCAGGTGCTGGTTTCTTTTTTGTTGGGAAGAAGGATGGTTCATTGAGACCATGCATTGATTATAGAGGCCTTAATGAGATAACAGTTAAAAACAGATATCCCTTACCACTCATGAACACAGCTTTTGATCAGATCCAGGGAGCCAAGATATTTTCTAAGCTAGATCTAAGGAATGCATGTCATCTGGTCCGAATCAGAGAAGGAGATGAGTGGAAAACGGCTTTCAACACGCCTACGGGCCATTTGGACTTACTAATACTCCTGCAGTTTTTCAGTCATTGGTCAATGACGTTCTATGAGACATGGTGGGTCAATTCGTATTTGTTTATCTTGATGACATACTGATTTATTCTCAAGATCTGGAAACCCACAGAAAACAGGTCAGAGCTGTTCTCCTGCGTCTTCTCCAAAACCAGTTGTTTGTCAAGGCAGATAAATGTGAGTTCCACTTAACTACCACTTCCTTTTTGGGCTTCATTATCACCCCAGATCAAGTGCTTGTCGACCCCGGATTCAAGAGCCTGAAGAATCTCAGTCTGCGGGTGAAGAGGAGTTTATCCTTCCTGAAACTGTCAGGTTGTCTGTGTCCCGAGTGGAAGTGGAAAGGGAGGTCCAGGAAGCCATTAGAGATCTGTCTATCCCACCATCATGTCCACCTGACCGCTGTTTTGTCCCTGAACGCCTTGTGCCTAAGGTATTGGAGTTTTGTCATTGCTCTCGTTTAGTTTGTCATCCAGGAATCAGCAGAACCATTCAGACAGTTCGAACTCAGTTTTGGTGGCCATCGCTGGTCAAGAATGTCAAAGACTTTGTTGCTGAATGCACTCAATGTTGTCGAGCCAAACCTTCTCGTCGCCCCCCTGCGGGGTTGTTGCACCCTTTGCCAATTCCCCCTCGCCCATGGTCACATATTGCAATGGATTTTGTGACAGGTCTACTGGTTTTTAATGGTCACTCTGTACTACTAACCGTAATTGACAGATTTTCAAAAATGGTTCATCTGGTGCCGTTGGAGAAGCTTCCATCTGCTAAGGAGATGGGTGAGATATTGACCCGAGAGGTTTTCAGGCTCCATGGAATTCCAAATGACATTGTTTCCGATAGAGGACCCCAATTTGTGTCACGTTTCTGGAAGGAGTTTTGTTCGTTGTTGGGAATTTCTGTTAGTCTTTCCTCAGGGTTTCATCCTCAGTCTGATGGCCAAACCGAGAGAGCCAACCAAGAAGCTGAAACCAAACTTCGTATATTATGTGAGTCTGACCCGACCAAGTGGTCACAAAATTTGCCCTGGGTTGAATACGCCATGAACTCTATGCAATCAAGTGCCACTGGTTTGTCCCCTTTTCATGTTGTGTTTGGTTTCCAGCCACCCATGTTTTCAGTTCAGGAGAGAGAAGCTAATGTTCCGTCCGCCCAAGCGGCTGCCCTAAGGTGCCAAAGAATATTGAGAAAGGCCAGGAGGTCGATGATCAGAATGTCACTGGTTCAGTCAAGAACGGCCAACCGGAGACGGATCCCTGTGTGACGTTTTCCTGTGGCTGAATAAACCTTTTAAACTTTCAGTACTGTGTCTGGCTGAATCTTGGGTCCACCTTTTTCTGATTCATAGCAGATAATTCTGAGGAGAGATCTCAAACTCTTGCAAACATGTGATTAAATGCTGCCACACTTTTATTTTTCCATGTTGGCATGTCTAAAAAGGCATTTTGCACAAGTCTATACATGAAGAACTGAAGCACAATTTGTTGACTTTATTTTTTAAACATTAAGTCTGCCTACAAGTTCAACGTGTTACCTATGATGTGCGTCTGTTTTGTATGGAGTAGACTGGCATACAGTGAGTAAGATATGCAGCCTGCTATCAGGAAAGGATAAGGGCTGATGACACATTAATGGTTTAATATTTTCCATACTTAACAATCCTCTTACCATCTGGGATTAAACTGTTTATGCAGTCTGTGAGTGCCATCAAGTAGTCAAATATTTATTGAAAGATTCAGGAAATGAGACAGATCACCACATCAGCAGTCAGGTCGGCAGTCTTACCCATGATTGGGGTTTTGAGTGATGAACCAGGCTGGGAGTTTTAAAGGCCTCAGGAATCTTTTGCAGGTGTTTAGAGTTAACTCGTTGATTCAGATGATTAGGTTCATAGCTCATTTAGAGACCCTTTTAATGATATGCTAATTTTGTGAGATAGGAATTTTGGGTTTTCATGAGCTGTATGCCAAAATCATCCGTATTAAGACAATAAAAGACCTGAAATATTTCAGTTACTGTGCAATGAATCTAAAATATATGAATGTTAAATTTTCATCATGACATTATGGAAAATAATGAACTTTATCACAATATGCTAATATTTTCAGAAGGACCTGTACTGCTGTGGGTGCTTCTGGATGCTGGACTGGTCTTTGTATAGTTGATCGTAAGACGTTTCTCTTCCAATGTTTCCGTTGCTGAATCATGGTGAATTCTCAAGTCTTCAGGTCACCGGGTGCAGCAGTTAATATGGCGTTGATTCTGCAGATATGGCCAAACCACAGCAACCTGTGATTTTTGACTTGCTCTTTGATGCCTGGTTGCTCCTACAATTGATCTTAAATGGTATTGGTAAACATTTGATTACTCGGACTGATCTGGTCCAGATCTCAGAGGTGTAGAGAAAGACAGACAATATCAAATTGTGGAAGAAGCACATCTTGTTCTTTGGGGAGATTTTGGGTTCTTCTAGATCCATAATCAGAGGACATGAACACTAAACATCTCCATATTTTATAGTGGCATGGAGAGAAAACTGTTGTATGAACTTTTGTTAAGTCTGCATTGAATTGAGACCTTTAGGCTGGCCTGAGCACACAATGTATTATAAGATATCTGTACTGTCTAGAATGGAAAGGGTACTGGTGGGGATTTAGATTCTACATCATCACATGGAAAAGTAGGCCACCAACTGGCTTGGGTCACCCTTTCAATTTCTTTTGCTTGAAAACATTAGACATAGAAAATAGGACAGAAATATTCTGTATTGTCTCATAGTAGGAAAATTCAAGTTTAATGACAAAACTGAGCAGGAAAGAGGAGACCACATCATCTTGGCAAACAACAGTCTTTGAATTTCTTCAAAGGGTTCAGTTTTTTTAGAGCCAGGTTAAACCACAGGATATTATAATTGTATGGGATTATGATTATTGATTAAAAATATTTATCAAAAATTGTAATTAAAAATAAAAATTCAGAAAAAATAAATCCTAACCAAACATAATTTCTTACAAATAAAGATCAGAGTTACACTCTGGTGGTGTGATTATTGGGCGTATAGCTGATAATAATTACAATTAGTTCATTCTCCTTAATAATTGATAATTATCAACCAAAACCACGGCAAATGTCACAGTGTTATCAACCATTTCACCAAATGGTGGAACGCTAACCTTATCTTGACTCTTATACAAAATAAACACAAACGCTGTCTCATTATCTTTGTGAAAATTTATTAAACCAATAGTTTCCTCTCATAACCAAACTATTCTGGTCCAACAATGTTCAAGTATGCACTATTCTGGGATACATTAATAATCAAAAATAAGGATATGTGCTGAGGATAGATTGAGATCAAACCAGGAGTTTATGGACAAATGAGAATAACACAACAATTTGGACTAACTTGGAAAGTGGAACAGAGCCATTATATGGTGAAGCCTTTCTCCATGGGTGCGTCTCGACAGCAACTATCATCCGGTACAATGGTAGGGCCTCACCCCAGACGCAGAGGAGTCGGCCCCTTAACCACTAACAGCATATGGCCCCAAATCTCAAACAAAGGGTCATAAAATTCTGAGGCGGGAGATCGGTGGAAAAACCCCCAAGAGTAATAAAATGATGAAACAATGAGATGGCCCGGCCACAAGGCCCAGACCGCAATCTGCAGAACACACTCAAAAAACTTGTTGAGGGCAGCCGTGCTTTGCAGTTCAAAAGAATTCAGACAGCAAATCAAAACAGTCGAGCATAAATCATCCATTGGAGGTTGGATGAATTCAATTCAAATTCAATTCAAAAATACTTTATTAATCCCAAAGGGAAATTAAATGTTGTTGTAGCTCATATTATTCAGGTTTCTTCAAAGAGACGTTGTAGATGCTGATGGCTGTGGGCAGGAAGGATATCCTGTAGCGCTCCGTCTTACAGCAGATCTGAAGAAGCCTCTGACTGAAGACACTCTGTTGTTGTAGGACAGTCTGATGAAGAGGATGCTCAGGGTTCTCCATAATGTTCTTCATTTTATGAAGAATCCGTCTTTCCACAATGATCTCCAGAGGTTCCAGAGGAGTCTCCAGAACAGAGCCAGCCTTTTTTATCAGCTTGTTGAGCTTTTTTAAGTCCCTGGTTCTGATGCTGCTTCCCCAGCAGATGATGGCAGAAGAGATCACACTCTCCACAACAGACTTATAGAAGATATGCAGCATCTTGATGCAAACATCAAAGGACCTAAGCTTCCTCAAGAAGTACAGTCTGCTCATTCCCTTGTCTTGTAGACGGCTTCACAGATGCATCTCCACTCTAGTCTGCTGTCCAGGTGACCACCGAGGTATTTATACTCCTCCACCACCTCCACTTCTTCTCCCATGATAGAAATAGTTTTTGACTTATTCCTGTTTCTCTTAAAATCTACAATCATCTCTTTTGTTTTAGACACGTTCAAAATGAGATGATTGTTTCCACACCATGCCACAAAGCGGTCCACCACCTTCCTGTACTCAGCTTCTTGTCCATCTCTGATCCGCCCCACGACTGCAGAATCATCCGAGTATTTCTGCAGATGACAGGAGTCTGTCTTGTACTGGAAGTCTGAGGTGTACAGAGTGGAAAGGAATGGTGAGAGTACAGTCCCCTGTGGTGCTCCTGTGCTGCTGACTACCTGGTTAGACTCACAACACTTCAGTCTCACAAACTGTGGTCTGTTTGTCAGGTAGTCTTTGATCCAGGAGATTGTTGAGGCCTCCACCTGAGTCTTCTGGAGTTTCTGACAAAGCAAATCAGGTTGGATTGTGTTAAATGCACTGGAGAAATCAAAGAACATGATCCTCACAGTGTTGCTGGCTTTGTCCAGATGACAGTGGGTTTGTTGAAGCAGGTGTATGATGGCATCTTCAACTCCAACTCCACAGCGATAAGCAAACTGAAGGGGGTCCTGATGGTTTACTGTTTGCTTACTCAGGTGGGCCAACAGGAGTCTCTCTAGGACCTTCGTGAGATGTCAGGGCAACAGGTCTACAGGTCCTTCTCAAAATATTAGCATATTGTGATAAAGTTCATTATTTTCCATAATGTAATGATGAAAATTCAACATTCATATATTTTAGATTCATTGCACACTAGCTGAAATATTTCAGGTCTTTTATTGTCTCAATAAGGATGATTTTGGCATACAGCTCATGAAAACCCAAAATTCCTATCTCACAAAATTAGCATATCATTAAAAGGGTCTCTAAACGAGCTATGAACCTAATCATCTGAATCAACGAGTTAACTCTAAACACCTGCAAAAGATTCCCGAGGCCTTTAAAACTCCCAGCCTGGTTCATCACTCAAAACCCCAATCATGGGTAAGACTGCCGACCTGACTGCTGTCCAGAAGGCCACTATTGACACCCTCAAGCAAGAGGGTAAGACACAGAAAGACATTTCTGAACGAATAGGCTGTTCCCAGAGTGCTGTATCAAGGCACCTCAGTGGGAAGTCTGTGGGAAGGAAAAAGTGTGGCAGAAAACGCTGCACAACGAGAAGAGGTGACCGGACCCTGAGGAAGATTGTGGAGAAGGGCCGATTCCAGACCTTGGGGGACCTGCCGAAGTAGTGGACTGAGTCTGGAGTAGAAACATACAGAGCCACCGTGCACAGGCGTGTGCAGGAAATGGGCTACAGGTGCCGCATTCCCCAGGTCAAGCCACTTTTGAACCAGAAACAGCGGCAGAAGCGCCTGACCTGGGCTACAGAGAAGCAGCACTAGACTGTTGCTCAGTGGTCCAAAGTACTTTTTTCGGATGAAAGCAAATTCTGCATGTCATTCGGAAATCAAGGTGCCAGAGTCTGGAGGAAGACTGGGGAGAAGGAAATGCCAAAATGCCAGAAGTCCAGTGTCAAGTACCCACAGTCAGTGATGGTCTGGGGTGCTGTGTCAGCTGCTGGTGTTGGTCCACTGTGTTTTATCAAGGGCAGGGTCAATGCAGCTAGCTATCAGGAGATTTTGGAGCACTTCATGCTTCCATCTGCTGAAAAGCTTTATGGAGATGAAGATTTCATTTTTCAGCACAACCTGGCACCTGCTCACAGTGCCAAAACCACTGGTAAATGGTTTACTGACCATGGTATCACTGTGCTCAATTGGCCTGCCAACTCTCCTGACCTGAACCCCATAGAGAATCTGTGGGATATTGTGAAGAGAACATTGAGAGACTCAAGACCCAACACTCTGGATGAGCTAAAGGCCGCTATCGAAGCATCCTGGGCCTCCATAAGACCTCAGCAGTGCCACAGGCTGATTGCCTCCATGCCACGCCGCATTGAAGCAGTCATTTCTGCAAAAGGATTCCCGACCAAGTATTGAGTGCATAACTGTACATGATTATTTGAAGGTTGACGTTTTTTGTATTAAAAACACTTTTCTTTTTTTGGTCGGATGAAATATGCTAATTTTGTGAGATAGGAATTTTGGGTTTTCATGAGCTGTATGCCAAAATCATCCGTATTAAGACAATAAAAGACCTGAAATATTTCAGTTAGTGTGCAATGAATCTAAAATATATGAATGTTAAATTTTCATCATGACATTATGGAAAATAATGAAATTTATCACAGTATGCTAATATTTTGAGAAGGACTTGTATAGTCATTGAGGACTGATGGGTGAGTTTTCTTTGGTACCGGAACAAGACAGGATGTCTTCCACAACACCGGAACCTTCTTCTGGGCCAGGCTAAGATTGAAGAGGTGCTGCAGAATCCCACAGAGCTGCTCTGCACAGGCCTTCAGGACTCTAGGGCTGACATGATCTGGACCTGCAGCCTTATTCCTATTCAGTCTCTCCAGTTGTCTCTTCACCTGACTTCTATGAGACACACAGGTGGAAGGGGAAGCAAAGGAAGCATCAGCATCTTCTGATATGGTTGAAGGCAAACATGTAGAAGCAGAAGGGTCTAGGGCTGAGGTGGAAGATAAAAAACGTGAGGTGTTACTGAACAGCTGTGGGTCCTGTGGGTCAAAGGAAGATGGAATGTCTGTTTGGCTGTGAACAGGAGAGGAGGATGCGAAGCTTGTTTCTGAATTGAACCTATTGAAGAATGTGTTCAGTTCATTGGCTCTGTCCAAACTTTCATTGGTCTGATCATCCTTCTGCTTGAAGCCCGTGATCTTCTTCATCCCTGTCCACACATCTCTGATATTGTTTTGCTGGAGCTTGCTCTGTAGCTTCTTCTTGTACACCTCCTTGCTGTCTCTTATCTTGACTTTAAGTTGCTTCTGTATAATCCTCAATAATTATCTGTCTCCCTCTATGAAGGCTCTTTTTTTCTTGTGAAGCAGGTCCTTCGGGTCACTGGTGATCCAAGGTTTGTTATTGGGGAAGCATCTCACGGTTCTAGTGGGGATGATGTTATCCACACAGAAGTTTATATAGTCGGTTACACACTCAGTCATGGCATTAATGTCCTCTCCATGTGGCTGGCACAGTGCGTCCCAGTCTGTAGCCTCAAAGCAACCTTGCAGAGCTTCTTCAGCTTCCTGTGACCATTTTCTCACAGTCCTCTTTATTACAGGTTGTCTCTGAACAAGGGGCTTATATTTTGAGCAGAGAAAAACAAGATTGTGATCTGATGTGCCTAGAGGATGTCTTGCTGTAGAGATGTATTAGTCCTTGACATTTGCATAAAACAAATCCAACGTTTTGTTTTCTCTGGTAGAGCAGCTGACAAACTGTTGAAACGTTGGAAGTGTAGCAGAGAGTGAACTTGACCAGTATTGGACTTAATAAAATACATTTTCTTTCAGTATGGTACAAGTTCTTTGCAAGCAAGCAAGCTGAGTCAGTACAACTAAATGTGTAAGACTTTACTCAGGGATCAACTTGTATGATAATATCTGAGTTTGTTTGATATAAAGTCATAGAAAACTACTCAAAAAAGCTGCCTCCATCCGTTATTCGACTCCTTTAGGTCCCGCTGTCTATATCCACCCATTAATGTCTCTTTGCAGCACATCCATTAGGAACTTCTCCCAATGCTTCTGACAACTCTTTCTTTTTTTTAAATAAATTTGAAACAGTGCTGCTTTCACAGCTTGCCAGACTGCATCCTGTTTTGTTTTTAAAGATAGAGAAGAAAGAACAAGAAAGCATCTAAAATGTCATTTACTCTTAGTGTTTTACCATCATTGTTTTAAATAGGTGCAGGTTTGGGTTTCAGCCAGTCACGTTACTGTCGGTTCTTGTTTACTTCCATGGGTGCCAACCTTTACAGAAAGAGGTTGACGGATGGCAGCATGTGGGAGAATGCAGAGCTAAACTATCAATCCAAATAAGTGACAAATATTAAGGCAAAATAAAAACAACTTCAGCTCATCATCTGAACAATATCATAGCTGACTCTTAAAATTTTTTATTTTTGCAGTTTCTTTGCTTACAGCTTCTTTTCAATCTACTTAGCATTTATGGCTTATTTATGCATGATGACTGCACAGGGTCTGACTTTCATCATAAACAGAAGATAACATTAATAAAACATTACATCAGTTTTGCCTCAGTAGCAGCATGCAGTGTTGACCGCTTGCTTTTTTGTTTGTTAACACAACCTTTAATCAGTGATATTATTCACTGCTTTTTTTGGATGCCACGTTGCATATTCATTAAATATTACAGTTTGTTTGTAATTGCTCAATCTCGCACCAAGATTTTAAGTGAGCCATTAATGGGTGCAAAACAACAGAAGACATAACTGAAACTTGTTTGTTGTAATTTTGGAAGTAAATTAGTTTTATAGGACTTAATGTACTAAGAAAACGTTCATGTTTGTGTCTATTAGATGCATTAGCAAAATTTCCAAACCAACACTTAAGGAACAAATGAAATGATTGATTTTCTAAATTTAAAATAAACATTGACAGTTTATTTAGCCGCTTCACTGTATGACATTCCTACCAACCTGTGTTTGTGCCTGGCTCCAAGTCCAAGGTTTGTGCTTTGACGGACTGTTTCAGGGACCTCTTGATCTTTATGAATTGGTTTTTATATGCAGATATAACTAAAGCGACCTTGCATGCTCTATGCTTAAATATCAAAGTTTTCACCTAATAAAATAAAAAACATTTGAAAATGATCACAAATGTATTTATATGCCTGGAAACATTGGTATATGTGGGGCTTGATTTGTTGTTGGCCCTGATTTTTCCAGACATTGAAATCTTAGTGGTAAAAAATGGTTTTAAATAATCACTTCATGTTGGAACAAGCAACAAGCTACTATGTCAAGATTTGCACAAACTGACAGGCCAATACAACATGTCACTAATTAGTCTGGTTTTTAATTCTGTTTGTCGAAGTTTTGTCAGTCAGTTTGATCCAATATTTATTGTCCTTCTGAATATGATCTTGCTCAAATCAAATTAAAGTTTTTCCTGCAGGATCTGACTGAAACACTGACAGAAATGTATTTTAAGAGTCAGTTTTCAGTGTCATAAATTCTGCAAGCATTCAGAAAAGATATAACTGTATGACACCAGATCATAAGCTTCAGAGACAATAAAGTCTTTATGTTTATTAACATTTATTTGAGTGCCTGTTTTGTTCTTGTTCTACAGAGTGGTGCATCCATACTGTTCCTCAGTTCAATCTCCTGCACACAATAGAAATATTTTACAATATCAGCCACTTCTGCAATCTGTTGGTGGAACGTGGCATGCAGGGGCATGCTATTTGAGGACTGGCGGGGCATACATGTAGATGTTATGAACTATGTTTTTCCTATCCAGGATGCTCTTCGGATCCTACTTTTAATTTAATAGTGCATTTAATAGGACAGACTCAAATCCAAATGCATTTTTAGGTTCACTGGTCCATTCTCCTACCTACCTCAGTATTTACAGGTCCTTCTCAAAATATTAGCATATTGTGATAAAGTTCATTATTTTCCATAATGTCATGATGAAAATTTAACATTCATATATTTTAGATTCATTGCACACTAACTGAAATATTTCAGGTCTTTTATTGTCTTAATACAGATGATTTTGGCATACAGCTCATGAAAACCCAAAATTCCTATCTCACAAAATTAGCATATCATTAAAAGGGTCTCTAAACGAGCTATGAACCTAATCATCTGAATCAACGAGTTAACTCTAAACACCTGCAAAAAATTCCTGAGGCCTTTAAAACTCCCAGCCTGGTGCATCACTCAAAACCCCAATCATGGGTAAGACTGCCGACCTGACTGCTGTCCAGAAGGCCACTATTGACACCCTCAAGCAAGAGGGTAAGACACAGAAAGAAATTTCTGAACGAATAGGCTGTTCCCAGAGTGCTGTATCAAGGCACCTCAGTGGGAAGTCTGTGGGAAGGAAAAAGTGTGGCAGAAAACGCTGCACAACGAGAAGAGGTGACCGGACCCTGAGGAAGATTGTGGAGAAGGGCCGATTCCAGACCTTGGGGGACCTGCGGAAGCAGTGGACTGAGTCTGGAGTAGAAACATCCAGAGCCACCGTGCACAGGCGTGTGCAGGAAATGGGCTACAGGTGCCGCATTCCCCAGACCTGGGCTACAGAGAAGCAGCACTGGACTGTTGCTCAGTGGTCCAAAGTACTTTTTTCGGATGAAAGCAAATTCTGCATGTCATTCGGAAATCAAGGTGCCAGAGTCTGGAGGAAGACTGGAGAGAAGGAAATGCCAAAATGCCAGAAGTCCAGTGTCAAGAACCCACAGTCAGTGATGGTCTGGGGTGCCGTGTCAGCTGCTGGTGTTGGTCCACTGTGTTTTATCAAGGGCAGGGTCAATGCAGCTAGCTATCAGGAGATTTTGGAGCACTTCATGCTTCCATCTGCTGAAAAGCTTTATGGAGATGAAGATTTCATTTTTCAGCACGACCTGGCACCTGCTCACAGTGCCAAAACCACTGGTAAATGGTTTACTGACCATGGTATCACTGTGCTCAATTGGCCTGCCAACTCTCCTGACCTGAACCCCATAGAGAATCTGTGGGATATTGTGAAGAGAACGTTGAGAGACTCAAGACCCAACACTCTGGATGAGCTAAAGGCCGCTATCGAAGCATCCTGGGCCTCCATAAGACCTCAGCAGTGCTACAGGCTGATTGCCTCCATGCCACGCCGCATTGAAGCAGTCATTTCTGCAAAAGGATTCCCGACCAAGTATTGAGTGCATAACTGTACATGATTATTTGAAGGTTGACGTTTTTTGTATTAAAAACACTTTTCTTTTATTGGTCGGATGAAATATGCTAATTTTGTGAGATAGGAATTTTGGGTTTTCATGAGCTGTATGCCAAAATCATCCGTATTAAGACAATAAAAGACCTGAAATATTTCAGTTAGTGTGCAATGAATCTAAAATATATGAATGTTAAATTTTCATCATTACATTATGGAAAATAATGAACTTTATCACAGTATACTAATATTTTGAGAAGGACCTGTATACTCTCAGATTGTCATTGTTCTCCACCATTTCCTCTTGAAGACTAGCCTGTAAAGCTTCCCTGCCTATGTTTCATGTCCTGCCCTTTTTGTAAGTCTCTTATTTATTATTATTTAATAAAACCACTCTTTTACTCACCTTATGGCTCTCTTGCTCTGCACCTTGGTCCAACCCAAAGCCAGCATAATATGACAATAACATTCATTTTAGTATTCAGCAACAGGATGTTTCTCAAAGTTGGCATCATCAAGTTGGTTTATTCTTGGTCTGAAAATATGTTCACTTGTTCTAGGAAGCCTCTCCATGGGAACAATTATATCATATGAACAAGCTGGTGAGTTTGGGCAGTAGGATGTGCTCAGTAAAGCCACCTGGCTGCAGCCAAGAAATGATCTACCTCAGTTTTTTCTCTGCTTCTGTGGGTTTGGGATAAATCTGTTTTCTTTGTATCACTATGGGGTGAAAGGTGGTTGAGCTTCTTGTGTCAAATCTATCAGAGTTTACAGCTTGAAACACATGTTTCAGCACTTGTTTGTGTTGCTTGTGTAACATATGTATATGTATCTGAAATATTATTTATATGAGTTAATTAATAATGAAGCTAAATCAGAAGATTCTCGGTTTGGCTACTGGAGGGAAGTGGTACCTTGTAAACACACACTGACAACAATATAGTGATTTGTATTTAGCAAATATTTACAAAATATATACAGTCAAGCACTTGAAAATTTAACTTCATGCATCCCCGCAAATCTTTTTTTTTCTTGTTTAGGCAAAAAGTTCAGTTCAACACCCAGAGGGGAGAAAAAAAAAAAAATATTGGCAGGATCCAGTTAAGTCCAGAGTGAAAATGAATATGTTGTTGCCGACTGCACTGGAAGGAGTGGTGGGGATTTAACAGATCTCCTGGTTCAATCTAGGGTTAGCTCACCATCAGTCTGGTCAGTTCAGCAACAGACAGGAATCAGGAACCTGGCCTGTGTAAAACAGACCTAATACTAAATAACCCTGAGTTTTATCAATATCTAAATTATTATATAAATATAATCAGTACATGTACTTTTCTCTTATTATTATTTACTATAGTAAATAAATTCATAATATAAACAAAATAAATTTCAAGTATTACAATGCTCAATATTCCACCTTAGCACATCAAAAGAAATAGCATTTCACCCTTTCAATGTATGTTTCAATTAAATGCTTAAAGGTTACAATAAGACAGAAAGTTTAGTTACTTATTACAGTAACATTAACTCCATACAGAATATAAACATTTGAGCATATTTAAATTAAGTTTGTTAGCAATAGCATTGATCTAACAGAGTCCAATCAATCACCTGGAGGCTCACGCTAGCAAGCTAACTCCAGAGCAACAAAACACTCATCAGTTCCCTCTCCAGAAATCACGATCAGCTGACGTTTTTTTCACACACACAGTTGAGAAAAACGTTGAGAGGCATATCTGTCAGACATGGCAATACTAACCTTAGATAACGGCTAACAAACAGCTTGAAGACTACCTGTGGCAGCTACAAAATGGCATCTCCCATCTAGCATGATGAGCAGCAGCTGTTTAATGAGACACTGATGGTGGCTTATTATTACCAGTCACGTGATAATGAAATCACGTGACAAATGTACTAATTGACAGGAAATAAAATACTGAAGAAAATAAAGGAAAGGAGGCCTTTTTTTAATTTATAAATCTTTAAATTAATAAAATAAGAGAAAAAAAATTTATTCTTTAAAAAAATACATTTTTGGGGAACCTAATTTCAACCAAAAAAATAAAATAGTAAAGAAGAAAAAAAAAATACTCAAATTAATAATAAAAAGTTAATATAATGGAAATGGGGAAATTTCAAAGGGAAATGAGAAAAATTACCCAGGTTACACTTGTGTTTCTCCACATCTCCTAACAAGTCAGCAGCATTCTTGCCAATAATGTCTTCCTTCTTTCTAGGAACACTGCCTAGTCGCATTTGCCATTGACTGCAGGGCAACTGGCATGCAATCAGGCCTGGCTCAGCAGTTTTCTGCATTCATCTAACAGGACTTCCAAATCACTTTGCAGTTGCACAATGATTAGCGCCAAGCTCCAAGAGAACATTTTCTCCGCCTCTGAAGGAGGTTTTGTGTTAATATGCTTATGGGCAATATTGTGCATGTAAGAAATTTCTTCTAAGAAAGAAACTCATCAAATACAGTGTGCAGAAAATGTCTGTCATACGCAGAAGTTGTTCCATCAAGTCTCTCGTTGGCATGTTTTTCAAGGTCTTCAATTTCAATTTAACAATTCATGTGTGGCATGAACAATTGAATATTACTGTATTTCATTGTTTAACAAATAGGTGTTACCTGATGGTGTGACCCAGTGTGTCTTCCTGTTGCCAAAACACAATGTAGCCACTAATTTTTCTAAGTTACCTTTTCTGTGTACTTGGCTATTAGATTTCAGGTTTCAACCATCCACCTTTTGTAGCAGAGAGATGGTGATCTTCCAGAGACATTGATTCATGTCTCATCCTCCTCTGAGCTCGCACTAGCAGCCATTGCATCGATTTCCTCCGTTGCTTCATCACAGTAATAAGTGGTTCACAAAAGATGAAATCATGCCAGAAGGGTAAGAGAGTAAACAGCTCTCAACCAAGGTCAAAGGCCATCCTTCAGCAAATACATTAGATGTGACCAGATGTATTCCTTCTCAAGAAAGGTAAAAATAAAACAGAAGAAAGTGTTTGTGTAACATAGACACCCTCAGACATTCTGCAGCACTTGTCACACACATGTTGTCCTTACAGATGTACTGGCAGACATTTATAATGAACTGTAAAATACAAAAAAAATAATCTGTACTACAACTGATCATGTTGCAAGTTTTGCTACAGCTTTCAGCTGGTTTACAAAGGATGCTATAGATAATAGGTATTGTTGAACAGTGAATGCTTCAGGCTGTTTGTATCACTTCCAGTTGATCAAGCTGATGTTCAGATTTGTTTGTTCTGGCTCAGTGGACATTGAATTAAAATAAATAGTTTTCAATTTTGTTTGAAAGATTTTATTGATGGAATTATTTCTTTAAATACTCACAGCTTCACCAGCACTGCTAGCTATGTTCTCCTCTCGTACCATGCAGCCAAGTAGCTTATTTGTTTAGATGTTTTTAGACTTTCCATTTAAATCTGAAAAGTGCTGCTTATTATTATGGTGAACGGGTTTATTAGTATTACCATTTTGTACTGTTGCTGTTTTGCTCGGCTCTTACCTGACTTTGACGTGTAGAAAATTGAGATCAGGAGATCACTTATTGGTCAGGTCTCTTAAGCTCTTAGATTTAATCAGATAACTGATCCAATCTGGAATCAGAACCCCAGTTAATGGAAAAAAAAACGTGACATGAAAAACCATTTGAAAACAAAATACAAATAAACTAAAATATATATGAAATTTTAGCATTTATGTCATTATTTATTTACATAATTCATCAAAATACATAATGCCGAGGTAAATAAAATGATACAAGGAGTGTGTGGCTGTGTTGTGCCTCAGTTACAAGGGGGTCTTTTTGGCACAAGCGGTCATACAGCTCTCTAATGGTTGATGGATTTCTCAGCCAGAATGCTAGCAGCACTTCTGGTATGAACATGGTTTCCAGGTGTACACCTTCCACTACTTTGGGGTTGTAAGTGTCCACACCTGGGTTCTTTAAAGAGCCAAGCAATGCATGACTGCATCTGGCAGGAGTTTCCTCTCCTCTCCTCAAGACAGCCAGAGTGTGCACCTCCAGTGTGCAGATTGGCATCAAACAGCTCTCCCATGCTTTCAGCATTGTTCCAACAGACCAAAGGGGGGTCACATTATCCTACGCCCATTACTCTCCTGTAGGGTGCCATCAGAGCTACAAAGCCACACTCCACACCCTCCAACAGATGGCGCACTGGCCTCCAACGTCTTACGACACCCAGGTCTACATCAAAGGATGTTTAACCTGCCACCAGTTTCAGCCATCCCAGCCAACCAGTCAACCTCCGCTTCAGCGAAGGGGGGTTACATTACCTTGGTTCCACCTTCAGACCAACTGGGTCGAACCAGCTCCAAAATTAACAGGAGGTAACAAATTCCTCCTAACTGTGACATGTAGCTTCATTAAGTGGGTTGGATGCTTGTCAGAAAAGGTTGACACCATCATCCCAGCTGCTGCGCTTTTGCTGAACCAGATGAAGTCCTACATCGAACTCTCCTCCCCAAGAACAGAGCTTGTCTCCATGTCCGGGAAAGGAGAGGCCAGTGCGTAGGACTAGTTAAATAGGTGCATGTTTCATGAACTCACACTAACATGCACTAATCACTAACAACTTTCTTCAACAGAAACAGTTAAACATATAACTACCTTCTAGGACACAATCTTAAACTGTAAGTTGGCATGATAATTTTCCATAACACTCTGCATGCACTGCAGACCTCACAAAAGTGATTAAGAATGATGTAATGGACACCCACATTGCCAGAGATTTCATGCAAAATCTTATTAAAGGAGGTTGGTTCATCTGTAGACAGTCCCACCGAGGCAGAGATATCTACTGGCCTAGTTCTGGTGAACTTAGTAGAGAAATCCTGAGTCCACCACAGCAGACACCTTGCAACCTCCACAAACACACCTAGTTTATAGCCTAGGTACTGCAATTCATTTATTCTTTTCCTCCCTCTTTTCACATCTAGATAGTTTAGAGACAGGAGTCATATTAAAACCCATCATCATTTGGAAGAGCTACTGGTTTAAGCCTAAACCTGTTTTAAACATTCGTTTTTTTTAGATTATACACCGCAAACCAGCAGGTTAAGCGTTTACAGGTCAGGATTGATTCCCTCACATTCATTCCCCCACGGTTCATAGCACCACCTCTGCCAATGACACAGCCAGGTTCCAGTGCCTAATAGAAGTTGGACGAATAAGCTATGAACCATGATTTTGTTTTCTTTTTATATATATACATATATATGTACGGTATCTTTTATTGCTGTTTCATTTTGTCTCAGGGTTACCAAAGCTGATGACCAAGAAATGTAATTGTACTGTTATACTGAGTAATTTTCTCATAGAAAAGCCTGTTTGTATTTTGTTGATTTACTACCCCCTTGTGGCCGGATTTGAGTTAGGTTTCGTTTTTTGTCCGAGCTCTGTCAGTCAAACATGGTTGCCTGCAGCTTAGCAGAGAGACGGTGACGCCAACCCTTTTTACAAGCCTTGGAGTATCTTTGTCCGTAAGTTAACAATGTTGGGATAGCAGAACGTTGTTTTAATGAGAAATAATTAAGTTTGCTACATCTGCTATTTAGGTTATGTATGTGTATGTACAGTAACTTAACTAAGTGTGTTTTGTAGTTCCTTAACAGCTATATATGGAAGCTAATGCTACTAAGTATACAGCTTTCTAATAAGTGCTGTAGGTATCTGTGTGAACCGAAGTACAGAAATGTGCAAAAATAGCGACATGTTTTGTTGGCAAGGTTCACACACTCTTCTTTAGTTCATGTGTTTATTTTAAGGTCTTAATATGCATGTAAGATGTGAAAATGTTTATGCATATCCTTTTGTGTTTATTTTCCAGTTTTACATAAAAGATGAGAACGCTTTCAAACGCTTCAAGTCTTTTTTGTCAGCTATCTGTCTAGCATGGACCAGCACGCCTGTGTGAGGACAGAATAGTAATGATGATATGAATGTATTGTCCTGTATTTTCTCATTGAACAACATAGAAAGGTATGAGTTAGTCAGAGTTTAGTCCTGCCCAGGCTAACCTCTACTCTGCCCAGTCATAGGTTTTGAGGAACACAGAGACAGTTTTGTTTGTTCTGCTGTGTGAGGACAGAATAGTAAAAGGACAGTTACACGGCAGGCTAGTATAAGATCCACTATCGACCACCACTGCGTTCAAGACAAGAACAGCATGGATCAACAAAGGCAAACAGACCTAACCCGAGATTCGGAGATCATGTCACATGTATTAGGGTCCAAGCCATTTGGGAGATCAACTAGGTCCTCAGTCAGCGCAGCATCTACCAAGGCAAAGGCTAAAGCTGAGGCGGCCCTGGTAGAAGCCAAGAATGCAGCTCAAGAAGCAGAATTGATGAAAGAGCAGGCCCGCATTGAAGCTGAACATCAGAAAAAGCTAGCTGAAGCAGGACAGCGGAAAGCAGAGATCGAAGCGAATCTGTATGCCTTAAAAGTAAAGAGCGCAAAAGCAGCCTCAGCAGAAGCAGCAGTCTATGAAGCCGCCGCAGCAATGGAGTCAGATCAACTTGAAGCCATGACCCAGATCTATCCTGAGGATCGCACTCAACGCACAAGTGAGTATGTGCAGGCCTATTACGTGACACCAAACGCTCAGCAGCAAGCTCTGGTCTCACAGGAACCAACTGCCATACCCATGAGTGCAGAACGGAAATGCCTGGTGCACAAGACAGAGGCTACTTACCTTGCATTCCTGCCACAATGTCTCACACATCCAGTCTTAGAGCTTACCCTTGTGAACCAACACAAATATCTGATCTCACCAAATATCTTGTCAGAAAAGAGATGGTGAGCTCTGGGCTACTAAAATTCGATGACAGTCCAGAAAATTACTGGGCCTGGAAAACGTCTTTCCAAGACATTACTGGAGAGCTCAACTTAACAGCTCGAGAGGAACTTGACCTTCTGATAAAGTGGCTCGGTTCCGATTCATCTCCTCAAGCCATGCATATCAGGTCAGCCCATGTCCACAATCCAATATCAGGTGTTGCTATGGTGTGGCAGAGGCTAAATGATACCTATGGCTCCCCTGAGATTATTGAAAATGCACTCCTGCTAAAACTAGAGACTTTTCCAAAAATATCGAACAAAGACAATCAGCGTCTTAGAGAACTAGGGGACATTTTAACGGAGGTCCAATCAGCTAAGTCAGGTGGAAAACTACCAGGTTTAGCCTATCTTGACACAGTTAACCCAATTGTGGAAAAGCTTCCCGTTGGCTTACAAGAACGCTGGATTACCCAGGGCTCCAACTACAAGGAAGTACATAATGTTCCCTTTCCACCTTTTAGCTACTTTGTAAGTTTCATATGTGGTCAAGCAAAAACCCGTAATGATCCGAGTTTCGTGTTCTCCACATGCAGTACTATGACCCACGTAAAGCCAGAGAAACCGTTAAGACACAACAACAATTACAAAACAGTGTCAGTGAGGAAAACTGAAGTGGCAGTTGGATCTGGGGTCACGAATAGTATATCAGAAAGGAAATTAGAAGAGCCAGCAGAGCGGTGCCCTATACACAGTAAGCCACACCCCTTGACAAAGTGTCGGGGGTTTAGAATCAAGCCCTTAGATGAGAGGAAAGCTTATCTAAGAGAAAACTCAATCTGTTTTCGTTGTTGTGCATCAACCAAGCACTTGGCCAGGGACTGCAAAGTCGCTGTGAACTGCAAAGAGTGCAATAGTGACAAGCACCTTACTGCTTTGCATCCTGGCCCAGCTCCTTGGGCTACAGAGGTGCAAGTGACACGGCAAGAGCAAGGCGGGGAGCGAGAAAATAGTCCGTCTCCAGAAGTCACTTCGAAATGTACAGAAATCTGTGACACATCGCATGGACTCAGGTCATGTTCAAAAATCTCCTTAGTGAAAGTGTATCCTGTTGCCTGTCCTAGCAAAGCCCAAAAAATGTATGTGGTCTTAGACGACCAAAGCAATCGATCCCTTGCCAAGACAGCCTTCTTTGATCTGTTTGGCATTAGTGCTGTCTGCTCCACGTATACTCTAAGGACCTGTGCAGGAATAAAAGAGGCAACAGGAAGGAAGGCTCACAATTTTGTTGTTTCATCTCTAGATGGAAAGACTCATGTAGCACTCCCACCTCTTTTGGAATGCAATTCTATGCCGGATGATCGCTCAGAAATTCCAACGCCTGATATTGTGCCACATTGTCCCCATCTAGCTCCTGTTGCAGGGGAAAAACCACCAATTGAGCCAGAAACGCCCATCCTTCTGTTGTTGGGGAAAGATGTCCTGAGTGTGCACAAAGTACGTGAACAGTACAATGGTCCCCATAACACGCCATATGCCCAACGGCTAGATTTGGGCTGGGTCATTGTAGGTGAAGTGTGCCTTGGAGGGTTACACAAACAAACAAAGGTGAATGTCTACAAAACGAATGTGCTAAACAATGGCTGCACTTCCTTTCTTAAGCCTTGTCCCGGTGCAATCCACGTGAAAGAGAAGTTCAGTACTCCCAGTGACCAAACTATAGACCACGCATCCGATGTCATACAAACAGATCCATTCAAACCAACAGACAACTTGGGGCTTAATTTATTCCAAAGAAACCCTGATGATGACAAAACAGCCTTGTCTATTGAGGACAAGATCTTTCTTGAAATTATGGACAGAGAGGTTTATATGGACAATGACAACCATTGGGTGGCTCCATTACCGTTCCGCACACCACGTGCTTTACTTCCCAACAACAGAGAACAGGCTTTGAAGCGTCTCACTGTTCAGTTACGGACACTAGAGAAAAGAAAGGGCATGAAGGAACAATTCACTGAATTCATGCAGAAAATCTTTGATAACGACCAGGCAGAAGAGGTGCCCCCGCTCAAACCAGGTGAAGAATGCTGGTACTTACCGATCTTTGGAGTGTACCGTCCCCAAAAACCAGGCAAAATACGAGTTGTGTTTGACTCCAGTGCCTCATTCAAGGGTATTTCCCTAAATGACATTATACTTAGGGGGCCTGACTTAAACAACACACTGCTTGGGGTTCTATTACGCTTTAGGCAAAAACAAGTTGCAGTTACTGTAGATGTGGAGCAGATGTTTTACTGCTTCAGAGTCAAAGAAAACCACAGAAACTATCTCAGGTTTCTGTGGTTCCAAGATAATGACCTTAGCAAAGAAATCATGGAGTTTCGCATGAAGGTGCCAGTTTTTGGGAACAGTCCTTCCCCGGCTATTGCAATTTATGGTCTTAGATGGGCAGCGGAACTTGGAAAAGGAGAGTATGGCTGTAACACAAAACAGTTCATTTTCCGCAACTTCTATGTTGATGACGGACTGGCCTCTGTAGACAGTAAAGCTGAAGCTATTGAACTCTTAACAAGAGCAAGAAACATGATGGCAGAGTCAAATATAAGGCTTCACAAAATAGCCTCAAACGTTAGTCATGTTATGCACGCATTTCTCCCAGAAGAGAGAGCATCAGATCTCAAAGACTTAGATTTGGACGCGGACCCTCTACCTCTACAACGAAGCCTCGGGGTGTGCTGGAACCTGGAAAATGACTGTTTCACGTTTCAAGTTGGAAAAGACAACAAGCCTTTCACCCGCAGAGGAATACTTTCTGTTGTCAACAGCCTCTATGATCCCCTTGGATTTGCTGCTCCAGTTACAATCCAGGGAAAGGCCTTATACAGGGAGTTGACTGTGGGACAGCAGGATTGGGACAAACCTTTACCAGCAGGCCGAGAGGCAGAGTGGTTAAGGTGGACTGAGTCACTTACTGCTCTTGAGCATCTCCAAATCCACAGACCATTTGTTCTAGCTTCATCATCACATGCTCAGAAAAGAGAACTATGCATTTTCTCAGATGCTTCAACAACAGCAATAGCAGTTGCAGCATACCTTAGAGTCATTGACACTGATAGCCAATGTCAAGTTGGGTTTATCATGGGCAAATCTAAGCTAGCACCCTCATCTGCCCACACTATCCCACGCTTAGAATTATGTGCAGCTGTATTAGCAGTGGAATTGGCTGAAGTTATTATAGATGAAAGTGATATTGAGTTCCATGCAGTGAACTTCTACACAGACAGCCGAATAGTTCTAGGCTACATTCACAATGCCACCCGCAGATTCTATGTATATGTGGCCAACAGTCGCTCAGATTCGCAGGTCTACCAAACCAGACCAGTGGCATTATGTCGGTACTGACCAGAACCCTGCAGATCATGGGACTAGAGCTGTATTAGCAGCTCAACTGCAACAGACCACCTGGCTCACCGGGCCCCGTTTCCTAACACTGTCTGACACTGAGAAAAGAGATCCAGAACAGAACAAAGAGACATTTAACCTTGTGCAGCCCTCAACAGACGTGGAAATTCGTCCTGAAGTGACTTCCTTAGTAACAAAAACAGAGGAAAAGGAGCTTGGCTCCCACAGGTTTGCACGTTTTACAAGCTGGAAGTCTTTGGTAAGAGCAATCAAATCTCTCATTCACGTTGCCAAGTCATTCTCTAAAACTTCAAGCACATGCAAGGATTGGCACAGTCGTAATCCTGTGAATGTAGTAGAAATTTCACAAGCAAAAACAGCAATAATTGAGTGTATTCAAACTGAGACTTACAAAGACGAGATCGATAGCCTTAAAAAAGGAAAAGTCATACCCCCACGCAGTCCTCTTGGGAAACTTGACCCCTTTATTGATGGTGGGTTGTTAAAGGTTGGAGGACGCTTACAGGCAGCAGATCTTTCAGATATGGAGAAACACCCTTTGATAATTCCTCAACCACCCGCCTCACACATGAGGTTTTGGTCACCCTTATGGCAGAGGTCATGGCCATAATGAATGCCAGGCCATTAGTTCCTGTTTCTAATTATCCTGAAACACCTGAGGTTCTCTCACCTGTGATGCTTTTAACGCAGAAGGCTGGGGCTATTCCAACACCACCTGGAGACTTTGAATTTAGGGACCTTTACAAAGCTCAGTGGCGGCAAGTTCAAGGCCTCACGGATTGCTTTTGGAAAAGATGGAGACAAGAGTATCTTGCTACTCTGCAGACAAGGCAAAAGTGGAAGGGAGAGAAGCGGAATGTTAAGCAGGGTGATATTATTTTGTTGAAAGACAATCAAGTAAAGCGCAATGAGTGGCCCATTGGTGTTGTAGTCAAGGCCATTCCTAGTGAGGACAACCGAGTGAGAAAGGTTGAGGTTAATATCATGAAACAAGGTACTGTTAAAACATATCTTAGGCCTGTTACTGATGTAATAGTACTTTTGTCTGAGGATGAACCAAATGTTTAAGAGTGGTATATTAATTAATATACCAGGCGGGGAGTGTACTGTTATACTGAGTAATTTTCTCATAGAAAAGCCTGTTTGTATTTTGTTGATTCACTACCCCCTTGTGGCCGGATTTGAGTTAGGTTTCGTTTTTTGTCCGAGCTCTGTCAGTCAAACATGGTTGCCTGCAGCTTAGCAGAGAGACGGTGACGCCAACCCTTTTTACAAGCCTTGGAGTATCTTTGTCCGTAAGTTAACAATGTTGGGATAGCAGAACGTTGTTTTAATGAGAAATAATTAAGTTTTCTACATCTGCTATTTAGGTTATGTATGTGTATGTACAGTAACTTAACTAAGTGTGTTTTGTAGTTCCTTAACAGCTATATATGGAAGCTAATGCTACTAAGTATACAGCTTTCTAATAAGTGCTGTAGGTATCTGTGTGAACCGAAGTACAGAAATGTGCAAAAATAGCGACGTGTTTTGTTGGCAAGGTTCACACACTCTTCTTTAGTTCATGTGTTTATTTTAAGGTCTTAATATGCATGTAAGATGTGAAAATGTTTATGCATATCCTTTTGTGTTTATTTTCCAGTTTTACATAAAAGATGAGAACACTTTCAAACGCTTCAAGTCTTTTTTGTCAGCTATCTGTCTAGCATGGACCAGCACGCCTGTGTGAGGACAGAATAGTAATGATGATATGAATGTATTGTCCTGTATTTTCTCATTGAACAACATAGAAAGGTATGAGTTAGTCAGAGTTTAGTCCTGCCCAGGCTAACCTCTACTCTACCCAGTCATAGGTTTTGAGGAACACAGAGACAGTTTTGTTTGTTCTGCTTCGCCATGGATCACTGATTGTTCAGCAAAGGACAGACTGGTCCCAGTAGCTTCAAAGACTGCGATTCATCTCACCCTTTGAACCTAGGGGGGAATGTTGGACCACTTGTTTGCTGAATATTGGACTATCTGCACGTTGTTGGACGTCACTGTGTCTCTCCAATGGCATCGGCCATTTTGTATCCAGGACAGTCCGCTCCTACATACCCCGTCGAGCATTGCGACTGATATGACGAGCGTCCCAAGTCTGATGTCACAAGACGCTATATAGGAAGGCCTCCGTTTTGAACACCCCACCTTCAGCTGGAGATTGTGACCCGATCACCAACATCTGAAGCATCACCTGGAGAAGAGTCCCGAGTGGATTTAATTTATTTTCTCTCGTTGGCCAACGAAGAATTCATAACTGAGGTTTCTGGACTAAGAAGGCCAGAAATTTCACTTTGCCGATCGAAGACGTGAGTTTAACACGTAACTGAAAACACGGAGTTTGAGGAAACAAACCGTGTTTCATCCCAAATCGACTTTGATGGTCAGAAAATATTTTTCCTTTTTGCCAAGAAGGCCAGAGGATGAAGACTGACCGCTTTTCCTTTTTCCTGAAGTTAATTGTGGACGCACAGTTAACCCCCTCACCCCACTCTTCCTCGCTCGACCCCCGCTCAGAAGGAAGCCGACAACAAGTAAAACCCATCTTTATTTTTATTTCTTTATTAGAAAGCCTGGGCAGGGTCAGAGGTTGTAGTGCGATGAGAATCGCTAGTTAGAATCTAATGTGTTTGTGTCTCTACTCTGTTCTCTCAAACCCCCAGTCTGTCGTGGCAGGTGGCCGCTCATACTGAGCCTGGTTCTGGTTCTGCTGGAGGTTTCTTCATGTTAAAACGGAGTTTTCCTCTCCACTGTCGCTACATGCATGCTCAGTATGAGGGATTGCTGCAAAGTCAACACCAGTGACTGTCCACTGTCTCTACATGCTCATCCAGGAGGAGTGAATGCTGCAAGTCACTGACTGGATGCAATCTGCTGGGTTTCCTTAGATAGAAAAACGTTTTATCCAATTTGAATAAATAACTGAATCTAACTGCACTGTTCAATGGTTAGGATTAATTGGAATGTATGTACCTGACTTTGTGAAGAGCCTTGAAACAACATGTGATGTGAATCAGCGCTATATAAATAAACTGAATTGAATTGAATTGAATTTACTGTCTAATTTAAAGTGGTCATGCTTCTCTGTCTGCTGCTGGTCAAATTAAAAGGTTGTACATCTCAAACACGGCAACTGTTCCTCTAATGGTGCCGTAACTTAGCAACCATAGCGTCATTAGTTTGACCTTTATTCAGTTATGGGTGGTGATTAGATTTCTACACATATTTAGCACAAATAATGAGGTTAATGTTTATATCATAGGACCATGGCTTACAATTTGTGACCTTGACATTGTGTAACTGTTCTGGTATGCAAAGGAAACAAATTTAGAGAAACAATGACATAGTGCACACATCCACTATTACCTTCTGAGCTTGAAACCAGAACAATAGATGTGATTTTATGAACATCAGCTGCTGCTTGCAAGATTGCAGCTTTTACTAACACATAACAGACCAACGGTGTCTCATAACTTGCTAAGGGAAAGCTTGTTGGATTCTGTATTAGAGGGAAATCACGAGACAGGTTAAATGCAAAATGTGCTTGAGAACATCTGCGCTGAGAAGCTCGCTGAGAAGAGGTATTTCGTGGATTCAGATGTTTATGAAAATCAACGTCAGAGCTTAAGTCGTGACCCACCAAACTGCTAAATTATAAAACTCAAGAAAAGAACACTGAATATTTGACATGGCATGACGCATGTTACACAGGAAGCTAAGAAGCAAAACTGTAAGTGTGTCAAACTGAGAGTCACTGGATATTTAGAGATGTCACAGTGTGGAAAATTTTATGTTAAGGCACAGCAGAAAATAAATATATTCAAACTTTTAGCCCATAGTTCTTGACTTTGGACATGTGCGTGGTCATGAACTGCATGGAGATTAAATCAAAGAACCAAATCATGAAGCAGGAGCAGAAGGATGAGCTGTCATAAAATAATTAGATGGTAAATGTGCAGATTACAGCCTTATCAATTTAAGTAAGACTTAAGACATGAGAGTAATATCCGGTCTTCATCTCTAACAAGCATTTTTGAATGTTTTAAATGTTTTTGGGAACTTTGGAGGCCATTGGAGTACACAAAAATGAGGTGTTTGAAAATCTAAGTAGATCTGAAGTATTCAACCCAGCCTTCCTGTCACAAACAACCTCAACAAAGTTTAAAGTCACTTAATGTCCCTTTCATGCTCACTCTGGGGCTATATTAGTAGGGAATTGAACCAGTTCATTGTACTTATTAAAGTACCCGGAGCATGTGCAGTTGCAATATGAATCTGTTTGGGGAGTGTGTTCTGCTTTTTGCTTCTATGCTCTAATTGATATTAGCCAAATGGTGTGGAAATATTTTGTGCACAAGGTTTTTCCATGAAGGAAAATATCAGTACTTCAGCTTCAGAGAGGAACAAACATAAGAGTAATTGGTCTATTTATGGCTGACATAAGAAGCCAATAAATTCTGCTGAGATTTCACATGTAAAATGTCAAACTTAATTGCATAAGTTTTGGAGGAGAAAGAGCACAGAGAATGTGCTCACACATTTCTGTCCTACTTTTTCAGACAGCATTGACTGATTGTTGTTAATTTTTTGGCTTTTATCTGGAAAATGAACCACCTTCATTATACTGAAAATCCTGAGCTCAACTTAACCTTGGTTTCCTGAAACACTAATCCTACTTCATGGTAGGGGCCTCTGGTTTCTGAAGGTGGTGCACCTCCTTCAAGGGGCACCACCTCATTAAAGACATCAAGAAAGTGGTGGTATGTAGTGCAGATAATGCAGAACCTAATTTAATCCAGAGCAGTTTATTCTGTCCTGCTCCTGTTTCCTCAGGCTGAAAATAAAAACAGCTTACTTAGACAATACTTTCTTTAGTTTAGTTCAAATTAGAGCTGTGTATAGTCAATCTTAACTACCAAGCCAACAATCCTAAATTAAGGAATTTATAGGCAAGACATTTGGATAATGTACTATTAACGTGCAAGAATGAAGGTTACTGTGTGCAAGTGCTCTTAGTTTTTATTTCTCATATATGTTGGGTAGACGTTATGCTTCTGAAAATGGTATTACCTTATTTATGTACTTTTTTATCATGTTGATGTAATCATAATGACGATTTTTCTCCGTGTGACTCAAAAGAAGGAAGCAAGGAAAAGACTACATAAAAAGTTTAATGGTTGTTGCTGGGAATGCCAGTGGGAAATGTACAAAGCTTGGACTTCAGGGATTCAGTAAATATAGGACTGGGCAGGACTACTGGAAGGGAGAATAAAGAATTAGGATGGAGATTGTTGAGAGGCAGACAGGTCAGTCTTGGATAGGGTCTTGGATGAGGTTCTTCCTTCCAGGTAGCAGCTCTTGAAAGGTTTATGACCAGGGCGACAGGAGCCGGTAAGTGGCAGGGTGAGATGAGCCAACATCTCTCTTGAAGGTGAGTAAGTTTCTTTCTTTCTTGAACATATTTAGTCCAATTTTCTGTAGTCTAGGAACGGTGGCCTGTTGACGTAGTATTCAAAGGTAAGGCCAAACATTGTGTTCTGAACTGACAGCCAGACGATGAGATGAGGGGTGCTGATCCGAAATACCCTGCTGCTGATAAGATGATTACCTACAGGTGTGGAGGCACCACCCATGGAGGAGAGTTGCTTGGAAATGAGCAGAAGGAAAAAGACCAGGATCGTTATGAAAGAGTTATAATGTTGTGTCTATAATACTATAATAATAATAGTTTCATCTTCTGTACTGGAACCATGTTAAATCATAATGCCCCAGTTTAGTAAAATGTAAACTGTAAATAATGAACTAAAAGCTGAGTAGTTTAATAAGAAAGTGAAAGCTGTGCCAAATTACATTATAAAGTTGCATTTAAAGAAATGAATGACAACAACAAAGTATTTTAATATGATTATTAATATGTCATCATAGAAAGTATACATTATTGGACCAGGAGTAGAAGATGTCACGATATCCTGTCTGAAACCAGAGAATGGAAACTGTACTTCAGATTTAATTGATTGTACTGTAAGTTTAATACTCTGTGGTATGGTATGCCGCGTGTCTTCATTTTGCTATATTAGCTTAGTCACTTACATCTGCCTTTAGTGGGACATGGATTTTGCATTTCCTGTCTCCCTTGATGCAAATTTCTGTTAAATTAATAAAATACTCTGTGCCCTCCAGAGATTATATTGAATTATATTTTATAATGAAAATATGTGCGCTATTGAAATAAAAAAAATATAAAAATAAAAATAAGGGGCCCCTGTGCATTTTTGCCTTGGGCCCCAGAAAGCTAAAAAATGAACTTTGCTTACAGAAAATAAGTAATTTGACAAAACTAAAACTGCTGCTGCCTTCCTTTGGAGCAAACCCAGTAACGGTGAGTTACATTTGTGCAACAGCAATTTAGGCAATTTAGAAAACAGCGTTTTCTAGCGAAAACGAAAATGTTTTGTTGCATTTCTACTGTCTGTTTACACGACAACATCACATGTTTTCTCTGTAAATGGCACAATTTGACAACGGGTTCCAGAGTATAGTGGTTCTGAAAATGCCCCGATATCCATTGTCATGTAGATGGGAAAAACCGAAGCCCTGACACATGCGCAAAATGACTGAAATCAATTAGCACAAGCACAACATAACGGACATTGACCAGTTTAAAACCCAGAGAAGATATCAACAATAAAAATGGAACTTACTTCTGGTGCTGACTCCTTTGAATCAAATGACGGTTCTCCAACAAAGTGCTCATTTCTGGCCAGGGTTGCCAGATCTGTCAGTTGCCAGCCCAAACACAACGTAAAACCTGCCCACCTCTATAAAGACCAGCCCAAATCTCAACCTCTCTTGAAGCTCATATTAAAAAACGGGGCGTTATGTTCTTTCCACACTTGTAGGAATCCTGTATTACAATACTTACAAAACGAGCCTTGGAGTCATTGACTCGGACAGGGCAATCCAGGATTTTAGCTCCAGATCGGCCTCCCATTAATATTTGCCTATGTTTTTATATTTATCAGCATGATGCTGAAGCGAGGAACATTAAAGATCTCCAGGCAAACACACCTGAGTGTAGCTTAGCTGAACTCTTAACTCCATTTGAAACGTATAGAACTGACATTGACCAAAATCATTTCTCAGTGACACATGTTTAACTGACGACTATCACTGATTGATGATGTCAGGTTTGACAGATTTTACATTTACAAATAAATGAACTATAATGACATGAGCGCAAAGACACAGCATTTTATAGAAATGTGTAAGTTTTTACTTTTCTGTAACTCAATGACAACTACGTTTGGTAGAATTTTCTAATGAATATTTCTAAAAACCCAACAAATGTTGTGAAAAGCAGCCCAGATTTTATCAACCTGTCCAAAGCTATTTTTTTCCAGCTAAACATGTTCAAAAGAAGCCTAAACAGGAAGTGTTTGCACATGTTGTTGAGTTTCAAAGAACATACCGCCTAGTAGTGGCGTGGCAGGAAAATTACACTGATTTCATGTTTTTACTGGTGTGCATGGAGATTTTAATTAAAACTTTGTCAGGTAGATGTGTTAACATAAATAAGAAAAAATTCTGCTTATCAATAGTTTGTGTCATGAAAACAGGGCCCTAGATAACAGAGGTTTTTCTCCTTCACAGTTTGCTTAAAGGTGAACCCCTAATTAGTCTTCTGTGAAGTCTACTGCCTGCTCGGCATTTTAGAACACCTTCAGTGCTACATTGTCTTGTCCGAAGGGTTTGCTGAGAATTTCATCAGTCACTTCTGTCCTCGTTACGTCTTTGTAAACAGATTTTGAATCTGCTGGTCGGCTTTCTCTGAATAAATGAATTTTAATGAGTCAAAGAATCAACCTGAATAAACAATATTCAGACTGAGAGTGTCAAACGTGTTTATTTATTGATTAAGTTAATTGTAGTGAAATAAATTTGCCATGTTGACCAAGTTCCTGTTCCAAAAATAAAATTTGCAGCTGCTCATATGAACAATACCCACAGAAAAAAATTATACATTGTCAAAAAAGACAAAGATTAAGCTATTTGACCACTTTCACATGATGTCGGTTTGGAAGAGTTCATAGCTAAGAGAACTGTTCCAACTGTGAAGCATAGTGGTAGTACCATCATGCTGTGGGGCTTCTCCGCTGCCAGTGATATGCTGCATGGCATAAGGCATTTAATAAACACCAAAACTTAGATAGAATTTTCTGTGATAAATTGACTAAATTATTGTTTTCAAATGGTATTATGTTAAATTTAAACTCCAAGCAAATCTAAAACTCTTGTAATGGCCTGAAAATCTTTAATGGGTTAAATGATAAGTGAGCTAGCAGATGGTTTTATATTCTGTCACCCTGCAAGGAATAGTAGCCCATTTAAACTATGAAATGTACTTTTTTCCTCATCAAAAACAGCTGCCCCTTCATATCAGACAGAATCCACTCTTGGTGTTTTCAAGTCTCTTCTAAAACACATTTGTGCTAACTGACTATTAACACAGCATGAGAGCTGACTTATGTTTTTATTTTGTGTTATGTTTTTAACAGTTTTTACCTTTATGGGTAAAAACTATGTCCTTGTTTTGTGTGCAGCACTTTGGCCAGCAGCAGTTGTTTTTAAATGTGCCTTATAAATTTGATTTGATTTAAAACAACATTTTGGTTTCTCTGTAGGTTTTGCAGTTTGCATTGTTACCTTTTACCAAAAATGAATGTTCTCAATGTTTTCATGAACTACTACACCTGTCAGCCTTAACCGGGCCGTGCCAAGTGAGTTAGCGCAATATTTAGTTACAAAACAATACAACTTGCTTCAAATGTTCTTTTTCTGAAAACAGATGCACAATTTAAAAGCTGTAACTGACATACACTCTGCCACAGTACAAACATTACTGCAGGGAAATTAGCAGCTAGAATGACAATGGTCCAGGTGGTTCCAATTTGGTAACATCGCTACAATAATGGTCTGAGTTTAACTCCAGCTCCATCACATAGCCTTTGCTCTGTAATCCCTTGCCGAGTGAAGACTTAATTGCTGTTAGGGGTGCTTCTCTCTAAGCGACGTCTAGTGTTTAACGGCTCAGACTCAGACAGCAGAACAATTTGTTCTGAAATCTCTGTGTAGTTTGGACTCTTGTTTGTGCTACGTGCATAAATGTGTTTAACACAAAAGAGGCAAAAAATAACAGACTGGGCTCTAAAAAATAGTTAAGATTATCCCAAGTAAAATCTTATCAGTAAGCAAGATTACATGGATATGCTGTTTATCGGTCTGAAGCCTTTTTAAAAAAAAAAGACAAACAGATTATTACCAACTTTAAAAGTGTTTACTTATCTTAGAAAAAAAACCATTAGCACATTGCTATAGCTGTAATGATTACAGATCTGGTGAGAAGTTTGCACAGACCTATAATGGGCATGGATATTAGTTTTATTTCTTTTTTAACAATTTTTTTCCCTGTGTAATAATGAGGCATCAACCAAATATATATCTCATTATTACCTGTTTCTAAGGTTTGCTTAGAAATTGCAAGTGAAGTTTTTCTATACGACATTTTCTTAGCAAAGTTTTAAGAAGCACTGAATTCTAAAGTTACTAAAAAAGTAGTTTTTTACATGTACTCGCAGAGGTCTGTCACAACAACCTAAAGAAAAAGAGATCTTGTAATTGCTGCCTCATTTGGATGGTTTCACCTCAGCTTCCTAAGGGCCTGATCTTCAGAGATTCCAAAGAAGGAGTGCTAAATGCAAGACACGGGCATGTTGTGGGTGATCTACAAAGATCGCATGAGCAATAGATAACAGGTGCAAAAGTGGTCCTGTTTAAATGAGGATTTCGCTTGTGCTACGGGGAGAAAGTGGCCATGAAGTTCGTAGCCATGGAGTTGAAAGTAGCTTGTAATGATAATAATAATCACAATAATAATAAAAAAAAACAAATATAATGCACTGTTGAAGAAACATTTGAAAAGATGAAAATCATAAAAGCTCCCAATCGTCTGGCCTTGAAAGCTGTCAGGTTTTGTTATTCAATTCAATTCAGTCAGTCATTTTCTACCGCTTATTCCATAGTGGGTCACGGGGGAGCTGGTGCCTATCTCCAGCAGTCTATGGGCAAGAGGCGGGGTACACCCTAGACAGGTCGCCAGTCCATCGCAGGGCAACACACAAACAACCACACACACTCATTCACCTAAGGGCAATTTAGAATGACCAATTAACCTAACAGGCATGTCTTTGGACTGTGGGAGTACCTGGTGAGAACCCACACATGCACGGGGAGAACATGCAAACTGGAGAACCTGCAAACTCCATGCAGAAAGAGCCCTAGCCGGGAATCAAACCTAGGACCTTCTTGTTGTAAGGCAACAGTGCTACCAACTGCGCCACCGTGCAACCTCAATTCAATGCAATTCAGTTTATATATATAGCACCAATTCACAACACGTCATCTCAAGGCACTTCACAACAGTCAGGTTCATACATTCCAATTAATCGTAACCATTGAACAGTGCAGTCAGATTCAGTTATTTATTCAAATTGGATAAAAAGTTTTTCTATCTAAGGAAACCCAGCAAATTGCATCCAGTCAGTGACGTGCAGCATTCACTCCTCCCGGATGAGCACGTAGAGACAGTGGACAGTCACTGGCGTTGACTTTGCAGCAATCCCTCATACTGAGCATGCATGTAGCGACAGTGGAGAGGAAAAACTCCCTTTTAACAGGAAGAAACCTCCAGCAGAACCAGGCTCAGTGTGAGCGGCCATCTGACACGACCAACTGGGGGTTTGAGAGAACAGAGCAGAGACACAAAGAGAACAAAGAAGCACTGATCTAGGAGTACTTTCTATGGGAAGGAAAAGTAAATGTTAATGGATGTAGCTCCTTTAGTCGTTTCACCTAGAAAGAAAGAACAGATAAACTCTGAGCCAGTTTTCAAGATTAGAGTCTGAAAGAGAGCACTTAAGCACAGTTAATCGCCATGTCTAGGAGAGAGAAAGGGTTAAACACTAAAAGACAGGGCTATGTGGATCATCGGTAGAAGGTGAGCATTAAGTTGTTTCCAGCAGAAGCTCGGACGATTCCCCTCTCCAGAAAGGTGTCACAGGTAGACACAGAGTCAGGCCAGGTGTAGCTTCTAGGAAGAGAAAAGAGAGAACAAAGTTAAAAGCTGAAATAACAGCAAATAATGCAAAATTGGAGAGTAGCGTGAGAATGTAGCGAAGAGGGTGAAAGTGGTCATTATGTCCTCCAGCAGCCTAAGCCTATAGCAGCATAACTACAGAGATAGTTTCAGTTCAGATTATTTAGTTAAACGGCGCTTATTTACAACAATGTCGTCTCAAGGAACCCCACAAAGGGTCCCACTGATGGTCATTGTTATACTAAAAACCACAAGGATTGGGATACCTCCCTCTGTCGGACTGATTATAACCATTGGAAAAGAGAAGGAGTCACACAGATAGCAGATTATGTGACCAGCAGATTATTGGAATCTAGGGATATGACTCGCTTGTCCCAATACTGCGCAGGTGTCTTTCAATGTCCCTTTCTCTGATCTCTGGTGGCTGTTGATGTTCAGGTTTGTTTGTTCATAAACATGCTGCAAAATTTGGGTTCAGTCATGATGTTTTTGGTTCTGGTTTATTTGCATTTTGATTGTCTGCTGTCCGCTGCAAACATGCAGGAGACACCTATAATCCGCGACATGACCTGTATAGAAGCGCTCCCAAATGCATCCAGGCATAATGGTATCGTTACATAAAGTGATGGTGCGCTGGATTTATAATGTTGCAGCTCTAAAATGGCATTGCTGGATAGATTTCTCTACTATCTTAACTTAACGTTAGTCAGAATATTGACACAAATATCTTCTATCTCAAACAACAGGAATCCAGGGTTCAATTAATTTGATAAATTTTATTAATCCTATTGGTTCAAACAGAAAGGTGTAAATATTTGCTTTCAATTGAATATGCACTGGGTATCTGCTTGGTCTGTCTTTTAGTATTAAAATGTCTACTCACATTAAAGTAAAACATTTTTTGATGGGTGCAAAATATATACATTCTTTTATTAATTACTTCATTGTCTGTTGTTACAGGGTATAAAAATGATTCCTCATATGTGCAATGTGAATGAAATATGTTATTTTATAAAACAGGTTATGAACCTGTGACTGAAAAGGTTATAAGATGGTCCTACATGCAAGTTGTGAAATTATGAGTGTGATTCATTTAAAAGATAATTGTGTTTTAGTATGGCTTTTTGAAACAGCCAGGTTGACCTTTTACCAACCCATGGGCATCAATTACTAAATTAAGTAACTCTACAATTACTCAGATGAACTATGATTTTTTTTAAATGTCAGAAATCCACATTTCCTTTTCATTCTGTTTACGCAGGTGAAAATATTGATGCAGAAATCCAATATTTTATTGGATTAAACCTGGAAAAGAGCAGCAAGGGAACAATTTGTATTACTAAACATGACTGTCAAGATTATAGTCTGTCACGTAATCTTTATATTGATAAACTGCATTGATGAACTGTGAAGAATTTCCTGCTCTCATTTGAAGCCATCTGGTGAACATGTGCACTTCAATTCTTTAATGCTGTTTACTGTCAGAATGCATCTACAGGTTGTAACGACTTAACTCAAGATCTCTGAATCCAGTCTTAGAAGGAACTCTGGGCCCTGATTCTTATGCTCATTTTATGTTAGGGTCAAATGGGCCGATATCTCTGCTTTTGTCTCTCGTCCAAAGCACATTGAGACTCAGATTCAACTTAAGCCTTTTGTCAGAGTTTATCCCTTAACATCTTTAATATTTAACATGCTAACTAATACATGCAGAGCTTGATATGGAGCACTTGGACTTGTTTTTTTATTTCTCTAAGCATTGTCCGGTCATTGCCAGGGGATTGTCCACACAGTTTTCATGTGAGCGCTGAGTCCAAAGGGACTCAGTGGAACACACTTCATTTAGAAGTGTGTTGCTGGAGAATCAAAAATGATAAAAAAAAACAAACAACTGATGCAGCAGCATCTGGAATCACTTTACTGATTATAAAGGCAAATTGTTTAGCCTGAAAAAAATCATTTAGGTTTAGGTTAACAAATAAATAAAAATGTTATTTAAAATATAACATATTAGACATGGAAACCCAGTGTGCACAAAATGATTCAAGGTGAAATACTTCAAATTCAGATATTCTATCAAAAGAATATGTATTGATGGGATGTTAAAGTTTTAAAAACATATTGATCCAAATCTCACTCTGTTTTTCCTCCTAGTAATTATATCCTGGATAAAATGCAGGCTGTTACGTCGAGAAAAAAAAACAACAACATAAAAACAAGTCCATCTTTTAAATGGCTCTTTAAAAGAAACATATTCAGAGGGGGTGGGAAAATTTTAATAAATTTATTCATAATAAATGCACACTGCTCACATAATGCTAAACGCTCATTAAGATTAATTTAACACATTTCTAATGAATAAAAAAGAAGTGCAGGGATCAGGAATATTGATGCTTTTAGGGGCTCAGCACGCTGGCTTCTCACGCTGACACTCACTGTCTGCTCATGAAATCAGTAGACCTTCCAAACCAAAACACCTCAGCTTTTGTTCAACAGTGAACCTTGTACTTTACATAGACTCTGGTGTAAAACTGCCACAACAGGCGGTTTCACAAAAAAAACACTTTTTTCCATTTTCTTTACAAGCAGACATCGGTGCAGCTGACTCACACAGAAACCAACACATAATACATAGAAGGATTAAAAGCTGTGTGTAAATGAGAAGTACTGATCCACAGACCAGCACGGTTCCTGGGAGGAAGCTCCATTTCCATATTGACCAGCTACTCTCCCAGTGAGGAGCATGTTGATGGGTGTCCTTTGGGTGTGTTTTTTTTAGAATTTCCTGTGTTTCTAGAATAGCACCGCTCAAGGTGGCAACAGGTTGGAGTAGCTCTGTTACTTTTCATGCTGATTAATTCTTTTCAAGAACTCAAATTCCTCTTGTGGTGGAAAAAAAATTGATTTTTTTGGACGATTATCCTCTCCGGTATTGAATGCTTTGCAGCTAGAAGCATTTTGGCTGATACGTTTTTACTTTTGGAAATTTGTTATGATGCATCACCATGGCAATGGGGTAATATTTTGTTTTACAAACTAGAACAGCTGCTTGATATCTCAAAAGTTTAAATAATACTTCAACCACAACATGGCTGCAGGATCATATCCCCAACTCTAGTGTCTCTGCCAGGCTTTCTGATCACACAAGCAGACAGAGATTTAAAGAGGAGTGGCAAACGCAAAGGAGGTGGACTCGGGGGGGATGCCCCCTCAAACAAATGCCTGCCCCCTCAAGTCAATACTCAATCACAAGCCCCCGCCCTGCCTCACCCTCCTGCTCTTATACTTAAGAGCAAAACATAATACAATTTGTTGCATTTGATACAGTCGATCACAATATTCTCTTAGAAAGGCTGGAATATGGTGCAGGGATCAGGGGAACAGCACTAGGATGGTTTAAATCTTATTTGTCTGACATATTGTTCATATAAATGATAAATCATCTTTAAACTCCAGGGTTAATTGTGGAGTACTACAGGGTTCAGTACTTGGACCAATTCTCTTTACTATATATATATGCTTCCAACAGGTAAAATTATCAGGCAGCATAGAATAAATTTTCACTGTTACGGTGATGATACTCAGCTTTACTTATCCATGAATCCTGATGAGCCCAACCAGTTAGATAGACTACAAGCATGTCTTGAAGATATAAAAACTTGGATGACTTTACATCTTCTGCTTCTAAATTCAGACAAGACAGAAGTTGTCGTCTTTGGACCGGAGTCTTTAAAAAAGAAACTGCTTAGTCAATCACTTAACCTGGATGGCATTAAATTGACCTCCGGTAATAAAGTAAAAAACCTTGGTGTTATTTTTGACCAGGACATGTCATTTAAATCCCATATTAAACAGGTTTCTAGGATGTCCTTCTTTCACCTCCGTAACATTGCCAAAATTAGAAATATCCTATCCTGGAGTGACGCTAAAAAACTAGTCCATGCATTTGTTACTTCAAGGCTGGACTATTGTAATTCTTTACTATCAGGATGTCCACAAAATGCAGTTAAAAGCCTTCAGCTGATTCAAAATGCTGCAGCAAGAGTTCTGATGAAAATTAAAAAGAGGGATCATATTTCTCCCATTTTAACTTCCCTTCATTAGCTCCCTGTTAAATCCAGAATATAATTTAAAATTCTCCTCCTCACATATAAAGCCTTTAATGATCTACCTCCATCATACATCAGAGATCTGATTGGTCCATATGTTCCTAACAGAGCACTTCGTTCTTAGACTGCAGGTTTACTGGTGGTTCCTAGAGTCTCTAGAAGTAGAATGGGAGGCAGATCCTTTAGTTATCAGGCTCCTCTCCTGTGGAACCAGCTCCCAGTTTTAGTCCGTGAGGCAGACACCCTGTCTACTTTTAAGGCTAGGCTTAAAACTTTCCTTTTTGATAAAGCTTATAGTTAGAGTGGCTTAGGTTATCCCGAGCTATCTCTGTAGTTATGCTGCTATAGGCTTAGGCTGCTGGAGGACATAATGACCACTTTCACCCTCTTTGCTACATTCTCACACTACTCTCCAATTTTACATTATTTTCTGTTATTTCAGCTTTTAACTTTATGCTCTCTCTCTTTTTTCTTCCTAGAAGCTACACCTGGCCTGACTCTGTCTACCTGTGACACCTTTCTGGAGGGGGGGCATCGCCCTAGCTTCTGCTGGCAACAACTTAATGCTCACACTCTACCAATGATCCACATGGCCCTGTCTTTCAGTGTTTAACCCTTTCTCTCTCCTAGACATGGCTACGGACTGATCTTTTACTGTAACTAAGTATATGTGCTCTCAGACACTAACCTTCAAAATGACTAAAGGAGCTACATCCATTAACATTTACTTTTCCTTCCCATAGAAAGGACTCCTGGATCAGTGCTCCGTTCTCTCAAACCCCCAGTCAGTCGTGGCAGATGGCCGCTCACACTGAGCCTGGTTCTGCTGGAGGTTAAAAGGGAGTTTTTCTTCTCTGTTGTGACTATGATTATGAATATATTCTTTAATATTTAATATTAATATTTTACAATTTTATCAAATAATATTTCTGTCTGTTAAGGGTTGTCCTGTGAATACCAGCCCAATAAGGCGGTGGTATTAGGACAAAATCGAAAAGGGTGAGCCAAGCTCTGACATTATTGAACAGCATAAACTCTGCACACATGGAATAAATTCACACAATTTCTTAAAATACAACAATTTATTGACAAAAATAACTCAATTCAAAGTCAAACATATTTCAATCAACAAACTCTTTACTACGCTAAAACAATCCAACTAAACTACCAAGCAGAATTAAAGAATAAGAAAGACTAATGGACTATGTACAATATAAACAAGTTGATTAAAGATGATTGAAAATTATGACCAAAAGAGTGATGCAACATTACCATGCAATGTTTATGTTTGAGGACCAAGGATTATCTTGAAGAATCTGGAAATGAAGTTAAGTTAGTCTTTTAACTAATTTAGGCAATAATCAGCAAACATTTAGATAACCCTTCACAATGCAAGATCAGATAAAATATTATTTTAATAAAATAATGTTTTAAATAATGATCTGCTGAATAAAACCAACCTTCTGGATGACCATTTCTCAACGGTGTCTCATTAACTGCCTTTATTTATTAAAATAATATTTAAAGAAATATTATTAAGGGAGTATTTTGGAAAAGAGCCTAATCTTTCTGGAGAAATGGGGCTTAATGGTGTTTACTTAGTTATCAAGTTTAGCAAAACAATGTTTAGGGAAATGTTATTTTACTTGATTGAAAACTATCAACCTTTTTGGGTAAATGATCTTAGTAGGCAAGCACGTGTTCTTAGCTATTAGCAGTTAAAGCTAACAAAAGAAACGTATAACTTAGCATCAGAATCAAACACACACCTTTAAAACACCGTTAATAAAATGGTTAAAACGCATAAGCGCGGACGGCGCGTTATTATCAATATTGTGTGTTCTTCTTAAAATCACCCTTCAAGTTTGTCTTAACTTTAAAAACACACAAAACTGGGCACATGCTGAGCAGATAGCCTGTTAGCACCAAGATAGCTGAGTTCAACACAAACAAAACTAAACTTCATAAAATGAAAAACGTTTAGGTTATTTCATTCTAAGTTACTTCTACCACTCTACCCAGCGCCCTGCAAAAGACAAGGCTCTACCTAAATGATTGATTGATCCATCCATCCATCCATCCATCCATCCATCCATCCATCCATCCATCCATCCATCCATCCATCCATCCATCCATCCATCCATCATCCATCCATCCATCCATCCATCCATCCATCCATCCATCCATCCATCCATCCATCCATCCATCCATCCATCCATCCATCCATCCATCCATCCATCCATCCATCCATCCATCCATCCATCCATCATCCATCCATCCATCCATCCATCCATCCATCCATCCATCCATCCATCCATCCATCCATCCATCCATCATCCATCCATCCATCCATCCATCCATCCATCCATCCATCGTATAGGAAATTAAAATAATCTTTTTATCTAACACAATAAATCAAGTAATCAGGATGTGGTATATTTATAAAGTCTGAACAGCACATGTGATTGTCTTAAATTTTCTTTTTAAATGCAATAAATCTTTAAATAACAAGAAATAATGTGTATTCACTGTCTGTGTTCCTTCCAGCTATATTTAAGCATTAACATGACAAGGCAATTGAAGGCTTATCTTAGGAGCTGTTTTTAATTAAGGATAAAAACCATTAAAACCTTAAATTCAAAGTAATAATATTGTATTGTATAAATCTTTATTATATGGAGGATATATCAGCTCAGTTTAAACTCAACATAACAACACGTCTTTTTAAGAAGCTTTTATAGAAGAGAAAGCAGAACCAAATCATTTTCCTGCTCCTGTCTTGCGGTAAGAATAGTTTCTTGTGCGGAGGGCTCTATTAGATGAAGCATCAGTGGCAGGAATACAAAGAGGCTTCCTGCTGCCACCAGTGTCAGGTAGGTTCAGTGAGGTGCCTGCTGTCTCCTTTCTCAGTTGTGGCTTTATCTCTTTAATCATAACCCTCTCCTGTGGTTATCCATTTTAAATGGCAATGTACAGTAAAATGCTAAAGATTTGAAGGAGGACTTTATGCATTGCTTTCAAGAAACATACTTTGTAGTGGTCTTGATCATTGGGTTAGACTTTCTGCAGATTCTTTTCTTTTTGGACTTGCTTGCTGCCTGTACCTAACCATTACAGCATTTTCTGTAGCGTGTGCTTAAAATGAGGTAAGTTGACAGAAAAAGATTTGAGCCTGGAAAAAGCACTGCAACAGATTATTGAAAAACTGAAATCGAAAGTCACGTCTTCAATAAACTGGAAAAAACAAATCTATTCAAGAGCTGGCATAGGAGCTGAGAGATACATCATCATACAGGTGATCATCTGTTGCGTGCTCTGTTGTAACTATTTCAAAATCACCTTCTTGGTACTATACAGTTATACATTAATTGTGTAATTATTGGTAATTTAAGATATTCAACTGAATAAATGGGAACTGATTACCTTTATGGGGGATTTCTTGTAACAAAAACTAGTGCTTTTGTGTTATGTTATGTTATATATAAGAAACCTTTTTAATTCTGAGTTACCAAAACTAAAGTAAGATTTATCTGAAAATGCTTAAAACCTTAGTGGGAAAAGCAGCTAATGTCCAACAAATAACTATAAGTCAGAGAACTTGGAGAACTCCTTATACAGAGTCCTTCGTTATTCTAACACAAAACTTGGCTGTTGAGAAGCAAATGAAGACTTGGTCAAGATACATTTTAAAGCAGGTTTTAAATAGAGAACAAGCCACGAAGGACATTTGTGCAATTTTGTGAGTGTTTTTTTATGTAATTAGGATAGAAAAGATGTTTTCTTCTCCTTAGTTGGATGAAGAATGCTTTCTCCTTGTAGAAATGGCTTTACTGAAGAGCTAATGTATGAGATTGAGACACTAACACAGCATTCAACATATTGGTTCCAGCATGTTAATATCCTTCCAACTGGGAACCGTGTGCTCCTGATGTCTTGCCTTCAGCTCCTGATTTATGGCTCCAGCCTGCTCAGCTTATGGATTCTGTTTTGCAGTGATCCCCACTGATGAACAACTATGCTGTGAGCTTATTCAGCATCCAGGTCCAGTTCAGTCTGAGAAACCGAATGCCTGTTTTGCTTTTCAAGAAATACGTGACGGCACCAACTATTGTTTTTGCAAATTGTAACTTTCTATTACAAACAACACTGCTCTGTGTGTTTTTGGCATGGCAAAATGTTAGAGCCTCTGACCCAGATCTTAGGAAAAAATAACATAATGGTGTCTTATTTTTCATTCCCAGCTGCATCCAGAATAATTGATTCATTTGCACACCAGAAGATTTTCACCTTACTTTATTTACAGTTTTTGCAGTTGGATGCATGAGTAAAATCAGTAAGAACCAAACAACGGGTATAGCTCTAAGAAATAAGAGCTGCCAACAAAGTTTAGGCCTTATTAAATCAGGTAAGATGCAACAAATAAAATCCTTATCAGATATTAAATGTGACACATGAAAAATAGCAATCTGTTGGGATTTAAACATGTTCAGCCATTAGTTGATAAAGATTTCAGTTTAAAGTTACACCCATCTGTTTAGAGACAGTAAATCTATTGTGAGCCCATATCTTCTTGTCTCAAGCTCTGCATTATTGACCAATTCTATCTGAAGATGCAGCTGAAACTGTAATTGTAGCTCACTTTCTCTTAACTACCAATTGATTTATTAATGTCTCAAATGAAAGTACTGTGGATGAAACTCAGGATCGCACTTTACATTTCCCACTGGGCACACAGGTTGGCTTGTTGCTGTAATTTATTACAGACCCATGAAGCCACATCTTAATCACATGCATTTATTGTGCAGAACCACAGTGGAAACATACAACTGAATGCCTTGATCTCTGAGGTGAATGTGCTGTAAATATGTCTGCTGAACCGAAGGAGGTCTTAATTTGCACCTTGCTTCCAAACACAGATGTGACTTTGCACACAAGGATTTATACACAAAAGAATGGTCAGTAAACACAAAACATAAAAACAAAAAGAACGCAAATAAAAGATGCATAAAATTAAATAAAAAAAAACAGGTACTGCAGAGATAATGTTGGATAAAGATGCAGCCAGAAACAAAATTAGCTTTCAGATGTGTTTACTTCTTGATCACTGAACTGGAAGCTAAATAAACATAATTTTCTGGCCTTGATAAAAGTCCACATTAACATAATCATCACTATTTCTGTTTCCTATTAACAGAAGCACATGTTCAGCTTTGTAAAAATTGAAGAAATAGGACGTGTTTTTCTAATGCATTTGGAGATAAGCAATGAATGAAAAGTTCAAAACTAAGGGATATACAGTTTTGTAAAATGTTTTGGCTGACTATTAGGAGAGAACACAGATAGATTGAAGGAACTGTTTGGGTCTTCAGGAAGGTGATTATATCAGGTTATGAGTTAATTTGAAATTAGCCCTTTCTAAGTTTGCTGTAATACCAATAAGGACATATACAGGGGTTGGACAATGAAACTGAAACACCTGGTTTTAGACCACAATAATTTATTAGTATGGTGTAGGGCCTCCTTTTGCGGCCAACACAGCGTCAGTTCGTCTTGGGAATGACATATACAAGTCCTGCACAGTGGTCAGAGGGATTTTAAGCCATTCTTCTTGCAGGATAGTGGCCAGGTCACTACGTGATACTGGTGGAGGAAAACGTTTCCTGACTCGCTCCTCCAAAACACCCCAAAGTGGCTCAATAATATTTAGATCTGGTGACTGTGCAGGCCATGGGAGATGTTCAACTTCACTTTCATGTTCATCAAACCAATCTTTCACCAGTCTTGCTGTGTGTATTGGTGCATTGTCATCCTGATACACAGCACCGCTGTTGGACCACTTGTTTGCTGTATATTGGACCATTTGCACGTTGCTGGACGCCACTATGCCTTTCCAACGTCATCGGCCATTTTGTACTGCAGGATAGTCTGTCCTACAAAACCCAGCAGCCACTGCGGCTGATATGACGGGGCCGTCCCAGGTCTGACGTCACAGGAGGCAATATAGGACGGCGAACATTTGAAAGAAGCTGTCTTCAGCTGGAGACCTTGACACGGTTACCACGCAACTGAAGCATCTCTCTCTGGAGAAGAAGAGGTCCCACATGGAGCCTTCATTTATTCTCCTTCGTTGACCAACGAAAAATTCATGAACGAGGTTTCTGGAATAAGAAGGCCAGAAATTTCACTTTGCCGATTGAAGACGTGAGTTTAACACGTAACCAAAACCACGGGGTTTCAAGGAGACGCAACTTTCCCTCCTTGCTTGGTTCTAGTCGACTGCTGACAGTCAGATCATATTTTTCCTTTTCACCAAGGAGGTCAAAGGATGAAGATTGATCGCTCTTCCCGAAGTTAACTGTGGACGCATGTTAACTTCCAACTTCCCCCTCCTCCTCTCTCCCTCTGCTCAGAAGGAAGACTTCAACAAAGTAAAACCCATCCTTTTTTATTTTTATTTTTATTTTGTTATTAGGAATAGCGTGGGCAGGATAGAGTAGGAAATTTTAGTGCGATTAGAGTCACCATGTAGAGTCTAATGTGTTCTGAATTGTATGTGCATGCCGTTGTTTTGAAACGTACTGGTACTTTGGGAGACCACCATGTCTCGCAAGTGTGTCTTTATCGTGCAAACACCTGTGCACAGGTGCGCTGTGAAACTGGACCGCTATAATAACCTTATGGTGAAAATCAACCATTTTCTTTGTCTTCAACTTTACTGCTTCCTGGCTTGCCGCCAAAAGTTTTATTACCCTTTATTACCCTCGGGGAGGGGGGGAGGTTTATGACTGTGCATCTCACTGAGCTACACTTTCTGGCTGGCTGCGCACCCAAAGCTTCGTTCAACACCATATTCCTTTGTCATATTATCACTTTGGCCATAACTGCTGGTTTGATCTCGTACACACCCACTGCTGTTTTGTTTTATTTTGTTTAGTTAGATATTTTGCCCTTTTGTGTAGAACTTTGCATGTTTGAGTAGGTGAAGATTATTAAATCGGAAGAGCGGATTCTATCAGGCTGAGATTTCATAAATATTCACATAGATAAATAGAAGGCGTTTTGTGTTTATTTTGTGCAACTGTGATTCGTCAGTCAAAATAAGGTTAAAGTTCCACACGTTTCGGTAGAAACGGTCGATTAAACAGTGACATCTCTGGTAATAGTTATCAATTATTACTGAGTATTTAACGGTTGTAATTATCAAAGGCGTTGAGCCACAATTACAACACCAGAGGACATCTCTGGCTTCGATTCATAAATGAGGATTTTGGTTAAGAAATTAATTTAGTCAAATTATAATTATTAATAATAATTCTTGATAAATATTAATTAATCGATAATCATAATTCCAACACCGCCTTCAGGATACAATGTTTGAACCATTGGATGCACATGGTCCTCAAGAATGGTTTGGTAGTCCTTGGCAGTGACGCGTCCATCTAGCACAAGTATTGGGCCAAGGGAATGCCATGATATGGCAGCCCAAACCATCACTGATCCACCCCCATGCTTCACTCTGGGCATGCAACAGTCTGGGTGGTACGCTTCTTTGGGGCTTCTCCACACCGTAACTCTCCCGGATGTGGGGAAAACAGTAAAGGTGGACTCATCAGAGAACAATACATGTTTCACATTGTCCACAGCCCAAGGTTTGCGCTCCTTGCACCATTGAAACCAACGTTTGGCATTGGCATGAGTGACCAAAGGTTTGGTTATAGCAGCCCGGCCATGTATATTGACCCTGTGGAGCTCCTGACGGACAGTTCTGGTGGAAACAGGAGAGTTGAGGTGCACATTTAATTCTGCCGTGATTTGGGCAGCCATGGTTTTATGTCTTTTGGATACAATCCGGGTTAGCACCCGAACATCCCTTTCAGACAGCTTCCTCTTGCATCCACAGTTAATCCTGTTGGATGTGGTTCGTTCTTCTTGGTGGTATGCTGACATTACCCTGGATACCGTGGCTCTTGATACATCACAAAGACTTGCTGTCTTGGTCACAGATGCGCCAGCAAGACGTGCACTAACAATTTGTCCTCTTTTGAACTCTGGTATGTCACCCATAATGTTGTGTGCGTTTCAATATTTTGAGCAAAACTGTGCTCTTACCCTGCTAATTGAACCTTCACACTCTGCTCTTACTGGTACAATGTGCAATCAATGAAGACTGGCTACCAGGCTGGTCCAATTTAGCCTTGAAACCTCCCACACTAAAATGACAGGTTTCATTGTCCAACCCCTGTAGATACCAGTCATATTCGAACACTAAGATAAATCAACTTTGTACAAAAGGTCATTAATAATCTTAAACTGCCTGTGACACGCCTTTCCCACAAATGCGGAAACTGAAAGAAAACATCTTAATATTGAAGGAATTGGCCAGTAACTGACATGATATTAGGATTATTATTAAGATGTTATACAAGACAATTGTGACACAAAATAACCATATTTCGGTGGTAAATTTTGCGAGTCCAAAGTCGACCAGAAATGACGTCTAGGGGGAAGTCCTTGGTCATTCACTGTGTGAGCATCAATGATAAAAGGTTTAGGTAGAAGACCAGTCAAAAACAAGGTTTATAAGGTGAAACGGTGCATTGCTGGTGGCTGCAACAGTAATACAACAGCAGCCGTTAGTCTGCACTACTTTCCTGAAGAGAAGAGGATCAGAGCTGCCTGGAACTGGAAAACTGAGGAGGGACAGATGGGCTGGTCCCACCAAGCACAGCCAGTTGTGATCAGAGGACTTCTTGGAAAACTGCTTCGAACAATAAACCTCTGAATTCACCAGAGAAATTATGTCAGAGGTCAGGATATCTGAATGCTGAAGCAGATGCTGTAGCCACGCTGTTCACAGCATCTGATGGGAAAAGATCTCCAAAGAAAAGGTTGTTGTTGCTGTCACTAAACGGATCAAGGCTCAGCAGTTAAGAACACTTTCTTGTTGCAAAACATTTTAGATTTAGATTTGTACAATTAGATTTTGGCAGTTATTGTTAATAATTAAAAATGATTATTTTTATTATTAAATAAGACAAATTACACACGCATCCGATATATTTAAAATGTTTCTCTAAAGATTCAAACATAAACACCAGGTAGTGTCTTCAGATGTTGAATCATCCCTTGTGTCGCTGCTGCTGCTCCATGCTGCTCACTTTGCCTCCGGTTGTTTCACTCAGAGCTGTATTTCCTGTAATTTAGCATTAACACTTTATCTGCTCAGTCTGGTCTGGTCAGCTGTGAAGCCCGGAGGAGCTCCAAGAACCATACAAAGATCGCGCAATAAAAGTCAGTGATAAATGTGGTAGGAAGTCCAAAACAAGTCATTCTGTGGAAGTTAAACCAGTTAAACTGCTTCATTTTTTGTTTTATGCATCCAGATATTTTCATATGTTTTGTTCTACAATGGATGAGTTCACTGAGGGCAGAGAATCTATATTTGTTGCTTAGTTTGGTGCATTTAATGTTTCTTCCCCTGACTCTGCGTTTCTCTGATAGTGACTGAAATATATCTACAGAAACATCAGATTCTTCGCTGCTGTCTTTGTTGCTGCCATTGCAGCAGTCAGTTTACATGCTGAAAAGAGCACAACAAAATGACAAAAGAGTCGTCTGGATTTTTTGTGAAATTTATGACCACATTTCTCAACAGCTGTTCATTTCAGTGGCATGAATTAAATTTTTTAAAAATTGTATCTATTTTTCCTTTCAATAAATGTAATTGGATTTATCATGAAAATTAAATGTCACAGGCACTTTAAGGTCCCTAAAGTGGTAAAGTAGTAAGCTGAACAGGTTTTAGTGTAACACTTGGACCCAAGTAGGAAAAAGAATCACTCCATTTAAAGTCAAGGGTGCAATAATTTCCTTACTGTCAGAAAAAGTTTGAAGTAATATTTAACCTGATGTGACTGTGGAGGAGGCAAACAGCTCTTCGGATTGATTTTACAGCGCTTAGTTTCCTGTGACCTATGTCTGTCTGCAGAGAAACCAATTCTAGTCCGTCACGTCCAGCTAAATTTAGCAGGAAGACTTAATGCATGCGGGGCATCTAAAGCTGTGAACATGTAATTCACTGTTTTCGATTTAACTCAACACTGTGATTCATTTTGTTCACAACATTTGGAAAGGGCTAAAGACACAAACCAGAACACATCTGTAAGGCTTGAATTCTGCACAGAGCAAAATTGTGGAGTTTCAATTTAATCTTGTTTTCTACTCTAATATAGAAGCGGCATAATTTATCATATGTAATTCAGTCAATATCATTTACAGTTAGTGAAAAAATTAGGGGGCAACATATGTTGCCTGAAATCAGCAAATGAAGGAAGAATGAGGAAAAAAATAGATAAATGATATAACTGACATCAGTTTTTATCCTTTTTCCTGAATTGTAATAAAACCACATACCTTGCTAAGTGAGTGATTCCTCTCCATGTGAATTTATTAAAATTGCAATTGGTATTTAGAGAGAACGTTATTGTGTGGGTAGAACAACAGCCACAGTTTGAAGTTTTTGAAGTCACCAAGGGAAGGAAAAGAAACATTTGTCTCTCATCATCTGCCTCCACATATTGTTTTTCTCTATTTTTCATTTTTCTCATTCTAACTCTGTCTCAATCCTTGTTATTCTAACTTTTCTTTTTAGCTTTCAATTGTGGAAGTATTGACCATTCCCAGGTCTGAGTTCTGTAGAATTGGCATCGGACATTAGAGAAAGCCATCACAGTGAATACTGTATTTAATGTGTGCTTCAACACACAACTCGTACTCGTCGTATTCGCTTTATCCGGGTCACGGGGGCAGCACACTCAGCAGAGACGCCCAGACGTCCCTCTCCCCAGCCCAGACACCTCCTTCAGCTCCTCTGGGGGAGCCCAAGGCGTTCCCAGGCCAGCCGAGAGACATAGTCCCTCCAGCGTGTCCTGGGCCTCCTCCCAGTGGAACGTGCCTGGAACACCTTCCAAGGAAGGTGTCCAGGAGACATCTGGTATAGATGCCTGAGCCACCTCAGCTGGCTCCTCTCGATGTAGAAGAGCCGCGACTCTACTCCGAGCTCCTCTCGGATGGCCGAGCTCCTCACCCTATCTCTAAGGGAGAGCCCGGCCACCCTACGGAGGAAGCTCATTTCTGCCGCTTGTATCCAGGATCTTGTTCTTTCAGCCGTGACCCAAAGTTCACGGCCATAAGTGAGGGTAGGAACGTAGACCGACCGGTAAATCGAGAGCTTTGCTTTTCGGCTCAGCTCTCGCTTCACCACAACGGACCGGCACAGCGCCCCCATTACTGCGGCAGCCGCACCGATCCGTCTGGCGATCCATTCTTCCCTCACTTGTAAACAAAACCCCAAGATACTTGAACTCCTCCACTTGAGGCAGGAACTCCCCTCCAACCTGAAGAGGACAAGCAAGAAAAAAAACAAATTTAAAACATTTCTTAGTCGGTTAAAGAAACAAACAAATCCCATTTAAGTTCATTGATTTAATTACACTTTTCACAGATAAAAATGACAATGTGCTTCAAAAGATGAAACCATTAATACATGCCTCACTGTTACCAGAAGTCTTGTTGGGAGCTGTACCAGATCACACCTTTCAGCCATTTAACATCTGTATTACCTTGGATCAAGACAAGAAAGGCTTGTGAGGAAAATCTGATAAAGTGAATAATTTATCTAATAGCTGCACTGTTGATACTACATGTTTTATAATGTTAACATGAATGTACAGACAATGTTGTAAAAAATGACACCATTTTTATCTTCTCTTCTGCTCTTGGTGGGGTCAGACGCTTTTCCACTCTCTCCTTGATCCTCCCCCATTTTTTGCCCTGCTTCAGCTTTTTGTCTGTTTTTCTTAGAGCCTCTGGTCGCATATCCTCCTAATTGTTTCATTATGGATTTGGTCAGCTTGTCTCTCAATCGATCAAATTTTCTTGAGGGGAAGACAGGGTAAAGGGGAACCCTCTTGTCCACACGGGACGTTCTTCTCCGGATACGCAATGGATTCCTGGCAGTGGAAGATTGTGTGCCTGATAACAATGTCAGTCGAGGATGTAGAAGATTTGTACATAATTGGATTTCTGTTAACAGAATTTCTGCTTTTTGGAGCTGGCGGTTACCTGGCTTATCGAAAGATTTGTAAAACATTGGCAGCTGTTCAAAGCACTCCAAAGCTGCCTGGGTTGTTTGAAGGGATCTTTAGAGCTCTCAGCACTCAGACTGATATGTTAAGAGAGCAGAATCGCAAGCTGGACGTGATCCTTGAACAGAATAGCAGGCTGGTTGTGTTTCCCGGACTCAAAGGTGATATGATTTAATCTTGGAGAAAGTTGTTTGCTCAGGATTTACTGAAAGTACCAGAAATTTGGCTATTTGGCATTCCCAAAATTTTGGCATTTTGAGAATGCCAGTAAGACTTTGAAGGCAGGCGGAAAATCACAGCCGGCCTGAACCAAAACATTTATTGTTTGTCTAATTCAGGCGCCCCGATATGGCCTTCAAAGGCTTCTTATCAAAACATTTCTCCTGGATGTTCTGTAAATACAACGCTCTGCCCCAGCAACCCCCCTCATCTGTGAACTGAACTGTATGGCCGTTTGATAAAACTTCCATCTCTTTTTCAAGGACAATGGCAACTCTGTCAGTGTTGACAGTCTAATTCTTTGCACACATGATCATACTTAAATATTGGCACTCTCACGGGTCCACCATGCCCCTGCAATATCTTTGCTTATGTGTGTTGCTTTCCCATGCTCCTTATTTTTTTTTACCTAAATGTGGATTTCATTTCTTCATTTCTTCTCCTTTTCATAGATTTTTAGATTTACCAGTGAAAGGAAAATAATACTAGTTTCTTAAAAATTTTAACAAAAACTGTTTTTACACCAGTGACTCAGCTTCCTTAGTTAGAACTCAATGATTGCTTAGTTAAATTTCAATGGATGCAAATGAATGTTATTATTGGACTACAACTGCATGTATACCAGTGAAACCAAGGATCATTCTCTCTTAGCACAAGATGCTTTCCCCTACATAGAGGACGTAATGATATAATTACCTCTTTAGAAAGATTGGTTTAGAACCAGCTCTTACCAATAAAACCCAAAGGATTATTAATGTTTTCTGTATCATTGTAATGTTGGACAGAGATTTTTAGATTTCTCAGAAGGATTCATAGATTTTTTGATTTCTTAGAAAGATTGTAGTATCATTTGATTTGTTTTTCTGTGTATCTGTGTTTATTTTTTTTGTGATTGTATTGTAATTGTATGTACAGCGCTTTGAGTGTCTCGTTACTGAAAAGCGCTATATAAATAAACTTACCTTACCTTACCTTTGGGGTTTTTATTTTTAGTTTTTATCCAGGATTTTGAGAATGTATTTAATAATTTCTAATTTAGCTTAATCTTTGTTAATAAATAATGACATGATGGAATCTGTAGCCTGGCTGATTTTGTACAGTTGAGGTTGGATTTCTTTGAAAACCTGGTAGTGACCAGATCATTTATACATTTACACCCTAGAATTGACAGAGTTGTTTATGTTTTCACCATAACTGTTTATCCATAAACTGAAAGCTAGATAATTCATTCGGCTAACTGAAAAGCAAAGGTTACATCTTGGTTTTTTTTATGTGAAAATCTAGGTTTTTAAAATGAAGCTTTCAAAATTATTATCAGTTCCTTTCAGTATGCATCTGCTTTAGAGTCTGTGTCATTTAATTTTAGCATACTCTGGAGGAACTGCGGAGATCCATAGCTCTGGTGGGAATTTGTTGACAAGACAAGTATTAGTTATGCCCTCCACAAATATGGTCTTTTATAAAAACAGCACTAAGAAGAAAGCCATTGTTTAATGAAGGCTATAAGAAGTTCTGTTTGTAAGTTGACACAAGTCATATAGAGGACGCCGCAAACCTGTGAAAGTGTCATGGTTGTAGATAGCTTCGAGGAGGAGAATGGGTTAACATTCTTTCCAGAATCCCTGTGATGAAGTCAGGAGAAGCAGGATTAAGTTATAAAAACAATGCCATTCTATGGCTGAACTGCAAACCTAACAAGTCATGGTCGTCCACTTAAACTGAGTGGTAAAGCATAGTGCATTAATCAGAAAAGCAGCCAAGGGGCCTGTGGGAACTCTGGAGGAGCTGCAGAGTTCCATTTCCCTATATTACACATTACTTTTTATGATCTATTACACAAAATCCCAATAAAAGAAATTTGTATTTGTAACATATGCAAAAGGTCATGTGGAATGAATACTTTTGCAAGGCACTGTGAAAAGTAACCACTGCAACCATTAATCAGCTAAGTTAACTTTAAAAGGAAGAAATCTAATTGCTCAAATTATACTCCTCTGTCATTTTTATTTGATATTTTCTGTAATTTTGTTCAAAAGCCTCCCAGTGTGTTTTTCCTTTTGAAAAGTTTTTTTTTTTCCATCTGCTGTTCACCCCCAGACCTATTAAATATTCATATGAGCTCCTACCGTTATCGAGTGCAAGCATATTGCGCTGTAACAGCGTATTAAATGGGGACACTGGCGTAACAGTTGGAGCTCCTTCCTCAGTATGATACAGATCACAGTACAAAGCCCTGCAACATACTACCATCAAGGTGAAAGTGAGAAAATACTTCAGGATCATAAAGGAGAAACAGCTCAGCCTTATTCTACTGAGTGAATAGCTTCACTTTTCAGTCACACAACATTTCAGCATGACTTTGAAGAACTGATAATGAAATATTTTAATATTGTGCTTTACATAAATCACAATGAAAGAAAAAATAAATAAATTCTGCGAAACCCTTTAAACGTATAATATTAAGAAAAATCACTTTTGAACATATTGTACAATATTGTTCTGAAGCTTTTTTATGCAGTTGCTTTGTTGAGCAACAAAAACTGACGTTTTTCTTTCCTTTGGTTGCATACATAAACTGTCATGTTAATGGAAAATGTAAGGTGCTGTTCTAAAGGGAACATTTTATTGTTCAAGTTGTTATCTTTCACCATTGGCACATGTTTGCTCTTTTGTATTACGCTTTAAATATTAATACATTCAGCAAAATTAGATGGTGGGTTAAGAATGCTCAGCAAGGACTTAAAAGTTGTGGTGTGGTAACTTAAGCCACTAGTGCACCATAAACTAAAACTGTTTTTAATTTTCAACTGAATTGCTCAGGGTGTTTTTAACTCTTTGACAACACAGACTCGGGGCGCTGGAGAAGTCAGGATGTGCAGTGCCAAAGAGATTGTCAATATGTTTCTCAAATATAGAAATAATACTGTCGGGTTTGATGGGTTGTTTGCTGGACGAAACTGCAGACATGAACCCGAGGGCAGCATGTTGAAAAGTAGAATGATTTAATGATAAATAAAACAGCAAACACACAGTGAATCAGGCGTTGAAATGGAGCATGAGGCGAGGAGCTGAGTAACAGAGTTCAGGCAGCAGAACGGAAGAAATCAGAAAAATAACAAAAAAACTAAGCATCTTATATAGAAAGAGAGAGTGAAGAGAAAGGCAAAGCAAGCAGGTGACGGTTATCAGGTAGAGATGAGAAACAGCTGAGACCAATGAAGAGAGAGAAGAGTAATGAGCAGAATCATACAGAGAAATCTAACAGAGAATATCTATACACAACAAAGAACAAGAATAAGAAATAAGTAAACAACAGGATGAACTAGAATGGCAACACTAAGAAAATAGATCAGGCAAAATAAAAGAACAAGAAACTGAAAAACACCTGACACAACAGGTTCATGACAAATACGATAAATTATTTGTTTTCTTACATCAAACACTGCTTTAACACATATAATAGCCTTTTCCCAAGTTACACAGTATATAAAATTATATACAGTAAGAATATAACTGCATTGTATTAACAGTTTCAGGGACGTTTGTGATTAAATGTCCACTCCTTGTGAACATATAACACTATTGTTATTGAGATCAGAAGGCAAATACAGGGTCAAAAATCCAACATTATGCATGAACTGGAAAAAAAAAAACTTAAATTAATCAATAAATGAATCAATTACAAAAATGAACTCTGATTTAACTGACATTTACATAGAAAATAAGTGTGGTTCTGAGCAAAACAACGGATGAAAATTGGCTCATTCAGAGGATGACAATACAATTCAGACGATAATGAACAAAAAGACTGTCAAAGCTGATGTCAAGCATGTCAGCGTATTCAGCTGCTTCTCACAATAGAAACAAGCCTGTAGCAGCTGCAACACTGGCCAGAGGTTTGAAAGATAAAGATGGCTCAGTTTTTCAACATATCGTTCATTTCTAGACTAATTTGCTGATTAGAGATGTTTTTTAGTTCATTTCATATGTACTTTTCCATTGGTGGAAGAAGGCAACTCTTTGGAAACAAGGTGGGAACCGAAGGATTGACATGAGGTAAGCTCTAGGTATGTAACTCCAACCTTAGGGAGATCAGCAAGACATGCAGGGAGGCCAGGAAGGGAAAGTAAGAGAGGAAATCAAATCGTTTAGCCCTCCCAGGGTCACTACAGGCAAAAATAACTCATTCTGCCCCATTCATAATGGTCAACCTCATGTAAACATAATCTTTGACAGATCAACATTCATACACTTTATTAAACTCAATTTCAGAGTATCCAATTGTGCATGAACAATGGATGGAGGTTAGGGGGAGATATTCTTATTGCAGCTTACATTGCTCATGTGAATTGAACGCAGAGAAAAAACAATAGCAGGGTTTGTATTAGTTTTTTCCTGTCTAGCTCTCCCCTAACCCTTCACCATTGGATTTTGGCAGCCTGCCAAAGTTGAACATTAAGAGAAACTTTGGAGTCAAATAAATTTAAGAAATGATCAGAAGTAAAATATTGACTTCGATTTATAGAGAAACATTGACCATGGACAAAGTTTCCCAATTGTTCAATAAATTTTCCACATTAGCAGAGATCACAGGTTTGCCCAAGGTGCCGACAGAATCATTAAACATGCATCTCTAAATTCTTATAGACATACATGGGCTTTTTCTGTCCAGTGCCTATATAGATAGTCACAGTCTGTCAGACTTAAAACCAGCCATATTAGCAAAACCAGTTGGACACCCTCTCTATGCTAGGTCTTAAATCTGTATTCACAACACCATCTGGTGCCTGTATCAGAGTCCATTTCCTGCCTATATGTTGACTGATGGTCTGATACTGCAATGTCAGCTTGTTGTGTAAACACCTCGACAAGCAGGCAAAGGCTTTTCTTTGCCCGATGTAATGCCAAACCCTTATATAGAAATTCACAATTTATTCTCATAGATTCTCATGTGTGCAGTGAGCACTGATGGTGTTTCCAACTGTTATCATTTTACCACTTCCTGCCCATTCTTAGACCAAACCTTACAGTTTTTGTGCTTAGAAAGTTTTATTTCTATGAAGTCTGGTTGAAGGTAGAAGTGAAACAGTTCCTTCCATGTCTTTTTGGAATTTTCTTGCAAAAATATATTCTTGAGGGGCAGGCATGAGCTGGACATTCAAATGCATTCACATATATAAATATCTTTGGCATCTTTTGTGATATTTCTAAGAAATAAACAGACACACTCATGCCCAATTTGAAGTGTGTGTTTTGCATTATTGTCAAAATATCCTGAAAAAGCTAAAAGTAAAAGAGTAAAAATAAGATAATCTTATGATGCTGATATTTACAGGTGTATTATGCTTCACATGAAAGTCAGTTATCCCTAATATGCATAAGAATTAAGGAAAATAGTATCGTGATATGTAGGGCTTTCCAAATCAGGATTTTTGCCCCAGACACCAACCCTAGTTTAGTCATCTACTGATACCAAGTAACAGTCCATTTATTCCTGAAAATCAGGAGCTTTATTTCTCAGTTTCAAAGCACAAGCTACATTTCTTCAGAATTACATGGGCCACATTAGTATTGTGATTATGCCCCATTAAACTCACCAGCGATATTCTGGATGATGTTCCTTCTTGACAGCAACAGATGCTTGTTGTTCCGAAGGTTTTAACTAGAGCTCTAGTCTTTAATACAACTTGTTGTACTCAGGCTGACAATGATTTCATTCAGAGCAGTTTGATGATGTATTAACCTAATGCAAGTAGGTTTACTCACTGTTTTAATATAACACTTTGGTAATTTTTACTCGTGATGTCAGTTAGATTCCAGCTAATCCTGTGTGAACAAAAGGCACAGAAAAAAGTCGTCCTCTTTCATGAAGCTACCGTTTTGCTTTGAACATTGTAAAAATTAATGACAGGGGTTTTAGATGTTTGCTACGTCGATCGCTGCCTGAGCATTGCTTGCAGAGTTGGTCACATGACAGATGCAGCAGCCAATATAGTCTCTCCTTTATGGTAAAGACAAGACGTGCTTTCATTACATCAGCTCATGATATAATATGCTGATAAAGTTTTTCAAGCAGTACACACAAAAATAGGCTGGGATTTAAAAAACATTGGAAAGCAAAATGTAGCTGTGTAGCTTCCTGGTGGTGTACCTCATACCTCGTTATATTTTATTATCACAACATAAAAAAAACAAAAACCTCTGCAATGTGCAGTCAGATAGATGTCAGGTCATTGTATCACATGTGGTAAGGTGGGAACACATATCTATTGTAGGCTTGGTAACAACTTGCATTTCTTATAAACTTATTTATCTAACAACTAATTAATTGCAAAAAAATGTTTGTATTATTATAAGTATAAATGTAGTCTCTTTACCACAGCTCCTTCTGGCTATCAGTAAGATGCCGAGAGCAACAGGTAGGAGGAGGTGTAGGTGTGGCTGTGACAGCAGGAGAAGGGATTTCAGCCTGCATGTCACAGCTAGCAGGATGAAAAGCTGAAAGAGATCGGAAGAAAAAGCGAGGTCTGAGGATCTCTGCTTCAACTGTCGCCTGCATAAACACATTCTGGGGGGAAGATGGATGGCGCTGCATCAAAGATAATTGGAAATTAGATTTGTACAGAAATGTAATCTTGATGCCTTGGATTTCATATTGGAGGGAAATGATTTTAGGCATAATTGAACGAACTCCAGTAAATTACATGTTTTTGTAATGATTCTCATTTTCCACTGACTGGGACCAGTATTGATGTTTGTTAAACCGCACAGCTTCAGATTGTGTGGCAGGAAGTAACTTAAGCACTGTGGTAAATAGGTCAATCATCGGAGAAACTTGTGTGCATGAGAATTGTATATTGACAAAGCACATCAATTATTCAGACACCCCACAGTGAAGGGGTATTCATTTATTAGAGGCTTGATTCCTGTAGGGCTTTGATTAGACTTTGAAAGGGCAGCAAGAGTCCCCCCACTTGGGTTCCACGGCACCAGTTTTTTCATGACAACATCTTGGCTGCATCATCAGGAATGTCTGCACATTTCAAAGAGGTTAGATATGAAGGTTAAAACTTTTGCTTGTTTTATAGTTTTCCTCTTCTGCATGGTCTAGTTTATTTTTTGTCAGTTTCCCTGTAAAACATTCTTAAAACATGTTGAGAAAGATGAGATTAGGTTGGCAACATCACTGGTTTGGTCATTTGGACATTACTTAATTAATACATAATAAAGAAATAAAGAAATCATAATCTTTTTCCACATTTTCTCTTAAGCAAAATTTTATGTCTTTATTGTGATTTTTGGTTTCAGACCGACATAATGCATGATTGTAAATTGAAAGAAAAGAGAACATTTGAAAAATATTATGTTCACACGTATAAAGTCCCCGCTAAATGATTTGTGCACAATGTTAAATACACAGAAGCGTGCGGAGCTATCTGTCCATTTTCTGCATTCAGTTTGTGCGTCTTTTCGTCTGTCATCGCGAAACATGCAGATATGAACCCAACACAATCAATATGAAGAAGAAACGAAGAAGACATTGACAGAATGGCTGAATTTCTCCATCCAAATTCTACCCTAAATTTTGTGGTTTTACAGACCACCTCATTCTACATTCTCACACTACTCTCCAATTTTGCATTATTTGCTGTTATTTCAGCTTTTAACCTTGTTCTCTCTATTCTCTTCCTAGAAGCTACACCTGGCTCTGTGTCTACCTGTGACACCTTTGTGGAGAGGGGAAGCTTCTGCTGGCAACAACTTAATGCTCACCCTCTACAGATGATCCACATGGCCCTGTCTTTTAGTCTTTAACCCTTTCTCTCTCCTAGACATGGAAATTGACTGAGCTTTTACTGTAACTAATTATATGTGCTCTCTTTCAGACTCTAACCTTGAAAACTGGCTCAGAGTTTATCTGTTCTTTCTTTCTAGGTGAACCGACTAAAGAGCTACCTCCATTAACATTTACTTTTCCTTCCCATAGAAAGTACGCCTGGATCAGTGCTTCTGTGTTCTCTTTGTGTCTCTGCTCTGTTCTCTCAAACCCCCAGTCGGTCATGGCAGATGGCCGTGTAACCCAGGTTTAAATAGCCTTCACTAAATATAAGCCTTTTCATAAAAATAGCTATAAAATGGATAAATAGGAAATAAATAAATAGGAGAATAAATAAGTCTCAAAGTGGTTAAAAATAATGATATAAAAAGTAATAATTACAAACATTAAAAATGCTGTATTTCATGTTATGATATTTTATTTGGTTAAAAAAACAATCTGCATATAACAGTTTTATTTTGTCAGCAGCTAGAACAGTCAAATGTGAGAAAAAATCTCTTATTCTGAAGGACTTCTGGATCAGTGCTTCTTTGTTCTTTTTGTGTCTCTGCTCTGTTCTCTCAAACCCCCAGTCGATCGTGGCAGATGGCCGCTCACACTGAGCCTGGTTCTGGTTCTGCTGGAGGTTTCTTCCTGTTAAAAGGGAGTTTTTCCTCTCCACTGTCGCTACATGCATGCTCAGTATGAGGGATTGCTACAAAGTCAACACCAGTGACTGTCCACTGTCTCTACATGCTCATCCAGGAGGAGTGAATGCTGCAAGTCACTGACTGGATGCAATCTGCTGGGTTTCCTTAGATAGAAAAACTTTTTATCCAATTTGAATAAATAACTGAATCTGACTGAACTGTTCAATAGTTATGATTAATTGGAACGGATGGACCTGATTGTTGTGAAGTGCCTTGAGACAATGGTGTTGTGAATTGGTGCTATATAAATAAAACTGAATTGAATTGAAAGTGGGAAGCAGGCCAATGACTGACTGACTGAATTGAATGGCTCTTTTCTTGTCTATTTTTGTCTCTTTGTGAGAATGTACAACATCAGGTTTTCTCAACCGTCACCATGTTTGGTGTTGTCTGAAACCTTTTCTGAATTTGGAAGCAAACTCAGAACTGCGCTCTAAGAATAATATTGTCTAACAGCCATGCCAACTTTGACACAATGGAAGCACGAGGGCAGTGAGACTTGACAACGTCAGAAACACATGACTCTGTTTCTGTGCGTCACTTACCTTCAGATATATGTTCATTAGTAAATAGAATCTGAACGTGTGTTATTTGTTTACAGGAAAAATCCAGTTGTTTCATGAAGGCCTCAGTGATTTGTTAGAGAACATTAGTGAACAAACAGCATCATGAAAACCAATGAACACAGCAGACAGGTCAGGAAGACAATTAAAGCAGAGGTTAACTTTAAACATCTCTCAGAGCCCTGTTCAGTCCATTATCTGAACATGGAAACAGTATGGCACAGCAGCTCAGGTGGCACATGACATGTTGACATGACACAAGTTTTCTAGGGGACACAGCAAACATGTGAAGGTGTTATCATTGCAGATATTTTACCAGTGCCTGGTTTAAATAAGATGTAACAACTTAAAATACATTAATGTGGAAGTCATAAGTCATATTCTCTGAAAAACTCTGTCCTGTCAGACAATTTTTTAATAACCTTTAAGTTTAATTTAACAGAGTACTACACACCTGAAAGAACATTTCAGTATGAACAGAGATGAGTACAATAATTTTGTTTCTGCCCCTTCACAAATTGATTCTCTTGTTCATAGTGTTACTTCCTCTCTGTGTGGTGCATTAGACAATGTAGCCCCCTTGAAAAAGAAGGTCATTATTCATTGAAGACTGGCTCCCTTCTTTAATTCAGAGCTGCGTACTTTAAAGCACAATGTCAGGAAATTGGAGAGAAAATGGCGCTGTACACACCAAGAGGATTCCTACTTAATCTGGAAAAATAGCCTACTGTTGTATAAAAAGACACTTCACCAAGCCAGAACAGCTTATTTCTCATCATTAATAGAAGAGAATAAGAATAATCCTAGGTTTCTCTTTAGTACAGTTGCTAAACTTACGCAGAGTCATAGCTCTGTTGAGCCATCCATTCCCTTAACTCTTAGCAGCCATGACTTTATGGGATTCTTTTTAAATAAAATGTATTATATTAAAAATAAAATCTTTGGCATTCTCCCGAACATGATTACTTCATCCTCAGTAAGTCAGACAACATTGGAAGTAACAGTAGAACCTGATCTGTGTTTCGACTGTTCTGATCCAGTGGAGCTTCCTGAGTTATCAAAAATATTAGCCTAATCTAAACCTTCAACTTGTATGTTAGACCCAATCCCAACAAAATTATTTAAGGAAGTGGTATGATTAACCTATCCTTAGTAAACAGTAAACAGTACCACAGGCCTTTATGGTAGCTGTAATTAAACATTTACTTAAGAAATCTTCACTTGATCAAGAGGATTTGTTATATTATTTGATACACTGCAGATTTTGCAGGTTTTCCCACTTGCAAAGCATGTAGAAGTCATTAATTTTTATCATAGGTACTCTTCAACTGTGAGTGACGAAATCTAAAACAAAAATCTGTTTAGATGTGTTTCTCTCCTAGATGAAGCCATTAAAGGAGCTCCTACTGCCTTTAATGTTTTTACTTTTCTTTCACATAGAAAGTACGCCCGGATCAGTGCTTCTGTGTTCTTTAGTGTCCCTGCTCTGTAGTCTCTGTAGTTGATGCTGAATTTGTGACCGTGGGAGCAAGGACACTATCCTCTGCTGAAATCTGCCATAGCTTTGTATTCAATGTGTTCTTTCTTTCTGCCATTTCTTCTTCTTGCTGGCAGGTATTTGTTATTACTTGAATAAGCGTTTGTCAACAACATCAGGGCTCCTCCCCAACACCGGCAGGAGGCAGATGGCTGCTCATCCTGAACCTGGTTCCTCTGAAGATTTCTCTCTGTAAAAACAATTCGTTCCTTTCTACTCTGCTGCGAATGAGGAAGTGAAGATTACATGTAATCTGCTTGCTTCCTTACATAGATAACAGGTGAAGGCAGTGAAAACATAAAAACAAAAAGTTTTCACTTAAACTAATATTTGTTTTTTATGCCTCATTAAGTTCCCATGTGAGACTAACTGATCCAGAACCTAACTTGTTTTGCAGAAGCTGTTTCATACAAAACAAATCATTTTTATAAACCTTAAAATAACTGTCTTCATTGTTAGACTTCTGGGTCAACAACAGTATAACACAAATGTGAATGCAGTTTTAGGGATTATAAAACAGTAATTACATTAAAGTTTTAATGCTCCTAGAGTGGATCCAAGTGGTCAAGTCAGACAAAACACCGTGAGGTTCAACCATCACACATCTAAGGTTTTTGCATAGTGTAGTGTCAGAAGCAATGTTGTTACTAGCTGCAGTTGTGCTGATTCTGCAACGGTGGTGCATATAGATATGCATGTGGTAATAGGAACTAATGCATAATCTTTTCATGGCCTAATCTCTTCCAACAGCAATGAAAGGAAAGCCTGATATGAAATGGTGTAAAGGGTGTTTTTCTATTGCAGGTAAGAGTCTACCAGCTTATGACCTTTCCACAGGAGCCTGCTTCAAAACATCGACACAAAAATGTCTCAAAATATTTGTTTTCTGTGCTGAAACTACACATTGACCCCCAGTTTAAAATTAAAATTGTTTCCACAGTTTTAAAAGAGTTTAAAATTGTGTTAACAAAATTCACATTTTTTTACTGAAAATATGAAAATGAATAAGAATATAGAACATTCATGTACAAGTTGGTGAATAACTAAAACAGCTACCATTTACCAGTATTAACAATAGAAAAATAGCTTGTCTCAGCTCAAACAGACAGCTTCAGTTAGGTACTGCAGCAGCTAAAACAGTTATGCCGATTTATTACTTATAGTGATATGATTTAACATAAGGAAAAGACCAAACTGACACTTTTTCTCTCAGAGCTTAATAACCTCGCTGGCAGATTTGTGACAAGTAGCTATTATGGAAGATTTGCTATGAATCAGAAAAAGGCGGAACCAAATTTCAGCCAGACACAGTACTGAAAGTTTCAAAGGTTTATTCAGCCACAGGAAAACGTCACACAGGAAACACTCCTCACAGCTTCCAGGAATCACTGAGGCAGAAAGAGGGATTAGTGACTTGTAGTCTCTCCAGATTTTGCAGGGATCAGAAAAGCCACTAACCTGCTTTTGTCTTGAGTAGAACTTGAAACCCAGAGGGGAAACCTCAGTGGGCGGCAGGCGGTGATCTCCACAGCACAGGTAAGAAGTGACTCCAGGCTGAATAATCCGAGGGTTAGGCAGGCTCAATAATCCAAGGACAGAAACAGGGTCAACGATCAGAACAAGAGGCGTCAGGCAAGGGGCAGGCAGAGGCATAAACCAGATGCAGGAAACAAGGTCGACAACCAAAATCCAAATAGTCCGACAGGGAGCAGGCAGGGGTATACATCCAAAAGACAAGGCAAGGTCAAGAACAATGATCAGACAGGAAGGAACGCTGGATATCTACTCGAACAAAAACGAACAAAACTCCTTCCAGAAACGTGACACAAATTGGGGTCCTCTATCGGAAACAATGTCATTTGGAATTCCATGGAGCCTGAAAACCTCTCGGGTCAATATCTCACCCATCTCCTTAGCAGATGGAGGCTTCTCCAAGGGCACCAGATGAACCATTTTTGAAAATCTGTCAATTATAGTTAGTAGTACACAGTGACCATTAAAAACCGGTAGACCTGTCACAAAATCCATCGCAATATGTGACCATGGGCGAGGGGGAATTGGCAAAGGGTGCAACAACCCCGCAGGGGTGCAACGAGAAGGCTTGGCTTGACAACATTGAGTGCATTCAGCAACAAAGTCTTTGACATCCTTGACCAGCGATGGCCACCAAAACTGAGTTCAAACTGTCTGAATGATTCTGCTGATTCTTGGATGACAAACTAAATGAGAGCAATGACAAGACTCCAGTACCTTAGGCACAAGGCGTTCAGGGACAAAACAGCAGTCAGGTGGACATGATGGTGGGATAGGCAGATCTCTAATGGCTTCCTGGACCTCCCATTCCACCTCCACTCGGGACACAGACAACCTGACAGTTTCAGGAAGGATAAACTCCTCTTCACACGCAGACTGAGATTCTTCAGGCTCTTGAATCCGGGATAGGGCGTCAGGTTTGCCATTTTTACTCCCTGGCCTGTAAGATAGGGAGAAATTAAAACGACCAAAAAACAAAGCCCACCTAGCCTGTCTGAGGTTTAGCCGTTTTGCTGATTTCAGGTACTCCAAGTTCTTATGGTCAGTCCACACCATAAACGGCTCCTTAGTCCCCTCCAGCCAATGTCTCCACTCTGTCAACGCCAACTTGACAGCCAATAACTATCTGTCTCCAACGTCGTAATTCCGCTCAGCCTGTGACAGAGTCCTTGAAAAGAAGGCACATGGGTGAACACGATCATCCTCACCTCTTTGGCTTAATACAGCTCCGACCCCAGTGCTTGAGGCATCCACCTCCACAATAAACTGTCTCTCTGGGTCAGGAGACCGTAACACTGGAGCTGACGTGAAGAGTTCCTTTAACCTATTGAAGGCCTTCTCTGCATCCTTATTCCACACAAATTTCACCTTGGAAGAGGTAAGAGCGTTTAGGGGAGTAGCAACCAGGCTGTAATTTCTAATAAACCTCCTATAGAAGTTTGCGAAGCCCAGAAATCTTTGAAGCTGCTTGCGATCAGTTGGAACAGGCCATTCCAATACGGCCTTAACTTTGGAGGGGTCGACAAGCACTTGATCTGGGGAAGGATGAAGCCCAAAAAGGAAGTGGTAGATATGTGGACTCACATTTCTCTACCTTGACGAACAACTGGTTTTGGAGAAGACGCAGGAGAACAGCTCTGACCTGTTTTCTGTGGGTTTCCAGATCTTGAGAATAAATCAGTATGTCATCAAGATAAACAAATATGAATTGACCCACCATGTCTCTTAGAACGTCATTGACCAATGACTGAAAAACTGCAGGAGCGTTAGTAAGTCTAAAAGGCACGACCTTGTATTCATAATGGCCCGTAGGCGTGTTGAAAGCCTTTTTCCACTCATCTCCTTCTCTGATTCGGACCAGATGACATGCATTCCTTAGATCCAGCTTAGAAAATATCTTGGCTCCCTCGATCTGATCAAAAGCTGTGTTCATGAGGGGTAAGGGATATCTATTTTGAACTGTTATCTCATTAAGGCCTCTACAATGAATGCATGGTCTCAATGAACCATCCTTCTTCCCCACAAAAAAGAAACCAGCACCTGCAGGAGAGGAAGAGGGTTGAATGTGCCCTGCCTTTAATGCCTCATCAACATAACTCTTCATGGCCCTGTGCTCTGGACCAGACAATGAATAGGTTCTGCCTTTAGGGGGTGATGTGCCAGGAAGCAAATCAATAGCACAATCATAAGGTCTATGGGGTGGCAGAGCTGTGGCCTTGATTTTATTAAAAACCTCCTTTAAATCATGGTATTCTTGCAGTACCGTGGATAAATCCAGATAGGTATCCTCAACCTCATTCTCCACACTGACCTCCGTAGCAGCAGACAAAAGACAGTCAGCAGAACATGACTCAGACCAACCCAGAACTTCTTTTTTCTTCCAGTCGATGTGAGGGTTGTGTTTCTGCAACCAGGAGGCCCCTAGGACTACAGGAAGTTCAGGTGAATTAATGATCATGAAAGTTACTTTTTCTTGATGATTACCTCCAACTATTAAGGTAATCTCCTCCGTCCTGAGATGTGAATTGTTCATGCTGTGACCATCCAAAGCTAGCACGTTTCTTGTGTCAGCTGACGGAATAAGTTTTATGCCGTTCTTATTTGCAAATGTTTCGTCCATGAATTCAGTATCTGCTCCTGAATCAATAAACACGGCCCCCTGGAGAGACAAAGAAGAGGTTTGAAAATGGGCAGGAAACAAGAAGGAGGAGGCAGATAGTTGACTTCGGCTGAGTAGAGACCTCCCTTCCTCTGCTGAGCCTGTCCTTTTAGTGGACACCTGAATGCTAAATGTCCCTTCTGTCCACAATAAAAACAGAGCTTGAATCTTCTCCGACGATCTTTCTCCTCAGGGGTAATCTTGGTTCTGCCCAATTGCATGGGCTCACAATTATCATTTTCCTCAGTGAGAGGTGACCGACTCCTTCTCTCACACTGGTGTGCAGAAACCTGAGTTAATGATGAGCGACCCTTCTCATGGCGCTTCTCCTTCCTTCTCTCTGCCAGCCGAATATCAATGCGAGCAGCCAAATCCTCGAGTTGTTTCAGGGAAGAAGGATAGTCACGGGTCGCTAGCTCATCCTTGATGTCTTTGTTTAATCCTTTCATGAATGCATCCATTTGTGCTGCCTCATTCCAACGGCTCTCTGCAGCCAACAAATGAAAGTCAATTATATAGGTCGAGACAGGCTGATCACCCTGTTTGAGGGACAATAATCCTCTTGCGGCCTCATGACTTGGAATGACCGGGTCAAAAACTCGAATGAGTTCCTTGGAAAAAGTTTCATAAAGATTACCAGATGCAGACCTGTTATGCCATTCAGCAGTTCCCCACTGTTTTGCCTTTCCTGCCAGCAGAGATATAACAAACACCACCTTGGAACGTTCATTGGGAAAGGATGACGGCTGAAGCTCAAAATGAATTTCACACCGAGTTAGAAAAGCTCGACATTGGTCTGAGTCTCCCCTGAACATCTCAGGCGGAGAGAGGCGTGGCTCCCTTACCTCTGCTGTTGTCCGTGTTACTTGGGCATAGTTTCTTTGTGACGGTGGTGGCTAGGAGACAAGATTGCCAGAACGTAATGTGGAAATTATTTCCTCCATGCCGGAACCCAACCAGGAAAGGGTCTCATCAATGTGGGTACGCCACTGTTGTGCTGGTGATGGGTCCATTTCTGGCCAGATTTTTCTGCTATGAATCAGAAAAAGGCGGACCCAAGATTCAGCCAGACACAGTACTGAAAGTTTAAAAGGTTTATTCAGCCACAAGAAAACGTCACACAGGTAACTGTTGGAATAATTGAATATAGATGTATCTTATATTTTCTCCTATTCTTTAACTTGACTATTTGATCTTATAACCTTTCATGATGTTTGTGTGAGTAAGGATGTGTGAGTTGTCTGCAGGCAAAGATCATAAATGGAGCTGAGAAGGAGACAGTCCTGTTGAGGAGGTCATAAAGATGAAGGCTGATTGCACTGAACAGAAGACGCACTGATCCTAAAGATGGAGACTGTGGAAGTGTGTTGTTGAAAGATAATAGTGTTTATGACCTGTTTACGATGCAGGTGTTGTTTCCCATCCTTAGAGAGCAACGTTCTTTGTAACTAGGGACCCCCGAATGATAATAAAAAGAGAGGGACGGACAGATGCGGTTCAGAGCGGTGTGGTGTCTGTAAATGAACACATCCTGACCGTTCTCCTCGTAGCGAGTAAAACAACAAATTATTTGTCTCTCTCTTCTTTTTGTGTTGTTATAAGTATTGTAGGTTGTTTAAACCTGACATTAATTTGGTCCTTCAATAGCCGGATTCCAACTACGCCTGATGATTCCAGCGGGTCGGTAGACTCCAGGAAAAGACCGTGCGCACGGTTGTCTTCATCAGGGAGACACACAGACCCTTTCCGGGACTGGATTTCGGCCCGCCCGCTGGGATCTGACGGCTGACGGAACTCTGAGAGAGAGGAGAGGACAAAGTGGTGAGTTGAATCTAGATTTAAAAAAGTGTGACGAATGACTGGGGGTCATTGCGTGAAATAAGAAACAAACCCTGTAAACCTAGGCACTAACAGGTAACAGCAGTTTGCCGGAGTTCTGCTTAAAGTATAAGTATTAAGAAAGTAATACTAAATAATACTATTCCGTGTTTCCAGAACAGCGGAGTCCGCGTTTAAGTCTTTTAAACAACAAAAAATACTACGAAAAATCCGCGTTTAAATGTGTGCATGTGAGAAATAAATGGAGGATTTAAACCACTAGGTTTTACCTCATACCAAAAACAGTGGGATTGTAAGTGACTAACTTTTGTGGAAGCAAAGGCAAGAATTCTCCACTCGAAAGAGTTGAAGTGAGAATTACCACAAAAGGAGATTTTTCTGTCACCCTACTGAGCAGAATAATCCAGCATTTAGAATACCCTAGGTATTTATATGCTGGACCAAATTTAAATAAAAATAAAAAAAATGGGAAAAGGGGCGAGTAAAAATAAACTAAAAATGAATAATAATGCAAAGATTGGAAATTTATAGAAGCACAGGATCAAATTAAAATATTAAAATAAAAATATTTAGATAAATGGATAACCACATATCATTATGATGGTCGTTTAAACTCTAAAAAATTTGTTGATCTATAGGATGCAATAATTAAAAGTACAATGAAAGTAAACGTGATTTAAGAAAAATGGACAAAGAAGGTTATGATGATGTAGATTATTGGTTAAAAGTAACTAAAAAGAGAGAGATGTGATGCAGGAGAAAAGAATGGACGTTTTTCTGGAAAGCAGAAAAGGTCAGAGGGCTAAGAAGTAATTTTTGATGGACTTGCAAAGTAGAATAGCAGGACAGAAGAAAGTGAGTAAAAAGAGTAGGTGGAAAGCTTTGTTTTGTACCAAAGATCTGATGAGGTTTGACAGGATTGGATGGACTAAAATGAGTCCCTTTGGTGAATAAATCCATCCCCACCATGTATCATGTATGTTTTATTTGTGTTTATTTTTTTTATTATTGTTTGAGACGCTGAAGGCTGTTGATACAACTTGTCACGGAGGTTCATGGCATGACACGTTTTTTTTGTGTAAACCTTAGAAAATATTTTACTCTTTTTAACAGCAGAACAAACAGAGTGAGGGGATTAATCAATAGGCTTACAGTTAGATACAGACACAGAGCTGACTACGCAGAAATAGCCAGAGTGAAACAAAAAGAGGAAGAACCTTTTGAAGAATATAGGATTAGACTGATAAGTGTTTAAAATACACAGTGGTCTACAAGAAGATGAAAACGAGCAAGGAGCTTATCGACAGCAGTTAAAAAATGCACTATATGCTGGTTCCAGGGATGCAATTAATACCTGGGTAAGGAGACATTTTATAGGGTTCCCCACAGCAAATCTAGAAGACTATGTTAATCATGCCCTCCATGCAGAAAAGTAATGAAGGATAAAAAACAAAAAAAAGATAGTCAACACCTTTTTCCAGCAAGAAGAACAGCTTTATTATCAAAACAGCAGAGGAAGAGGAAAATTTAGAGGCAGAGGACAAAATCGCAGGAGAGAGAGAGGAGGAGTGAGCAGAGGAAATTACAGACACCTCAGGGTGCTGGGTTTGTGGGAAAGAAGGACATCTGGTCAGAGATTGTCCTGAGAGGAGAAATAATGATTTAGCATGACTAGGACAGAAAACAAGTGAAATTGTTCCTAGTACCTCAGACGTCGATAAAAACAAATGGACAGTCATGCCAGCTATCTTTTCTAATGTTCCCTGAGTGTCCGGTGAATCTATTGGGACGAGATGGATTACTACATCTGGGGTTAGCATTAATTCCAACCTCAGAAGGACATATTGTAGTTAAGAGAAAAGCAGAACTCAGCCAAGGAGATTATTTCATGTTAAAAAGGAGTGAGACCATTTTATTACCACTATTCACTGGATGTTCCAAATAAACCACCCCTAGACATAGGGACAGCTTTATTAACAGAAGGAAGAAATGTCATAACTCAACTACAAGATCAGATGACACCAGATGATCTACATATTACCATGTGGTATAAAAATACTCCTGGACCAGATAAAACTTATGAAGAAGCATTAACTAAAGTAACCCCTATAAAAGTCATGGTAACTTATGTTTATACTGATTGGAAGAGTACGTCAGTTGCTGAAGTAGTGTTAGCGGAAGACACTAGGAAACTCTGAAAAATGTGGTCACCTCCACAAATATCTTTATTCAAGGTTAAAGAGCTTAAGTGGCATAATATGGGAAGAATAGTGCAGAGGGGAAAAGATGCCACAGACTGGTTTGCAACAACAATGAATACAGAAACTAGTGCATCCACAGGATTAACTAGGAAGCCATTATTCTAAACAGTGACAGTGCAGGAAGGGATGCATTTGCATACAAAGCATCAATGAGAAATATTCCTTACTGAACAGGAGGAACAGTTCTTGAATGAAGTTCCTGATAAGTTATGGTCAACAGACCCTACTGATGTGGTTTAGTAAAAGGAGTGTTACCTGTCCAAATTAGAGCAAAAACAGAATACAGGCCCAGTGTAAAACAATACCCTTTGAAATATGATGCACATGAAGGAATAAAACCAGTAATAAAAGATTTAATGACTGCAGGGGTGATAATAAAATGCGAGGAATCACCATGTAACACCCCCATTTTTCCAGTTAAAAAACAAGCTCCATCAACAGGATGGTGCATGGTACAAGACTTACAGGCAGTTAATAATGCAGTTGTTCAGAGAGCACCGTGTGTTCCTGATCCTTATACATTATTAAATTCCCTAAGACCAGATGCTAGAATATTTACTGTAGTTGATATAAGAAATGCATTCTCTGTACCTATAGATAAAGATAGTCAGTTCTGGTTTGCATTCACTTTTGAGGGACAAAGATATACTTATACCAGACTGCCTCAAGGCTACTGTGAAAGTCCAACTATATACTCTCAGGTAATGAGTGCAAGTATGGCCAAGTTTGACCCTCCAGGAGGTAGTCAGGTTTTATTATATGTTGATGATGTGCTATTAGCCTCTCCTGATGAGGAGACCTATAAAAATGACACAATAGCATTATTAAAACATTTAGCAGAAGAAGGACACAAAGACAGTAAAAAGAAACTTCAGTTGTGTAAAAATGAGGTTAAATACCTAGGCCCCAATCTTAGCGCAGGGGGCCGCACAATAGTAGAAGAAAGAAAGACTGCAATATTACATGTTCCAAAACCAGTAACAAAAAAGCAAATGATGTCCTTCCTTGGACTAACTAATTATTGTAGAAACTGGGTGCCAAATTATGCAGAAATAGTAGCTCCATTAAACAAACTAATGTATGAGGAAGAGCTGAAAATGACGTCTGAACTGAAATGGAGTGTAGAAGCTGAAGAAGCATTTACCAACATAAAACAAGTTCTAGTTTCCAGTACTGCTTTAGCATTACCAGATTATAGTAAACCGTTTGTTCAGATGGTAGATTGCAAGGGACATTTTATGACTTCAGTTCTGGTTCAACAACATGGAGATTAAATGAAACCAATAGCCTATTTCTCTTCAAAACTAGATAGTGTTGCGTGTGCGCAACCATATTGTGTGAGAACTGTAATTGTAGCCTCCATGGCAGTTGAAGTCAGTGCTACAATAGTGTTGTTTCACCCTTTAACCTTAAGAGTTCCCCATGCAGTTTCAGCATTATTACTGAAGAATTAGCAGAAAAAGAAGCAAAAAAAAAAAAAAAACTAGAAGCGATTTGCAGGATCTACCTCTTTTGCACGGCAAAATAGTTTATGTAGATGATTCCTCTAAAAAAAAAAGATGAGAGAGGGAAGACACAAACAGAATATTGGTGGCATTGGTGACAAAATACAGGTCCTTCTCAAAATATTAGCATATTGTGATAAAGTTCATTATTTTCCATAATGTCATGATGAAAATTTAACATTCATATATTTTAGATTCATTGCACACTAACTGAAATATTTCAGGTCTTTTTTTGTCTTAATACGGATGATTTTGGCATACAGCTCATGAAAACCCAAAATTCCTATCTCACAAAATTAGCATATTTCATCCGACCAATAAAAGAAAAGTGTTTTTAATACAAAAAACGTCAACCTCCAAATAATCATGTACAGTTATGCACTCAATACTTGGTCGGGAATCCTTTTGCAGAAATGACTGCTTCAATGCGGCGTGGCATGGAGGCAATCAGCCTGTGGCACTGCTGAGGTCTTATGGAGGCCCAGGATGCTTCGATAGCGGCCTTTAGCTCATCCAGAGTGTTGGGTCTTGAGTCTCTCAACGTTCTCTTCACAATATCCCACAGATTCTCTATGGGGTTCAGGTCAGGAGAGTTGGCAGGCCAATTGAGCACAGTGATACCATGGTCAGTAAACCATTTACCAGTGGTTTTGGCACTGTGAGCAGGTGCCAGGTCGTGCTGAAAAATGAAATCTTCATCTCCATAAAGCTTTTCAGCAGATGGAAGCATGAAGTGCTCCAAAATCTCCTGATAGCTAGCTGCATTGACCCTGCCCTTGATAAAACACAGTGGACCAACACCAGCAGCTGACACGGCACCCCAGACCATCACTGACTGTGGGTACTTGACACTGGACTTCTGGCATTTTGGCATTTCCTTCTCCCCAGTCTTCCTCCAGACTCTGGCACCTTGATTTCCGAATGACATGCAGAATTTGCTTTCATCCGAAAAAAGTACTTTGGACCACTGAGCAACAGTCCAGTGCTGCTTCTCTGTAGTCCAGGTCAGGCGCTTCTGCCGCTGTTTCTGGTTCAAAAGTGGCTTGACATGGGGAATGCGGCACCTGTAGCCCATTTCCTGCACACGCCTGTGCACGGTGGCTCTGGATGTTTCTACTCCAGACTCAGTCCACTACTTCCACAGGTCCCCCAAGGTCTGGAATCGGCCCTTCTCCACAATCTTCCTCAGGGTCCGGTCACCTCTTCTCGTTGTGCAGCGTTTTCTGCCACACTTTTTCCTTCCCACAGACTTCCCACTGAGGTGCCTTGATACAGCACTCTGGGAACAGCCTATTCATTCAGAAATTTCTTTCTGTGTCTTACCCTCTTGCTTGAGGGTGTCAATAGTGGCCTTCTGGACAGCAGTCAGGTCGGCAGTCTTACCCATGATTGGGGTTTTGAGTGATGAACCAGGCTGGGAGTTTTAAAGGCCTCAGGAATCTTTTGCAGGTGTTTAGAGTTAACTTGTTGATTCAGATGATTAGGTTCATAGCTCGTTTAGAGACCCTTTTAATGATATGATAATTTTGTGAGATAGGAATTTTGGGTTTTCATGAGCTGTATGCCAAAATCATCCGTATTAAGACAATAAAAGACCTGAAATATTTCAGTTAGTGTGCAATGAATCTAAAATATATGAATGTTAAATTTTCATCATGACATTATGGAAAATAATTAACTTTATCACAATATGCTAATATTTTGAGAAGGACCTGTATACAGTATTAAAAGAAATGCAATAACAAAGCCCACTACTGGAGATAGAAATGTGGAAAAAACATGGAGCTGCATTAAAAGATGAAAATTATATTTGACCAGATAATAAATCTGTCCTACCAAAGAACCCATATAAATGGGCAATAGAGTGAACCATTGTGTTTCACAATGTCTCAACAGGGAGGAAGAGTAGGACAGATATATTAATACTATATAACATATGGATTTAATTCTTAATTCTTATTAAACATTTTTTTTTTGTAAAACATGTTTAACATGTGCAAAACATAATCCACAAGGGAATTTAAGACCACGAAGGGGACAATTTTCAAAACCAAGATACTCTTTCCAAACAATTCATATGGATTTTATTGAGTTAAACCACAGTGAAGGGAAAACGTTCTGTTTAGTCATTATAGATGCATTTTCTAAACGGATAGAACTATTTCCAACTAAACACTACAAGCACCTCAGGGCTAACACCCTATGAAACGTTATTTGGAAGACCATACAGATTACCACAGTTTAAAAGATAAGTGGGAGTTAGATGAAGTAGCTAACCTAGTTGATTATATGAGGAGTATGTTAGAAAACAACAGAAATAAATTTAAGCTATGAGGAATGTTCTATTTCCCAGCAGGAAAACCAACTAGTGGAACCAGGAGACTGGGTGTTAATAAAGAGTATAAAAGTATTGGTATTTCACCTAAGTGGGAGGATCCATATTAGGTATTATTAACCACTCCTACAGCAGTAAAAATAGCTGAGAGATCAACCTGGATTCACCTTACACATTGTAAAAAGGTCATTTCTGTTGAAAGCTCCGCCAGGGGAAGAGATTTACAGACTGATAATAGGGTGGACCCAGACATTTAGAGGCTGGAGAGACCCGAAAGTCAGTGAAGAAAATTAAGACACTTAGAGGAGTTAAAATTTCAGCCAAAAGGATTTTTAGATGGATGAGCAATGCTTTCCGGTGCTGAGTATTTATATGTTTTTTTCCATTTTTTATTTTTCTGGTACTTCTGGGAACCAGTCAAGATGAGTTAGAATATGAGTCATATGAAGCAAGTAGCGCTAAATCAAGGAAGGCAAGATAACCTAACTATGTGCACTAAACAAACTTCTTATACTTATGGCATTCAAGTGTGCGTGAAATCTAAAACCATAGCTGTGGTGCTGATCCCACTCATTAGCTTGACCAAACGAGGAAGGAAAGGGCAGGATTATAGAAGTTATAGATGGTACTTAACTAATGATAGAAGAGACACCTCATGGTCCATGATGGTAGCTGATGAAGGAAACAATTGGACACCAGAGAGGGGCACCACTGCTTATGCTAGTCATCAAAAGAAGTTGTTTAAGCTCCATAAAGATGTTAGGAAACTTAACCACAGATGACAAGTTCGAGGTTATTACAAGAGGATCAGGAACAAATAATAACTGGTTATTGATGGTAGAGCAAGCGGCTAACATGACTAAAAGAGATTGTGTTGTGTGTTTGGGTCCCAGGTTTTTGTTATAAATAATTCCAGCTGTGATACCACAACCCTGTGTGATGGAAGTAATGAATCAAACTAATTTAATGAAATGTGTCAACACTAGGATTCTGTTTTTCCTGTAACCACTGCAGATAAGGATAAACCAGTATTCCATAAGCGGATCACCACTGGAAACTACACATGTATAAATATGACAGAGAGAGGTAATAAATTGGGAAATCTCACTGCAGTATGGTGTACTACAATTGTAAAAGTAAATAAGTGTTTTAAACTAGTCTCTAGAGGAGATATTTGGTGGTGGTGTGGTGACGACAGGTTGTTTGATTGATCACCTTCAAATGTAACAGGACTCTGTGCTCTAATTACTTTATTGTTACCACGGGAAATCCGTTGTTACCCCATTTCAGGCTGTGCTGGAAGTAGGTTATTGCGATTTATTTTGAAAGTTACAGAAAAGTTCTAATGTTGTCCCCATGAGTGGGGTCCCAACAGAGGTCTTCCATCCAAGTGGAATGCTCCTTCAGGAATTAGTCTCTTCCAAGGATCCAAAAGAATGTGACTGTCTCTGTATCCAAACAACTCCTCTTCTGCACACTGAGGTGGAGGAGGACGCTTTTTCTCTGTCTCCCGCACCCCTCCCATATCTGCCCTGCTTCAGCTCTGTGTCTTGTCTTCTTTTTGGAACCTCTTTTTGCATATCTTCCAAATTCTGAACTATGGATTAGGTCAGCTGGTCTCTCAGTGCAATTGATCAAATTTTCTCGACGAGAAGACAGGGTGGGGGAGGACATTTTTCTCTGGATACACAATGGACTCCTGGCAAAAGTGGAGGATTGTGTGTTTGTCAATAATGTCAGTCGAGGATGTGGAAGATGTGTATATAATTGGATGTTTGATATCAGGATTTCTGCTTTTCGGAGTCAGCGGTTACCTGGCATATCAAGAAATCCGGAGAATGTCAGCAGCTATTCTGGCCATTGTAAGGCTGCCTGGCATGTGTGATGGGATCTTCAGGGCGATCAGCACTCAGACTGAGATGTTACGTGAGCTGAATCGCAGACTGGATGTGATCCTTACACCGGATCGCAAGCAGGTTGCGGTTCCTGGACTCAGGGGTGAAATGGGATAAATCTTGGAGAAAGTTGTTCGCTCAGATCTGGCGAAAGACCAGGAATTTGGCTGTTTGGATTCGCCTTTGAGAAGCACCAGCAAGACTCTCAAGGCTGACGGAAAATTAAGAGTCAGCCTAACCCAAATAATTATTGTTTTTCTGAAACTGGCTCCCCTGCACGGCCTTGATGGCTGGCTATCTTCAACTTCTCCTGGAAGTTATGTAAACATGACGCTCTGCTCCCTCTGACCCCTCCCTTCCCTGAGGACATCTGTGGACCTGCTCAGAACTGTGTGGCTGGTTGATGAACCTTTCATCATACCATCAAGGACAATGGCCTCTGTGACAGTACTTCATGGACTTACTTGCACACACTCACATGCTCAAGATAAACATATGCACCCCTCACACCACCTTCACTGTTTCCAGCATGATGTTGTTTTGTAAACTTGTTGCTTCTTTGTGCTGAGATTTTTTGCAAGCTCAAACTGTATCCTGCTAAGGATAAAGTGTGAAATATAATTTTTCCCCTCTACTTACCTAATGTGGCCTCTTTTGTCTTCTAACAAGGGCAGCGCCTGTGAGTGGGCAGCAAAGCCTCGGTGACCCGTCCCCCCCTTGTCTTGTGTCATGATGTATGTCTGGATGGGTTGTACTGGAATTCTAATTTCCCCTCAGGGATCAATAAAGTATCTTTGAATTGAATTTGAAGACAAACAGAGACTGGAAGCACAAGCTACAGTGCTGAGCAGTCAGTTTGTTTGTACAAATGGATTTGTTGTCATGTTAAGTCATGTTAATTTATATAGTATAAAACCATTTCTGGTCGTTTCTTATTTGGTTGAACACTTGATATTATTTGAAGATGCTAAGTATATATCTTTTCTTGCTTACTAAAATAAGTTTATTTGATGTCTTTACTCAGTGGTAAACCCACGTGATGAACAATTCTCCCTTGCATCTGGTTTCTTTCATCATGTGCTTTCACTGATATTTGATCCATTTTTTTCCATGCTGTTTTGCTGCCTCTGGTACTTCTTCACATCTGTTCAGATGAGTAACTATGCCAGTTGGGGATTTTGATTTATTCATTTTGGCTACAAAAGAACATGATTGAGATTTCCAAAGCCCAGTAACAGCCTGAAGAGAAACCTCCAATGTTTGACTAGTTTATGAGAAGATTTTGTGGATAAAGGGAAGAATGTATATGATGGATTGAAAACCTTAATTATCTCTTACTTCCATCATCTTCATTGGACGTAAGACATCTGTAACAAAATAAATTAATGTGCCATGTCCCTTCTAAGTCCAGACCTAAATCTAACTACGAATTTATGGCTTGACATAAAAATTTACAGATAATATTCATCTAATCTTTATAAAGTTAGGGTAATTTGCAATGAACAATATGTAAAACTGTGTAATTGAACCCAAAAATAGAATATCATAAAAAAGTTCAATATTTTTTGTTACTCATTTCAGAAAGTGAAACTCATATAGATGCATTACATATAGAGTAAAATATTTCTAAGCTTCTATTTCTTGTAACTTTGATGATTATGGCATGCAGATAAGTAAAATGGCTCAGAAAATTTGCATATTACATGATATAAATTCTTGCTTAAAAGTTTTCACTCTGTGTTTATTAAATCAATATAATAGACGAGTTTCACTTTCTGAAATGACAAAAATGACTGAACTTATTCCAAATATTCAATGTTTTTAGATGTACCTTTACATGTTATTTATATCTTACCCAGGTTCCTTCAAATACTGTATCAATCAAGAATAATTGTTTGACATACTGTTCAAGCCCAGGTTTGGCCCTCTGGATTTTTTTTTTAAACAAACACTATATCTGTCAAAATAGATAAGCCTGCATTAGAATAGAATACAATCCACACCAGAGCTGTGCATTTGAATCACAAGCGATTTAAAGGTGCTTCTGAACAAAAGAAGATGCCTTAAGGTGGGAGAGACGGCCTTATGAAGATTAAAGTCACACTCAGAAAGATTGGTGAGCTTTATTAGAAACACCTGCAGGCCAGGTTTCAGCATAAGAACCTGCAGAAGATGTATTGAAGAGTAGAAAAGACCACAAGCTTTAACAGGAAAGGGTTACAGAATGATGGAAGTCATGGGAGAGCCAGTGAATGAAACATTTTTCAGCAGTTTCATTTGAAGATGACATTTAGCACTATGCTAAACTGCTCCTGGCCGTGCAAGTCTGTACAAGTTGCAAGGACGCACAGCTTTTATATCCCAGTGGTGCAGAGTTTCTGATCTTAACAATCCTTCACCAGTGCCAGGAAACAATGAAGGTCAGAACAGGGGACTCCTTTTGAATATGGGAATGATTGGAATGGTTGCTATTATCTATAGCTATAGATGTTTAGAACAGAATAAAACATACTATGTAATCTAGAAATAAACTAACAAAATGACTTTGTGCTGAAATATTCTTTAGCTGTTTAAGTGCTATAATCAAAAAGCAAATAATGCCTTAAGGCTTGCAAAATCCACACCAAAACCGACAGATCTGGCAGCTGGTATCAGAGATTTGTGCACCAATCAGTTGGCCTCGGATTGAAATAAGCTAATTTCTCTTTTATTGTCTCAGATTGGTGATTGGCAGGTTGAATCTGAAATTCAGATTTTTTCCCCCCCTATTTATTAAATACATAAAGACTCTTTTCTATGAATGCACCAGTCCACCAGCATTTATTGTCACAAACCTTTTTTGTTTTATTTATTTTAATGTTGTCCTCATAAATTTCAGATTACATCTGTTGCAAAACCTTACAACTTCAACAATTACCAGAACATGTATTCAGGTAAATTACTTTCTTTATAACAAATTTGTTATATATTTTACAAAAAGTGCAAAACTTTTGAAACAGAAATCACCCAACTATTACTACGCTTCTTAGCACATCAGACTTCACAAAAACCAAACTTTGCTTGTTTTCCTAATTTAATCTTTAAGACCGTGTTCGGTCTCCCAAACACTGGCGCTTGTTTGTTCCCCAGTTTTTTAACAGTCACAACAAAGATCAGCAGATAGTCCTCCCATTTGTATGGGCAAAAACAATGTAATTTCCAATATAACCGCAGGTGTCTTTGCTCTTTGGCTTTGTGTTAACACACTACTGAAGGCTCCAAACATTCAAAACATCAGCTGTTGTAGAGGTGCTCTCCATTGCTGATGATTAATTAGTACATATTTTTCATCAGCAGAGGAAAACTGTCAGGGCCGTCTAGGTCCTCTCTGAGGACTCAAAAAAACAAACAAAAAAAAACATTTAAACGGAACTAGTATTAATCAAAACTAAAATCTCATATACATTTATTGAAACTATTTTTATTTTGTTATTTCTAAAGAAATAAACCTATGGCACAGCAGGTGTTGGAATTTCGTGTTTTATTTAAAAGCAGAAGATTTCATGCTATCATATTCCATCCTGTTCTGTTGCTGGGTAAAGAAAATGTCAACAAAATTAGCCCTGTGTATGCCCACCAGAAAATCATCAGAGGGCTGTGCACATGGGAAAAGTTGTCATAAATGACATTCTTCTAAGTACAGGGGTTGGACAATGAAACTGAAACACCTGGTTTTAGACCACAATAATTTATTAGTATGGTGTAGGGCCTCCTTTTGCGGCCAATAAAGCGTCAATTCGTCTTGGGAATGACATATACAGGTCCTTCTCAAAATATTAGCATATTGTGATAAAGTTAATTATTTTCCATAATGTCATGATGAAAATTTAACATTCATATATTTTAGATTCATTGCACACTAACTGAAATATTTCAGGTCTTTTATTGTCTTAATACGGATGATTTTGGCATACAGCTCATGAAAACCCAAAATTCCTATCTCACAAAATTATCATATCATTAAAAGGGTCTCTAAACGAGCTATGAACCTAATCATCTGAATCAACAAGTTAACTCTAAACACCTGCACCTGTTGGTCCACTGTGTTTTATCAAGGGCAGGGTCAATGCAGCTAGCTATCAGGAGATTTTGGAGCACTTCATGCTTCCATCTGCTGAAAAGCTTTATGGAGATAAAGATTTCATTTTTCAGCACGACCTGGCACCTGCTCACAGTGCCAAAACCACTGGTAAATGGTTTACTGACCATGGTATCACTGTGCTCAATTGGCCTGCCAACTCTCCTGACCTGAACCCCATAGAGAATCTGTGGGATATTGTGAAGAGAACGTTGAGAGACTCAAGACCCAACACTCTGGATGAGCTAAAGGCCGCTATCGAAGCATCCTGGGCCTCCATAAGACCTCAGCAGTGCCACAGGCTGATTGCCTCCATGCCACGCCGCATTGAAGCAGTCATTTCTGCAAAAGGATTCCCGACCAAGTATTGAGTGCATAACTGTACATGATTATTTGAAGGTTGACATTTTTTGTATTAAAAATACTTTTCTTTTATTGGTCGGATGAAATATGCTAATTTTGTGAGATAGGAATTTTGGGTTTTCATGAGCTGTATGCCAAAATAATCCGTATTAAGACAATAAAGGACCTGAAATATTTCAGTTAGTGTGCAATGAATCTAAAATATATGAATGTTAAATTTTCATCATTACATTATGGAAAATAATGAACTTTATCACAATATGCTAATATTTTGAGAAGGACCTGTACAAGTCCTGCACAGTGGTCAGAGGGATTTTAAGCCATTCTTCTTGCAGGATAGTGGCCAGGTCACTACGTGATACTGGTGGAGGAAAACGTTTCCTGACTTGCTCCTCCAAAACACCCAAAGTGGCTCAATAATATTTAGATCTGGTGACTGTGCAGGCCATGGGAGATGTTCAACTTCACTTTCATGTTCATCAAACCAATCTTTCACCAGTCTTGCTGTGTGTATTGGTGCATTGTCATCCTGATACACGGCACCGCCTTCAGGATACAATGTTTGAGCCATTGGATGCACATAGTCCTCAAGAATGGTTCAGTAGTCCTTGGCAGTGACGCGCCCATCTAGCACAAGTATTGGGCCAAACCATCACTGATCCACCCCCATGCTTCACTCTGGGCATGCAACAGTCTGGGTGGTACGCTTCTTTGGGGCTTCTCCACACCGTAACTCTCCCGGATGTGGGGAAAACAGTAAAGGTGGACTCATCAGAGAACAATACATGTTTCACATTGTCCACAGCCCAAGATTTGCGCTCCTTGCACCATTGAAACCGACATTTGGCATTGGCATGAGTGACCAAAGGTTTGGCTATAGCAGCCCAGCCGTGTATATTGACCCTGTGGAGCTCCCGACGGACAGTTCTGGTGGAAACAGGAGAGTTGAAGTGCACATTTAATTCTGCTGTGATTTGGGCAGCCGTGGTTTTATGTTTTTTGGATACAATCCGGGTTAGCACCCGAACATCCCTTTCAGACAGCTTCCTCTTGCATCCACAGTTAATCCTGTTGGATGTGGTTCGTCCTTCTTGGTGGTATGCTGACATTACCCTGGATACCGTGGCTCTTGATACATCACAAAGACTTGCTGTCTTGGTCACAGATGCGCCAGCAAGACGTGCACCAACAATTTGTCCTCTTTTGAATTCTGGTATGTCACCCATAATGTTGTGTGCATTTCAATATTTTGAGCAAAACTGTGCTCTTACCCTGCTAATTGAACCTTCACACTCTGCTCTTACTGGTGCAATGTGCAATCAATGAAGACTGGCTACCAGGCTGGTCCAATTTAGCCATGAAACCTCCCACACTAAAATGACAGGTGTTTCAGTTTCATTGTCCAACCCCTGTAGGTGGACTTTGTAATCAAAAGGCTTATGGCAAGTTCTGCTCCCTTTAGGAAGCACCAATCAGAGCTTAGTGTGCATGGTTCCATTTTGGAGTTGGCAGAGTTGACTGAGAAGCTACTAGCTGCCATGTTTGAAGGTGTTAGTTAAAATACGGGAGATGTTTAGCCGACAGCATACTGTACTACTCTTAAAAAGTTTTATTGCAAAGTTTAAATGTATGGCTAAAAGAAGAACAAGCACAGAACAGAAATTGGAACAAAAAAAAAAAAAGGCTTATGAGAGGCTTTTCAGCTCATCTACATGTATCACATGTTTTTGCTGGGAGACGTTTGGGCAGGTGAAATATGTTTCTTCTAAAAACTAAATAAACTAAAACTAATAAACTGAAAGGTTTATTGAATTCAGCTTATTACAATTCCGATTCCTGAACTGATATGCTTATGTGTGCCTGATAGTTATGGGAGCAGCTTGTTACATACTCTTTGAGGTGACAGCTGTCAGCTTGATGGATGGCTGAGATGCTCATGAAGACATCCATCTATACAAAGACACACTACGGAACAGCACAAGAGCTTTTTCAGTGGAGATAAAAACAAAACAGCTGTTGCCTTATGTCCTGATCTTGAATTTGATCTGTCATTAAATAGGTGAATAAACTATTTTTATTTTGCTCCCTGCAACACAGTCTGGGAATTTATTCATTGGTTTATTTCAGTATAATCAGTATGCTTTCATAACTCAGCAACCCTGACCCCATCATCTCTTCTTTTGTGCAACTGCAGCTTGGTTTGCCCTCCATGTTGTGTTCTTTAATATTATTTTTTGCCATTTTGCAACTACTCTTCTTACTGATGTGCTTTGTCAGTGTGGAGGGCAGTCATCTTCTAATTTGAGGTCATTTCTTCAGTCCTCAGCTCCTTCATGGGACAGTGTCCTCAGGCACGACACGTTGCCCTCAACATGTTCACCTACATGACTTTGAAGAAAAGCACAGGAAATATAGTGTGCACATTATATATACTCTCAAAGCAATGAACAAAAACACAGGTTTATGGCATTATTCGGTATACATGGAGGCAAACTGTCACTATCATACATATGAGATATAAAGTTTTGCATATGATTGAGTATATGAGAAACACATCATGAGGCTTTGTAGAAAGTTAGAAAAAAAACATTCAGTTATCTTGGCAGCAGAATTAGTTTGCTTCCTCTAAACCAATGTAAGAAAAAAATATTTTTTTATATACATTTTGATTCATATCTATATATTTTTTAATATACTTTCATTAGTAGTCTTGATATATAGTCCTGATATAAATATTTGTATGCAGCATATAATATATATTTTGTTTTACTCTCTAATTTTAACGTTTAAAAAAACATGCCTTGGTGAAATATTCTAGTAGTCTAGGTTCTAGGGGTTCAGCAGTTTGTTTAGAAAATTATTTCTGAATTATTTATAGGTTATAAAGGACCAGAGGATATCATTATCCTACTACAGAACATAACAAACCAAGACAAATGAAATAGCTTTATTATTTTACAAAGTTGTTGGATTTGAGCACAAGGCAGAACCAAACAGAACTTAATAAACAGGGCTGTCCATCTCAAACTCTTTAAATTGTTTCACACAAAGCAGCATCTAAAGTAAGCTACAAATATTAAAGATTAAAAGGAAACTTGTTCATAGATGCATAAAATATTTAAAAATAATATTTAGTAGTTTTTCCACCTATTTATACTATTTATAGAATGGATACATTCACACCACAGTGGTTGTATTTTCCATTGCAGCAGAGGAAGGCAATAGAACTTCAAGCATTCTGAAATATAATTATTAAGTTTTGTACGTGTTTGAGGCTGAGACCTAGTTGTTTTTATGGTTATTGACATAATTTTAATGCAAATGGCATCAGAGTCTAGGTGAACATGTGGCCCTGGAATGACTTAGAGGTGAAGATGTGACATCACACACAGACAATGCGCTGGTTGATGCTACACATGACAGCATGCGTGTTTAATTTCTGTAATCTGTTGAGCAATTGAAGCCTTCAAAATTATGACAGTCATCAATGTGTCTCCTGTAATGTTTGCTGTGTCAAGACCAACTCCAACTACAGAAAGTAGCACCTCCACGTGATTAGCTTGATGCACTCCATTGTTCTGAATAAAGACACACAGCTAAAATCTGCAACTCCAAAGAATGGGGCAGCATGCTGTTATTAAACAGAGCAGTCAGTCAGTCATTTTCTACCGCTTATTCTATAGTGGGTCACAAGGAAGCTGGTGCCTATCTCCGGCAGTCTATGTGCGAGAGGCAGGGTACACCCTGGACAGGTCACCAGTCCATCACAGGGCAACACACAAACAACCATGCACACACTCATTCATACAACTAAGGGCAATTTAGAGTGACCAATTAACCTAACAGGCATGTCTTTGGACTGTGGGAGGAAGCAGGAGTACCCGGTGAGAACCCACGCATGCACAGGGAGAACATGCAAACTCCATGCAGAAAGACCCCAGGCCAGGAATTGAACCCAGGACCTTCTTGCTGCAAGGCAACAGTGCTACCAATTGCGCTGCCATGCAGCCCTTAAACAGAGCAATAGTAACAAAATCTGCAGTGCTTGTTTCTTCTATTGTTTACAATGAATCTAGCCACTTCTGTCACAAGCACAGACCTAAACGACAGATCAAATGCAACATGACTGCTCAGACTGAGGTCACTTTGATGCATCTGATTCAGGACCACATGTTTAGCCTGGAACCGATTTGTGCTTTTCAAACTATGATAAACAAATCAGATATGGATATCAAATATAGGAAAAAAGTCACATTTTGACCAACTTTGCTTGCACTGTGTATGTAAGTTATCGACACAGTGTCAAGATAAAATACATACATCCATTGGTATTTGGTGAATTATCACTTTGCAGCTTCACCACGTGTTTTGGTAGCCATCAACAACATTCTGGTATAATGTATAGATTTTTTTTATTTTTATTTATTTGGCACACTTCCTGGTACAGAACAGTTTTTTTTATGTGGGTTTGGCATCATATTCATGATGAAACATCCATCTTTGTCCACATATGATACATCTGACCCAAACAGACACCCAGAGAAAGGATATTAAATTGGTTGGAATGTTCAAGAACAGCCCAGGAAAAGGCCAGTAATCCAAGATCCTGTCAATAAACAGTAAACTGCTGGAAGATCAGTCTTATTGTCCACAGTAGTTAATTTATCATCCTGGACTGAGACAGTACCAGGCAAGAAAGAAACCAAAAACGGACACATTCAGGCTTGACTGAAATGGTCATGGACCAGCCCTGCATCTTCTGGAGGAAGCTTTTATGGTCCCACAAGATAAAGATTGAGCTCTTTGGCTGTTTTATTACTCTGTTTTATTACCAATGTTACTGGTGCAACACTGAATATTAAAAGAGTACCAAATACTGTAATTCAAGTTCACCTGATGTTACCAGTCAGTTAAAACTTAAACATACCTGTTTTTTCAAACAGGACAATAACCCCAAACACACATCCAAATTGGCTTTGGAAGAAATAAAGCATCATTAAGCCATTGGAATGGCCTCTGCCAAATCCATGTTAAATATTTATGGACCTTGCTTAAAAGCAATGTCTGTGCCAGGAAGCCAAATCATTTAAATGAGCCCTATGCTAAAATGAACAATCGTTAAATATCCAGGTCATTGCATTAAAAAGTGAATAGATTCAATTAAAAATTAAAACTTGTTCACCATACTCTTTAATTTAATAGAGGTTTTAAGTTTTATTATAAGTCCACCTCCCAAAAACAAACAGTTCAAGAAAATAATAATGAAATTCATGCCAATATTAAGGGTATTTCATCTTCTGTTTATGCTGAGGTGATCCATTCTAAAATCTGCCTTTTAAATATTTTATGCTCCTTTTTTAGGACAGAACTGACTGGTTGGCTCATTAAAGGCTAGCTTCACTAGTCGTGTTTTTTGTTCCTATTGGGGACCATGATTTCAATCCACAAATATATTTTATCTGCTTCTCATTAACTCCATCTTTCCACTGTATTCACACTCCTGTGACTTAGATATGTGTGCCTGTGAACACACATGTGAACACAAGTCCTTTATAGCATTGATACTGAGATGAGCAATCAGCAGTGTCCCCTGTCTCCTGGAGAGGATTCATGCTGACAGGTACAGATTGTGTACACCAATTTAGAGGACATAACAAAGGACAATGAGGACAGAGGAAAGAAGGTTTCAAAACCTCTGGATGGATCATAGGAGATGTTTAGTCTGTGCCTGTGGTCTTTTACGGTGGGTTTAATCATATCACTAAATATGAACTGTAAGACCCAACACAGAATACAGGGCAGAAATAAACATAAAAATAAAACCAGGTGTGTGATGATCACCTGATGATGACCTGCAGTGTCAAAAAAGGCAAAGCTGAAAGAGAAAAACGGGAATGTATAGTTTATTATTGGTTTCAATAATAAAATACTATATTTTAATTGTATTTATTTTAAACATATAAAAACTGCCAACACATTGGTTTTTAGATATCATATGTTACATTACTCCTACAAATAACAAGCAATTAAGATGACTTCTTGAATTTTAAGTTGATTGCCTTTTTTCGCAGACAAATCAAAGACAGGTCTTCTTTCCAAACCTCATTTTTAGTTTATGTCTTCTTCTCTACTTATCTTCTACAGCTGATAGTCATAGCTCTAGGTGTTTCACCACAATTATTTGCTATCTGATTCTCAGTCAAATCACTTTAATCCCTCTGAGCTCTTCTGGCATTGAACTAATCCTCTGGTTCTGGCCGTTCTATGACACTGTTTATTTTTTGACCTTGTTTTCTTTTTGTGTGGTAATTTATGCACACTAGCATTGCGTCATGTCCTTCCACCATGTGGAAATGCTACTGTGCCACACTAAAGTACACGTCTTGGATGAAACACATTCTTATTGACTCTGTGTGATTCATGTGAAAATTTAAAGCTGCATAGGGGATAATGGCCGACCCGCTGCTGTTACCAATACCCCTCTGAGCTGCCAAGGTGGCCAGGCATCAGGTTGAGATGTGGAACCAGCTCCCAGTTTTAGTCTGTGAGGCAGACACCCTGTCTACTTTTAAGGCTAGACTTAAAACTTTCCTTTTTGATAAAGCTTATAGTTAGAGTGGCTTAGTTTATCAATTTACCTTCTTCCCTCCCTGTTGGATGGAGTAAGGGGGAGTCAGGTTTAGCATAAACCGGCTCAGTTATGGTTGAGGTGCAAACACACCCTCCATTTCTGCTACCTGTATGACCCCTTCTTTTTTCCAATGGTTATAATCAGTCTGACAGAGAGAGGTCATTGTTATACTAAAAACCCAATCCTTGTGGTTTTTAGTATAACAATGACCATCAGTGGGGCCCTTTGTGGGGTGCCTTGAGACGACATTGTTGTAAATAAGCGCCGTTTAACTAAATAATCTGAACTGAAACTATCTGTGTAGTTATGCTGCTATAGGCTTAGGCTGCTGGAGGACATAATGACCACTTTCACCCTCTTTGCTACATTCTCACACTACTCTCCAATTTTGCATTATTTGCTGTTATTTCAGTTTTTGACTTCTTGTTCTTTCTCTTTTCTCTTCCTAGAAGCTACACCTGGCCTGGCTCTGTGTCTACCTGTGACACCTTTCTGGACGGGGGCATCGTCCAAGCTTCTGCGGGCAACAACTTAATGCTCACCCTCTACTGATGATCCACATGGGCCTGTCTTTCAGTGTTTAACCCTTTCTCTCTCCTAGACATGGCGATTGACTGAGCTTTTACTATAACTAATTATATGTGCTCTTTTTCAGACTCTAACCTTGAAAACTGGCTCAGAGTTTATCTGTTCTTTCTTTCTAGATGAAATGAGTAAAGGAGCTACATCCATTAACATTTACTTTTCCTTCCCATAGAAAGTACTCCTGGATCAGTGCTTCTTAGTTCTCTATGTGTCTCTGCTCTGTTCTCTCAAACTCCCAGTCGGTCGTGGCAGATGGCCGCTCACACTGAGCCTGGTTCTGCTGGAGGTTTCTTCCTGTTAAAAGGGAGTTTTTCCTCTCCACTGTCGCTACATGCATGCTCAGTATGAGGGATTGCTGCAAAGTCAACACCAGTGACTGTCCACTGTCTCTACATGCTTATCCAGGAGGAGTGAATGCTGCAAGTCACTGACTGGATGCAATCTGCTGGGTTTCCTTAGATAGAAAAACTTTTTATCCAATTTGAATAAATAACTGAATCTGACTGCACTGTTCAATGGTTAGGATTAATTGGAACGGATGAACCTGACTTTGTGAAGAGCCTTGAGACGACATGTGTTGTGAATTGGCGCTATATAAATAAAACTGAAATGAATTGAATTGAAAGTAGGAAGCAGGCCAAGCAACACTCCATTATAACCAAGAGCGCTGCTGTTGCTTACTCTTGTGATTAATTGGCCAAGGCAGCTTTAAAGGAGGCGCCTGATGTTGCACAATCAGACCATAACCACAGAAACAGGCAAACAGGTAAAAATGTAACAAAATGTCTGATACAAAAGTGATGAATTCTAAAAACATTTAATTTAACATTTGCTTTAATCACAATCAATTATTTTTAGTTGTAGTTGTTTTTCAATTTATGTATGTCTCTTCTTTTGGCCTGCATGGCTATTTGTTTACCTGATTCATCTATGGAAACTACTCCCCAAATCTCCAGATTCAGAGTTATGATGAGAAATGACTCAACACGTGCCTCCCTTGCTTCAGGAAAGCAAGTTAATGTTTGTACTTTGATGCCGGTTTTTCTCTAGTTTTTAGTGGAGCTTAGGATAGCAATTAAAGATGTATAAAAAATAATAGATGGTTTCTTATGGAGGAGAAATTGCAAAACTAATTGCTGAGGATGTAGCAGTTTATCAAAATGATGTGTGTGAATGAGAGTGCATGATATGGGTTTGGCTGCAGAGCTGTTACCTGAGGCCAGCTTAACTGACTTCTTACAGTCCCCGGAAAAACAGGATGGATTATTTACAGCAGTTACAGCTGCTGCATTAAATAACTGCTTTCTTTTTGTTCTTTACTGTCTTCATGGAAATGTGTCAATAAAACTTGAAATGTATCAAAAAAATCTTCAGGTTCAGTTTGGAGTTTTCCATTTCCCAGAACTGGGTTACATCTTAACTGGTTCTGTCACAATGGTAATTTATACTGAACACCTAGCCTGCTTTCTAGATTAAAAATCAAAACCACAGGGCGGGCATGGCATATAGGTAGAGTGGGCGCCCCATAGACAGATGCTAATAGTCCTCAATGCAGCTGTCCGTGGTTCGTTTTCTGACATTGGGACTGCATATCTTCTCCCCTTCTCTCTCTGCCCATTACCTGTCTGATTCCTGCAAATAAAGGCCACCAGTGCCACAAAAAACAAAAACCCCCCAAAAAAAAAACACTGTATCCCAACCAATCAATGGCCAGGAAAGATAAAAAAATGAAAAGGGCGGGGACATGGGAACAAACTCATCTGGTTGTTTTACTCCTACTCAGAGTTGCGCTGTTACCTCTTAAATGACTAGAAAATCTTTTTGAGGAACACAGTACATTGCCAAATGTACATGTAAACTTGACAACAATTCTTCCAGTCCCTTTCATGGCCAAAGGTGTTTGGAACCCAGCTCACAGTGCTAATTATCACATACAGTAAATCGGCTTCAGACAATCCAAACTCCACTACTTGGCCAGTAGGTGCTGATATGTAAACTACTTGACACCTAGATTATGTTTTAATTTCTGTGAATGACCAAATGTAAATAGATCTTTTAATTTGTTTCACTACTGAAGCAAACTGAATATTGATTAAATTAACATTTGTAGTTGCTCCTCATTGTTTATTAAATTAGATGGAGTGATATCTTAGTGCCAAAAGCAATCTCCCAGTTTATTATTTAAATGAAACAGCAAGGTAGTCCAGCAGTCGGGATCCAAAAAGTCCCCCACATATTTTAAGCAATGCTGTGCTGTTGTATAGAATACTTGAGGCTAAAGGGTAACAGAAGGTCATAGTTTTATGGTAATATATAGTAAGTGTGTATTTATGTGTTTATGCGCCGTTAATGTTCACTGTGAGTGTCAATGTGTCCCTTTGTGCACAAAAATCAATCCATAACCTTTAATGGCATTCTGCAGACAGGCAGCTTTTCACTGTCCATTAGGTTTTATGTGTGTGTGTGTGTTTGACTGATAAACCCAATAGAGCATCCAGATGTGGAAACACATAGGTTCCCCCTGACGAAGATAAAAAAGTGCCAGTCTGCTTGCATTCACTGGCAACAAAAGGTGAATACATTGTCTCCCTGCCCTCAATGTCCCATCTTCTCTGCTGTGTTTGCTCTTACAAAGGAAGGAAATTAATTCTGGCCATATTGACTGGAGCAAGACTGATAAACACAGCTACATAATTAGAAAATGTAACATCTGATCTGTTGTTTTCACCCTGTTGAAACACTTTTGGCTGACTGCCTCCCATGTGGCCCTTTTATATGGCTTAACTCAAGATCAAAAATAAAACAGAGCAACAGGAAGTCAGACAATCCAAATTTGCTCTTAGCAGAGCATTTAATTATGTTGTGGAATTAAGATATTTTAAAAGTAATATAGTTTCATGTACAAGGATGGCATATTTTAACAGTGTTGGCAGACAGATATGTAAAAGTCAGCACATGCATGTAGCTCTAACTGTTAACTTTGGTTTAAGGCTCACTTCTGGAGTAAAGATCTTGTCTTATGGCTTGTTCAATGTATTCCTTCTGTGGCAGAGAGACAGGGGACATTACCCTTGAGAAATGTTAGATGCTTCAACTACTGACAAAAGTGCATCTTATCTGTAATGTGATTCACAATTCAATTCTCATCAGAATCTTTTCCAGCCATTTTTCTAAGTAGAAACACAGCTTGATTTACTACCCGTACAGTTTTAGGGACTTTAGTTGGAGGACTGATGGCGTTTGTGACGTTTTAAGTAGCAACCCTCTCCTAGTCATAGGTGGGGCTGTATCTCCATGCTTACAATAAAATTACTCGCTTTTATTTTTCACAGCCAATAGTGACTGGGTGAAGAACTATATTTATCTCAAGGTCACACACAGTGAGAAGGATGGAGAGAGAGTAAAAAGTCATCTTCAAATCTCAAAGAACTCAGTGAACAAAGAATGACATTATGGGGTCACCAAGTCTCCATAACCACCACTAGCTCAGAAGTGGACTGAGGGGAAAAAGTGGCCCGTGAATTCCTGACAAACTGGCCCAGTTTCAACTGCTAGGTTGAAATTTTGATGAAAGACGTAGCCCTTTAAATTTAAGTTTTAATTAAAGGAGCAGCTTTATAAATGAAAATGCAACACAAAAATCTAACATGCCAACATATGAAATGAATATTTAGGATGCATTATGTGTAAAAATACATTTCCAAGTTTCTTCAGTCAGCTGCTGTCTTTATGGTTCTCTGCTACTGATCATCTCCCCAATCTAAGCCCCTTCTCTGTCACACTAAATCCTCTGCTTCCTTCTCTACATCTATGAAGCTTCTCTGTGGTTCTTCTCTTCCCCAGAACCTGGCAGTTCTGATCTTCATCCCATCCTTTGTACTATATTTACATTATCCCTTATATCTAATAGTTTTAGATACCTCACTCCAAACTAAGCACCTGATTCTGTTTTTTAGGTTTAGCCAATATAAATATGATCACAAGCACCAAATAAAACTGATACTATTTACATTTATTGTCAGAATATTATTTAGCCTGTTTACACAGTCTTGAACATAAAGTAGATACTGTCTACTTATTGACTTCTACATGCAGTAATTAGATGTGTCCTGGTTAGCGCTAATGATGCTATTTTTTAATTTATATTACATGTGGTAAAGACCACTGCTGTTGCTCCCAGTGTTTTTTTTTTCTTTTTAATTTAATGCAGTTTTGATTTTACTCAGTAATGAATGGGATTTCAAATGTAACAAAGTAAATTACTTAAATGAAAACCGAAGTAAAAGTGCAGCTTTTGTAAACTACTTAAAAAATGCAAATTACAGACAAATTGTACATATTACAGTAAGGCAGGTAAATGTAATTTGGTACTTTCCACTCCTGCTGGCTTTAGTACATTTTTAGAACAAATCAGAAATGTTTTATTTTATTGCTGCTCACTATCAGCTGGTTGAGTGAAACTGACCCTCCAACCACATGGAAAATTCAGATTAAAAGGCTGAGCGGTTAGTACTTCATTTGTCCTTGTTTGTGCTGTTAAAATGGTTATCATAATCGTTTTTTGATGCTATGGTTTCTGAGATATTAAAGAGTATTTGCAGGTCATTCAGAGATTACCATCCCCCCAGTTTGCTCCAAAATGAACCAGAGTGGTTGCATTTTTTAGGGCTTTGTTTGTGTCGGATTATGCCGTTAAAATTTCAGCTGATGACATTATTAGTTATTATAAAAGATATAAACATTATGTTACGATGGCTAAAGACCATGGACGACATTAGTTTGGGTCAAGGCATGTACAGCCTGCAGCTGGTGAAATCCATTACCACAGATGGTGGTGTTGATGTCGTTAGGGTTAGGGTTTGAAAAGCATTGTTGTATAAGAATCCTTACAGTTTTTAACTGACCATTTTAATATTGATTGTCTAGACATGAGAAATGTTGCAGATGTCTCTAATTTAATTCTTAATACAAATAAACAAAGTCATTATCTGCAGCACACTTCATACTAACAATATTTCAGATATCATTTTAGTATAAAATACTTCACAGTTGTCTTCATGTTTGTTAGTATTGATCTTCATATATATGGGTAAAAACAACAGAACTTATAAATAAAATATGGTTTTAGAAGAAGTACATTTCGCTTGGTGAGAAGTAGAAAAAGTATATTTTCTATATTACATCCTAAACGTCATTGTGCATCATTTTGACAATAGAACAGTGCTCTATTGGAGAGATGTTTTTTGTAAAGATATTTTGGATGAAAAAATTTAGGAAACACATACAAAGCGTTCAGCTGCTCAATTTAAAAGATAAAAACATTTGTGATTTCATAGTCTGCCACACAGTTAAGGTAGCTGGGAGGTGGGGCTTTTCCCAGCAATCAGATCCAAGGAGACACTCTTGAAAGGTTGTTTGTCCATCCATCACCAGGCCAACAAAGAGACAGCAAAACAGAGTGCCATGAATTCGCAATCACACCTGAGGGCGTTTTCAGAGCCGCCACTTCACATAATTACCAACACTGGACTGAGCACAAATTGGAGAGGATATTCTTTAATTTATAAGTAAAAAACAAAACACAAGGCAAAACAGTTGACAGAGAAGAACAAAAAATAAATTCAAAGCTGAAAACAGGTTGGCTGCAGCAAAACTGTTGGGTAACACAATGAATAAAATATCTAAGGTCAAGAAAAAAACCTCATACATTTTATACTTCTGTGAAACTACTGGTACTACTGTAAACTCCACTGAAGTAAAGAAAAAAAGTTTAAATTGAATAATTATTGTTACTACCTTAAAAATATTGTATGGAGTTCTATTCTCTATGTTAAATAAATATTATTAATGGATTTATGCTGGAATGTTTAAAAAATGTATCATTCTATACCAAAATAACACATGATTTCTTAAACATTTTGTGGGTATAATTAGCTATTTAAGTGCATACCAGCTCAGCCAGTCCTCAGCTTGTTTAATACCAAGCTTGTTGAATAAACCTCATCTGTAATAAAACTCATTTTAATTGTCTGCCCTCTTTTTTCTGTGAACAGATCCTGCTCTGAAAGAACATGATGATGACATAAACCGGTCCTTGACAACATTTCAACAAAGTGAAAGAAATAAATGCACTGTATTTATAAATATATAAAAGTATTTCCTAATTGAGTTTCCATGAGGCACTGACTGCTGGTAAGTTTATTTTCTGCAGTGAACCCAGTTCAGCTGTCTTCTAGTTGGCCTGGGAAGTCTGCAGAACACAGTTAGAGATACCAATACCATTTTTTTCAGTATTGTGAAAAACTAATATTATAATAACCATTATTTACTCAGTTACAATAATGATACAGTATAATTGATAATGTTTGCAAATCCTAAAAACTGTGATTGTTACTTTTACTGTTAGAGCAATTTTTCCACAGTTGATTATCAAAAAATTCTGTGTTGGCATTTTAAAAATATGACTGAACACATTTATTATGTGCTATTCAGCAGTCCAGTTTTACAGCTAAAAGTAATTAGTCAGTAATAGTTGAAGAGGTGTACCCTTCTTGATAACAAGTAAGTTTTGTTTGTAAAGTTTTTGATCTTGATGCTTTGACTATATGCACTGATTTATAGCATCATTAGTGATGACTTCCATCTATCACAGGTCTATGGGCAACAGGTTCAGCAGGAAAACCCATGTCAACCTTCTCCCCAGTGACATTCTCCAGCACATTCAGGGGGATCCCAAGCTGTTCTTAGGCCAAAAGAGTTAAATGGTCTATCTGGCAAGTTCTGGGTCTGCTCTAGAGTCTCCTACCAGTGGGACAAGCCCAGAAATCCTCCACAGGGAGCAGCCAATGAGAAATCCTAATTAGATGACTAAACCAAATGAAATTTTATTTTTCAGTAGCTCACAGAGATGAACAGCAATGACTCATTTTGATGTGGAGAAGCAGCAGCTTTACAGCAAGCTCTTCTCCTTAAGGAAGAAGGTAATTTCAGCAGCTTCTATGCAGGATTTTGTTCTTTGGTCATTAATCATATTTTTATGAACCAAGGGTTCGAACGACAGACCATTAAATCAAGAGCTTTGCTTGATGAATTTTTATTGTAATTACAAAAAATATCAAATAATAATATGACATTTCAGGTCTAAATCAGTATTCTATAATTTTAGGCCTATAAAAGAAAGTTCAGTTGGTGTTTCGATTTTCTAAGAGCAATTGGGTATCTGTCACGTATCTATTTTTCTGTTTTCAAACTGGAGAATAGATGTAAATTCTGGGGAATATGCAGATTAAGAACATATACAGTATGCAAACTGGACCATCCATGGCTAATTTCATGTGACTGTTTATTAAGTATTTTATTCTGATACAAGCTTAAATCATACTAACCAAATTACACAATTTTAAAATATCTTTCACAAAACTAACTATATACTAACCATCTTAATGGTAACATTAGTTCTATTCATCCTCATTAAAGATGTGTTTATCCACAGTACTGGCTGCTTCTAACTGTTACACCGTAAATAGTGGGTACTATGGACTGTACCCAGGCGAAGTCATGCCTTGTTTATATCGACTTCCCAAAATAACCTTCTTTGTGTATTTTGGGATGTCCATATGAACAAGGGATGTCTTTGCCTGGGTACAATCTTTAGTACAATAAGAGATTAACTGTTTTGTCCTTTCCAAGTTTTCTAAAATACACAAAAAACAAACACCACTTAGACCCATAGTCAGCAGCATAAACTCAGTAACATACACTGTTGTGAAACAACTGGCTGGTATTCTAGCACCTCTTGTTGGAAACACATCACTTCACATAGAAAACTCCACAGAGGAGAAACACTGGTATCTTTTAATGTCATTTCACTTTCCACCTGTATTCCCACATCGGAGGCAGTAGAAACAGTCAGAAAACAACTTCATCAAGATGCGAACCACAACAGGACCAATTTCACCCTGGATCAGATCTGCACCCTGCTGGACCTCTGCCTATCCACTACGTTTTTATGGTATAATTATAGTTTATAAAGACAGAACTATTGCTATGCCATGGGATCTCTGGTCTCCTCGATTGTGGCCAATTTCTGCATGGTGGAAACCATGTAGAGGGAACGCCACTGAGTCACTTGTTCAGGTATGTTGATGATATCTGGGTCAAAATCCAAGCGAACAAAGTAGAAGCGTTCACCAGAAACCTTAACTCTGCAGACAACAACATCAAATTCACCAGAGAGGAGGGGAACAACAGCAAGCTGCCTTTTTTGGACTGTCTGGAGCACATGGAGAGAGATGGAAGCCTCAATATTAAGGTTTACAGGAAGCCAACCCAAATAGATCAGTACCTTCTTGACTCTCACACCCACTGGAACAGAAACTGTCTGTCATCAGAACTCTACACAATCAGGCCAAACACATCCCCATGAAAGCAGAAGGAAAGGAGAGAGAACAGAAGTATATTAAAAGAGCTCTCTAGACATGTGGATACCCTAACTGAACCTTTGTTAAGGCAGTGAGGAAGTCCAGAAAACAAACCACTGAACAGAACATGGAAAGAGGACCTGCAAAAACATTGTCATCCCCTACATTGCTGGAACATCTGAGAAACTGGATTTTTTCCAAACATCCTGGTGCATTTCAAACCTATCCGAACTTTCAGACAGAGGTTGTCTCATCCTAGGGACAAAACATCCAAAAACAAACTGAGAGGTGTGGTGTAAGTAGTTCAGTGCATTGTGGAATGCCTAGACCTCGTTAATGGAGAGACTAAACAACCAAGACTATAGATAGTTTGAGAGAGGAGTGAAGGAGTGAAGCATCAAGCCTGATGCCCAGTCAGTTTCAGACCAGTTCACACCTTCTTGCATGGGACCAAAACATCTCTCAATGATCCAAGCTAACAATGGCACTAACACTAACTAAAGAGTGAAACACTACAAGAACTATCCATTTGTGTTGCTTTTAAACTTTTTTGGAGTTACCATGTTCTGGATGACTAAGAATCTTTAGCAGCATTAACTAAATATCTTCCAGGGTACTTTGCAAATGTCCCTGCATGTTTGACCTGTTGCTGAGTGTGTTTGACCAAACTCATGATTTTCCCCCTGTGACAGCTGACCAAACACTCACATGTTACCTGCAGTTCCTAAGGTTACCAAGGACAAAGCAGGTGACACGCTGTCCACTGTTTCCGTGACAACTGCTAGTGGCGATGCATTCATCCATAAGAGGTGAAGAGAAGCAGAGACCAGTTTACCTTTGAGTTGCTCAGACAGTGTGGTTACAGGGAATGAGAGCCTGGTCAAATGCAGCTTCCTAAGGAGAAATACATGTATGTCTGATTAGTTTTGTCCTTCTCTGGAAACAGTTGTCATTGTCATTTGGAGGAAAAAACATCAAATAAAAAAAACAAAACAAAAAACAATTTTATCTTAGACTATCCAGTGTTTTTAATCCAAACTCATTTGTTTTAATGTTTAACCCTAACTTTGTGATTATCTCTTCCCTGGCCTTAATGATTCCGGAAGAAAGCATCAGGGAGTACAGCAATTTAGGCTGGGGCACCAGTTGATCCCTCGTCAAGATGATGGTCTAGCACATAATCTACAGCTTTATAGCGATTTTAAACAATCATTAATATCCTGAACAGGTGTAGTGCAGATCTGGACTGTATGCACAATATGCTTTAACCAGACAGGCCTGGACACGTTTTAAAGTGGAGATTCCAACATTCATAAGAAATGTCATCTTGAAGCACTTACAAGGTCCAATACATAAGGTCCATCTAAACACAGAAACTTCTATGAGAAAGAATAATGCCTTAAGTTGGTGACAATTGTTACTGTTGTAGCAACAGACTTGATCAATGTCATATCCACGGTGGTTTGTGTACAGGCTGTGTGCAAGATGCATGCAGGCTGTGTTTTTGTGTGCTGTGTTCTCTCTATGCAGGGTCTGACTGGCAGGTGCTACTGCACAAGTGTCTAAGAAAAGCCCATTATGACAGAACGAGCTGACCAAATGGACTCTGATACACAATTATGAGGAGCTATTTCCCATCAGGGAGTTCTGTTAGGTCAACACGATACTATGCTAAGATCATTAGCCCAACAGCAGAGTCAGATCCAACAATGTGTCAGCACTTTGAGTCACCAGTTTCAAGAATTTATATCCAGGCGTCCTGCACCGCAAATTAATCCTGTTTCTTCTCCTCTACCCTCAGCTCAAGTCTTGTCTACTCCTGCCCAGGTTATGGCAGTTGAGTTCCGAACTTTAGCTGCAGAATCTGGCTGGAACCCTTCGGCCTTGAAGTGCGCATTTTTAAATTCGTTAAATTAAGTTTTAAAAGATGAACTCACTTACAGGGATGAAACTGACTCTCATTGGTCCTGCTATTCGCATTGATAACCATATCCATTAGAGAACTAGAGTCAGGGGTTTTTCTTCCTTTAAAGATCCTGAGAATCAAGTGCCCACCATACCTGAGAATTTTGAGTCATCCCCTGAACCCATGCAAATAGGGAGAACACGCCTCACTCCCAATGAAAGAGAGAGAAGATTTAGAACAGGACAGTGCCTGTATTGTGGTTCCACAGGCCATTTTTGTCTAAAATGCCCGGTTCGCCCAAAAGAGACAGCCCGCCAGTGATCAAGGGGGCGCTGGCGGGCGCGATTTAACGACCAAACTACCCCCGTTTCCTGCTTCAAACCACTATATGTAGCAAAGACGAACAAATTCCTTTAATGGCTCTCATTGATTCAGGTTCAGAACAGAATCTAATTAGTCCCGATCTGGTCCAGAAATTTTACCTTCCTATCTGTAATTTTGAACCTCCTATAAATGTCACTGCTCTAGATGACAAATCTTTGAATTGTGTCTTACAGAAGACTCTGGAATTAGTTACATCGGGGATCCACCACAAAACTATTTCTTTCTTGCTGTTCCCCATTAAGAAATTCCGGTTGTTTTAGGTCACCCTTGGCTTAATAATCATAACCCACACATAAACTGGAAAGAATCTCGCATAGATTCCTGGAGCATCGAGTGTCAAGCTACTTGTCTTCGTTCTGCAGTCACTACTTCCTCCCCTCTGGCCGACATCCTTACACCCCCAGATTTAACAAACGTTCCAGCAGAGTATCATGACCTAGAGAAAGTATTTAGCAAAGATCTAGCTCTTTCTCTCCCACCCCATCGCCCATACGACTGTGCGATAGATCTACTTCCTGATGCTCCACTACCAGCAGGTCGGCTTTTTCGCCTGTCAGGTTCAGAGCAGGAGTCCATGGAGAAATGCATAAATGGCTCACTTAAAGCTGGCATAATTCGGGCATCTTCTTTACCTATGGTGGCAGGATATTTCTTTGCGTCTAAAAAGGACGGATCTCTAAGACCTTGTATCAATTACAGAGCCGTTAATGACATCACAATCAAGAATAAGTATTCCTTTCCTTTGCTCACTTCAGCGTTCGAGGCCGTCCAGGATGCCACCATATTAACAAAACTGGACCTGCGGAACACATACCACCTACAAGTCCTTCTCAAAATATTAGCATATTGTGATAAAGTTCATTATTTTCCATAATGTCATGATGAAAATTTAACATTCATATATTTTAAATTCATTGCACACTAACTGAAATATTTCAGGTCTTTTATTGTCTTAATACGGATGATTTTGTCATACAGCTCGTGAAAACCCAAAATTCCTATCTCACAAAATTAGCATATCATTAAAAGGGTCTCTAAACGAGCTATGAACCTAATCATCTGAATCAACGAGTTAACTCTAAACACCTGCAAAAGATTCCTGAGGCCTTTAAAACTCCCAGCCTGGTTCATCACTCAAAACCCCAATCATGGGTAAGACTGCCAACCTGACTGCTGTCCAGAAGGCCACTATTGACACCCTCAAGCAAGAGGGTAAAACACAGAAAGAAATTTCTGAACGAATTGGCTGTTCCCAGAGTGCTGTATCAAGGCACCTCAGTGGGAAGTCTGTGGGAAGGAAAATTGTGGCAGAAAACGCTGCACAACGAGAAGAGGTGACCGGACCCTGAGGAAGATTGTGGAGAAGGGCCGATTCCAGACCTTGGGGGACCTGCGGAAGCAGTGGACTGAGTCTGGAGTAGAAACATTCAGAGCCACCGTGCACAGGCGTGTGCAGGAAATGGGCTACAGGTGCCGCATTCCCCAGGTCAAGCCACTTTTGAACCAGAAACAGCGGCAGAAGCGCCTGACCTGGGCTACAGAGAAGCAGCACTGGACTGTTGCTCAGTGGTCCAAAGTACTTTTTTCGGATGAAAGCAAATTCTGCATGTCATTCGGAAATCAAGGTGCCAGAGTCTGGAGGAAGACCGGGGAGAAGGAAATGCCAAAATGCCAGAGGTCCAGTGTCAAGTACCCACAGTCAGTGATGGTCTGGGGTGCCGTGTCAGCTGCTGGTGTTGGTCCACTGTGTTTTATCAAGGGCAGGGTCAATGCAGCTAGCTATCAGGAGATTTTGGAGCATTTCATGCTTCCATCTGCTGAAAAGCTTTATGGAGATGAAGATTTCATTTTTCAGCACGATCTGGCACCTGCTCACAGTGCCAAAACCACTGGTAAATGGTTTACTGACCATGGTATCACTGTGCTCAATTGGCCTGCCAACTCTCCTGACATGAACCCCATAGAGAATCTGTGGGATATTGTGAAGAGAACGTTGAGAGACTCAAGACCCAACACTCTGGATGAGCTAAAGGCCGCTATCGAAGCATCCTGGGCCTCCATAAGACCTCAGCAGTGCCACAGGCTGATTGCCTCCATGCCACGCCGCATTGAAGCAGTCATTTCTGCCAAAGGATTCCCGACCAAGTATTGAGTGCATAACTGTACATGATTATTTGAAGGTTGACGTTTTTTGTATTAAAAACACTTTTCTTTTATTGGTCGGATGAAATATGCTAATTTTGTGAGATAGGAATTTTGGGTTTTCATGAGCTGTATGCCACAATCATCCGTATTAAGACAATAAAAGACCTGAAATATTGAAATATTTCACTTAGTGTGCAATGAATCTAAAATATATGAATGTTAAATTTTTATCATTACATTATGGAAAATAATGAACTTTATCACAATATGCTAATATTTTGAGAAGGACCTGTAGTTCGAATAAGGGAAGGAGATGAATGGAAAACGGCTTTCAAGACACCTATTGGTCATTTTGAGTATCTGGTTATGCCTTTTGGTTTGACTAATGCCCCAGCTGTTTTTCAGGCCCTAGTGAACGACGTCCTCAGGGACTTCATCAATGTTTTTGTCTACCTGGATGACATCCTTATTTTTCCTAACGACTCTAGTGAACATCCCAGACATGTTCGAGCTGTTCTACAAAGACTCTTAGAGAATCGCTTATTTGTCAAGGCTGAGAAATGTGAATTTCATGCCCTCTGTGACTTCCCTAGGTTTCATTTTTGAGGGTGGACAGGTGAAGCCAGACCCAAGTAAGATCTCAGCTGTTGTGGACTGGCCTATTCCCACAGATCGTAAGCAGCTGCAACAGTTCCTGGGATTTGTCAATTTTTACTGTTGTTTCATTTGTGACTACAGTCTCCTTGCTTCTCCCCTCACAGCTCTCACCTCCAGTAAACAACCTTTCGTCTGGTCTCCTGAAACCGACAAGGCGCTCAATGACCTAAAGCCACATTTTTCCACTGCTCCTGTGTTAAAACATCCAGATACCATGGAGCAGTTTATTATGGAGGTGGACGCCTCGGACACTGGGATGGGAGCAGTACTTTTCCCAGCGATCACCCACGGATGGTAAGCTCCACCCCTGTGCATTCTTCTCTAAATGTTTTTCTGCCGCAGAGAGGAACTACGACGTGGGAGATTGTGAACTTTTGGCCATCAAGATGGCCTTATAAGAATGGAGATACTGGTTAGAGGGGACCTCTCAACCCATTGTAATATGGACCGATCACTAGAACCTAGAGTATATCAAGAAGGCTAAGCGACTTAACCCACAACAGTCTCGTTGGTCATTGTTTTTCTCCCGGTTTAACTTCACTATTACTTACCGGCCGAGGTTCCAAGAATGTCAAGCCTGATTCCTTGCCCAGACAGTTTTCTCCAACTGAAGACGACTCAGAACCTGACCCAATCATCGGCCCGTTCTGTGTTTTCGGCTCTGTAACATGGCACTTTGAGGATCAGGTTAGAAATGTTCAAGAATGTGAGCCTGATCCAGGTGGGGTCCCCGGGTTCGTCTTTATGTCCCCACTGTTGTCAGATCTCAGGTCATCCAGTGGGGTTATTCCTCCAGGTTTTCATGGCATCCTGGTTTGAGTCGCACTATAGCCCTCATTCGAAGATATTTCTGGTGGCCAGCTTTTAACCAGGATGTTGTCAGTTTTGTTTCTGCCTGCACTACCTGTGCCAGAAATAAACCTTCTTACAAGCCCCGTGCTGGCTTACTTCAGCCCCAGTCACATATTGCTTTAGACTTTGTCACTGGCCTCCCTCCTTCTAGAAATAAGACTGTTATCATGTCTATCATAGATTGTTTTTCCAAGGTCTGTCACCTTCTAGCATTAACCAGACTCCCCTCAGCAGCTGAGACCACTAGGTTATTGATTAACCATGTCTTCTGTCTTCATGGGTTACCTACTGAAATAATCTCGGACAGAGGTCCCCAATTTATCTTGCAAGTTTCGGGAGATTTCTATTCAGCCTTGGGAGCCAAATCCCGGCTTTCCTCTGGTTTTCATCCCCAAACAAATGGACAGTGTGAGAGGTTAAATCAGGAGCTTGAGAACACCCTCCGTTGCCTTGGCAACCATAACAACACTTTGGAACCAGACTAAGTCTGCTCTTTAGCGCACCTCTGCACAAAACAAACGCTATGCGGACAGAAAGAGGACACCCTGTCTATGCCCCAGGGCAAGAGGTATGGCTGGCCTCCCCAAATGTTCCCACAAAAGCCTACTCCAAAGAAGTTGCACCTTGTTTTTTGGGCCCCTTTACGATCCAGTCTGTCATCAGTCCTTCCACCGTCCGCCTCAAACTACCGGCTCATTATGGAGTACACCCTACCTTTCATGTCTCCCAGATCAAGCCTGTTGTCTCCAGTCCATTGTGCCCTCCGCCCGGGACATTGATGGTCACCCCGCCTACTCTGTCCGTCATATAGTGGACTCTAGACGCAGAGGGGGCGTCCGTTGAGGTGGTTTGTGTACAGGCTGCATACAGGCTGTGTTTGTGTGCTGTGTTCTCTCTGAGCAGGGTGTGACTGGCAGGTACTGCTGCACAGGTATTGATCATCTGAGAGCAATCAGGTGGGTCACGTCAGCTCGTTTTTCTCGCTTGCCGTGGTAACAGCTAGACCTCTGCTTCTCTGCAGTCCTGCTTCTAAGCAGTTTCTTTGATCTCCTTGTTTTTCTTCCCCTGCCTTGCAGATCACCCTTCGCTGCAGGAAGTCGTGGAACCCCGCGTTTCTCCACCAGCTCCAGTCCTGGTTCCAGTCCAACCTTTATCCGTATTTCTAAATAAACTGTTAAAATGCTGTCTTTGTCCTCGTTGTGTATCTCAGAGTCTAAGAAAACTCCATTATGACAATCACAGCTTACTGAGGCAAGATATGGGTAATTTTACACAATGTTGCACCAAAGGTGAAAAAGGTTTAAATAATTTTAGTTTTTTAAATTGAGAATTTTTTGTTCTTGCCAGACAGATAAACAAATATGCTAAATTTTAAAAGTTAAGTATAGTAAGCTACCCCCTAAGGAGTATTTGATAAGCTGTTACTTTATTGATCCCCATGGGGGACATCCAGGCGTAACACAAACAGCACAAACTAAAGAACATTACTGATATATTAATAAACTAGCATAAATAAGACTGGGAATGGCACTTTGTGAACACTGCACGGACACTGTTGGTGTATAGATGGACTCATATGTATTGTCGGTGTTGTCTAATATCTGATTTTTGTTTTTTAATTATGTGTCCAAAACTAGTTAATTTTGACATGAATTTACTGATAAGTTCTTTGTGCTATTTGTCCATCTGTTAGAAACAGACACTCAGAAGATGTCAGGTTCATTTCATGTTTGTTCGTGAGTGTCCATGGCAGACTCTGTGTACCATCTGCCAAGCTGCAACCTTGAGACTCATACGACTGAGTGCTTGTGTTCATGTGTGTTAGGCTGTTCCATATTTATGTGTGAGCGGGAAAAGGTGTGTGACTTGTGTGTGTTTGCGTGAATGAAAATGGTGAAGGTGACATTAGGATCCAGGGAAATAGATAGGTTGATAGGTCTCCTTTATTTTCAACTCCGTTCTTATTTCCTTCAGTCAGTCTTTTCACTTTACTTAAAATTTCTAAATAAAAAATATATTTTTTGACTGAACTACATGAATATATTGTTAATTAAACAATATATTCAAACTGTTAATCAGTGTCAGCAGCTTTGGTGTTAATAAAACTAACAACAGGTGCACTAAAGGGGCAACAATGAAACGACCCCAAAAACAGAACTGGTTTTGCTAGTGGAGGCCACAAGCATTTTTTCAGTAGTTTTGCATTTGAGTCAGGGTCAGTGTCACTGCTGGTACATGACACCATCCGTCACCTCATAAGAAGCATACCCCAACATTGTCAGGAATGCATAGAAGCACACGGGGAGCATACAAACTACTGACTACCATTTTAAGCTGCTGGACGAACCCACTGCATCGTTTTTTTAGTTTACATTTCTCCCTCTGTGTGTTGATCAATTTCAGTTTCATCAAATGATGTGGCATCGTTCTGTTCCTAACACATTACCCATTCCATAACAGTATGGATATCTAGCATGATTTTGTGTCCCAATAGAGACTGGATGTGTTTTCAAAGTGTTTCTGTTTTTTAGCAGTGTACATCAGTCACAGGAGTTTGCTAAGAAAAATAAGACTTGAAAGGACAATCCTGTGTCTTGATTCTGTAGAAAGTAAGCATAATGTGGTATTTGTAAGTTTAGCAGCTGGTATTAAAGTGGGAGCAGTGTGACCATCTGCTTTACCACCACCACATGCAGACATTAATTCAGTGAAACAGAGTGACGCGAGTGGGTGCAGGAGGGCCACTGCTCTGCAGGGTAACTGTAGGCAAAGACACACACCAAGACGTTTTTCCCCAGACCTCTGAATTTTAAAAGGTTATCATGTTTAATCTAGAGCAATGTGCTTGGAAAGCTGTACACATGTGTGACTGTTTAAACTGCTTCTTTGACAGCAGGTAGGATTTCTGGCTTCACTGAGGAGCCTTGAGGTCAATACGGAAAGGTGAGATCTTTACACGAGCACTTTAGTTACTTTGATTTTACCACACTTTTTATATTATTTCTTGTCACCATGTTAAACACATGGTGACAAATCTTGCAACACACACAAATCACCAAGTATTATTGGACAGTAAGCCAACCTATTATATATAGTAGGTCTCAAATGTGTTTCTCCTAGGCTGCTGTTACTAACTGTAGCAAAAGTATAAGCCACCAGGAAAATGGCAGTCGACATCAAATATTAATCTTAGTTTGTGAGAATTGTTGAAACTGATTCCAATATTTAGCAAACAAACTAAAGTTTTTATGTCTTTTAATTCAATCTAAATAAGTTATTTGACATGAACTTCATTGATTGTCCAATTATCATGTTTTTATGGCAGCCATTCTGATTTAAATTAGAACAAAAACATCTGTTCATGTTTGTTAAAATGTGTCCCAGCTTTGACAAAAGCAAAACTTTATTTAAATAAAATGCAGATCAGGTAATTTTACTGGTTTCCCAAAGATGCTTAAGTCAAAACATCTGATAGAAAATAGTCTAGTTGGTAAAGATTAAGCTCATCTCTAAGGTTTCTGATGGACAAATGTCAAATTTTGTTTCAAAAAATACCAGAGAAATGATTGTCTTTCAGACATATCAGTGAAGCAAAGTTAATAAAGGCCACAAACTACTTCATCCACACAGCACCTGGACACTTTCTAAATGTGCCTTTTTTTAGCTCCAAGTTGGGAGATTTCCAGTAAAATAAAGTTGGGATCTGCTTAACTGAAGCATCAAAGACTTGGGGAATAGCTTTACATGGAGGAATAGCCTAGATACCACAATTATAATTTTTATGTCCATCAACTTAAACATTCTGGTGGTACTAAAGCCAAATTATAATGAAAGGCAAAAAAAAATAAATAACACTCTGAGCCATCATTTGAAACTTTCTTCTTCCTGGCCTAACTTTATCCTCTTTTCTGTATTCAGTCCTTCAAACGTTTTGCCTCAACTGGGTGTTAAAATAATTTTTACGACTATGTGCAACATGTGGGGAAGACTATACTATTTATCTTAATGTAATTTATGTGTTATGTTTCTTCGGGCATTGCATTTCACTATGTTTAAGGCAGTTGTCAATTGGGCTTTTTGTTCTTACAAAAACCCCAGGAGTTCTTAGGTAAGTAGAAGCAGTTGAAACATGAAGAACAGGCAGTGAACATCCAAATTGCAAAGCACTAAAACCACTTCTGTTTGTTGTTTTGTACCGTCCACCAGGCCCTTACTCTCAATTTTTAGATCAGTTTTCAGACCTTTTATCTGATTTAGTGTTAAATACAGATAATGTTATTATAGTGGGGGATTTTACCATTCATATTGACTCTGAAAGTGATAGTTTAAATATAGCGTTTAATGCTATCTTAGACTCAATTGGCTTTGCTCAAAACATTGACAAACCTACCCAAATTTGTCTTCATTCTCTGGACCTTGTGCTGACATATGGCATTGAGTGTAAAGACATAACAATATTTTCTCATAACCCTGTCCTGTCTGACCATTTTTTAATAACCTTTGAGTTTAATTTAACTGAGTACTCCACACCTGAAAGAAAATTTCATTGTAGTAGATCATTATCAGGCGATGCTATAACAACCTGTAAAGAATCTGTTCCACTTTTGATTTCCTCATTACCACAGAAAAGCACAGTGGAGGACAATAATTTTATTTCTTCCCCTTCACAAATTGATTCTCTTGTTCATAGTGTTACTTCATCATTGCGTGATGCATTAGACAATGCAGCCCCCTTGAATCAGAATGTAATCATTAATAGGAGGCTAGCTCCTTGGTTTAATTCAGAGCTGTGTACTTTAAAGCACAATGTCAGAAAATTGGAGAGAAAATGGCGCTCTACACACCTAGAGGATTCCTACTTAATCTGGAAAAATAGCCTACTGTTATATAAAAAGACACTTCACCAAGTTAGAACAGCTTATTTCTCATTATTAATAGAAGAGAACAAGAATAATCCTAGGTTTCTCTTTAGTACAGTTGCTAAACTTACACAGAGTCATAGCTCTGTTGAGCCATCCATTCCCTTAGTTCTCAGCAGTCATGACTTTATGGGATTCTTCCAAAATAAAATTGATTTTATTAAAAAGAAAATCTTTGACATACTCCTGAAGATGATTACTTCATCCTCAGCAAGTGAGACAACATTGGAAGTAACTGTAGAACCTGATCTGTGTTTGGACTGTTTTGATCCTGTGGAGCTTCCTGAGTTATCAGAAATATTAGCCTCATCTAAACTTTTAACTTGTATAAAAAAAAGGAAGTGTTCCCTCTGATTACCAGCCCCATTTTAGACATGATTAATCTATCCTTAGTAAATGGATATGTACCACAAGCTTTTAAGGTAGCTGCAATTAAACCTTTACTTAAGAAACCTTCGCTTGATCGAGATGACTTGAAAAATTACAGACCTATATCCAATCTTCCATTCTTATCTAAAATTCTTGAGAAAATAGTTGCTAATCAAATGTGTGAGAATTTACACAGCAAGAACCTGTTTGAAGAGTTTCATTCAGGCTTCAGAGCTCATCATAGCACTGAAACAGCTCTGCTGAAAGTCACTAATGATATTCTTCTAGCCTCAGATAATGGACTTGTGTCTGTTCTGGTTCTCTTAGATCTCAGTGCTGCATTTGATACAGTCGATCACAATATTCTCTTAGAAAGGCTGGAATATGCTGTAGGGATCAGGGGAACAGCGCTAGGCTGGTTTAAATCTTATCTGTTGGACAGATTCCAGTTTGTTCATGTAAATGATAAATCATCTTTGTACCACAGGGTTCAGTACTTGGGCCATATCTCTTTACTACACTGCTCAAAAAAAATAAAGGGAACACTTAAACAACACAATATAACTCCGGGTAAATTAAACTTTTGTGAAATCAAACTATCATCTTAGGAAGCAACACTGATTGACAATCAATTACACATGCTGTTGTGCAAATGGAATAGACAACTGTGGGAAATCTTTGGCGATTAGCAAGACACACTCAATAAAGGAGTGGTTCTGCAGGTGGGGACCACAGAACACTTCTCAGTATCTACGCTTTCCGGCTGATGTTTGGGTCACTTTTGAATGTTGGAGGTGCTTTCACACTCATGGTAGCAGGAGACAGACTCTAAAACCCACACAAGTGGCTCAGGTAGTGCTCATCCAGGATGGCACATCAATGCGAGCTGTGGCAAGAAGGTTTGCTGTGTCTGTCAGCGTAGTGTCCAGAGCCTGGAGGAGCTACCAGGAGAAAGGCCAGTACACCAGGAGATGTGGAGGAGGCCGTAGGAGGGCAACAACCCAGAAGCAGGACCGCTACCTCCGCCTTTGTGCAAGGAGGAACAGGGAGAGCACTGCCAGAGCCCTGCAATATGACCTCCAGCAGGCCACAAATGTGCATGTGTCTGCACAAACAATTAGAGACCAACTCCATGAGGATGGTATGAAGGCCCGACATCCAAAAATTGAGGTTGTGCTCACAGCCCAACACCGTGCAGGACACTTGGCATTTGCCAGAAAACACCAGGATTGGCAAATTAGCCACTGGTGCCCTGTGTTCTTCACAGATGAAAGCAGGTTCACACTGAGCACATGTGACAGATGTGACAGGGTCTGGAGACACCGTGGAGAGCGATCTGCTGCCTGCAACATCCTCCAGCATGACCGGTTTGGCAGTGGGTCTGTAATGGTGTGGGGTGGCATTTCTGTGGAGGACTGCACGGCTCGCCAGAGGTAGCCTGACTGCCATTAGGTATCAAGATGAGATCCTGAGACCCCTTGTGAGACCATATGCTGGTGCGGTTGGCCCTGGGTTCCTCCTAATGCAGGACAATGCTAGACCTCATGTGGCTGGAATGTGTCAGAAGTTCCTGCAAGATGAAGACATTGAAGCTATGGACTGGCCCGCCCGTTCCTCAGACCTGTATCCGATTGAGCACATTTGGGACATCACGTCTCACTCCATCCACCAACGTCACGATGCACCACAGACTGTCCAGGAGTTGGCGGATGCTTTAGTCCAGGTCTGGGAGGAGATCCCTCAGGAAACCATCTGCCGTCTCATCAGGAGCATGCCCATGCGTTGTAGGGAGGTCATACAGGAACGTGGAGGTCACACACAATACTGAGCCTCATTTTGACTTGTTTTAAGGACATTACATCAAAGTTGGATCAGCCTGTTGTTTGTTTTTCCACTTTAATTTTGTGTGTGACTTCAGATCCAGGCCTCCATTGGTTAATAAATTTGATTTCCATTGATGATTTTTGTGTGATTTTGTTGTCAGCACATTCAACTTTGTACAGAACAAAGTATTCAATGAGAATATTTCATTCATTCAGATCTAGAATGTGTTATTTGAGTGTTCCCTTTATTTTTTTGAGCAGTGTACAGGTCCTTCTCAAAAAATTAGCATATTGTGATAAAGTTAATTATTTTCCATAATGTCATGATGAAAATTTAACATTCATATATTTTAGATTCATTGCACACTAACTGAAATATTTCAGGTCTTTTATTGTCTTAATACGGATGATTTTGGCATACAGCTCATGAAAACCAAAAATTCCTATCTCACAAAATTAGCATATCATTAAAAGGGTCTCTAAACGAGCTATGAACCTAATCATCTGAATCAACGAGTTAACTCTAAACACCTGCAAAAGATTCCTGAGGCCTTTAAAACTCCCAGCCTGGTTCATCACTCAAAACCCCAATCATGGGTAAGACTGCCGACCTGACTGCTGTCCAGAAGGCCACTATTGACACCCTCAAGCAAGAGGGTAAGACACAGAAAGAAATTTCTGAATGAATAGGCTGTTCCCAGAGTGCTGTATCAAGGCACCTCAGTGGGAAGTCTGTGGGAAGGAAAAAGTGTGGCAGAAAACGCTGCACAACGAGAAGAGGTGACCGGACCCTGAGGAAGATTGTGGAGAAGGGCTGATTCCAGACCTTGGGGGACCTGCGGAAGCAGTGGACTGAGTCTGGAGTAGAAACATCCAGAGCCATCGTGCACAGGGGTGTGCAGGAAATGGGCTACGGGTGCCGCATTCCCCAGGTCAAGCCACTTTTGAACCAGAAACAGCGGCAGAAGCGCCTGACCTGGGCTACAGAGAAGCAGCACTGGACTGTTGCTCAGTGGTCCAAAGTACTTTTTTTGGATGAAAGCAAATTCTACATGTCATTCAGAAATCAAGGTGCCAGAGTCTGGAGGAAGACTGGGGAGAAGGAAATGCCAAAATGCCAGAAGTCCAGTGTCAAGTACCCACAGTCAGTGATGGTCTGAGGTGCCGTGTCAGCTGCTGGTGTTGGTCCACTGTGTTTTATCAAGGGCAGGGTCAATGCAGCTAGCTATCAGGAGATTTTGGAGCACTTCATGCTTCCATCTGCTGAAAAGCTTTATGGAGATGAAGATTTCATTTTTTCAGCACAACCTGGCACCTGCTCATAGTGCCAAAACCACTGGTAAATGGTTTACTGACCATGGTATCACTGTGCTCAATTGGCCTGCCAACTCTCCTGACATGAACCCCATAGAGAATCTGTGGGATATTGTGAAGAGAACGTTGAGAGACTCGAGACCCAACCCTCTGGATGAGCTAAAGGCCGCTATCAAATCATCCTGGGCCTCCATAAGACCTCAGCAGTGCCACAAGCTGATTGCCTCCATGCCACGCCGCACTGAAGCAGTCATTTCTGCCAAAGGATTCCCGACCAAGTATTGAGTGCATAACTGTACATGATTATTTGAAGGTTGACGTTTTTTGTATTAAAAACACTTTTCTTTTATTGGTCGGATGAAATATGCTAATTTTGTGAGATAGGAATTTTGGGTTTTCATGAGCTGTATGCCACAATCATCCGTATTAAGACAATAAAAGACCTGAAATATTGAAATATTTCACTTAGTGTGCAATGAATCTAAAATATATGAATGTTAAATTTTCATCATGACATTATGGAAAATAATGAACTTTATCACAATATGCTAATATTTTGAGAAGGACCTGTAGTATGCTTCCAATAGGTAAAATTATCAGGCAGCATTGAATAAATTTTCACTGTTACGCTGATGATACTCAGCTTTACTTATCCATAAATCCTGATGAGCCAAACCAGTTAGATAGACTACAAGCATGTCTTGAAGACATAAAAACTTGGATGACTTTACATTTACTGCTTCTAAATTCAGACAAGACAGAAGTTGTCGTCTTTGGACTGGAGTCTTTAAAAAAGAAACTGCTTAGTCATTCGCTTAACCTGGATGGCATTAAATTGACATCCGGTAATAAAGTAAAAAACCTTGGTGTTATTTATGACCAGGACATGTAATTTAAATCCCATATTAAACAGGTTTCTAGGATTTCCTTCTTTCATCTCCGGAACATTGCCAAAATTAGAAATATCCTATCCAGGAGTGACGCTGAAAAACTAGTCCATGCATTTGATACTTCAAGTCTGGACTATTGTAATTCTTTACTATCAGGATGTCCACAAAATGAAGTTAAAAGCCTTCAGCTGATTCAAAATGCTGCAGCAAGAGTTCTGATGAAAATTAAAAAGAGAGATTATATTTCTCCTATTTTAGCTTCCCTTCATTGGCTCCGTGTTAAATTTAGAATAGAATTTAAAAGGGTGGCTTGTCCTCTTCAGGTTGGAGGGGAGTTCCTGCCTCAAGTGGAGGAGTTTAAGTATCTCGGGGTCTTGTTCACGAGTGAGGGAAGAATGGAGCGGGAGATCAACAGACGGATCGGTGCAGCTGCCACAGTAATGGGGGCGCTGTGCCGGTCCGTTGTGGTGAAGAGAGAGCTGAGCCGAAAAGCAAAGCTCTCAATTTACCGGTCGGTCTACGTTCCTACCCTCACCTATGGCCATGAACTTTGGGTCATGACCGAAAGAACGAGATCACGGATACAAGCGGCTGAAATGAGCTTCCTCCGTAGGGTGGCCGGGCACTCCCTTAGAGTTAGGGTGAGGAGCTCGGCCATCCGGGAGGAGCTCGGAGTAGAGCCGCTGCTCCTCCACATTGAGAGGAGCCAGTTGAGGTGGCTCGGGCATCTATACCGGATGCCTCCTGGACGCCTTCCTCGGGAGGTGTTCCAGGCACGTCCCACCGGGAGGAGGCCCAGGGGACGGTCCAGGACACGCTGGAGGGACTATGTCTCTCGGCTGGCCTGGGAACGCCTTGGGCTCCCCCTGGAGGAGCTGGAGCAGGTGTCTGGAGAGAGGGACGTCTGGGCGTCTCTGCTGAGTCTGCTGCCCCCGCGACCCGGTCCTGGATAAGCGGAAGACGACGAACGAACGAACGAATTTAAAATTCTCCTCCTCACATATGAAGCCTTTAATGATCTAGCTCCATCATACATCAGAGATCTGATTGGTCCATATGTTCCTAACAGAGCACTTCGTTCTCAGACTGCAGGTTTACTGGTGGTTCCTAGAGTCTCTAAAAGTAGAATGGGAGGCAGATCCTTTAGTTATCAGGCTCCTCTCCTGTGGAACCAGCTCCCAGTTTTAGTCCGTGAGGCAGACACCCTGTCTACTTTTAAGTTAGGCTTAAATCTTTCCTTTTTGATAAAGCTTATAGTTAGAATGGCTTAGGTTATCCTGAGCCATCTCTGTAGTTATGCTGCTATAGGCTTAGGCTGCTGTAGGACATAACCACATTCACACCTTCCTAAGTATTTTTTTATTTTAGACTTAGAAATAAATTTGACTCTATGAACTTTTTTGACTTTATTATTAAAAGTGCAGGTTGTGAAAATTAGGATGTATGCCTCTTAAAGGTTAGGTGTGCAATATTTTCTTTTTCATTAAATGAGTAGAACCTGTTTAATGCGACTGCCCTCCCATGCACAGTGTATTATGTCCCCTCTCCTCCTAACAAGTAATAAAGATCTGTCATGGCAGGAAAGCTAGAAGTAATTCAGAATTATTTTTATATGGTCCTTCTTTCTTCTTGTATTGTAGTTCTCAAATATAAGTCAGAATCAACTAAGAGCGTATTCACACCAGGAAAGTTCTTTGGTCCACTTGTTTGGTCCGGACCAAAAGCGAACTTTAGGTTGTATTCACACCAGGAAAGTCATTTGCACAAAAGGTCCAGACCAAGGAGGGAAACGAACTCTGGTCTGTTTAAAGCGGACCAAAAATGGCAAGTGTGAATACACCTAATTTTTTTCATTTGTTGCTGTTTGCTTTCACATTGTACTTTTTGCAAGTGAACTATTACTTGTAAACAAAGCCACGTGGGTGAGGATCATTGTTCCCATTGGACAGAAATGATGGGGGTGGGACAGAACACAGACCCGGAAATTTAGGAAAACAGCTGTAGACGTGCTGCGTGCAGCACCCCTGCTCTGCATATTTGTGTCGTTATTACAGCTGCAATATTATTGTGAGGCTGAAGAGCAGCTCATTCAACACAGACTTTGAGACGTTCCATTTATAATGTTGGAACCCCGTCGGCGAATGCGTGCTGAACGCTGACGTTCTCTACGTGCCTCGTCCCACAACATGCCAGTAGTGTTGCTAAGCAACAGCTTATCAGGTATGATTACCTTACAACACACACTTTGCTACAGGCTACGGTGGCTTTTTATGTCCAAAGAGACGTACGCTTTTTGTAGTTGGTTCGGATCGGGGCCGGTTTGTGTTCAGACCATAAGCGAACCGCACCACAGTCTGTTTGGAAGCGGACCGAGACCACCTCAAAAAGTGGGTCTTGGTCCGGTTGTTTGGTCCGGACCAGGGTTCGCTTGAGTGTATTCACACCTGCACAGAAGGTCCGGACCTAGGGGGGAAACGAACTCTGGTCCGTTTAAAGCGGACCAAAAGTGGCAAGTTCGCATACACCCTAAAGTTCGATGACTACAGGTCAAATATTTACAAAAACCAGAGATTGGGATTGAGAATTCTGATCGGCGCATCTCTATAATTAACCCAAATCCCAGACATCATAGTGAGATGCAGGGCATTATCAGTGTTAAACTTTACTATTGTAAACGCTCTTACTCAACATGTTTCAATACTGCCACCTGTTGTTGTTGTCATGTATGTTACTCCTGGTGTGCGCATGTGCGACATCATTATGTCATGATTTTATGTTTTACTTTTGCTGAAGAGAATGGCCCTGTAAGCAAAAGGGCTTACATGTAACTTTGTTAAAGTTCTTCAATAAATATGCCTGATAGAGGCTGAAGAAACTCACAGACTCACTTATTTTTATCTCTCTGCAACGTAAATACCTCTGCGCACCACTCATCGCAACAATCAGAATACCCAAATTATACCACACACTACCATAAAAAACACTTTATTGATCAGAGACCAAGGTTCTTTAAAACATTTAGTTGGCAAAACACTCAAAAGGAAATGATATGTTGCACAAACATTAAATGATTCTTGAAGGGAAAGCTGGGGTTTGAAAACCCATAGTTAAGTCCACATTGTGATCTGAACATTTGTGCAAATGCATACATTTTAAAAACACAAAAACCCTAACCTTATTTTGCAAAATTCAGGTTTAAATCAAAATTTGCAAAAATCCCTGAAAATCAAATAAGCAAATGATTATTTTTTATCTGTAATACTTTATCTGGGTACTGGGTTAAAACTGGTCATAACAATAGGTACCATCTCTGTTTTTATGATATTTTCTCTCCATTCATACTTTATCCAGAACAGCAGCCTCCCTCCACAAGGTGCTTGGGGTTGGTCTTGCTGTTGAGATGTAGTCTGGCAGAGCTGAAATTCTGGTTATTTTTAAACAAGACCTCCCTCTGAGTCTTCACTAGTGTCAACAGCTTGTCTGTAGAAGAAAAAGGAAAAGAGAAAATAAGGAAATGACACCTCCCTGAAAGCCATACAGGACAGGAGCAGCCTTTCCTCTATCCCTTTGTTTCAGATGGTTTTCCATCACTCATGGGATAGCACTTCATATGCAAACATGTATTTTTTCTGTTTTTATTTACTGGATTTCAAGGCTCTACTCACTCAACAGGCAACACACCACCATTCATAAATTTCAAAAGAAAATTACCTGATGTGTCTTACAGATGGAGGATTAATGTCACATTTTTAAAACCTGCTCATATTTACAACATTTCTTGCACAAGATATAATTAATAAGCTTGTACGGGAACCCTGACAGGGGGGAGATAACACGCAGCAGGTGTGCACGCATTTCAGAATGTGATCCAATTAGTGGATGAGTTACAGGTGTGCCTAGCACAGTAACATTGACTAGAAACATTTTTTGCTACGGCTATAATTATGTAGGATATCGTCCCTATCAATCAGACTTTGCTCCTCATATTAAAACCTAATTTGGCTCCCATAGATGTGAGTATAATAAGGTGGATTATTTATGACTGGGTGTATGGATGCAGTCACACATGGAGCACAAAGCAAGGCGGCTGTTCTTTCCTTTTGACTGAAACATGACTGCATAGCAACATCCCTGGCACAGTAATCCATGTGGACTGGAAAAACTTGCCTCCCTGCATACTGAAGAGCAGATGCTCCGAGGTACAACCTGAGTATCCTGGAACTGAGGTATGAAATGGTGATTAATGCAGAGGGAAATGTCAGAAACTCAGCTCCAGTGTTTTCACTGTTTGAGCTAGACTCTATACCGCCACAGGTTCGGGAAGAAGTTGGCTACCACAAAAACCATGAGTGCAGAATGGTGTAAAAACATCACAGATATCAGGAGACACATTGATTAAATCACATTGGCGCCCCAATGTGGGCTTGGCAACGTCTGCTAACTGGCTATCAACAAAATATCTCCTGGATGTTATATAAACACGACGCTCTTCCCCAGCACTCCCCTACCAGCTATGTGCTGATAGGACTATGTGGCCGATTGATAAAACGTCCACCTCTCTTCTCAAGGACAATGTGTTGACAGTCTAATTCTTGCAAACACACTCAGACTTATATATATTCGCAACCTCAAGATTCCACCGTACCCTTGCTAAATCTTTACTTATGTGTGTGTTGCTTACCCCTGCTGAGGTTTTTTGTACTATTTCAGACTCTATTCTTCTAAGAATAGTCTGAAATATGATTTTTTTTTCCTCCTATCATACTTTACCTAAATGTGTGATTTCATTTCTTTTCATAGATTATCAGATTTCTCATTAGGATTACCAGCAAAAGCCAATTATTAGTATTTCATTACTTTTACATTGATTTTTAGTTTTATCAGAAAGATTACCAGTGAAAGCCAAATATTAGTAATTTGGACTATAACTGCTCTTACACCAATGACCCAGCTTTCTTAATTAGACTACAATGGACTGTTATTACTTAGTTCAACTTCAGTACCAGTAAAAGCAATATATTACTGAAAATGTGGATTAAAGCTGTTTTGTACCAGTGACTCAGCTTCCCTAGTTAGAATTCAGGGGAGTGAGACTATCAATATTATCATCTTCTTTTAGCATAAGATGCTTTATTATCAAGAGTGGCTTGGAACCAATTTCTACTTGTAAACCTGGAAGGATTATTAATTATTACTCCCAAGGATTATAAGTGTCATTTGATTTGTTTTTCTGTGTCTGTATCTGTGTTTATTTTCTTTGTGATTGTATTGTAATTGTTCTTCCTCACATACAGCGCTTTGAATGTCTTGTTAGTGAAAAGCGCTATATATATAAGCTTATCTTACCTTACTAACGGGCCTAAAGTGTGCCACGAAAGCATCCCCCACACCATTACACCACCAACCTGAACCACTGATAGAAGTCACGATAGATTCATGCTTTCAGGTTGCTTTTGCAACATTTTGACCCTACCATCTAAATCTTGTGGCTGAAATTGAAGCACAGTGAACTAGGCATGTTTTTTCTGTTATTGGTGAGTTTGTGGTAATTGTAGTTTAAATATTGTTACATTTTTGTTCACAAATCTGCCTCTCAGTAGGTATTTTCCTTTTTTAAATGATTTTCCGTAAACCTGATGATGGTTGTTCATTTAAATCCAATCAGATCAGCCATTTCTCATTCTGATGCTCCGTTCTCTTTAACATGTTTAAATACCTAAATGCTTTGAGTTGCTGCCATGTAACTGGCTGAGCCATTATTCACACACAATTGAACAGGTGCATCTAATAAATGGCAAGTGAATGTATATATGAAACGACAAAAGCACTTTCTAATAGCCACCTAGCCGCCTAGATGTAGTCTTTTACTAGGCCAATGAGGTCCAGACATTTACGTGCGTGGGTAAGACGCTTCAGCGCATAATGTTTTGTAGACCTATGACGTCACAGGGATTCCAGGTGTGCAGGAGGATGGGTTAACGCTGTGCTTTTCTTTTTTTTTAGATTTTACCAGTCTTTTGCTTCCTGTGTTTGTAGTTCAGTGGTTGTCCCATCCTACGGCTGGCTTAACATTAGTATTTGCTTCACGTCTTCTTTTATGTTGCAAAGCTCCATATCGTTTAATGTTGGTGTTTGCCTTTGTCTCAGCCCAGGATTCAGATCCCAATTAGCTCTCAACAGAGTATCACACAGAAGTAAGTAAGCTCACTTCTTTTCTCCACACATCACTAGATCCTCATAATTCAGCACAGCTCCTCAGATTCTAAATGTGTGCTCATTCATCCAAAAACAAAAAGAGGTGAGGTTTAAAGATCGATCATGGAGCAGAAAGAAAAGCTGGCCAAATTGTTTTGTTTATCCTCTGGACCCTGTGTTTGGGTAATGACCTCTATTCATTTCCTGTTTAGGCGTAATGCATTCAGCCTTCCTGGTATCTGGGTAGGTTGACTTTGGAGGTCTTGACACTTTTGCAAATTCAATGAAAGATCCTGAAGGTGGATATAAATCAACATTCTGTGTTAGATGGCTATTTCTATGGTCAAGAAAGCTGAATATGAAGTGACCAAAATTAAACAATATAAAATGATAATGTAAAATAACTAGCACCTAAACAGATGCACTGCTGTGAGGCCCCATGAAGTAAAAAAGTTTAAGCTTTAAGGTAAAAAATGTTGAAAATATTTTCAATTCTTCTGATTTTCTTTTCCATAACAATTATTACGACGTCTGCGACTAACAACTTACATTTTGCTCAGGTAAACAGCTGGTCACCAAACACAAAATTAAACTGTTTCCTGTGCTTTCACTCCCCTGTGAGGACAGCAGTCTTTGAATCACACACAGAGACAGCACCTCCTTGTTTGGTTTGTGATAGCTTTAAGTGTTCTGGTTATTGTTTGGACAGCTGCTGCTTCAGCTCAGACAAACACAGGAGGTCTGCTGATTCTTGTTTAAATATCATCAGTGAGAAGGCTCTGCCTTTATGTGTGTATGGTCCACTTTACCGCAAGCCTGAATGTGCTTGCAAGGTTTGTGCAACAAACCAAAATGAAAATACAGAGCATGAAAATCCAATGAGACTGCAGAGAGGTAGCATTTGGGTGCTGCTACATACAAGCATAAATAATTGAGTAATGAGAAAATGTGAGCACCTCCACCTTTCTCTGGGGCTCTCAAAAGTGTGTTAAAACAATGCCAAGAAAGAGATATCTGCAGTGATAATGAAAACCCTGTTTGTGAGCATTTTAAGAAAACCTGGAGAGGCTGTCAGTCCTTCACAGGTATTCTCAGCCAATAAAATAATTGCAACACATTATCTAGCTCGGCCATCCGGGAGGGGCTCGGAATAGAGCCGCTGCTCCTCCACATTGAGAGCAGCCAGTTGAGGTGGCTCGGGCATCTATACCGGATGCCTCCTGGACACCTTCCTCTGGAGGTGTTCCAGGCACGTCCCACCGGGAGGAGGCCCAGGGGACGGCCCAGGACACGCTCGAGGGACTATGTCTCTCGGCTAGCCTGGGAACGCCTTGGGCCCCCCCCCAGAGGAGCTGGAGGAGGTGTCTGGGGAGAGGGACGTCTGGGCTTCTGCTGAGTCTGCTGCCCCCACAACCCGGTCCCGGATAAAGCGGAAGACGAGTGCGAGTACATTATCTAGGCATTATCTATGACAATAACAATTAGAAGGTGGATTTTATAATTCAATAAAACAGGTTATACATGTGGCCTATCTAAATAAACACTTCAGTATCATAAATACCTTCATCATTCTCGCCAGTATGTCCAGATGATTTGAGAACTCTTAAGCAGATGAGCAATCAGAAATTATAGATTCTCCCCAGCTCCGCTCTGGGGGGGTTACGGTAGTCCCAGCGGTGGTTCTCCTGGGGTTCCTGTGCTCTGAGGGGTCTTTTGATGTCTGTGGCTCGGATCTCCTCTGTATCTGTCCCGGGTCCAGGGGGCGGGTCTGTGGCTCCTTACACTCACTATTGCATATTTTTACAGAGAAACCTTGTATACAGCACGGCGGTCACACTCAGACCCACAGGTGTTTAGATTCAGGTGTTAACAGATACACAAATGTTCCATATTGAGCCGCATTTACTGCTAAATACATCTTGCATTCATAAGTATCGTGCACTTTGTGCTAAAAAAGCTGTTAATATGAATGTTTTTGCAGGTGTAGAAGCAAACAGGGTGTTATCTTGTATTCTTTTCATCCTTCTTTCTTTCCTCCATTCTATTCTCCTTCTCTCCCCTTTTCCTTTTTGCCCCCCATTTCTCTCTGTCTTGCTTCTTTTTTTTCCCTTTTCATTTCTGTCTCCGTGTCCGTAAAATTTGAGATAATCCCAAAGCAGTTTCTAATAAAATGTCTTTTTATGAATATCAAGCAGAGCTTTAAAGCATTAGCTGTAATGCTTCACTTGTGAAAGTAAATCTGTTGGGCTTTTCCTTGGCACTCAGACAACAATTCTGAGCGCCACTCTGCCGGACGGGATACGGTAAAAAAAAAAAAAAAATTATAAAAGATAAAATATAAGCAAGAATCAAATAAAATTAAATAAGTATTGTCAGAAATGATTGAAAATAAAAATTTTCTTACTAATGAGAGAACAGTTTTACAAAAATATTAGTAAATTGAACATTGTGCTTCATCCAGCACACACACACACACACACACACACACACACACACACACACACAAACGTCTTACTGTATGTTGTGAGGACCTTGCAATGACTCGAATTGACTTCCTTTGATTGACTTCCTTTGATTTCCATTCCATTTTCAACCCTTTCTGTGGCCTAACCCTGACCCTACCCCTAAACCTAACCATTACCAGTACATACCTGACCCAACCCTTGGAGGCAGTTGATGAAGGCTACAGCTATGGGATCAGAAACTGTTCCTCACCCTTGTTATGTTGCATAGTATCATTTACACCTTCCAGATGCTGACAATTCAAATTGAGTTTCCAGGATGGGGCATAACCATCAATATGTAGATGACACCAATCATATTTTACTGTAAACACAGTGTCTTTGCAAAAGAACTCCAGTCTAATGATGAGCTACACGGATTCTTGCATTCAGCACCAGTGCAGTTGGCATACCACAGTATTCATGCATGCTGTCTAGTGACAATGACCATCAGTGGGACCCTTTGTGAGGTTCCTTGAGACGACATTGTTGTAAATAAGCCCCGTTTAAGTAAATAATCTGAACTGAAACTATCTGTGTAGTTATGCTGCTATAGGCTTAGGCTGCTGGAGGACATAACGACCACTTTCACCCTCTTCGCTACATTCTCACACTACTCTCCAATTTTGCATTGTTTGCTGTTATTTCAGCTTTTAACCTTGTTCTCTCTTTTCTCTTCCTAGAAGCTACACCTTGCCTGGCTCTGTGTCTGCCTGTGACACCTTTCTGGAGAGGGGAATCGTCCGAGCTTCTGCGGGCAACGACTTAATGCTCACCCTCTACAGATGATCCACATGGCCCTGTCTTTCAGTGTTTAACCCTTTCTCTCTCCGAGACATGGCAATTGACTGAGCTTTTACTGTGACGAACTCTATGTGCTCTCTTTCAGACTCTAACCTTGAAAACTGGCTCAGAGTTTATATGTTCTTTCTTTCTAGATGAAACAACTAAATTAGCTACATTCATTAACATTTACTTTTCCTTCCCATAGAAAGTACTTCTGGATCAGTGCTTCTGTGTTCATTTTGTGTCTCTGCTCTGTTCTCTCAAACCCCCAGTCGGTCGTGGCAGATGACCGCTCACAATGAGCCTGGTTCTGCTGGAGGTTTCTTCCTGTTAAAAGGGAGTTTTTCCTCTCCACTGTCGCTACATGCATGCTCAGTATGAGGGATTGCTGCAAAGTCAACGCCAGTGACTGTCCACTGTCTCTACATGCTCATCCGGGAGGAGGGAATGCTGCAAGTCACTGACTGGATGCAATCTGCTGGGTTTCCTTAGATAGAAAAACTTTTTATCCAATTTGAATAAAAAGCTAACTCCGACTGCACTGTTCAATTGTTAGGATTAATTGGAATGTATGTACCTGACTGTTGGGAAGTGCCTTGAGACAGACAACATGTGTTGTGAATTGGCGCTATATAAATAAAACTGAATTGAATTGAATTGAATTGAATTGAATTGACAGCTGGCAGGTACACTCTTGACGGTACTAATGTAGAATCCCATCACTGGTTTCTCTATAACCAGGAAAGCCCTTCGTTATGCTTTCTCATTAAGATTTGAAGCATTGACACTTAAGGAAATTGGTTAATGGTTCCTTTGAGCCCCATTTACCTTCTGTTTTGTCAGAAGGTTAAAATCACATTCCTTCATCCTCTTAAACTCAAAAGCCAAATTTCTACCATCTGAATGCAAATTGAAAAAGAAGGTAAAGCGGCTCATTGCTTTTTTCGGCTACAATTAAATTTAGAAACCTTTATAAGGAACACTGAGGATACTGGAGCTCTGCTCAGCATCTGGTGTTAAACAGAAACGATCAAAGTGATGAATTGTGCCTGCGCAATGAAGAGGTTATGAAACATCATTTTAAAGCTGCCACAGCTTCACATTGAGGAGAACACAGGCTAAATTACCAATATTTTCCTGCAAGGTTATCTCTGTAGAGCTTTATGTGCAGTGCTTTGTTAGTTTTACAACTCAGTTTTGCTACTTTCATTATTACCAGCACAACTCTTATCACGTTTTTCTTGTGTGTTCTAAATGCATTATCATTTGTTTATGTAGTGGGATAATTAAGGCACATTTATGCTCCAAGCCACTTGTTTTTACTGGTTCTACTGTACAAAGATATTATTTTCTACTGTGGATACTTTACCTACTCATATACATGGTGATTCTTTAAAATGCCATTACATCTGTTAAAATGCCAGTTTTCTAAACAGGCTTTCCCAAATCAGTTAAGAGCTCCTTCCCCCTTTAATGTGACACAGATCATGTAACCCTTAAGGGAAAACACAAACTTGGATGGAAAATAATTTATAAAAATACATTAACATGGATGCATAAATGTCACCTTTTAAATTAGTCCAAATTTTAAAGTACGACTTCAAGAGAGACTAATGAAAGTTTTCCTGTGGGGTCACATGCAGAGGTCTTAGACAAAAAACAATCTAATATACATTCACTGGCCACTTAATTATGTACACTTTGCTAGTATTGGGTTGGACCCCCTTTTGCCTTGAGAACTGCCTAAATCCTTTCTGGCATAGATTCAACAAGGTACTGGAAACATTCCTCAGAGAGTTTGGTCCATATTGACATGATAGCATCACACAGATGCTGCAGATTTGTCAGCTGCACATCCATGATGCGAATCTCCCGCTCCACCACATCCCAAAGGTGCTCTATTGGATTGAGATCTGGTGACTGTGGAGGCCATTTGAGTACATTGAACTCATTGTTATGTTCAAGAAACCCGTCTGAGATGATATGTACTTTATGACATGGCGCATTATCTGCTGGAAGTAACCATCAGAAGATGGGTACACTGTGGTCATAAAGGGATGGACATGGTCAGCAACAATACTCAGGTAGGCTGTGGCGTTGACACGATGCTCAATTGGTACTAAGGGGCCCAAAGTCTGCTAAGAAAAATATCCCCCACACCATTACACCACCACCACCAGCCTGAACCGTTGATACAAGGCAGGATGGATCCATGCTTTCATGTTGTTGACGCCAAATTCTGACCCTACCATCCGAATGTTGCAGCAGAAATCGAGACTCATCAGACCAGGCAACGTTTTTCCAATCTTCTCTTGTCCAATTTTGGTGAGCTTGTGCGAATTGTAGCCTCAGTTTCCTGTTCTTAGCTGACAGGAGTGGCACCTGGTGTGGTCTTCTGCTGCTGTAGCTCATCTCCCTCAAGGTTCGACGTGTTGTGTATTCAGAGATGCTCTTCTGCATGCCTTGGTTGTAACGAGTAATTATTTGAGTTACTGTTGCCATTCTATCAGCTCGAACCAGTCTGGCCATTCTCCTCTGGCATCAACAAGGCATTTGCGCCCACAGAACTGCCGCTCACTGGATATTTTCTCTTTTTCGGACCATTATCTGTAAACCATAGCCCGTCTGGCACCAACAACCATGCCACGTTCAAAGTCAGTCATTCTGATGCTCGGTTTGAACTGCAGCAGATTGTCTTGACCATGTCTACTTGCCTAAATGCATTGAGTTGCTGCCATGTGATTGGCTGATTAGAAAACTGCGTCAATGAGCTGTTGCACAGGTGTACCTAATAGAGTGGCCGGTGAGTGTATTTGCAGACGTTTTGTGTAGTACTGAGGTCATATAAGATGTGGGTTCCTGAGAGGCAAACGCGGTAATGTCTCTTTGCTGGGAAACAGACATAACTTTTCAAACTGGATCCAAGAGTATCCTACGATCATGCGAACGTAGGCACACAGTTAAGTAGGAATGAATTGCTGTTTGTGTATCCAGTATTCAGTCACAAACGGGGGTGATTAAGGTACAAGCATGGCTTGACCTTTCTTTCTGAGGCCTACAGAAGCCACTGTGTTCCAGAGAGTTCCTAGCAGAGACGTTGTCTCTGCAACGCCGAGTGGAGCGGTTTTCCCGGCCTGAAGGAACGACTATGGGACCGCAGCACCTTGGCCACAGCAGTAACGTGCAGTTCGGCCCCACAGCTACAGAGGTTAGCTGCAAGCTAACCCTTAGGGAGCAGTCACACATGGATGTTTTCCTCAACGGCCAGGACAACTGCTCCTCAGCATGGTTTGTGTAAGGGTTGTGTCAGGAACGGTGAGGTGGAGGACACCAGAATGCAAATGAAAGCAAGCAGCACTGGTGAGTAAACAAAAAGATTTGATAAATGAAACTGACTTCAGCAGGTGGTGGCAAAAACTGCCATTGACAGACAGGCAAGAGAGGCTTGGCATGAACAGGTGACAGAGAGAAGTGATCCATAACGTTTCTGCGAGGAATGAACAGAATGAGGGTGTATACGTATGGTGAGACACAGGCTCTGGGTGAGCGGTTCAAGACGCCTTCATGAGGACCACACAATCGAGGTATGTGACGTTGCCTGGTATGTCGGAGCTGGGGTCCCACTCCGGAGTAGAGGCTGACATTTTTTCGGGAGTCCCGCGGGTCACGGGATTCCCATGGCAATCCCACGGGATGGGAGACAGCATCAGTAAAGATCACGTGATTGGGACGGTAAAAGATAAAAAATGAACAGGAGCAGACGGGAGCGGGAGCTAACCAATAGGAGTGAAAATAAACTAGGATAAATTGTCTTTGGAAATGTAAAACTGAGACTTTGTTGTAAACTTTAAGAAAAATAAACTTGGCTCGACGCCACCATTGTGTAGTTTTTTTCCAAGAAGCATATACTATAATGCGAGTCAAACGAACTACACGACCCACAAGCCAACAGTGCTTCTGATCGATGTTTTCCACCTGCGTTCAGGATGGAGGGAGCAGACGCAGGTGGAGAACTGGACGTGGTAAAACTAGATTTGCAATGTAAAGTCAGAAGTAAGGTCTTATCTATTGAACTCATAGAGCTGATAGGAAAATCGCAAATATTACCAAAATTCAGGAGAGTTGAATGTAGTGGTGTCAACACGCAGTATGCTGATTGTAAAACGTGTTTAGTTGTAATCAAGTACATCAGTGATTAAGGGACACTTGTAAGGCCATTTCTGGATTGAATCAGCCCTGCATCTCTTCATTTGTTGTCAGTTCCTGGTTATTGTTGCCTGCTACTAACCCTTTTCCACCAGTAGGGGCGTTAGGAGCTGAGTTCTGGATGGTCAGGTGTATCGCATGAGTGTCATCAGCTGGAGGACTATAAGAAGGAGGCGAGCCAGTACTTCGACGCCTGAGTGTTTTGCCTCCTCGTGGTATTCAGACTGGCCAATTTCATGATTTTGTGAAGTTTTTGATCTTCTGTGAAGACTCTGTTTATTCCCTTGACTAATGGTCTTATCTGTCTCAGGATACCAAAGCCTAGTTCCTAAAAGATCTCTGGAAGACTTCTAACAGTTTATGGATTCTGGATTCTCGCTCTTCTACCCGCTGGCTGCTGGATCAGACGTTTGCTTCATAGCTCCAGGCGAACCCTGTCCACCCTCCTCCGAACCTCTCAGGACTACCTTGCTCCAACGTTGCAGTGTTGCTCACAGCCCCTCCAGGATCATAACCTCTCTCCCTGGCGGACCTATCTCAATCGGACGTAAGCTCTCACATAGAGCACATTGTTAAGGTTTCTTTGGTGGTGTCTTACCTGCGTTCGCTTTTCTCTTGCAGTTGCTCAGCATCCTTGGTTTCCAGTACCTGGTTCTGCAAATAAAACTTCTTACTAAACGCTTCTCTGTTTAGTTGTGTTTTTCTGCATGTGGGTCAAGTCGGCCATTAACACTATGACATTCGTCAAACCAAAAATACCATCACGTGTCAAGTCTCATCTGACCAACAAAATTGCTCGCATGTGCACTAATGATTTAAGAGCACGCAAAAGTATTGTGTTGGGACGCAAAAGAAAAAAAATTCCCCATGTCCACTCGCGGACTCTCTATCGAAAGGCTTCATCAAGGGAAGATATTAAATAAATACGTTGTGAAATAGAAAAATTTATTATGTACCATTAAATGTACAATTTATTTAATACATCATTAAATATTAAGTGTACCACTAATTACGTCTTGTCGTCTTTAAAATTATACTTAATTATTCAGTGGCACATTTAATTGCATAATAGTCCATTTCATGATATAATGGTACATTTATTGTTTCTAATGATTCAATTCAATTCAGTTTATTTATACCACACACATGGTGTGAAGGACTTCAAATCTTTCAAACATTTTAATTCAATTCAATTCAGTTTATTTATATAGCGCCAATTCACAACACATGTCTCAAGGCACTTCACAAAAGTCAGGTACATACATTCCAATTAATCCTAATCATTGAACAGTGCAGTCAGATTCAGTTATTTATTCAAATTGGATAAAAAGTTTTTCTGTCTAAGGAAACCCAGCAGATTGCATCCAGTCAGTGACTTGCAGCATTCACTCATCCTGGATGAGCATGTAGAGACAGTGGACAGTCAGTGGCGTTGACTTTGCAGCAATCCCTCTATTGTAAATATGAATCTGAGAATATTATTTAATATTTAATATTAATATTTTAATATTTTACCAAATAATATTCCGGTCTGTTAAGGATTGCCCTGTGAATACCAGCCCCATTAAGGTGATGGTATTAGACCAAAATAGAAAGGTGTGAGACGAGCTCTGGCATTATTGAACAGCAAACGTCTGTACACACACAGAATGAATTCACACAATTTCTTAAAATACAAGCATTTATAAGAAAAATAAGTCAACTCAAAGTCAAACATATTTCAATCAACAAACTCTTTACTATGCTAAAACAATCCAACTAAACTACCAAGCAGAATTAAAGAATAATGAAGACTAATGGGCTATGTACAATATAAACAAGTTGATTAAAGATGATTAGAAATCATGACCAAAAAGATTGATGCAACATTACCATGCAATGTTTATGTTTGAGAACCAAGGATTATCTTGAAGAATCTGGAAGTGAAGTGAAGTTAGTTTTGGAACTAACTTAGAAAATGATCAGCAACATTTAGACAACCATTCACAATGCAAGATCAGATTAACTATTATTTTAATAAAATAATGTTTTAAATAATGATCTGCTGAATAAAACCAACCTCCTGGATGACTAATTCTCAACGGTGTCTAATTAACTGCCTTTATTTATTAAAATAATATTTGGAGAAATATTATTGAGTATTTTGGAAAAGAGCCAAATCTTTCTGGAGAAATGGGGCTTCCCGTTTCAGTTGACTAGCCTTAATGCTAGCACACGTGTTCTTACCGGCTGGCCGTTGGGCTAACAAAGAAGCTAGCTAAAGTGCTAAGCTAGAAGATAGCTTAGCGCCAGAATCAACACATACCTTTAAAATACCAGGGTTAAAATGCATAAGCGCGGATGGCGCGTTATGAACAATGTTCTGGTTTAAACCACCCTTTTAATAAAGTTTATCTTAGCTTTAAAACATACAAAGAACACAAACCGGCCTGTGTGCTACAGGTAGCATGCTAGCACCAAGATAGCCGAGTTCCACAAAACAAACTTCATAACATGAAAACGTTTAGATCATTTCATCCTAAACCAATCTGTTAATCTGCCCAAACCTAACCTCTGAACCTGTTGAGGGAATGTTGTCCAAGGGCGAACTTTGAAGAAGATATCCATCGTGAACAAAGACTTAGCTTCCCGCTAACTTCCTCAGTTTCTCCCGATCAGAAGGTGAACAATAGAGTTAGCTCCGGAGAGCTAGGCTTGCAAGACGGCTCGTTCGGTCCGTCGACCAGCTGTTCGTTACCGTAAACACGGTTGCGGGCCGTAGTCTTTCCTCCAGACTCGGCTTGTAGAAACAGCTTCTCCACCGGGGCTTCTCTCGAACACCGTTTGCGTCTGCGGGCTTCGGAGAGAAAATGTAAGCAACTCTTACACCTTAATTTCCCCGTTCATGAATGAAAATACCGGATACACAGACAGTATTTCATTCTACTTAACTTTGCATATGATCGGTGATCGTATGGCTTTGGATCCAGTTGAATTTATGTCTTTTTGCCAGCAAAAGACATCAGCGCGCTTTCCTCTCCTATCCGGTTCCTATGGAAGGCCGCGTGGAAGAGAAAGATTTTTGGAAAGGTGGGGGCTTTTATTTGAGTAATGGCGCCACAGGAAGTCCGCAGTTAACCCCTTTCCTGGCTGTGCTGGAAGAAGGTTAATGCACTTTATTTTGAAAAGTTCCAGGAAAGTATGTACCGGAGTTTTAGTGTTGAAACCCATGGCTGTGGTCCCTACACCTCATACCGAGCATGCATGTAGCGACAGTGGAGAGGAAAAACTGCCTTTTAACAGGAAGAAACCTCCAGCAGAACCAGGCTCATTGTGAGCGGCCATCTGCCATGACCGACTGGGGGTTTGAGAGAACAAAGCAGAGACACAAAAAGAACAAAGAAGCACTGATCCAGGAGTACTTTCTATGGGAAGGAAAAGTAAATGTTGTTCTAATGATGTATTAAATGCATAAATGGTACCTTTAATTTAATGGCACATTTCATGTTACATTTACTTCACTTATGGAACATTCACAACATTTATTTATTTAATGATGATTTATTATATCAATTTTGTCCAGTTTGACCCTCCATTCTTGATGCCTGTATAGGAGGTCATGTCAGAATTTGAATCAGGTGTGCTGGAGCAGACACACATCTAAAACTTGCAGGGAAGGCGTCCCTGAGGACCAGGCCTGTGAACCATTGAGATACAGTTTCTAAATTGTGAAGGTAATGCCTTTTTGCACTTTTGTTCAACAAGTACAGTTCTCTTGCTAAATGCTAGATTTTTCTTTCATTTAAGCAATTTGAAACATAAAAGTAATGTCATTGTATTAGGGGCCATTCAGTCTCTGTACAAGTGGAGCAGGAGTTTGGTTCGCAGTGCCAGCACTAAATCGGACCTGTTTCCAGTGGATGTTGGACTCCGGCGGGGCTGCCCTTTGTCACCTTTCCTGTTCATAACTTTTATGGACTTCTAGATGCAGCCAAGGGCTAAAGGGGGTCTGGTTTTGGGACCAGTGGATTTCGTCTCTTCTTTTTGCAGATGACATGGTTCTGCTGGTCCCCTTTAGCCAAGACCTACAGCATGCATTGGGGCGGTTCGTACCTGGGTTTGAAGCGGCTGGGATGAAGATCAGCTCCTCCAAGTCCGAGGCCATGGTTCTTGACTGGAAAAGGGTGGCTTGTCTTCTTCAGGTTGGAGGGGAGTTCCTGCCTCAAGTGGAGTATCTCGGGGTCTTGTTCACAAGTGAGGGGAGAAGGGAGCGGAGGATCGACATTCGGATCAGTGTGGCTGCCGCAGTAATGGGGACGCTGTGCCAGTCCATTGTGGTGAAGAGAGAGAGAGACGAAAAGTGAGGCTCTTGATTTACTGGTCGATCTACATTCCTACCCTCGCCTATGGCCATAAAATTAGGGTCATGACCGAAAGGACGAGATCCTGGATACAAGCGGCTGATATGAGCTTCCTCCGTAGGGTGGCCGGGCACATCCTTAGAGACAGGGTGAGGAGCTCGGCCATCAGGCAGGAGCATGGAGTAGAGCCCCCACTCCTCCACATTGAGAGGAGCCAGTTGAGGGGGCTCAAGTATCTATACCGGATGCCTCCTGGACGCCTCTCTCTGCAGGTGTTCCAGGCACGTCCCACCGGGAGGAGGCACAGGGCACACCCAGGACATGCTGGAGGAACAATGTCTCTTGGCTGGCCTGGGAACGGCTTAGGCTCACCCCAGAGGAGCTGGAGGAGGTGTCTGGGGAGAAGGAAATCTGGGTGTCTCTACTTAGTCTGCTACCCCCGCAACCCGGTCCCGGAAGAAGCAGAAGACGAGTATGAATACAATTACGAGTACAAAGACAGCTTACTAAACACCACTGAGAGTCAATCATCTAGATCATTCTTTAAAATATGATTTTATTAAAAAAATATTTTGTCTTATGTTGCAGTGTGATTGCAACACACCACTTGAAAGTACCAATTATTACCTCAGTCCAAGACTAACTTAACCTCACCTCCAAACTCAAGATAATCCTTGGTTCTCAAACACAAATAACATTGCATGGTAATGTTGCATCACTCTTTGGTCATAGTTGTTATCCGTCTTTGATTCACTTGTTAATATTATACATAGCCCATTAGTCTTCCTTATTCTTTCATTTTGCTTGGTAGTTTAGTTAGATTGTTCTAGTGTAGTAAAGAGTTTGTTGATTGAAATATGTTTGACTTTGAGTTGACTTATTTTTCTTATAAATGCTTGTATTTTAAGAAATTTTGTGAATTCATTCTGTGTGTGTACAGACGTTTGCTGTTCAGTAATGTCAGAGCTTGGCTCATCCCTTTCAATTTTGTCCTAATACCACCACCTTATTGGGCTGGTATTTGAAATGATTACTCGCAGTGTTTTATAGCACAAACACCTGGCATTTTAACAGGGGTGTGTACACTTTTAAGAGCCAAATGTCATTTCTTTTTCTTCTTGTAGTGATAGTTGCTGGTGATAGGCAGATACATGTCCTGTAAAGGTTTATTTCTGTTCTGTCTGTATTTTGCCCTGAGTGTAAATTTGATCCCTCAGTAACACAATCATTTATTTTTGTGTGTTCTGTAAAGTGTCCTCATATAGTGATAATTGTCTATATTTTTTTGCTGTTCTCCATTTAGATTTTCATTTTTCAAGTTGGACTTTTGTATTAAGAGTTTCTTGATTTTATTCTTAGTAGCTTATTATCCTTTTGTATTTTACCTTATTTCTCTATTGTTTTATACTTGGATTTGTGGCTTTGGTTGCAGTTGTTATACTTGTATGTTGATATTTCTTTATTTCCAGTCTCAGCTCTGTCATTACCATTCCAATCACATCTGGTTTTGTGTCTATGTTGGCTTGATCCTGCAGTTGCCTTCTTTGTTTCCACCTGTCTTGTCAGCATCTATCCGTGTGTTTGCATATTTGTCTGTGTAAGGTCTCGTATTTTCTTCTTCCATTGTTACTGCTCCTGTTTTTCAAAGCTGTTTATTCTGTCTGATCACAAATCCCAACCTGGCCCGAAAATCCATTCCCATCTCTCTACTTGAGTTTTTTTTAGATCACTTCCAAGAGGTAACAGATCCAGGATGAAAACCCAGAGCAACACTCTCCAGATAATTCTGGGGGATGCCAACTTGTTTCCAGACCAGAATCCAGGAGCAGAATAAAAACAGCAGTGTGCAACATGAACACATTTGATGTGTGACCAGGTGTGCTTGCTTCATTTACCATTGAAATATCTGGTCAAGTTGCCCTTTATTACTGGAAGGGAGTCTCTTTGTGCATGAGTGTATAACCATAAAAATTAGATGATGAATAAACAGGTCTGAATGTTGTATGCATTAGATATTATTCCAGTTTTCCATCTTCCGCTACCACAGCTATGTAAGAGCCATGTTGGACTTGAAGTGGCTATAGCACATTTTCTGGATTTCTTGTTTTTGATTTTGATTGTTGACTTATTGTGTTTTCTAGCCATCATTGAAAATACAATAGATAAGGCTGAAATATTGTTCCAGAAGCTTGAGAATGAAACCTGGGGATAAAGGCTCAGAGCAGGTTTGATGAAACCCACTTTAGAGGTCTCATGGAGAGGTGGTATGTTTTTACCTGAATCCAGTTTGCTTTATATGTGGGTGAGTGTTTGTCCAGGTCTGCTAGATTATTCATATATATCACGTAAACAATTCACAGATTCCTTTTTAAGGATTTATAATGGCTTTTAAACATGCGTAATCATTACCTTCCTGCAGGAAAGGGGTCAAATATAATACATCAGCTCAGCAGACGCCATTAGTACCCTGCTCGCCACTCCATCTAAGCCTACTTTTTTGTGTTCATTGATTTTCTTCAAGGTGGCTATCACCTTGTGTTGTTGCAGAACTAGTCTTGCATCTTCAGGAGGTCGGAAGCTGTTGGTGTAGAAGGGCAAGCTTCACCATTTGGATGTCAAAGCAGGCAATGAAAGGCTTTGCCTCAGAAATCTCAGCCCTCACCATGACTTGCTACACATTAGCAAACAGACTACAAAGTAAAAATTATTTTTGAAACTGATAAGACTCTGAAATGCCTGTTTACATTTAAGATTAATAAATGTCACAGTTTTATTTAATCTCAACGGAGCACTTTGTTCTCAGACTGCAGGTTTACTAGTGAGCTCTAGATCTTTCAGTTCACTGAATAAGACAAAAGGCAATTTATGCTAAGTTCACAAAGGATGAAACAGAATGAATTCAGGAGTTCAACATGTAAATATTTTAAATTAAATTCACAGTCCCCAATGTGTACTAGTTGTGGTTTATTCATCATTTTATTATAAATTGTTTTTTAAAACATAGGTCACAACATCATGGCTTATTTAGCACCTGATTCATTCCTTATGTTCTCTTTTCAAACATAAACTGTATTTCAGTTTGCTTGATCTCTAAATAAACCTGTTTTAATTTCCATAGTTTCCTGCTTTAGTTTGCAGAAAATAAAATGAGCCAAAATGTTGACTAAATTTAACAACTTAACAGTAAATCATTGCAGTGACCAATTATCAGTGAAAGCATGCATAACTGCTCCTCAGTTCAGTTCATGGTGCATTCACTCCCACATAGAAATATATCCAAACTAAGATATTCGAAATGTAAGTTCACTTTTTCTGATCAAGAATGGATCAATGTAGAGGACATACAATCGGTGGATGGACAAAGAGGTCAAGGCTCCTGGTGAAGACATTCAGCGGGACTTTGAATCGATGATTCACGCCACCTCCTGGACTAGAGGTGGAGTGCAGGTTTCTTCACAACTTCCCTAGACGCCATTAGGCATGTAATTTAAATACATCTTCTGTGGTCTTTCAGAACAGTGGAAACAGAAAGTACACAACTTACCTGGATAAAAAAAAATCCAAGTTTTTTAAATCCTTTGGCCTTCAGTGGGAAAGGAGTTTTTGGTCACTTTTTGCCACAGAAATACTCTTTGATCTTAGTATTTATTACTGCTGTGCTCCTTGTAATGACTGCACTAAATTCAGACATATTAATGCAGATTTTTCAGTAAATGTTTATGTAAAAGCTTCAATCCTAAAACTCTTTTAGGTCCAAACTTTAAGGTCATGTCACACAGATTTCTATTATGTAGCTACAATGGGCATAACAGTGTTTGAAAAAAATTAGCAAAACTATATTATGGATTGGGTTACTGGCTATTGTAACCGTTACTGCTGGTTATGTTAAGGCGCACTAATAATGGGTTTTAATGTTTTGACTCTCTTCATAATCAGTTAGAAATCTGACAGATTAAAGCTTAATTTATGGTCTCTTTTCTCCACTTCATGAACAGCAGTGAGAGGGATAATTTATGTCACGACCTGGTGTACTGGGTGCTTTGGTGTGATATCGGCTGGTTATGTACCTTCTGACTTTTTTAGAACCTGTTGGAACAGTGTGTGCAGGAATATATTTTATGGACAAGTTCCAATACCATTCATGTGGTACATATTTCAAATTAATTTTAAAAAGACTGCAGTAAATAAAAAGTGGTGAAAGTGAAAACCAGTGTGTTAAAATTAAAATTTTCCTAATGACCATTGAAAGCTTTTGGAAGTGTCTGCTGTAAATATCTAATGAGGCTAATTCAAACGGACTTGTCTCTTATAGCATGTTGTGACATTTTTCCATGAAAATCTCAACTGAAAATACCTTTTGTGTAATTAGGTGCACCATTCATAAGGATGGCAATGTGTTTAGTATTTATTCTATGCAACAAAGGCCAACTTCATACAGAGTGCAAGACCATCAATCAGAAAGTCCTGCAGTCAGGAGAGAAGGGTAAAAAGCTTGTTTATGCAATAGGTCCATTCCAGAGTGTCAGTTGGGCACTTCCCCCCTACCAGAGTCCACTAATAGGTGTTATATACTCTAACCAGCCTTTTGATTAGGTACACGTTACTTGTTTTACTTATTTATTTAGGCCTTTATGTAATCAGCAATGAATTACATGAGATTAACTATCTGTTTTGCAAGTGTCCTGGCCAAGAGACTACAGGATTAGACCCCATTTTTTCTTCATTACTGCTTTATCGTTTCATGTCATATTTTCAACAAGGCTTTCAAAACATTCCTCAGAGATTTAGATCCATATTGACATAATAACATCACATAGTTGCTGCATGTTTGTTTGCTGAATATCCATGATATACATTTTCTATTCCACAGCACTATAAATGTGCTCTATTGGATTGAGATTTGGGGACTGTGGAGGTAACTGGAGTCCAGTAAATTCATTGTTATGTTTGGTAAATCAGTTTCAGATTATTTGAGCTCTGTGACATGGTGCTTTATCCAGCTGGAAGTAGCCATCATGAGATGGGTACACTTTGATAATAAAGGGATTGACATGGCCTCCAACACTTTTATGGTTGGCTCTGGTATTTAAATAATGCTTAGCTTGAATTAAGGGACCAAAAGCACCCCATGAAGATATTCCCTACAGCATTACACCACCAGCCTGAACTATTGATACACATCAGGATGGATTCATGCTTTAATGTTCTTTATACCATATTCTGTCCTTTCTAATATTCCAAACAATTTTGTTGACACAACTGCTTCTGACAGCATAGTGACTCTTTTTCAGACTATTCTCGATAAACCTCAAAGATAGTTGTGTTTAAAAATCCCAGCGGATTTGCAGTTTCTGAAATACTCAGACAAGTCTATCCAGGTTCAGAGATGTTGCTATATAGCCATAAAAAACAACCAAAAAACAGTAGTTCCTTACAGGTGGACATACAGTGTCTGTACTTGGAAATGTAAATAATCCAATTTGTTATCCAAAGTAAGATAGCACCCTTAAGGACCAGTATATACAGTTTATCTGCATACAAAATGTATTTTTGGGTCTAGCTATTCTTTAAATGCTGTGGAGAGTTGGTGACCTACGTCAAAACCAGGTGACTACAGTCAATGCAATGCCGAGCAGCTGAGGGAGGAACTGAGGAAAGTTAGACTAACGGCCACAGAATTGATCTAAATACACAAGTGAGAACAAAAACACAAACAGCTGTGGATCATGACAATAAGGCTGCCATACAAGAAAACCAGGCATAGAGTATGTGAATAAAGCTTGCACTGTTCAGCTAAGACATCATTTTCCATGTGTTACATATTAGCTATCTACACAAAAGTACAAGGGATGCGTTTCAAGATACTTTTCAATCAAAAACTGGTTCCAAAAAATATCCTACTTGGGGCACATAAAATGATGTTTCTACTTGAAACCAAAGCCAAAACAATGAACGATCATGTATGAATGACACAGATGTGTATAGACTGATAAAAAGAGTACAGCAATATGCATTAGTTGGACTACAATTAGAAACAAGAGCACAGAAGGCCATCAACAGATCAGTCCTTTAACTTGGTTTTACAAGCTATAAACCTAAAATTTCCATATAGATCAAAAACAGTGATCTAAAAACTGTATTTTTTTATCAAGCTTTTCACAGGAATATTGTTTGGGCGTAAAAGAATAAAAAAGGTATACATAAAACTTCTGTAAATAAAGATTTAATTGATAACATTTAAAATTTGTTTAAATTGCAAACTGACATTAAACAACAACATTGTAGGTAAAAAGCTACAGGAAGCAAATCTGCTTCCAGCTTACATAGATTCATAATGGTTTTCTGTATTATACGAGTGTGCTAATGAATTATTCAGCATCACTAAAATGGACACGGTAAATTCCTGTTTGTTTCTGCCCTCTCTCACTCATGTTAGTTACACACAGGTGAGGCTCCTGTGTTGCAGTCAGGATATACAGGTCCTTCTCAAAATATTAGCATATTGTGATAAAGTTCATTATTTTCTATAATGTAATGATGAAAATTTAACATTCATATATTTTAGATTCATTGCACACTAACTGAAATATTTAAGGTCTTTTATTGTCTTAATACGGATGATTGTGGCATACAGCTCATGAAAACCCAAAATTCCTATCTCACAAAATTAGCATATTTCATCCCACCAATAAAAGAAAAGTGTTTTTAATACAAAAAACGTCAACCTTCAAATAATCATGTACAGTTATGCACTCAATACTTGGTCGGGAATCCTTTTGCAGAAATGACTGCTTCAATGCGGCGTGGCATGGAGGCAATCAGCCTGTGGCACTGCTGAGGTCTTATGGAGGCCCAGGATGCTTCGATAGCGGCCTTTAGCTCATCCAGAGTGTTGGGTCTTGAGTCTCTCAATGTTCTCTTCACAATATCCCACAGATTCTCTATGGGGTTCAGGTCAGGAGAGTTGGCAGGCCAATTGAGCACAGTGATACCATGGTCAGTAAACCATTTACCAGTGGTTTTGGCACTGTGAGCAGGTGCCAGGTCGTGCTGAAAAATGAAATCTTCATCTCCATAAAGCTTTTCAGCAGATGGAAGCATGAAGTGCTCCAAAATCTCCTGATAGCTAGCTGCATTGACCCTGCCCTTGATAAAACACAGTGGACCAACACCAGCAGCTGACACGGCACCCCAGACCATCACTGACTGTGGGTACTTGACACTGGACTTCTGGCATTTTGGCATTTCCTTCTCCCCAGTCTTCCTCCAGACTCTGGCACCTTGATTTCCGAATGACATGCAGAATTTGCTTTCATCCGAAAAAAGTACTTTGGACCACTGAGCAACAGTCCAGTGCTGCTTCTCTGTAGCCCAGGTCAGGCGCTTCTGCCGCTGTTTCTGGTTCAAAAGTGGCTTGACCTGGGGAATGCAGCACCTGTAGCCCATTTCCTGCACACGCCTGTGCACGGTGGCTCTGGATGTTTCTACTCCAGACTCCGTCCACTGCTTCTGCAGGTCCCCCAAGGTCTGGAATCGGCCCTTCTCCACAATCTTCCTCAGTGTCCGGTCACCTCTTCTCGTTGTGCAGCGTTTTCTGCCACACGTTTTCCTTCCCACAGACTTCCCACTGAGGTGCCTTGATACAGCACTCTGGGAACAGCCTATTTGTTCAGAAATTTCTTTCTGTGTCTTACCCTCTTGCTTGAGGGTGTCAATAGTGGCCTTCTGGACAGCAGTCAGGTCGGCAGTCTTACCCATGATTGGGGTTTTGAGTGATGAACCAGGCTGGGAGTTTTAAAGGCCTCAGGAATCTTTTGCAGGTGTTTAGAGTTAACTCGTTGATTCAGATGATTAGGTTCATAGCTCGTTTAGAGACCCTTTTAATGATATGCTAATTTTGTGAGATAGGAATTTTGGGTTTTCATGAGCTGTATGACAAAATCATCCGTATTAAGACAATAAAAGACCTGAAATATTTCAGTTAGTGTGCAATGAATCTAAAATACATGAATGTTAAATTTTCATCATGACATTATGGAAAATAATGAACTTTATCACAATATGCTAATATTTTGAGAAGGACCTGTAGATCTATGCTGCCAGAAAATTAATCCTACGACAAATTATGAGTTTCAAATGCAAACAAGTTGACTATCTTTTTTTTGTGAATGCATGGTCACAACACTTTCACTGAACATATGAATATGTGTGACCTTAAGGCTCCAGTTTTTTACTTTTTTTTAAAATAAGTGCAGTTGAAGTACCTAGATGGTGCATGTAACCAGTGCAGATTGTAACCTAAGGCACTGTTCATAATCATGTTTTAAAGTAATTCTGGCTTATCTCTTCTCCTGTTTAATACAGGTAGTCCTTCCACCCAGTGCTTCAAATTAACCATTGAACTTCTGCTCTTCCCTCAGAACTTTAATGTCCATTTATGGAAGTTCAACTTAATTCCTCACATTTCCCTGAGGGGATCTGGATGTCAGGAAAGGAGATAAATAAAGCTACATGACTCACAAAATGTAGAGAAAATGACAATTGCTACTCTGATCATATCTGTGTGATATACATTTCCATGTCAAGAGAAACCGCTGCTCTATCTGTTCAGTATGTCGCCACTATCCTCCCTTGCTTTATCAATATGTACACAATGAGACTATTTCTGAAGCTTTTTATAGTAATCTAAATATTTTCATACCCATTAAACCTTTTTCATATTTTGTCAAGTTACAATTACAAATTTGAATGTATTTTATTGGGATTAGCATTTGATAGATGAACACAACGTAGTTTTTATTTTTTTAAGTGAAAGGAAAATTGCAAATTAAAATGTTGCATTTGTATTTAGCCCCTTAACTCTATGTGTAATTGAAGGTCAGTATGAATACACCTTTTCTGTGAAGGCATCAAATGTTTATTAGTGAACATTAGTGAACAAACAGCATCAAGACCACAAACCAGACACACTAGACAGGTCTGGGATAAGGTTGTGTTAAACGTTTGCACAAAAATAAAAAAACTAAATCCTAATGAAATGAAAATACAATGTATATATATATATATATTGCTCAACTTTAAAAAGGTTGCCCTCCACACCCCTAAGAGACCACTGGCAACACTTTCTAAGTTTCCTGTGAAGGTGTGTGTGTGTCTAGGTGTGTGTGGCCTACTCAGACCTTAGTTGAGTTCGGCAGTATTCAGCTTCATCCAACCTGTACTTTGAAAACAGTCGCAACAAATAAAGCATCTGCTTCAGTGATAATTTGCCAGGTTATAAAGGTGTTTTTAAAGTTTCAGACACTAATTGAAGCCTACAAGTTCTTCAAGTTAAGCTTCAAATGAAGAATTATAGAATTAACACAGAAGCATAGCATGATGCATGAGCTTTGGATGCTAAAGATGGCTGACAAAGCCACCATAAAAAGGCAATGCGGCAGGTAAGATTTTTTAATGTTTATGAAGTTGAATACAATGTCTTTCTGATAGATTTTCCTCTGCATTATAACTTAATGCAAATAAGAAAATGTTGAAAGTATGTGCTCACGTTTGATTAACACCGTGACTGCATGTGTTAATGTGCAGACTTTATGCAGCCAGCTGTATCAGGTTTGCTTCTACCCATTTGAGAAACATGTAGCTGTCTAGATAAATGGGAGTGTTACAGTCTCCAGTATTACATTTTGTTTGGGATTTTAATGTCATAATCTGCGGTTGAGCAGGTCCAAAGCGGCAACAGGACATCATCAGACACATGGTAAGGATGAATGAAACCAATGATAAAACTCACAGAACACGTAGAGATGCAGGAACTGGGGGATGGCAGCAGATGACCTGACAACCAAGGGACAGAAACATGGACCTAAATACCACTGAGACAAGAAGAACTACATAGGAAAAAGGTGGGTGCAATTAACAGAAATACAAACAGATGTGAATCATAATATTAAAGGGTTTAATAGACACTCCTACGATGTCTCATCTTATTTGAAATTCACATCAGGCTAAATATTAAACTATACTACTACTACTATACGTATCATGTTTCTTTTAGCTAAATGTGGCTGGTTAAAAACACAAAGAAAGTTACTTTGGATTTTTGGAGGAAAATAATCCTCTTGGGTTAATCTCATAAAAACGGCTGATAGTTTATTTTAAAAAGTGTTGTAAGTGGCAGCCCATATGAATAATTTTGCAGGGCATCACATGTATGTTAAGCATATATACTTTTAGTATGTAGGTGAAGGAATTCAGTTACAATTTGTTTATTAATGAGCAGCATCATTATTCATTAAACATAATAAGGCAAAAGGCCAAAACCACATGGAATTCTCTAAAAACTGCTGTGTTTAAGACTCTTGATTACATCCAGATCTTGTTGTGTCCAGGCAACCACATAATAACCTGTCAAACAGGCTTGACTGTTTTTTTTCTAAAAGAAGACGTGCATCTCTGCAGCCACAAGTGATTTATTAATCTAGACCAATGATTCATCCCAGATGTTGGACACAGCAAGCTTGGTACACAGCTGCATGTTTAGTCACACTAAACAGCCATGGAGTCTTTTTTGTATTAAAAGCAGGAGCTCTGTCCATGTTCTTGGCACAAAGTCGAGCTTGTTCCCAGTGCTGGATGGCTGCCCACATCACTGGTTCTGTTTGTGATGTTTATGGACAGGATCTCAAGGTGTAGTGGAGAGGTGGGTGTCTGGTATGGCAGCTTCAGGGACATGCATTTCCTTTTTCTACATGATGTGATTCTGTTTGTGCCTCAGGGCCTTCGGCACACACTGGATCACTTTAGGACACTGAATATGAAGTGGCTGGGATTAGAGTGAGCTCCTCCAAATCTGATTGCATCGGTTTCAACCAGAAAAAGGTGGCTGTTCCCATTTAGCCCAGACTGAATGATGTAGGGGGAAATAGATAGCAAGATTGAGACAAGGTTCTGGACCCAAATGGGCGATGTGAGCTCTCTTCATAGGGTGGCTGGACTCTGCCTACTGGTCTGTACATAAACTGTAAGAACAGAATGTGTTTTCTTTTCCAGGGATGCAGGAACAAACCAACATCATTCTGTTCTGCAGCTTTTTGTTGACATCTTCTGGACAGAAATGTTGGGTAAATGTTTAGAAAGAAGAAGTGGTGTGGTTAATAGACTGACAAAAGCAGTTGGATGGATCTATAAGGACTGAGATGTCCTCACTGGAAATAAATTTGTTCTTGTTCATGCCACCTGAGCAATTGTATTTCTTCTTGCAGCATATGTACAGGTCCTTAGAGATAAGGTCAGGAGCTATGTCATCCGAGAACTTGGAGTAGAGTTGTTACTCTTATGCAATGAAAATTACAGGAAACAAAAAATCACAATAACAGGGAACACTGGCAAGGCTCCTGAGATGACCAATGAAATACCGGCTTGGGAACAGGACAATCTGACAAAGATATGAAAAATGCTAGTAGGAGGGATCACTGAATAATTCAATTAAATTCAATTCAGTTCAGTTTTATTTATATAGCGCCAATTCACAACATATGTCGTCTCAAGGCACTTCACAACAGTCAGGTTCATACATTCCAATTAATCGTAACCATTGAACAGTGCAGTAGGAGTTAGCTTTTTATTCAAATTGGATAAAAAGTTTTTCTATCTAAGGAAACCCAGCAGATTGCATCCAGTCAGTGACCAGCAGCATTCCCTCCTCCTGGATGAGCATGTAGAGACAGTGGACAGTCACTGGTGTTGACTTTGCAGCAATCCCTCATACTGAGCATGCATGTAGCGACAGTGGAGGAAAAACTCCCTTTTAACAGGAAGAAACCTCCAGCAGAACCAGAACCAGCCTCAGTGTGAGCGGCCATCTGCCACGACCGACTGGGGGTTTGAGAGAACAGAGCAGAGACACAAAGAGAACAAAGAAGCACTGATCCAGGAGTACTTTCTATGGGAAGGAAAAGTAAATGTTGATGGATGTAGCTCCTTTAGTCGTTTCACCTAGAAAGAAAGAACAGATAAACGCCAGTTTTCAAGGTTAGAGTCTGAAAGAGAGCACATAGAGTTTGTTACAGTTAAGCTCAGTCAATCGCCATGTCTAAGAGAGAGAAAGGGTTAAACACTAAAAGACAGGGCTATGTGGATCATCGGTAGAGGGTGAGCATTAAGTTGTTGCCAGCAGAAGCTCGGACGATTCCCCTCTCCAGAAAGGTGTCACAGGTAGACACAGAGCCAGTCCAGGTGTAGCTTCTATGAAGAGAATAGAGAGAACAAGGCCAAAAGCTGAAATAACAGCAAACAATGCAAAATTGGAGAGTAGTGTGAGAATGTAGTGAAGAGGGTGAAAGTGGTCGTTATGTCCTTCAGCAGCCTAAGCGTATAGCAGCATAACTACACAGATAGTTTCAGTTAAGATTATTTAGTTAAACGGCGCTTATTTACAACAATGTCGTCTCAAGGAACCCCACAAAGGGTCCCACTGATGGTCATTGTTATACTAAAAACCACAGGGATTGGGATACCTCCCTCTGTCAGACTTATTATAACCATTGGAAAAGAGAAGGGGTCATACAGGTAGCAGAAATGGAGGGTGTGTTTGCACCTCAACCATAACTGAGCCGGTTTAGGCTAAACCTGACTCCCCCTTACTCCAACCAACAGGGAAGGAGGAAGACTCCCTCCCTGATAAACTAAGCCACTCGAACTATAATCTTTATCAAAAAGGAAAGTTTTAAGCCTAGCCTTAAAAGTAGACAGGGTGTCTGCCTCACAGACTAAAGCTGGGAGCTGGTTCCACAGGAGAGGAGCCTTGTCCAGTTTGTCATCTGGACAAACCCAACATTTATCCACTTGATGAGCTGTTATTTGTCCTGAGAACCCATCACATCTGCGATGAAGAAAGAGTGCTGCAAAGTGAAATTCAGCTGCTCCCAAAGGCTGAAGTTGACTAAATGTTTGAAGTTTGCCATTTAAATCCATTCATAAAGGCACATCCATCTTTGTCATATAGGAGCTTGTCTTTGATTAATAGGAAGTCTACCCAACAGTTGCTCTTCCAACACCATTTACTCATAAACTGAATTTTCTTGGCCCCTCAGCTTCCTTTTTTCTCTCATATTAAATATGTTCCAAAAAGTGTTGCTGCTCTCTGGCTCTTTTGCCCTGCCAAGTAAGTTTGAGTTTTTATTTGCACCAACCAAACCTGCAGTAAAACCCTTACTGAGTTGCTTGTGTGCAGTATCAGTTCATTAGCATTTCCATCCACTTCTCTGTGGATTTCCCTGAGCATGCAATCCTGATGGAAACAGTTTCCTCTGAGAAAGGCTGGAAAGAATGTTTTTTATTACTGTCTTCATCACCTTAGCATATTTATCTCACAGGGTAGGTGTTTGATGAATAATGCAGTTGTTGGAGATGAGCGCAGAGCTGTCCTATTTTAATATTGCTTCTGCTCTTCTGTCACTCTCCCTGCCATGATGGAAGCTCCTTCTGTGTATAATAAACTCTCTTCCTGAGGCTTACCATGGTATCTTGCCATATCCACCTGAAGTAAAAGAGCTTGGAATACATTTATAAATGTTCTTCTGAGACTGATGCTAACAAATTTAATAACTCAGTTTAGATTTTAGTAGTTTTAGTCTTTGTCCCCATTGAACTATCTTACAGCTCCTTCTGAAATCAAGGGAACATTAATGAACCTACTTTTAATGATTCAGGACTCCAATCGGTTGATTTTCTAGGTTCTTTATGGAGGTTTTATTGGATAAGTTTGTGTTTTTTCCTTTTTTTGTTTTTCTGCAGTATAAAAATAACCATGGCCATCCAATAGGTAACCATTAAACAGTTAGTTCTGAGTTGTTGAACTTATTATTTGAAATAGTTCTATTACTTTTAGTAGAAAGACTCCAGTGAGTTGGGTGGTGACATGACACGCAGGTCAAGCATACAAACTCAATATGTTCATATCAGTGGGATGCAATGCCACCTTAGCAGATATTACCAGTCTATAATTTCATAAGATACCGTTAACATTGGTTGAGCTTGTCAGCTACATAACCCTTCCAGATCAGCTGGAAATACTGGAAATATTTTCATCAAGACCTTGGATTCCTGCAAGCGTGTCATATTGCTGTTTAAAGAGTGACTATTAAAGCTTCCATTTTGTGTGATTAAAGGAGTAAAGCTGTGATATCAGGTACTTAGTTGAGGGAAAGGATAGTTGATTTTACCACCAGCTGTGAAAACTGCAAAGAAACACAAAATACTAGTTTTAACTGAACCTTAACTCTTTTGTACTTTGCCATCAAATATTAATAAAAAACTTACATTTCTTGATTATATTTATGTTTCAGACTTTTATAACTTCTACATTAAATTTGGATGCATTTAGATTCCCTAGAAAATGCTTTCACACTGAATGTTTTGATTGCATAGTTTCCCTTTGTCCTGTACGTGATCCATTTATATGGGGACCACATTTACAGACAAACCACACTGTGGAGAGTAATCAGGAAGACTGGCATGAGAACAAAGGACACACTAGTAAATTACTTAAGGTAAGGGGAGCTATGAATACAAAGAAGAGGGTAATACTGGTGTTGGAAACAGGTGATTCTGCTAAACTTGTGCAGTTTAGATGTGGGCATAAACTGAGGAAGAGTGGCTTATTGACACAGAATGGGTTCACAGAGAAACCTTGGGAAATAGAGAATACCTGAAAAACAGCATGGTTAAAAACATTACTCAAGTAAGAATACAAAATAATATGACAAGAAGTAAGATAATCCAAATACTAAAACAATTCACAAAAGTCAGTCATTAGGCTCATGACACTAGATACAAGTGTTCCTGGAATCCAAAGCTACTAGCCTCAAACCATCAACTGTAACACTTAATACAAATAATTGTATCTACAACAGTTGTCATGTGTTGTCAGTGTTGGGGTGTGACATTTTGAACTTTGTTTTTGGTTCTGTGTTTTTTTTTACTTTTTCGTCTAGTTTGGGTTTTGTAGTCATGTTTGTTTATTTCCTTTTATCCCTGATAACTTTGTTCTCTCTATTGCCTCCTAGTGTGTGTGTTGTTTTCTCTCGTCTCGTTCTTAGTTTCTTAGTGGTTGCTTTCTTATTACTTTGTGTGGTATTATTATTATTATTGTTATAATTATAGTTCTTTGTCTTCCCTGGATTCTCTTGTTTAGTTTCTCATTTAGTATCTCTGTGTATTATTATGTTAGGTATTTGTTCTCTTCTCTAGTTTAGTTCCTCGGTTTAGTTTCTAAAGTTCCAGCCTCCCTTTTAGGTTACCTTTAGTTATTGTTTACTTTTGGTTTGCACATATTCTAGTTCTCACGTTCTGTTTCCTTTCCAGTTACTTCAGTCAGTGTTGGTTTAGTTTTGTTTACTTTTCTACTTAGGGTTTCTTTATGGTTTCTTTGGTTGTGGTGTTCTTTTGTTCCCTCTTGTTTCTCTGTTTACTTTAGTTAATTATTTTTCTAGGTTCTTATGTTTCTTTGGTTATTTATAGTTTCATTTAGATCTGGTTACCTGATTCTTGTTTATTCAGTCCTTTACTTAGAGTTTTGTTTTTGTTGTCATGTTTTTTCCCTGGATTTATGTTAATGTCTAGTTCCTCTCGTGTTCCCTTTGTTTTTCTAGTTTGGTCACCATAGCAACTATTCACATTCCCTCAGTTCTCTACTGTCTGGTCCATACCTGATCGCTATCTCTCCTGATTGCCTGCCTCCCTGTCTCATTGGTCCATACTCCACTTCCTTCAGTTTATAAGCTCTCTGGTTTTCTTTGTACCTCGCTGGTTCCTTCCGTTCACTACCCACGTCAATGTGCTGTATGTACTATGTTCCTGCTAAGTCAACTTTGTAAGTTGTGGATTTTCGTCTTTGTTAATTACCTGCAGTGTTTTGCTACGTTTTGGAGGAACCTTTAAATAAAGACAAAGCCATCCTTTACTCATGCTGCTATCAAGCTCTTGTCTGCACTTTGGTCCGATCCAAACCCCGAACGTGACAGTGAGGATGTAACAGGGCCAAAGTCCAGACAAGAACTTGGTAACAACTTGCTGAATTGAAGGATTTAATGATAACAAAACACAGAAATAACAGCAAGGCACAAGAAACACAGGACGATGAACCAGAAAGTGTGATCAGTGACATGGGAACCAGGTGAGTCTAATCAGAAGAGAATGCTAAACAGCTGTGGAGGAGTTAAAGTAAGAGAGACTGAGGGAAGGAGACTAATTACACAGAGGACACAGAGGCACATGAACTAAAACACAATGGGACTACAAGTCTAACATTAACATAAGAGAATAACAAAAGCAAACACAAGCAAAACACCAGAAATAAGAAGCTAAACACAAAGGAATGAACCACGATTACAGGATCTAAGCAACAACAATGAACACAGAAAAATAACTTCATTATGGGAACCCCTAAGCATCCTAAAAACAGTAAAAAAAAACAAAAACAAACTCAAACACCTGTGGATCATAACAGCTACATTAACACTGTTGCTCTATGAAATGTACAGTACAGACCAAACGTTTGGACACACCTTCTCATTCAAAGAGTTATCTTTATTTTCATGACTATGAATATTGTAGCTTCACACTGAAGGCATCAAAACTATGAATTAACACATGTGGAATTATATACTGAACAAAAAAGTGTGAAACAACTGAAAATGTCTTATATTCTAGGTACTTCAAAGTAGCCACCTTTTGCTTTGATTACTGCTCCGCACACTCTTGGCATTCTGTTGATGAACTTCAAAAGGTAGTCACCTGAAATGGTTTTCACTTCACAGGTGTGTCCTGTCAGGTTTAATAAGTGGGATTTAAAGCCTTATAAATGAGGTTGGGACCATCAGTTGTGTTGTGCAGGAGGTGGATACAGTACACAGCTGATAGTCCTACTGAATAGACTGTTAGAATTTGTATTATGGCAAGAAAAAAGCAGCTAAGTAAAGAAAAACGAGTGGCCATCATCACTTTAAGAAATGAAGGTCAGTCAGTCTGAACAATTGGGAAAACTTTGAAAGTGTCCCCAAGTGCAGTCGCAAAAACCATCAAGCGCTACAAAGAAACTGACTCACATGAGGACCGCCCCAGGAAAGGAAGACCAAGAGTCACCTCTGCTGCGGACGATAAGTTAATCCGAGTCACCAGCCTCAGAAATCGCAGGTTAACAGCAGCTCAGATTAGAGAACAGGTCAATGCCACACAGAGTTCTAGCAGCAGACACATCTCTAGAACAACTGTTAAGAGGAGACTCTGTGAATCAGGCCTTCATGGTAAAATAGCTGCTAGGAAACCACTGCTGAGGACAGGCAACAAGCAGAAGAGACTTGTTTGGGCTAAAGAACACAAGGAATGGACATTAGACCAGTGGAAATCTGTGCTTTGGTCTGATGAGTTCAAGTTTGAGATCTTTGGTTCCAACCACTGTGTCTTTGTGCAGTGCAGAAGAGGTGAACGGATGTACTCTACATGCCTGGTTCCCACCGTGAAGCATGGAGGAGGTGTGATGGTGTGGGGGTGCTTTGCTGGTGACACTGTTGGGGATTTATTCATAATTAAAGGCATACTGAACCGGCATGGCCACCACAGCATCTTGCAGCGGCATGCTATTCCATCCGGTTTGCGTTTAGTTGGACCATCATTTATTTTTCAACAGGACAATGACCCCAAACACACCTCCAGGCTGTGTAAGGGCTATTTGACAAAGAAGGAGAGTGATGGGGTGCTGCGGCAGATGACTTGGCCTCCACAGTCACCGGACCTGAACCCAATCGAGATGGTTTGGGGTGAGCTGGACCGCAGAGTGAAGGCAAAAGGGCCAACAAGTGCTAAGCATCTCTGGGAACTCCTTCAAGACTGTTGGAAAACCATTTCAAGTGACTACCTCTTGAAGCTCATCAACAGAATGCCAAGAGCGTGCGGAGCAGTAATCAAAGCAAAAGGTGGCTACTTTGAAGAACCTAGAATATAAGACATATTTTCAGTTGTTTCACATTTTTTTGTTCAGTATATAATTCCACATGTGTTAATTCATAGTTTTGATGCCTTCAGTGTGAAGCTACAATATTCATAGTCATGAAAATAAAGAAAACTCTTTGAATGAGAAGGTGTGTCCAAACGTTTGGTCTCTACTGTATGTGAGGACTCAATAACTTACTAATCCAGACCAGTAATTATACTTTTGAAGCAATGCAAAGATACACTAAATCATGTTCCTGTTAATAAAGGAATAAGTCTTATTAACTATAATCCATCTGAAGGATGAATTGTTTACGTTTGCATGAGCAATCCCTGTTACACGTCTAATGAATGAACAGGAGATGTCTCCATATTAACCTGAATCAGGAGATGGTCAGTCTCTGACAACCCAAGGGACTAGAAAGATAATACAGAAAGCGTTAAGTACTGTAGCAGCAGTCTAAACAAAAGATGTCAGTCCAGCATGTTTGAATCTGTTCCAAAGCTAACACATCTACAAATGCCAGAGAGGCAGTTGTCTGAAATATTCTGGCCAATTCCTGACATATCAAGAAATTATGAAAGAAAAAGAATTCAGCTGAAAATGGCTCTGAGGGACATCTGTTAACTTCAAATAGAGGATGGGTTAACTAACTTACCATTGTTAGATCCCTTAAGAATCCAAATTCCTTTTATTTACCAGGTCTCAACAGTAAGCTGCACCTTTATATTCTTCACTTCAATTTCTTTTGCTGATTTGTAAAGATACACACTTCCTGCTGTTGAAGAAAACAACATAAGAAAATGAAATGACTAAAATATAACATTTTTCTAAACCACCTTTAAAGTGTCAGGCTTTATGACAATATGCATGATTATGTTGATATGTTCAGGTATTTTTCTTCGTACTAACTGAACTGGAGAATCTCACTCATTTATTTTAAACTTTGCAACCTTGTGCTGTTTCTAATCTCATTGCCTGTATCTTCATGACCGTCTCTCTGACACACGCTTCATGATGCATAATTATGTTGCTTCCAACACATGGTGTTTTTCCTTTAGGGATTGACTAATTACTTTCTCTTTTGAAATCTTCTGCTTATGCACAGGAGCTAATAATCTGTTTGTGTTGTGTTATATGCCAGTGTGTGTAAAGATGAAACCCTATAAAAAAACATGAGAAAGGCTTTGTTTGAAAGTGTTCTCTAGCGAAAAAGCAATTAATCCAAATGACCAGATCAGTGTAAGCCCCCTGGAATGTGTGAAATGTCAACCACTGCATTTTAAATCGCCAAAGTTACTCAATACCTTAACTGCAGTCATGAATTTTTATTCCACTGATCAGAAGGTTTACTGCCTTGTTCATAATTTAAATACCTGCAATCTTTTTATAGCTCTAACACAAGCATTTTTCAACATTTATATATACAAAGATTATTACAATGCTATAAATCATATGCTTGAACACTACTTTTCATTTTTGTTGGATTAATTAATTCAGAATACCTAGTGATTTAACAGTATGAGTCAATATTTTTCCAAATGCCTAATTAGTGATTATAAATAATTGGTCTAAAACACTGCAGTGAAGTCTATTGATCTGCTCGATTTATGTATATGAAGACCCTGTTGCGGTTAATTTACAATGGCCTTTGTGACAGAGTAATTAGGCACTTTAAATGGCTTTTCATTTTATAGAAGCATGTCCTTTAATTCATCCCATGCCTGCACTGACAATGAAGAAGGTGTCCCTGTTTCCAATGAAACATGCAGCACTCCACTGGTAGTTGCTGCTGAAGTTATGAAAACTGTATTCTGCGCATTCTAATGGGTCCTTATGTTTACTCAATAAGCAGCACAAGCTTACTTTGTTGCATAGACTAAAGTGGAATGACTGACAGCACAAAATTAAAAACATCATATTCCTCTGTGTGTCAGGATCTGTGCTTTGTCTGTTTGTTTGGTGCTGTTACTGTGCTTAGCCCCTAGATGGCATGGAACCTGGAGGAGAGGTGACAGGTGTTCATCATTCCCTTGATTACCTGCTGAGGAGTATATTAGGAGGAGGCTGCCAGCAACTCACTGCCAGAGTGTTGTCCCTTAGTGGTACAGCTCAAGCTACATTACCTTGTCTTGTTCCTTGCCTTGATTCTTAGTAATTTGTATTTGTTACCTTGCAGGATTACCAGAACCTGTCCTTGTCTTTTCGTGTGGAACTCTGCCTGGATTTACCACTTCTGGAAAGAAGCTAACAAACTCCATGAACAAAGACTCAAACCTCTTGGACCTCACTGGTTGGCAGCCTCCTGTATTCTTCGCTCCTTGTATACCATTCAAGAACCCTGTCCACCCTCCTCCTTCCACCGTGCCTACTTCTGAAGACCCTGGACCTGCTTATCATTCTGGCACACTATTATTCCACCATCATCTGTCTCACGGGTAAACAACTATTTGGTCTCTCCACTTCTCACCCTCTGGCGGATCTTTCCATCAACCCAGTAAGGCTAAATAATCTTTAGTTTTTGACCCTGAGTATTCCCTGCTTACCATCCTGTTTATTTTACAGTTGGTTTCCCGGTTCCAGTTTCCCTGCCCACGCCACTGCAATGTAAATAAACACTTTACCATAAAACTTTGTCTCCTGAATTGCTTTCTGCATGTGGGTCAAATCCGTTAAAAACCTATATGACGCTGTGCTGCACTGGCAGAATTAGTTTTGGGCTGGAAAAGTCTGAATGTTTCCACAGAGGCTGAAAAGATGAGTTTGCTTGTAATGTTGGCAATAATTTTAATGTTCCAAGAAGAAAAGTCATTATTAAAATGAACCATCATTATTTAGTGACCATTGGTATTAAGATGCAAAAAGAAAAAAACCCTTAAAAATCTCTTCTATAAGGGGCTGCAGGGTGGCACAGTTGGTAGCACTGTTGCCTTGCGGCAAGAAGGTCCTCAGTTCGACTCCTTGCCAGAGTTTGCATGTTCTCCAACTGCATGCATGGGTTCTCTCCAGGTACTCCGGCTTCAACTCACAGTCTAAAAACATGACTTAGGTTCATTGGTCTCTATAAATTGCCCTTAGGTATAAATGGGTGTGTGCATGATTGTTTTTCTGTGTTGCCCTGGGATTGACTGGCAACCTGTCCAAGGCGTACTTGCCTCTCAGCCGTAGACCGCTGGAGATGGGCACCAGCTCCCCTGTGACCCTGTATGGAAGAAGCAATATAGAAGATGGATGGATAAATCTCTTGTACAGTAAGGTTGTTAGGGGTTGTATTTTTTTATACTTTTATTTTCTGGGGATGTTGCTAAAGGGAATGTATTAGGGATGTGGCTTTAGATAATTCTATTACACAGCCTTTGTTATTCTTAGTTACAGCAGATTACATCTAAAGACCTCCTTTCCAGTCAATACAAAATATTTTTTTGGCTAAATGTGAAAAAATGCAACACATTTTCCACAATTGGATAAGAGGTGCAGGAATACCTATCAATATGCAATATTTTTTTTCTCTTTGCAACATGTAAAGCACTTTAAATTATCTTTTTACTGAAATGTGCTACACAAATGAACCTGCCTTGTCTTGCCTTAAAGTATAAAAGTATAGCTCCTGAACTCAACAAAACACAAAAATGCAAAATAAATGACTAAGAGCAGTCGGCTGGATTTCATTATATTGACTGAGCTGAATTTGAATGTATTTTATGTAGTATCAAATTGACAAAGGTTTAATGAGTACATTCACAAGTAAAAGAACAGCTACTATAGTGAAATGTTACTCAAGTAAAAATAAATATAATGTTTTGCTTTTTATTTGCTGAGATATATTGTGAACAAAAAAAAAACAACTATATGACAACACAATTAAACAATGAAAATGATTCTTTGCACTTTTACAGAGTAAACGTGTTATGTTTATTTGGTGAAAACCAGATCCAGGCAGACCAGAAGCAGGTAAATGAAAAGAAAAAAAGGTTTGATGATGAAAACAGACTTATAGAAATGGCATAAAAAGAACAGGACATCAAACCAGGGGAAACATAATGCACATGATCCAGCACTGAACAATAGAAACCAAGAAGCTTAAATATTAAGAAAAGGGTGGACAGTGACAATGAAACAAAGTGAGCTTAACCAGAGGAATGTTGAACAGCTGACAGGGAGTGCAGATCAGGGAGCAAAGGGAAGATGACTGAATAACACAGAGAATACAGCGGAAGCTGAACCAAAACACAAACACAACTACAAACCAAGGCAGAAAAAGATCAGCAATAAATATTCGAAAATAATACCAAAAAACAACCAAGAAATAACTTAAACACTCAACACAAAGGAATTCACTAACGTGGAAAGATCCCATTGAGAATAATGAGCATCACAGAAAAATTAACTGAATAAGGCAAGACCTAATAAAAAACAAAAAAATGTGGTAAAGCGTGCAACCTATGTATGGAGGCTACAGTCCCTGACACAGCCATCACGAGTTCTGGCACTTTGGCCTTTGCTGCATGTCTTCCTGCTTTCTCCACTCCATTTCCTGTCAGCCAACACCCAAAATAAAGGCCACTGGTGCCATAAAATAAAAATAAAAAAATCTTTAATTTATCCTTACTGAAACCCACAGATCAAATTTATTGATACCCTCAATCTCAATAAACAATAACGTTTAGATATATTGTCTGTGTTAAAATTCAAGCATTTATGGGAGGCCCCTGATTGTTTGGGGGCCCTAAGCAGTGGCTTAGTTTGCTTTTGCCTTGGGCCTGTCAGGGCCTGCTGAGCCACAGCCGGCTATTGCCGGGTCGCCACGGCATGTTCCGGAGGAGCACGTGGGCGGGCTGCCTCCACATCCACGCCATGTTCCGGAGGAGCCCGTGTCAGTCGATCCAGTTACATACAGTCCAAATAAATCTGATAGATCCATCCACCCATTCAACCACTGTCTATACCTGCTTATTCATATAAGATTTCGGGGTGGCTAGGGCCAGTAACCTTTTATTGGAAAGACAGAGTTATTGGCAGCAATAGCTCAAGTGTTGTGCCTGTTCATCCTCGACTCAACCAAGTTAAAATGAATTGATTCGCGTTAAACATCATTCACAAATGAGCATTTGGATTATCCCATTCCCTAGCATCCGTCATATTGTCTCATGTTGTCTTTGCACAGATAAACTGCACTTTCCATAGCTTTATCAGTGACTTATTACAGCTAAAGAGACATGTCCAACTACAGTTTTACATAAATGAGTATGATGATTTCAATTGGTCAAGAGGACACCATACACACCAATGCTTTGTATCTGTATAAAAAATGCCCTAGAAGAACTGAGGGTAGGGAACTTTTGGCATTTTTGATGATGTTTTGTGCATTGTAAGAAATAAATTTCCCCCCCGTGAATGCTGGGAAGAGAGAAGACTGAGTTTTGTGTTAATTGCTTTTAGCTCAGTTGTAAGACCACACTCTTCCACAAATTGGTGGCCCGTACGGGGAAAAAAAAAATAACATAAAAAAGCTGAAGTCAATGCTAATATTTGTTAAAATAAAAATGGCATGAACTGCAAAGCAACAGGGAAGAATTAACAACTAAAAGCTGAAAAGGGACAAAAACAAACTAAAATTGCCTAAAGAACTAGAGAGAGGAGACGGACAGACGTGAAGTGAGATAGAGGTAGACTGGCTTGGCCACCATTCTCTATCCTCTTGATTTATGTCGGCAGCCCCACAGTGGCAGTTTAGGTAAGGTAAAGGTAGGTAAGGTAAGTTTATTTATATGGCGCTTTTCAGCAACGAGACAATCAAAATGCTGTACATACAATTACAATACAATCATGAAGCAAATAAACACAGATACAGACAGAAAAACAAATCAAATGATAAAATCAAACAACAGAGGTCATTTAAAAAAGTAAAATAAAATAAAATAAAGAGAATAGAAAGATGGACAAGAAAATGAAAGAAAAATTGTACTGAAAACACAAGTAATCATGCCTTGATGGCACAGTCAAAGGCCACTCTAAACAAATTAGTTTTTAATCTTGATTTAAAGCAACTTAGGGTTTCGGTGCTTTTACCGTTTTCTGGGAGTTTATTCCAGATTAGTGGAGCATAAGAACTAAAAGCTGCTTCTCCATGTTTGGTTCTGGTTCTGGGTATGCAGAGTAGATTTGAGCCAGAAGACCTGAGAGGTCTGGGTGGTTGATACACTGACAACAAGTCTGTAATGTATTTTGGTGCTAAGCCATTCAGTGATTTATAGACTAACAGAAGTGTTTTAAAGTCTATTCTCTGAGCTACAGAGAGCCAGTGTAGGGACTTTAGAACCGGGGTGATGTGCTCCACTTTCTTAGTTCTAGTGAGGACGCAGGCAGCAGCGTTCTGGATCAACTGCAGCTGTCTGATCAATTTTTTAGGCAGACCTGTGAAGACACCGTTGCAGTAATCAATTCTACTAAAGATGAACGCATGAATTAGTTTTTCAAGGTCCTGCTGAGACATTAGTCCTTTAATCTTGGAGATGTTCTTTAGGTGATAGAAGGCCGACCTAGTTACTACCTTTATGTGCCTCTGAAGGTTCAGGTCTGAGTCCATCACTACACCCAGGTTTTGAGCCTGACTGGTGGTTTCTAGCTGTATTAACTGAAGCTGTGTGCTAACTTTTAAACGCTCTTCCTTTGGTCCAAAGATTATTACTTCAGTTTTGTTTTGATTCAGCTGAAGAAAATTTAGGCCCATCCATGCATTGATTTCTTCTAAGCATTTACCCAGCGATTGAATGGGTTCATGGTCACCTGGTGACATCGTAACGTATAGCTGTGTGTCGTCTGCATAGTTATGATAACTTACGTTGTTGTTTATTAAAATCTGAGTAAGGGGAGCGTATAGATATTGAATAGGAGGGGCCCTAAGATGGACCCTTGGGGAACGCCACATGTGATTTTTGTGCTCTCTGATGTAAAGTTACCTACTGACACAAAAAAGTCCCGTGGGCGGGCTGCCTCCACATCCACGCCATGTTCCAGAGGAGCCCGTGGGTGGGCTGCCTCCACATCCATGCCATGTCCTGGAGGAGCCCGTGGGCGGGCTGCCTCCCCGACCAGGTCCTGAGGACCTTCTTGGTTTCCTCTGGGGGTGCTCACGGAACTCATGCCTGTCAGGGTTTGGACATTTTGAATTTTGTTTTTTTGTTTTTGTGTTTTGTTTACTTTTAGCTAGATGTTTCTTGTTTGTGTTTTGTGTTCATGTTATTTGTGGTTTTCTGACAGTTTTGGTTTTCTTCTGCCCCCAGTGTGTTCTCCTCTCGCTCCTAGTTCCCTTGGCGTTGCTTTCCTGTTTATTTTATTAGAATGGTTTCATTATTATTATTATTATTTATTATAGTTCTCTGGTTCCCTTGCACTCTTATTTATTAGTTTCTTTTCCATTACTCCTCATCATTTGTTTTCCTCTTTTAGTTATTTATTACTCGGTTTAAGTTCCCTTTATTCTCCAGTTCCTCTTAGCTTTGTTCCTCTAGTTCATCTTTGTTCTCCAGTCCCTCCTTTATAGATTAGCTTTAGTTATTGTTTACTTTTATTCTAGTCCTCGTTTCCTCTGCTTCAATCTCAGCTTTGTTCTATCAGTGTTGGTTTAGATTTGTTTACTTTTGTAGTAAGGGTTTCCTTATGGTTTCTATTTTGCTAAGTTCTTAGGTTGTGTTCCCTCCAGTTTCTCAGTTTCCTTCAGTTCATGTTTATTCTTGATTATTATGCTTTAATTTATCTTGATCTATAGTTTCATTTAGGCCTGCTAACTTTCTTGTCATTTAGTCCTTTTCCTCATGCTTTAGATTCATTAGGTTCACCCGTTCCCTGTTTCTTTGATTACCTGCCATTTGTTATCCCTCGGTATATTAGTTAGTCTGGTTTCTGTGTTCGATGCTGGTTTGTAAAATTGTCTTCATGCTTCGTCTCCATGTACCATCCTTCGTCTTGTCCCGGCTTAGTGAACCTAGTTTCGTTCAAGTCTTTAGGGTTTTGTTTTTGACCAAGAGTTTTTGATATGCTGCTGCTACCATGCCTTCCTGCTGTGAGTTGAGGTCCAAGTCTGGATATTAATAAATCTTCGTTTGCCTCGTCATGAAGTCTCTCCCATCTCTGCGCTTTGGTCCGAATCAAACCCAACCTTTGACAGGGCCAGCTCTGCAGTGCAGTGAATATATGACTTGAAGTAATTTTATTCTAGTCACCTGCTTAAATTATTAGAAAACGACAACAAACCACAAAACAATATAATAAAATGTTATCGAAGGTGCAAAAGCCAAATGGAATGTCCACACACAACACACACACGTTTGAGTTAAAAAAAAACTAAGAAAGTCACAGGGAGAAACTAACCAGCTGATTTTCAATAATTGTTTATTAAAATAAAAATAGTTTTGAACACTGGGTCTGGCGTTGAAGCTAAAACTTTAAAAACAGACTCCAACTTTGTCCTGAAATATAACCATGGGACACAAACTGAAATGATTAGAAAATCTGACTTGTCTCAGTGCAGGATACCTGTGACTTCAGAGATGTTATGCCACAGAGAATTTGGACCTGAATTTTGGAACATGGAGGGAACTAAAGTAATTGGGTCAGAATAAGTATCATATTCTTTCTTCTCATTACATGTTTCTCAGAAGTCTGTTAAGGTCAAGCAATTACAGCCTTGCCTAAAATCCCACTAATCTGAGCAAGAAGATATTAAAATATAAACATTCGCCCTTGAAGTTCTGAGTAATACTGAGAGTTTGATTGCATTTCAGGTACTGCACCAACATTTCTAGCAGAGGTTTATTCGCACTCTGGGCAATAATTGGTTACAACTTACAGGAGATGTTCTCAGGGCAAAATAAATGGAACTAAGAATCAAACAGTGTGAAACTATAAGAAAACTATAAGAAAACCTAGAAAACCAAATGTAGACCATGTGAGTCTATGCTTAAAACCATTAGTTTTTTTTATGTATCCATCAGGTTTGTGTGATCAGTAGTGCAGAATGGTATAACAATACTAAAACAGAGTGCTAACTGCCCTCAATATATAATCAATATTTCGCTGCTGTGGAACTATTTAAATCCTCAAAATAGGAGTGAAATGGATAAAAAATCTTATTACCTTAATTGAATTCCATTTGCTGTTTAGTGACAGAACAAGGGCTGCTACAGAGTGCAGTCTATAACCATGACTAATCAAGGGTGGACTTCTCTAAAAGAGGGTAAATAAAAGAGGTAATACACTAATAGAGACCAGTCAGTGACTTATTAAAAAAAAAGGATACAAATTCAAGGTTACAAGACAATAAGTGCCTGTTGCTCCATGCAAGATACATTATTCAGCTGAATGGGGAAAAATCACTCCACATTCCCACCAGGCTTCAAGAGAAGTGATACATCACATAGGGTGCATTATTAAGTGTTTAGTTCCCAGGGATGGCAAGTAAGAGAATCCGACTCGAGTTGCATTTAAATCGCAAAAATAAAAGACTTCAGACTCGACTTAGACTTGTGCCCTAAGAAGTTGAAAATTGACTTGGACTCCTAGTCTGAGGCTCAAATCTTCTTAACATATATGAAGATTAAACAGATGTATGTGAGCTCCAGACTACACCTGCTGCAGATATCTTACTGTGAAGGGATGCGCTTGATTATTAGTCAGTGATGTTGGTGGATTATTATGGGATGTTAGTATCTCATAATAATCTGTTCATGTTAGCTTTAGCTTCATAATTATGAGCACATGAATGTCTATCCAACTGAATGGTGCATTGAATGACTTTGGGTTGTTTAGAAAGCAAAATAAACTAAATTAAGAGGTTTTAATCTCAATAATTTTTTTAGAGCATAAATGCCTATTGATATTTCTAAAAGAAAATACTAAATTTAATAAAATTTCTAGATATAAAGCTAATATAAAGCAGCCTTTAGCAGTTTTTGCATGCTGAATTAAATGTAAAAGATTAAGACATAATTGTTTATAAAAATGAATTGATTTAAAGATAATAAGTACATGTTCATGTGATTTAGGCCAAGTAAGTCTAGATTCCTCATCTAAAGTAATGCAGAGTTTAAAGCTCTAGCTGTAGTAGATGTCATGAAAAACTGTTTATTTCAGTCATTACAGACTTGACTTGGAGTTGGACTTGCTCCTTAACGACTTGAGACTTCACTTGGAAAAAAAATCTTGTGAACATCTCTCTTGGTTCAACAACCTTATCAACAAAATCTATTTAAAATAACTGGATCACATTTTTCCACCAAGGTGCTGTGAAATATCTGAGAAAACAAAGTTTACTGTCAACACTACGTCACTTCTTCATTTTGGAAGTCTCTTTAACGGTGTTTTTTTTTTTACTTTCTATCTATATATGATTTTACCTATTGGGTTTGATTCACCTTAGAAAATGATGTAGTTTCGCTGTAGTGATTTATAAGTTTCCTTTTTTTATTTATAAAAAATGTAGCTCAATGAATCAAGATTGATTCAGTGGGTGGTGGTGGATGACTAATGTTACTGGGCGGCACAAACTTAATGAGATTCCTCACTACACTCTGCAAACATGGAGGGACAGCCTGTTTAAAAGTCCCTCTGAAGGGACAGTGAAAGAGTTTCATGTCTAAGTCGTGTACGAACTCTTAGTAAATTTATTAACACCAAAAGAGAAAGTAAGATGACAATGGGAGCTAAACAGGAGGGAATCAGGAACAGCTGGTGGAAGAGGGAACCCAGGTGATCAGGAATCCAGGAAAATAACAATAGGTAAACAATAAAACTAACTAAAGAACATAAACAGGGAGGAACCGGGTCTAAAGGGTATATAACTAACACAGCCAGCATAGGAATCCAGGAGGGTAAACACAAGGATAAAATGATGAATCTAAACAAAACTCAAATAACAGCAACTGATAAATGTAGGTAAAACAGACTAGGAACTCAAACTTGAAACCCGTCGCAGGCAGTTCATGACAATCAAGTCAAGTCAAGTCAATCAAACACAGAAAAACAAATCAAATGACATTAATAATCCTTGGGGGTTTACTGGTAAGAGCTGGTTCTAATTCAATCTTTCTAATGGAGGTAATTAGCTCATTAAGTCCTCTGTGGTAGGAAATTCATTCTGTGCTAGAAGAAAAATGATAATATTAATCCTTGAGGTCACTGGTATGAGGCAGCTGTGGTACCATCATTCAAATAGTAACAGTCATGGGCACTCACTGAAGTCTAAGTAGAGAAGCTGGGTCACTGGTAGGTCCAAACTTTTAAAATATTAATAATGTTTGGTTTTCACTGGTATGAAATTGTTTTAATACAATCCTTCTAAGAAATCTAAAAATCTATGAATCCTTCTAAGAAATCTAAAAAGGAAATCATGTTCCTTGATTTGTATCGTCTTTCCAGGGATGTATTAATACAGTTTATTTATATTGCACCAACTCACAATAAATGTAATATTAAGGCACTTGACATGAACAAACAGGTCCAATTCAGATACAGTAATGAAAAATCCATATTTATCAAAACTCAGTTCAGACTAGTTCATTGTATTCCATTGCAAGGCGATCATTTAGACAGTTTCAGATCCAGTTACATACAGTCCAAATAAATCTGATAGATCTATCCACCCATTCAGCCACTGTCTATACCTGCTTATTCACATAAGATTTCGGGGTGGCTTGGGCCAGTAACCTTTTATTGGAAAGACAAAGTTATTGGCAGCAATAGCTCAAGTGTTGTGTCTGTTCATCCTCGACTCAGCCAAGTTAAAATGAATTGATTCGCGTTAAACATCATTCACAAATTAGCATTTGGATTATCCCATTCCCTAGCATCCGTTATATTGTCTCATGTTGTCTTTGCACAGATAAACTGCACTTTTCATAGCTTTATCAGTGACTTAGTACAGCTAAAGAGACATGTGTAACTACAGTTTTACGTAAATGAGTATGATGATTTCAATTGGTCAAGAGGACACCATACACACCAATGCTTTGTATCTGTATAAAAATGCCCTAGAAGAACTGAGGGTAGGGAACTTCTGGAATTTTTGATGAAGATGTTTTGTGCGTTGTAAGAAATAAAGTTCCCCCCCGTGAAGGCTGGGAAGAGGGAAGACTCTGAGTTTTGTGTTAATTGCTTTTAGCTCATTTGTAAGACCACACTCTTCCACAAATTGGTGGCCCGTACGGGGAAAAAAAAAATAACATAAAAATGTCCTTCATATAGGATTTAAACCAGTTGAGTGCTGTACCAGAAAGGCCGACCCAGTTTTCCAGGGGCTCTAATAAAATGGAGTGATCAACAGTGTCGAATGCTGCACTAAGGTCCAATAATACCAGCACTGTGGTTCTTCTACAGTCTGCATTTATACGGATGTCATTGAACACCTTGACAAGAGCAGTCTCTGTACTGTGGTGAGCAGGAAGCCTGACTGGAAGACATCGAAGCGGGTGGTCGTTGTTAGGAAGTTGTTTAACTGCTGAAACAGAGCTTTTTCAATAATCTTACTGATGAAGGGGAGGTTTGATATAGTCCTGTATCCAAAATCGGTTCTAGTTGGAGACAACATTGTTACTGGAGTTGATGTGGATGTGCTGACTGCCTCTCTGATCTTTTGGGTTTTTTCAGTAAAGAATTTGGCAAATTCATTGCAGGCCCTGGTAGAGTGGAGTTCAGATGCTACAGTTACAGGAGGGTTTGTTAACCTGTCAACCTTGGCAAATGATGCACGAGCATTGTTAATGTTTTTGCTGATGATCTCAGAAAAGAAGAATTCCCTTGCATTTTTCAGTTGTAGGTTATATCTGTATAGTCTCTCTTTATAGATAATATAGTGAACCTGGAGTCCAGTCTTTCGCCACCTGCGTTCAGCTTTTCGACACTCCTTTTTTTCACTTCTGACTGGTAGAGCACTTTACCATGGAGACATTTTCGTCCCAGAAACGACTTTCACTTTAATCGGAGCAATTGAATCAATGATGTCCGAGATTTTAGAAGGAAAGTCATCTACCAGCTCATCTACAGTGTTACAGGGCAAAGTGGAGGTATAAGAGTAAATCTGGTTAAAGGTTTCGGCAGCACTGTCCTTAAAGATGCGTTTTCTTATCATGTCTCTTTGGCAAACTGAGTCATTGCAGATGATGCTTTCAAAAATAACAGAAAAGTGGTCAGATAGGGCAACATCAGTTACAGACACCTTGGAAATGTTTAGACCCTTAGTGATGATCAAGTCCAAAATATGTCCCTGTTTGTTCGTTTGCTGTTTAACATGTTGAGTCAAACCAACATTTCTAAGAGTGTCACATAGATCTATTGTACTTCTGTCTTCAGGATTGTCCATGTGAATGTTGAAATCTCCCACAATAATTAAACAGTCATAATCAACACATATCACAGATAAAAGCTCATTAAAATCACTGATAAAGTTTGTTTTGGATTTAGGAGGCCTGTAAATATTCAAGAACATGGTTCGGACAGGGCTCTTTACCCGGAGAGCCAAATATTCAAAAGAGTCAAATTTGCCCAGAAATACTTTTATACTCTCTAATAAATCTTTAAATAAAGTGGCCACCCCTCCACCTTTTCTTTGCTGTTTGCTCTTACAAAGAAAACTGTAGTTTGGAGGCGTTGACTCTATCAGAATGGGAGCTTCATTAAATTCATGTAACCATGTTTCTGTTAAAAACATAACGTCAAGATCGTGGTCAGTAATGAAGTCATTGATTAAAAATGATTTTCCTGACAGAGATCTAATGTTCAATAAAGCCAGTTTATATGACTTAGTTGCTGATATTAACTCTGTGTCTGGTTGTACCTGACAGTTTATGGCTTTTGTTGATTGTTTATTACTGTGTCTTATCCTTTTGGCTTTGCTCTTTCTGTCACGTATAAGCACGGATATTTTACAACTATCTCCTATTAGGGGCCCACGTTTTTCCTGGACATGCTCATTTCTGATAGAGTTACCACTGGGGCCCAGACTGTATCACAGAGAAGTGATTTGATTAGGAGGAGATAGATTAGGAGGTGGTGGAGGTCTGCGGCATTTGGAAGATGTTGGTTTAGTAGCAGGGCCTCGGCCACGGGGGGCGTTGAATGGAGAAGATGTCAGAGCCATTTGGGTCCCGATTTTAAGAGCTCCTTTCATGTTATCAGAATCCAGTAAAGCAAAAAGTGGTCTCAGTGGGGAAATGGGAGAGCTCTGTGGAGTCTGGGTCCGGGGTGAGGGGGGTTTACCGGGGGTGTCGGTCTGGGTCTGGGTTTGGGGGTATAATGTGGGGGTCCGCTTCTCCTGTGGATTTCGACGGGGAGACCTTTTGTGATGACCTCTCTTTCTCAGCCAACTGGCTGATTGTTTCTGCTGGAGCTGTTAGAGGCAGCGTTATCATTGTTGTTGATACTCCATGTTCTCTGCTGAAGGTTGAAGCTGCTGGCGGATTATTTAGTGAATAGAAGAGATTAGATGTGAGACGTCTGGCTCCCGGCTTGTTCAAACTGAAACCATCTTGCTTGAAGAGTTGTCTTTTTTCCCAAAAAATATTAAAGTTGTCGATGAAGTTCATAGATGTAGTAGCACATGTTTTTTTCAACCACTTATTAATCATCAGAAGTCTGGAAAAAACCTCATCTCCACAGAAAATCGGTGCAAAGGGTCCGCTGAGAAACACCTTGATATTGAGACCTCCAACAATATTCAGAAGACGAGTGAAATCTTCCTTCAGTCTTTCAGATTTTTTCTTAGCCACGTCATCCATGGCTCCACAGTGTATAATAAGGTTTTCTAGAGACAGGCGCTTTTCTGTGATTGCAAGAATATTCTCTGAGATATCAGAGACCACGTTACTGGTACCAATCATAACTTCTGTATTTTTCTTGTTGCAGAGGTTTTTAATCCCATCCACAGCTGTGTTGCCCACTAATAGGGTTCTTGGTCTGGTGGGGTACTTTTTCTGTGGCAACTTAGGAGAAGACTGTTTAGAATGAAGGTTGTTCTCAAACCTTTTATTGTTCTCAGAAGATGGATCATTTTCCTGGTTTTCATTCTGTAGTGGAGCAAATCTGTTTTGGAGGGGAATTCCATTATTTCCAGCTGTCTCACTCCTATCAGTTGTTGTGGCAGCAGCTCGCTGTTGAAGTCTCCTTTTCCCAGGGGAAACAGGGGCATTTTTCTGTAATTCTGGCCTTTCTAATTTATTTAATTGCTGAGATCTTCCAGTGAGTCATCCACCTTGAGTTTTTGGGCATGCCCCTAAAACATGCCAGGGGGGTCTGTTGGTTTATTCTCAGTGTTCTGATTTCCGGCTGAGTTGTTGAGCTGGCTGTCACTGTTTGGGATCACAGGCAGAGTTGAATAATCGTTGTACCCCATATTCACCTCCACATTCACTTCTAGTCGATGGATTTTCATCTCCAAAACAGCCAATTTCTGTAAAAGGTTGTCGAAGTCCTCTGTGGTGAAGGGAGGCATCTTGTGCTGATTAGCTGGTGTCAACTTGTCATGCTTTCGAGTTCGATTATTAAAACATCAAAGTCCTTTAAAAAAGATAAAAAAATTAAATAATAATAATAATCCTTGGGAGTCACTGGTAAGAAGTTGTTTTAGTCCAATATTTCCGTAATTTTGGCTAAGAGATAAAAAGTTAGGAGTAAAGAATGCAAGCAAGCAGGGAGCTTAGGAGAAAGTGGCAGTTGAAAGCTGCAGATCTCTTTCTCCATTGAATAAAATGGGATGCATCATCTCAAACAAACATCTCTCATATAAAAGTAGGATCTAATATCAAAAAGAAACATTATTTAACTGTGAGTGAGAGGACCATTTGAAGTACAAAAGTGATAAAGCTCATGTCTTATGTCGAATAAGATTGGAAACCGGAGCTTATCTGTGAAGCCTGAATAACACATCTAAATGTTCTCATGTATCTTTCTGATCAAAGGGGGGTTAAGTCAAAAGTTTATGAGATCGATTTAAGAACAAAATAACACATGAGGTGAGGTCACTCACGGTTTTATAAAATGACAAATTTCTGACTGACAATGCGCACCAGACCTACTGTTTTCAGTTATTGGATCAAACTGAAGACTGTTCAATAAACTGAAATAAAATAAATAAACTGAATTAAATAAAACTGAATTAAAATTAACTTATTTTGACTTACTGTACAAAAACACAGTAGTTAGCAATGTCAATCTATTTATTTTCAGGATAATGTCTGAGCAATACATAGTTTAGAACAATATCTTTGCTGATAGGGTGAGGTAGAATGGCACTAAGCATTCTTCCAGGGGAAAAGTTGCTAACTTCTGTTTTTTTCTTTTGCATGAAAACCCTGAGTGAATATAATTGATTACCACTGCTAAAAGGAGCAGTGTCTATCTCTCTATCAGTAGCCTTTTTTACAGGTAATGAGAGGGAACCAAATTGTCTTTAACTTTAAGTTTGTCTTTATGTCGTTTTAATGTTCTGAATTGTTTCAAGCTGTTTATGCACTCTGATAGAATGGGAGCATCCATTCTAGTGGAATTTAGCTCCAGGTTTTCAACATGGTCAATGTCTTCTGTTACATATATTGTGGTGAATAGGAATGATGAACCAGGACCTGATTGGCATGAAAGGTCCTTAAAATAGATGATAATGATACTTATTAGATTCAAAACAGGGATCTCTTTTTCAGATTGGCCGAGAATGAGATTTCCCTGTGGCCTCCAGATGGTTTTTCCCGCATTTTAGGACGGGTGGGTTTTTCGACTGGAGGTCCTAAGCTGACCTGAAGGTCCCCTTCATCGACACGTGGTTTGTGAGTTTGACAGACATGGATTGTTGTCCGTGGGTTAGTTGATGAGCTGTGTTCCTGAAGGAGACTTTTAGGAAGAGCTACAGAGTAGCCGGATTTGATCTAATTAGTGAATAGGTTTAGTTTATCATAGTCTAACACAGTTAAAATAATGTGCGCATAGAAGCTCCAAATAGGATCTTAATTAATTAGTTGAACCCGCAATTTCAGACCTAAATAAGAGCCATCATCAGGGTTGCTTAATTTTGTACATAATGTAATTTCACTACTTTCCATAATTGTTCACATTTTTATTCCTTTTACTCATCATAAACATCACATACAGGTCCTTCTCAAAATATTAGCATATTGTGATAAAGTTCATTATTTTCCATAATGTCATGATGAAAATTTAACATTCATATATTTTAGATTCATTGCACACTAACTGAAATATTTCAGGTCTTTTATTGTCTTAATATGGATGATTTTGGCATACAGCTCATGAAAACCCAAAATTCCTGTCTCACAAAATTAGCATATTTCATCCGACCAATAAAAGAAAAGTGTTTTTAATACAAAAAATGTCAACCTTCAAATAAACATGTACATTTATGCACTCAATACTTGGTCGGGAATCCTTTTGCAGAAATGACTGCTTCAGTGCGGCGTGGCATGGAGGCAATCATCTTGTGGCACTGCTGAGGTCTTATGGAGGCCCAGGATGCTTCGATAGCAGCCTTTAGCTCATCCAGAGTGTTGGGTCTTGAGTCTCTCAACGTTCTCTTCACAATATCCCACAGATTCTGTATGGGGTTCAGGTCAGGAGAGTTGGCAGGCCAATTGAGTACAGTGATACCATGGTCGGTAAACCATTTACCAGTGGTTTTGGCACTGTGAGCAGGTGCCAGGTCGTGCTGAAAAATGAAATCTTCATCTCCATAAAGCTTTTCAGCAGATGTAAGCATGAAGTGCTCAACAATCTCCTGATAGCTAGCTGCATTGACCCTGCCCTTGATAAAACACAGTGGACCAACACCAGCAGCTGACACGGCACCCCAGACCATCACTGACTGTGGGTACTTGACACTGGACTTCTGGCATTTTGGCATTTCCTTCTCCCCAGTCTTCCTCCAGACTCTGGCACCTTGATTTCTGAATGACATGCAGAATTTGCTTTCATCCGAAAAAAGTACTTTGGACCACTGAGCAACAGTCCAGTGCTGCTTCTCTGTAGCCCAGGTCAGGCGCTTCTGCCGCTGTTTCTGGTTCAAAAGTGGCTTGACCTGGGGAATGCGGCACCTGTAGCCCATTTTCTGCACACGCCTGTGCACGGTGGCTCTGGATGTTTCTACTCAAGACTCAGTGCACTGCTTCCGCAGGTCCCCCAAGGTCTGGAATCGGACCTTCTCCACAATCTTCCTCAGGGTCCGGTCACCTCTTCTTGTTGTGCAGCGTTTTCTGCCACACTTTTTCCTTCCCACAGACTTCCCACTGAGGTGCCTTGATACAGCACTCTGGGAACAGCCTATTCGTTCAGAAATTTCTTTCTGTGTCTTACCCTCTTGCTTGAGGGTGTCAATAGTGGCCTTCTGGACAGCAGTCAGGTCAGCAGTCTTACCCATGATTGGGGTTTTGAGTGATGAACCAGGCTGGGAGTTTTAAAGGCCTCAGGAATCTTTTGCAGGTGTTTAGAGTTAACTCGTTGATTCAGATGATTAGGTTCATAGCTCGTTTAGAGACCCTTTTAATGAGGCCTGTCTGGGAACAGATTACATTAGGGAAATGTTATTGGCGTCAAGAATGACTGATGGGCTTGTTATTGTAGTTCAGCGGGGAAATCTCGTGATACCCTGACTCCCGCCAGGTCACGTAGGCCAATCTGATCTCTTGCAGATGTTGGTTGGATTTGTATTTCCAGAACTGTGATTGAGAATCAATGTTGTGGATGCCAAAAATTTTTCGTAAATGAGTATGATGATTTCAATTGGTCAAGAGGACCCCATACACACCAATGCTTTGTATCTGTATAAAATACGCCCTGTAAGAACTGAGGGTAGGGAACTTCTGGAATTTTTGATGAAGATATTTAGTACGTTGTAAAAAATAAAGTTCCCCCTGTGAAGGCTGGGAAGAGAGAAGGCTCTGAGTTTTGTGTTAATTGCTTTTAGCTCAGTAGTAAGACCGCACTCTTCCACAGCACCTGGACAGGTACATCTTCCTGTAAAAAAAAAAAAGTTAATGTTAATTACCAACAAATGCTTTTCATTGAATGCTACTTAGGTCTCTTTAAAAAATAAAGAAGATGTCAAGGTTTAGATTCTTTGAATTTGGAGTTTCATCATGAATATTTAAAGCCCACTAAGCCCATGGCATTTGTGTTGTTTGTTCTGATTTGATCTACATACATACGGTGCTCCTTAATTTTTTCAAATTTTACCTAATTCACAGACAACACATTTATCGATCAAATATGATCTATAATAATATAACTATAAATTGTCTCTCCTCATTATGACCATAGACTGTCGTAGTTTGTTCTCCAGTTCTGAAATGGGTGAAAAGATTATAAGATGATAATAATATGGTATAGATGATGCATGTTAATTTCAGCCTTTTCCATTTCACATATACATCTGCCACTGATTTAGCTGAATGCAAATATTGATAAAGAACACAATATGAATTGAAATACATGGTTTGATTTCAACGGTTAAATACAATGTAGCAGTGAAGTAAAATAGTTAAAATAAAAAGTTAAAAGTTGTAATTTCGGGTATATTTACATAAATAAAATTACTGTTTTATCTTTAATTTACAGTATGCACTATGATCCATAATCTGTGAACACATTCAAATTCCCCCAATTTGCTAGTTTGTGCATTGAAGAAGGAATAAACATGGTTCATGTGTGTGCATTGGTAATCCACCCAGCTCCTGGTGCTGAATGTTAAAAGACATAAAAGGCAGTGGAGAAAGTAATCCTAGCAGAGTGGGTGGTCATTTACAATAAATCTGTCACACAAGTCTCCTCTGACAAATACCTTGGTTTTTTCATTGATCGCCCGCTGACCTCACTTACATGTTGATAGTCCAGACTTTTTAACAGCTTCTTAGAGTTATATGCATCGATCTGAAGTTTATGGTTATTTTTAATTATGGCTATCATTTTAAGGCTAATTACCTGTAGCACATCAGCTCAGAAAACTCTCTGTGAAGCTTGAGTGAAAAATGGTGTGACTCATCCAGAAAGCCTGAAGGATAATAGGTGTGAGACAGTATCCTTCCTGTTAGCATTGTGTGGAATATACCTGTGAACATCCTGTGCACAATTATATTCCTGTTTTTGCATCAGGTAGATGCTCTGATGAGCTGCAAACACAGGAAATGCAGAAGTGATTATAAAAACACAGAAAAACATTTGCTCCAATAGAGTCTATAAAAGATTAAGGTATTCTCAACATTTTAGAAACAAAAACCTGACTGTGTCAAGGAGGAATCACGTTTAGATTGGCATTTATGAATCAGTAAAGGATGTGAAGGGTTTTAATGTGCCACTGTAGAATGTGCATTGTATTGATGATGGGATATCTTAACCATTTACCTAATTACTTAGAAGATATAATTGTGATTCTCTAAAGAATATACACAGAATAAATTTCTTAGACTTACTTTTATTAATAGTTGGATAAAGCGCTAACTATATTGATTTTTCTTTTTATGAAGTCTTTCTCCACACACAGTTAACACACATTAAACAATATATCAAAAACCTATTTAGGTAATGGAAATTCAAATGCCCCTCTATATTTACAGATTGCAATGGTGTTTATGAGCAGTTTCATAAAGAGGGTACCTGGCTTTAACTTTTGTGACTCTTGTTGTGAGACTAATTTCGTCTGTACACAGCAGCCAACATACTTTGTCAGTAATGTGATGAATAGTTTTTGCCTAAAACTGGTGAAATTTTATTGAAATAAATAGCTAAGGATGTGTCAAATTTAAATAAAAAACTTTGGATGGATGGATGGATGGATGGTTTTGCTCAGGTAGTGGGATTCTGATAAAAGTAATCCTGTTGGAAGAAATGACATTTAAAAATTCTTTTTCAGTCAAAACCTCTTCAATAAATAGATATAGATTATGTATTTATAGGTAGAACTGTGGGTGTGTAAAACAACATAAAGAAATCTTCTTTTTGAAGACCCGCCTGCCTGGTATATTGTTGAGATGTTCACTGAACTTTGATCTCAACCTGCCATGAAAGCACCAGGATGGGATGATTCATCCTCCACCACCCACGTTCACATTTAGAAAACTTTGAGGAAGCAATAATATTGTTGATATAAATAGGGGATTTTTATTCCTTATATTTTTCTGGCTTTATTTATAAAATGAAGTTTTAATTCAAATACCCCTTCTATCTCACACTGATCTCCAAGAGGAGCAACAAGCTGACCCTGCCATTCATGAGGTCATTCATCAGCTGGAGACTGGTGAGAGGGTCCTACCATCAGTTCGTAATGACCTGCCAGATCTTCCCTTACTCCTGAGAGTTTGGAAAAGGTTAGAGTTGGTGGATGGAATCCTGTATTGGAGAAGACAGGACAAGGAGATAGACTCAACCGACAATTAGTACTACCACCCAATTTACGACCAACTGTTCTGAGGAGCTTGTACCATGATATGGGGCACCGGGGCATTGAGACAACAATCGATCTGGTCTGTCAGCGCTGCTTTTGGCCCAAGATGACAACTGAGGTGGAAACCACTATTAAAACCTGTGGTTGTTGTGTAAGGCGCAAGACTCAAAAGGAAAAATCCGCTTCATTGATAAATATTAAAACAAATCGGACCCTTGAACTGTTATGCATGGACGTTTTAACCATTGAACCCGATGGTAGCAACACTAAGTACATTCTTGGGATGACTAAGAAAGAAAGTGGATGACATTGCGAAAGGAATAGAGGCAGCACGGTTGAAACAGAGGAAAAAAACACAGCTGCGATTATCAGGGAAGCCTGAGATACTGTGGTTGCTTAGGTGGAGTTTTTGCAAGTGATCATTTTATAGCAGCTCATCTCATGGACTGCACACTCTTCAGGAAGTTTAGCAAATAATTTCTAAGTGATGAATTTGAATATGCAACAAAAATCTGGCCAATTGGAAATAATGTTAAGCTCGAAAATGAACTGAAGCCACTGTACAGTCACTCAAAGTTGCATACAGAACATGCCCAGTCTGTTATAGTCTCTGCTGCAGGTGATGGTGGCAGCAGTGGGGTGATGGTGGCGCCTATGGTAGGGGTTCGTCTTGCAACCGGTGGGTTGCCAGTTGAAACCCTCACTCTGTCGCTCTCAGTTGCTCTGTCCTTGGCCAAGGCACTTCACCCGCCTTGCCTGCTGATGGTGATCAGAGGGCTCGGTGGCCCCGCTTGCATGGCAGCCTCGCTTCTGTCAGTTTGCCCCAGGGCGCTGTGGCTACATGTAGTCTACCACTGTCATTGTATAAATGGGTGAATGACTGATTGTAGTGTAAAGTGCTTTATGATAACCTACAGGATGCCTTATCTGAGACTGTTTCACTGTTCGCAATTGTTATCACAATGCAAATTATCACTGCTGAGTCACAGAGGATCTGTATAATGTTGAAAATGATCAAGACATTTACACAAAACACCATGGGGCAACAAAGGTTAAATGCACCGGCTATGTTGTCCATTGAAAATGAATTCATTCATGGATTATTGGACTTTGATAGAATAGTTATTGAAAAGTTTGCCCAGATGAAAGATTGACATGCATCGTTTCTGTTCAAGAAGTGAACAACACTGGTGAGTGTCGGGTTCTGGGAGTTGCTGCTTGTATTTTTGTGCCTGCTATTAACTACGCTTCGCCCCTAGGTGTCACTTGCGCTCTGTTGGGTTAGGACAGGTGTTTTCCATCTCCGTGATCAAGCTGGGAGGTTTAAAAGGAGCATGCTGCCAGCACTTCAAGGCCTGAGTGTTTTTGCCTCTGGGGTAATATTCAACTGGCCAAGTTTAAGACATTCATGTTTTGGTAAGCTTTGACTTATAGGTCTTGTCCTTGCTTATTTCCAGGTTCAGTTTTGGACCCAGTTCAAGCTCCTTTGAAAGTACCTACCTGACTTCGCCTTCTTTGCCAAGATTTCCAGGCAGCTTTGTGGGCAGCCATTGGACTCCATACTCTCAGCTTCCCAGAGTGAAACCTGTCCACCCTCCAGCGAGCGGCACCTCTGGACTCCGTCTGTAAGGAAACACCAAATCAAAGTTCTGATCCGTGGGAAGGATCAGTTAATCAAAGTAACCAGGCCAACCAAGCTTACCAGACCTGGAATCAAATTCCTCCGGCGAACCAGCTTCACCTACAAACTGTAAGATGCCAAACACTGCAAATCTTAATTGTCCCCATCCACTACTTACCTGTTACCCTTCCATGCAGCCTAGAGGTTCCAGTCCCAGATCCCACCCTCATCAGACCTGTGATAAAATAAACACTTTAAACTTCATAATCTGAGTGTTTTCTGCATGTGGGTCAGATTAGCTACAAACAAAATGACAGTGAGAGAACCTTTTTAGTTATAATTTCATGTATAAAAAAAGGTTTTCCATATGAAATGACATTTCTAGTGTGTTGACTTGTTCTATTTTTATCTGGTTCATTTGAAATTGATCAAGGCAGATTATCAGCTGCTAATAGGTTTTGAGTTTTTGTGCCCTACCTAGCTTATTATGCCAGAGATGCCACTACTGCTTCGTCACTTTCATTGATTTAGTTGACAAAATCTGAAATTCTTTTAACAGGAAAGGCAACTGCTCTTCTAGATATTCTGCCTAGCTTGCCATTTTAAAAAGGAAATCCACTTATGAGAAGTAATGTGAAGAAGCTGAGCATGAGAAGTGAAAACTCACACCAGGAAGACAGAGTTTCTAGGCCTGCAAAATAAAAACTATACTAATGACAGCACATCATTACAAACGTAGGGGGTTTATATTGAAAACAATCAATGAATGGCAATTCCAGCAGCAGGACTTGAAGATCTCCTTTTTAAGTTATACCACATACTGTATGTTCATCTGCATCATGTAGAGCGCATTAGGCCAATTAGTATAATGTGGCCAATTTAATGCACAGAGGGTCTACCAGATAATTGAGTTTTTTATTAAGGAGGGTTCATAACTGTGTGAAGTGACTGAGATGTGAGGGTCACAATAATGACAAACTGAATATTCTAACATGTTAAAGAGAATTTTCTACAGAGACTTGCACAGACTAATGCAACTGTTTAATGATTCCTAAATCTTTTTATATCTAATTTTAATAAAGTCCAGAAACTCATAAAAGAACGTAAAAACTGTAGGCATGGAAGGAACAACAAAGAATCATCAATAGAGGTACTAGCACGGCAGGGAAATAAGACAACAGGCAATGGCAGAATCTGGCAAGGAGGTAAAGAAACAGACATATTTTCTGACTACGGGGAAGGTGGATGAGCAGCCTGAGAACCAGGTGTGATTAATTAGGATAATGTTGTTCAGCTGGGGATGAACCTGAGCTGAGGGAAGGTGACAAATAAGGACTGAAATGAACACAGGGGGAGCTGAAGACACAAAAGGATCAAACTGAACCCAAAACATGAGACTAAAATAAGAATCCAGGGCAAAGACCAAAACCCAAGAAAAAACACAGAAATGCAACAAAAAGAAATGACCTGATACAGGAGCATTAGATACGATAATGTACAAATTTCTGCAAAATCTTTGAATTGTTTCAACCATGCAGTCTTCAATTTGATTAATCAAGGACCCACAGTTCATGTGCTTAACAAGGCCATTTAATGAAAAAAATAACCTTATTGCATTTCTTAGGGCACATTAATAAGAAACATTGTTACAAACATGGATTTAATTATACTCTGTGACAACTGTGCTATGAACTCTACCAAGAACACAATGTCAGTTTTTAGAGTGCCCACTTTTTCACCCATTCATCCACTACATAGTTTAATCAACAAGGTTCCTGATGCACCTTGAACACTATTGAATGAAGTCATTCTTTACAATTAGCTGTGGCACCTTCCTGGAGGGGGACATCAGCCAAGCTGCTGCTGCCAACCAGGGCAGCAGCCAGACTTTAAAAAATTCTGAGGTCCACCTCTCATTATCCCCCCTGCACATCAGTTACAATGAAGACCAAAACTTGATTAAACTTAATTGGAAGCATTTATTTAAAACATAAGTGACTTGAATGCGACATTTATTTGTGTGTGTGTGTGTGTGTGTGTGAATCCATGGGGCATGACATCATCTGAGGCAACAGGGACTCAGGGCACAACCATGATGTCTCACTGAAATGACATGAATTAGTTTATATGAATGTTGATTAATCACACTTTATAAACACATTCAAGATACAAGATTTATGCATATTCTTACCTCTGTACTCACACTCTCACCTGTCTCTCCTGACAAATCAAAAACACCTTAGTCTGTCTTTTAGGTCTGAATTCATTTTAGATTTAGAATATTTACACAAATATAATTAAAGCGTGCTTTATTAAGTAATACACATTTTATAATGAAACGTATTTGTACTGTATTCTTTGCAGTCAAATGTAGCCTGCATATCACTGTAATAACACATCTATCTGTGGTCAGTAGTAGTCTAAAGTGAATGTAATAAAGGCCAGGCAGTGTTTGTTTGTTTTGAACAACTCAAGGACATGGGTCTCAGCAGTTTATCCTGGCTGGAGTGGATTGACAGCAGCTTTCTATTCAATCTCTCTCACCATCATCACTTCTTTGTCTATTCATCACACTCTTCCCCTCAAAGCTGAGCTTTGAAAAAAAACTTTTCTTTCTTAATTAAATGGACAGAAACATTGGTTCTTGTATTAGAAACATCATTAGTCTGTCACAGCTGCTCACAAACAATGCGCCAACTCAAGTCAAACAAAGTTGTCAATGGGTGTCAGCTATTCTAACTAAACTTAAACAGTGTTATGAAGGGTGAATACTAGTGAACTTTTATTTGGAGAAGAACGAAAGTGAAGTAGAATATTTTTAGCAAGTTACCGCTGTTAGCTGTTACGTCTCACCGTCAGCTGCACTCTTCTACTTCTGGTCTTTATTTTAGCGGCAGGGTATGCAAAGCTACACTCTTCTTTGAAGACATTGAGTTACACAGTTGCAGCGGCTCCTACAGTAACCTGGTGAAGCTACTCAGAGAACCACGCTGCTCGTATTGTTTTGATTAATTTTTTATTTATACACAGCAGAAAAATACTGAGGTCCAGTCCTTGGTATCCTCAATGGTAGCTGTGGGCCTGCTGCCAACAACTTAATGATCACCTTCTACAGATGATACACTTAGCCCTGTCTTTCAGTGTTTATCCCTGTCTCTCCTAGACATAGTTACTGGCTAAGCTTCTCTGTGACTAACTGTATGCGCTCTCTTTCATCTTTTAGACTTGAAAACTGGCTCAGAGTTCATCTGCTTAGCTGCCTTTCTCTCCTAGATGAAGCCTCTCAAGGAGCTATAACCATTCATGTTTCACTTTTCTTTCGCATAGAAAGTACTCTTGGATCAGTGCTTCTGTATCCCTTTTTTGTCTCTGCTCTGTTCTCTCAAACCCCCAGTCAGTCGTGGCAGAGGACCGCTCACACTGAGCCTGGTTCTGCTGGAGGTTTCTTCCTGTTAAAAGGGAGTTTTTCCTCTCCACTGTCTCTACATGCATGCTCAGTATGAGGGATTGCTGCAAAGTCAACGCCAGTGACTGTCCACTGTCTCTACATGCTCATCCAGGAGGAGTGAATGCTGCAAGTCACTGACTGGATGCAATCTGCTGGGTTTCCTCAGATAGAAAAACTTTTAAACCAATTTCAGTAATCAACTAAATCTGACTACACTGTTTTATAGTTGGGTAGATACATTGCAATTACCGTATTTTCCGCACTATAAGGCGCACTTAAAAACCATTATTTTTTTCAAAAAATGACGCCTTGTAATCCGGAGCGCCTTATATATGGATCAATTGGTTAATTGGTTGATCCATACTGGTTGTACACGGCGCTCTGTCAAAATGTTTCAGTATGACTGGTAAACTACAAAGCCGCACCGCTTGCAGCATTACGGCTACCGTAGTCAGGGGCGTCGCCGAAGTAATAGCGGTAAACACCTGTACTGTGCTTACTCCTAGTCCAACACCACTTGTGTGTGTATAACGACCCCAAAATTGCACCTTTCAAGAGACACGCTTACGATGCTGAGTTCAAACTCAAGGCTGTCAGCTACGCAGTCGAACATGGGAATAGAGCAGCAGCGAGATAATTCAACAGTTAACGCTACTATATTGTGAATGTACTAACGTTTGATTTAGTGCATCAAACTGTTTCTTTTACGTGTTTACTGAATCAGGGAAAAGTTCCCTTTCACGTTTTAACTAACGTTTAATTTCAACTTCAACTTCATAGACTCCAATGCATTCCTAACGTGCGGTTGGCTCTATTCAATAGAATTCTATGTAGAGGAGACCTTACCATGAGAGTGAATGGAGTTATCAGAATGCTGGTTTGTAGTGTATTAATAAAGTTTGACTGACTGACTTATCTGACTGTTTTGTTGACATTCTCTTTAGCACAGCTCCATCTAGTGGATGCATAACGCAACCCCAGTCAAACGTTTGACTGCAGTAGCTTCTATTCTATGCGCCTTATAATCCGGTGCGCCCTATATATGAAAAAAGTTCTAAAATAGGCCATTCATTGAAGGTGCGCCTTATAATCCGGTGCGCCTTATAGTGCGAAAAATACGGTAATCCTAACTTAAAATCTGTATGATTCCATTTAATTGACTTTGTAAAGTGCCTTGAGATGACATGTTGTGAACTTGCACTATATAAATAAAACTGAATTGAACTGAATTGTGTATTGAATATTGACAGTAAAAGTGTCAAACAAAAGCAAAAGGATGCATACACAGCATGTCTGACGTGTTAAAATGATGTAGGGTTGTTGTTTTGGTTGACAGAATGACACTAAAATAAAAGTTAAAAACACATCTATGTGCATCTGTGGGACTAACACAAAGTACATTCTCTTTTACATTTACAGTTTTACTGGACAAAGTAAAAATGATCAGGGCCAGTATTCACAAAGGATTCTAAGACTAAAAGTAGCTCCTAATGATGTCATTCTAAGAAAACTCTTGGAATTTCTAAGAGTTTTCTTTGAATTTTCCCTCGGTAAGATAAAAATGATTCACAAAGCATCTTAGGCCTTAAAAGACCTCCTAACGTGAGGAAATTTTAAGAATAGTGAGGAGGACTTTTAGTAAGCCTAAGAGTGTCTTTAGCAGAGAAGATGGTGGAAAAACAGAGATATAGGAGAGATATTCTCCTATAATGAACAACAGTGAATTAATAAAACGCTACCCGCTCGATGGTGCAGGGATACACCCCCTAAACAGTCGAGTATATGAGCACATAAACGTCTGTAACAATCATAAAATTATTAATATAGAGATACGATTAACCTTACCATCCCATTAGGGGGAAATTACATAGTTTTAGCAGCAGGACAGATTAAAGGTCAACTTCTAGTAAGTAAGTTAATATTAGGAAAGATTAATAAATAATAGAAACAATTATAAATAACCATGATAAAAAGTAAAAAAATTAAAACAATACATAACATAATTTTTTTTATATTTACAGTAAATTATTTCAAAAAATATATTTAGAAAAATTTGGAAAGATTCTAAAGAATATATATACATAAATACAAATTCTTGACATCGGTACAATAATCTAAGCACTATATATATAGAAGGAAGATGTAAATGAGATGAATAAGTATTTGCTGTATTGTACATGACGATGTCAGCAGCCTAAGCCTAAATAGTAATCTCCAAAGCTCCCCGTCTGTAGAGATGTTCTCTGGTGTACTGCTATCTCCTCTCTGGCTTCTGAATGCAGCAGATACCAGAGCTGCTCAAATTCCAGGCTGTTGCTGAAAGCTTAGCGGTTAATTTCTCTCCAGTAATTACTAGGAGCGCATTTGGACTCCTGGCAGAAGTGGAGGATTGTGTGTTTGTCGATAATGTCAGTCGAGGATGTGGAAGATGTGTATATAATTGGATGTTTGATATCAGAATTTCTGCTTTTTGGAGTCAGCGGTTACCTGGCATATCGAGAAATTCGGAGAATGTCAGCAGCTGTTCTGGTCACTGTAAGGCTGCCTGGCATGTGTGATGGGATCTTCAGAGCGATCAACACTCAGACTGAGATGTTACGTGAGCTGAATCGCAGACTGGATGTGATCCTTATACAGGATCGCAAGCAGGTTGCGGTTCCTGGACTCAGGGGTGAAATGGGATAAATCTTGGAGAAAGTTGTTCACTTGGATCTGGCAGAAAGACCAGGAATTTGGCTGTTTGGATTCGCCTTTGAGAAGCACCAGCAAGACTCTCAAGGCTGACGGAAAATTAAGAGTCAGCCTAACCCAAATAATTATTGTTTTTCTGAAACTGGCTCCCCTGCGTGGCCTTGATGGCTGGCTATCTTCAACTTCTCCTGGAAGTTATGTAAACATGACGCTCTGCTCCCTCTGCCCCCCTCCCTTCCCTGAGGACATCTGTGGACCTGCTCAGAACTTTGTGGGCGGTTGATGAACATTCCAACGAACCATCAAGGACAATGACCTCTGTGACAGTGCTTCATGTACTTACTTGCACACACTCACTCGCACACACACACATGCTCAAGATAAACATATGCACCCCCTCATACCACCTTCACCGTTCCTGGCATGATGTTGTTTTGTCAACTTGTTGCTTCTTTGTGCTGAGGTTTTTTTGCAATCTCAAACTGTATCCTGCTAAGGATAAAGTGTGAAATATGATTTTTTTTTTTCCCTCTACTTACCTAATGTGGCCTTTTTTCTCATCTAACAAGGGCAGCGCCTGTGAGTGGGCAGCAAAGCCTCGCTTACCCGTCTCCCTTGTCTTGTGTCATGATGTATGTTTGGATGGGTTGTACTGGAATTCTAATTTCCCCTCGGGGATCAATAAAGTATCTTTGAATTGAATTGAATTGAATTTATTTTGTTTTTTGCAACAATCAATCACAGCTCTTAGAAGACAGTCACACCTGGCAACAAGGTCAACCACACCTCCTCAATAAGAGGGGAATTTCTGTAATCTCCTCGCTCAGAGTCACTGTCAGCAGAGAACTGAATCACTCTGAAGCAGGAATTTTCGGGCTAAGATAGAAGCTCTCTGAGAGGACTCTGAGGATCTTTGGGACAATGGGCCCTGGTCTTCACAAGGCTCAACAATTATTTAAAATCTATCTCAAGCACACAAGTGCATAAAACCAATCTCACCCTTGAAGTTTCCAAACACTCCCGATTAATGAATCATCAGTAAGTGTGACCACCACTAAAAAAGATGGCGCTCAGACAGAAAAGAAAGGAATTAGCAATGACATTAGACAAGGAACTGTTGGATCCCAATTTAAGAGTTAAATGCCCAACAAACTTCATTATTCTGCAATGAAATTATTTTTACAATTAAGCCAATCTTTCCAGGAATCTTAGAAAATGTACCCAATGACAGACTGTGCATTGCTCAGAAACCACGTAAAACCCAGGAGCTCAATTTCAGTTTGCATTTTAAGTGTTAAACCTCAGGACAAGACACCACAAGACCTCTGGCACAATCTTCTCAGAGGTGTTTGGCCATGATGCGCAGGAACATGTTTGGAGAAAACTGAATACAGCATATCAGTGTAAACACACTGAGTGTGGAGATAAGGGCTGATGCTTCAACAGAAACTCGGTGCCTTGCAGATTGTGAACCCCTGCGTATACCAAAAGTATTTAACACTCAAATGGAAGACCATCTGTCTGACAGTTGAAGCTTGTCCTAAACAACGCACAACAATACAATGCCCTGGTTAAAGTGCTGTGGTGGGACCTTGAGAGAGCTGTGCAGAAACATAAATCTGTAGGCCTCAAAACGTGAAGGAATGTGGGAAAGAACAGTGGCCCAAACATAATCAAATGAGTGAATGTGCTGCTTTCAGTTGTTCTCAGACAAAGACAGGTCGCTTAATTTTATATCAATCAAATTTCTCTGCAGGAATCTGGATGTTTCTGTAAGGTGGGATTGGCAAACAGAACCATTCCTATAAAACCACATGTTGGAAACCTTGTAATGTTCTATAAATACACAGTATGTGATCTAATACTTTGATGGTACCAGTCATTGTTCTCTTGATGTTTTCCTTTTAGTTGTTTTTTTAATTAGTGCCATGAAAAATATATTTGTCCCCTTATAGATTTCTTCTGTTTTGTCAGACTAACATGTGTCAGATCATTAAATAAATGTTGACATCAACCAAAGATAACCTGATTAAACAGAAAAAGTGGTCCGCCTTCCAAAATTACTGGAAAAGCAAAATGTCGACTCATCCAGGAGGTCACAAAAGAACCCAGAACAACATCAAAAGCTCTGCAGGCCTTGTTTATCTCAATGAATGCCAGTTGGGATGTAAGCTTTAGTTTACTTGGGCCATGCAGCAGGACAGTGCTTGAGGCATGGTACCAGGTCCATCTCTGAATGGCTAAAAATCGAAGGTTTTATGGTGGTCTAGTCACAATCACACAGATTTAAATCAGGTGTTTTTTGTTGAATCTTAAACAGGTCTTTCATGCTTGAAAACCCACTCATGTGGCTGAATGAATAAATATGTGAACAGGAGTGGATCAGAGTTCCTCAGGACTGATGTGAAAGACTAATAGCTAGCTACAGCAAATGCTTGATAGTACTTGTTGCTGCCAAGGATGGCACAGTTATTAGAATTTATTAGGTTTTGAATAGCTTTTTTGTTAACACTACTTTTGTATTTATTCAGCTTATCTTGACTGATCATTTTTTGATGATCTGAACTGTTTAAGTGTGAAAAAAGCAAAAAGAGAAGAAATCTGTAAGCCTTTTTTTTTGTAGTTTATTACACTGTATAGTTACATGCTGTCATAAATTGTAGATTGCTTGTCATTACACTGAGATTAGATTAGAGATTAATATAATCAAAAACAGCAAATGACAAATGGTGTAGAAACATTTTTTACTATTATGGTGTGTGATGATGCCTTCATGTCAACAGCATGGTTTATTTTTTGTCTTACTCTTGCCTCCTGAAACTGGCAATGCATCTATCTCTCTCTGACTCAACCTTTTAGTTGGTTTGGCATTGATGAAGAGGACCTTGTGGGCTTTGCTGATGCATTTCTTCCACTGGGTCTTCGATGCCAGACTGAGCAAGACGGTCTATATATTTGTAACAAGTTAGCAGATAAAAAAATCTGAGCCAAAACACTGACAAAACAAAATAAAATAAAAGCAAAAACAGCATATAAAAATGAATATACCGATACTGTTTAAGTTAAATAAAATCTACACAAATTTTTGGTTTTACATTAATGTTTATTAGACTGAAAACTATGGGGAGAAAATGGACTCCATATAAATGTGCATATCTAATACTAGATTAGTAAACTGTGTGAACCTGTTTGTAACTTTGGCAGTGACATAGATCCAAATCTTAGGTTTTCAAAATCTGCAGAGGAGCAAAAAACAAAGTTAAACGAGGTCGAAGAACGAAGCATAGACTTAGAGTGTGTCTCGAGTTTGTACCACTGTGGCAAAACACTTTCACCTTGAAGGGCTGGCAGCCTCCTGCTTAAGTACTCCTCCTGGCAATCAGTGGAATAAGTCACACCTGTCACGCAGCACACCTGAGAGCTCCAGCACCACCTGAGAATGAGCACATGTAGCAAGCACAAAAACAAAAACCCAGATCCTGACATAATGTTTACTGTGTAAAATGTGTTGATATACTTATTGATTTTTAATTGAACAAACACCATGGTAAAATCCCATCCATATATGTATATGTTTCCCTTTTAACTGATGTATGTGAAAGAAATAAAGACAGTTGAGAAAAAGAGGGGAGTTTAGTCATAAAAGCTGAGTAGGAGGAACATTCATTATGTTGTCATCAGCTCTGACACCAGTTTATGAGTATTTGATGTTGCATAACCTGGACCCAAATAACTGCAGAAACTCCAGTAACACTGATTTCACAAGCTTGAGCAGTATGTTCTACGTTTGTTATAGGTGGCATTTCAGTGATGCACTCATTACCATGGTAGAGTAAATCAAAATTTGTCAGATCACAGTTACCATTGGTTCATATTCTAATCGCTCAACTTCCTAGCCAATTCAACAGGGCTTTTTCTATTAACCTGACTGATAAAGTGGTTATCCAAGTTTTGCAGTGACAATCTTTAAACATCTGTAACAGTGCAGTGTTTTGGAGAAACAACCAAAAATGTTTCCACAGTTTGCTCCTTCATGGTGAGTAATTTCATTTAAAAGGATACAGAAAGCTCAGTGAGAAACACATTAGTCATAAGTCAGTTACTGCATATCAGTAATGAGACATTGCTAGAGGAGGAGATAACAACTGATTTAAAGCTTCCGTGTTTTTTATTTAAATCACACACAAACGTGCATAAATTAATTAACAACAAATGTCAACTTTACAAGACCAAAAGATCAGAGTTTTATACAGAAATCTATGCTATAGTGAACTCGGTGTGATCATATAGAGAGGTTCAAATTCAAAGATGAACAGTCCAAATAAAACCTAGTGATGATACAATGCAGTCAAGTTTTTTTTGTCTGAAGGAAACCCAGCCATATGCATTGAATTGCATCTAAGAAACCTCAAGCAGAACCTGACTCAATGCGAGTAGCCATCTAATGTTACTCACTGAGGGTTTGAGACCAGAGAGCAGACACAAAAAACACAGAAGCAGTGATTCAGGATTACGTTCTATATTAAACAAAACACAAACAGATTTACAGCTTTAGTGGCTCTATTAATGGCTTTATCTACAAGTGAAAGACATGGTTAGAGGTTGGTCATATTATTTTCTTAAGAATCAATTATTTTATATATATTATATTTTTTATATATTTGGCCCATTGTACTAAACACTGCAGGTGCCATATATTGTACATCAGAAATGGCTTCAGTTGTAATCTTGGTGCTATAATTCTGACTGTTTTAAAGATGACAAGAACTTTTCAGATGTAGGCTTTTTCATCAAGAAATAACACAACGTTCTAATCTTCAGATTCTAAGAGGAACAACATTTAGGATAATCTGTCACTGTTTTAAGACAAAGTTTCATTTCTGCTGAGTTAGCTCCCACAAACATTCTCTGCTGAAAGTAACGGTGTAACTTGGAAAAGGGGAAAAAAGGGGACACCATTCATGCACCACATCCACATCCAACTATTGTCACATTTTCAGGTCACTGATGGGTTGTGAAGCGAAGCTTCCATGGTCTTGACCTCCCATCTGGAGTCAACCATAGCCTCAGTTTAACCGAATATTTATGAGACAAATTGACCATTTGACAGATGAAGAGTTTCAATTTTTGATGTAACTCTCTAGTCTACCAGCTTGATTTGACATCTAAGTTTGGAGAAATTATCTGTAGACACTGCATTGATTTGTATGCACAGAAGTCCACTATTTGAGCTTAATCATAATGGGAATATCACAGGAGAATATCATAGGCCAGCATTTGTGTTATGATCCTAATGAAGCTATTGTTGAGTGTATTTCAGAGAGATCAACAGGAGTCAGGAGTAAAATCCCAAATCAGGTTCTGCAGTCATTTCTGAAGGGAATTCATCTAACAATAAGTCATTGTGGGGGTGTTTGGTTATTACTCTGCTGCATGCAAGCACACGGGGATACGGTTCGGGAACCAGTGTCAGGAGAAGCTAATTTATGGTGCTATGGATCATTTTTAATTAGTTTCTTCCTCTTCATATACAGCAGCAAGCCGGGACCAGGGGAGATATCATCTAATTTCTGCTGGCCGACAAGCTTTGTGTGGGCACATATATTGTCACATTGCTGATGAACATTGTGGATCTCATTGTGTGTCCTTGAAAATGGAAAATTAAACTTGACAAGTGTGACAGCGAGACTGCAAAACTGGGAAAGACCCCAAAGTGTGGCACGAATTCTGCTGCATTTATTTGCAATAACTGGAAGATTATGTTTTTGTTCTTTTATAATATATTTTAATTTCTTTTAAGGTTAGATTAGCATCAAATCTAGATGATCTTCTTTTAAAGAGACCTTAAAAGTCCAGTGATGTGAAATTTGCTACATGGATTAAACCATCTCTGAATTTCTTTGTAAACAGGGTTACATTTTCACATGTTGCGCATTGAAGTTGCAATATACAATATAATGAACTTGTCTCAGTGTAGGACATTAAATTAACAACCAGAAGCTCTTACCAAAAATTAATTTACACAAGGGCATTGCTGGAGTCTATTAAAGAATGGGCATTCAGCCATTCAGCCCCTGAAAACATTTATGTTAATGTTATGCACAGCTTTATTCACAGATATCTATAGAAAGACAGAAAGAGCTACGATGAATGTGCGTAAGATCTGCCACTAGCTCAGTATTATACAATACATCAAGTATAATATAATGCAAGAGTCCTTATAGAGTCAGAGTCCATTTACAACTACACTGAGTACTTTCTATGCATTTCAGATTGAATACAAATAGGTTTTTTAAACCAGTGTTAGAGTCAGTTTGATAAAAAAATGGCATTTAGACTTTTACATAGACAGCATTTTACTGGAATGGACTGGATTGATTTGAGTTGAATGTGGACTGCATTGGATTATATAACGCAGTTTGTAAAAGTATTTATACCACTTGAATTTTTACAATGTTTTTTCATGTTTTTTCATGTTACAACTTCACATTTCAGTGTGTCTGAGGGACCAGCCATGAGGAGAACATGGACTGAACTACACACAGTACAAAAGAGACTGGTAAAAACAGTTTTAACCCATTTTCCTGTGTCGAAGCCGTCTCTGCTTCCCCGGGTCCATTGATTTGGGTACAGGTTTCAAAAGAGTGAAATAAACACAAGTACAATCAGCTTATGTTCGCCTCTGCAGAGTGAGAGAAAGATGCTCCAGTCAAAACCTGCGAGCCCAACTCTGCTACCCTCTGTTTCCAGCTCGTTTTATTCAGTCTTAAGGGTGTGTTCAACATACAGATGGCAAATCCTCGGCTACTTCACTTCCGGCCCTCCATCTGCATTCCGCCCTCTCGCGGCATAGCTATGTGACGTCACGTGAAAGCTAGCTATTAACTCCTGAACTCACCAGAACTCACTCTACACTTCAAGTAAACCATCTGGATTTTTTCCACTTCGCACACCTGGGTCCTGACTCCCTCTATCCCTGGCGACGTGACTTCCCTGAATTAGTAAGCCGTTCAGCTGTTAAACATAATTACCTCACGTTAATTCCGCAACATCATACAGGTCCTTCTCAAAATATTAGCATATTGTGATAAAGTTCATTATTTTCCATAATGTCATGATGAAAATTTAACATTCATATATTTTAGATTCATTGCACACTAACTGAAATATTTCAGGTCTTTTATTGTCTTAATACGGATGATTTTGGCATACAGCTCATGAAAACCCAAAATTCCTATCTCACAAAAGTAGCATATTTCATCCGACCAATAAAAGAAAAGTGTTTTTAATACAAAAAACGTCAACCTTCAAATAATCATGTACAGTTATGGACTCAATACTTGGTCGGGAATCCTTTTGCAGAAATGACTGCTTCAATGCGGCGTGGCATGGAGGCAATCAGCCTGTGGCACTGCTGAGGTCTTATGGAGGCCCGGGATGCTTCGATAGCGGCCTTTAGCTCATCCAGAGTGTTGGGTCTTGAGTCTCTCAACGTTCTCTTCACAATATCCCACAGATTCTCTATGGGGTTCAGGTCAGGAGAGTTGGCAGGCCAATTGAGCACAGTGATACCATGGTCAGTAAACCATTTATCCGGTGGTTTTGGCACTGTGAGCAGGTGCCAGGTCGTGCTGAAAAATGAAATATTCATCTCCATAAAGCTTTTCAGCAGATGGAAGCATGAAGTGCTCCAAAATCTCCTGATAGCTAGCTGCATTGACCCTGCCCTTGATAAAACACAGTGGACCAACACCAGCAGCTGACACGGCACCCCAGACCATCACTGACTGTGGGTACTTGACACTGGACTTCTGGCATTTTGGCATTTCCTTCTCCCCAGTCTTCCTCCAGACTCTGGCACCTTGATTTCCGAATGACATGCAGAATTTGCTTTCATCTGTAAAACAGTCCAGTGCTGCTTCTCTGTAGCCCAGGTCAGGCGCTTCTGCCGCTGTTTCTGGTTCAAAAGTGGCTTGACCTGGGGAATGCGGCACCTGTAGCCCATTTCCTGCACACGCCTGTGCACGGTGGCTCTGAATGTTTCTACTCCAGACTCAGTCCACTGCTTCCACAGGTCCCCCAAGGTCTGGAATCGGCCCTTCTCCACAATCTTCCTCAGGGTGCGGTCACCTCTTCTTGTTGTGCAGCGTTTTCTGCCACACTTTTTCCTTCCCACAGACTTCCCACTGAGGTGCCTTGATACAGCACTCTGGGAACAGCCTATTCGTTCAGAAATTTCTTTCTGTGTCTTACCCTCTTGCTTGAGGGTGCCAATAGTGGCCTTCTGGACAGCAGTCAGGTCGGCAGTCTTACCCATGATTGGGGTTTTGAGTGATGAACCAGGCTGGGAGTTTTAAAGGCCTCAGGAATCTTTTGCAGGTGTTTAGAGTTAACTCGTTGATTCAGATGATTAGGTTCATAGCTCGTTTAGAGACCCTTTTAATGATATGCTAATTTTGTGAGATAGGAATTTTGGGTTTTCATGAGCTGTATGCCAAAATCATCCATATTAAGACAATAAAAGACCTGAAATATTTCAGTTAGTGTGCAATGAATCTAAAATATATGAATGTTAAATTTTCATCATGACATTATGGAAAATAATGAACTTTATCACAATATGCTAATTTTTTGAGAAGGACCTGTATATCATGTCACTCATGTATATAGCATAACAGTTCCTTAGGCCCAAATAAGTAGTGCTTCTGGTTATTCTCTTCTAGCAAACTCATCCTCCCCTCGCTTCTTCACCCCCATCCGGTAATCCCTTGTCATTCACCAATTTATGACCTTGGACTCTCTATGCTTCACTCCCTAAGCTTGACTCCCCTATATCTGCACATTCCAGTTACACACATAGATAGTTTATATTCTACAGCTGACAGCTCCTAGAGAGGATGAGTCACAGCTGGAATCCCAGTGATGTCAAAGAACTACAAAAGTCAGGGCGCAGAAGCATTTCTTTCTCTGCCCACAGCTCTCCACAGGCTGTGCTGGGGAGGACAAGCATGTGATCTAGCTGGCTGAATAAAATTTTGGACCCGAAGTAAGGTACGGTCTGTTGTCAGTGTATCCTGTGACCATATCCCGGCTGAAAATTAGACCTGGCTGTTTGAGCTCCTGCAGGAAGAATCTGAGAATAGATGCGTCAAGAAGTGACAGTGTGTCTGATTACACTGATGAAGCATTTTTCCTGATTGCCTGAAGAAGACAGCATTGAAACTGCAGCTCCATGCACTGAGTGAACACATCAGTACCGGGCAATTGCCCACTCCAGTCAAGAGTGGACCCCACTATTCATCAGAACAGTCAGAGACTGTGCATGGGCAAAGAAAATAAATTCAGGATAAAACTATTTAAAAGTTGTTTATGTCATTGTTTTATTTTGTTTGCGGTGCTTCACAGGTTGACTGCTAACAGACCACCGAGTCTAAGGCTACACATTTGTTTTGTAATGTTGATGACAATTTGGATGAACCAAAGTATCGGGAATGCAGTATTATGTATGAGACATGGCTGCAGGATCATATGCTCAGTTCAGTTGTTACTAAGCTACAGACACAGGACCCCAATGTGTTTGTGGTAATATCCGATGATTTTAATCATGCCTCACTCTCTGCTGCACTTCCAACAGTTTGTGAGCAGCTCTGCCAGAGACCTCCTCTAGGCAAATCCATTTTGTTTTTATCAAATCTGACTAGCTTCCCTGTCCTTGCTGAAGAGATGGCTCCACAAAGTATGATGCTGCCCCCTTCATGTTTCACTGTGGGGATTCTGAAGTCAGGGTGATGTACAATGTTAGTGTTTTTCACCATTCACTCGGCAAATTATTCAGATTTTTCTATACAAACATTTTTGAAAATCATGTATCAATTTGCTTCCACCTTATAATTGTGTGCTATTTTGTAGCCAGCCAGCCAGCCAGCCAGCACCCCTAAATAAAGACTTTCAGTAGGCATAAAGAAATCACCTCTACTGTCTCCTTTTGAAACGGCGAAAGGTCAAAATTAACCAGAGTCAACATTTACTGTTGACAATTTTGCTAGGCTGACAATGCATTGAAATAAAAATAGGCCATGGAAGCAACGTTTCTAGAATAATTCATCTATTGTTTTTACTTAGTGATTAGGGTAGCATGTGGATTTTCTTTTATTTGCTAGTGTCATTCCTTGACTTTTAAAAACAAAATATAAGAAAGTTACCATGGTCCAGGAAAATACAGTAATTGAATGGTAGTGGATTGTTAGTGGTTATCATTTTGCATTCAGATTCCAATTTTGGTAAGTGACTGAAGATGAGTAGTAGAGTGGTCACTTACAAGAGTTAATTTTGGTTCAATCCAAAGCTTTGCCTGTTATCAAGGGACTAAAGAAAAAAGGAAAAGTACAAATAAACTATTAAAAGTTCTGCATCGCAACAAATTGAAATGGCCTTAACAGTGCACTGATTAGCATAAAGTACATCAAAGACAAGTAAGTCAGTGTGAAACCCTTTATACCATTTGGCTGATGTAAGTTACCATAGAAATGGAAAAATAGAGAATGAAATTCTGGTTATTCTTTTACCTCTTGGGAAGACACATTTTTTAACAGCCTGATAACAGGGAGCACTGCTCTTAGCACATCAGAAATTACATTTTAAGTCTGCATGAGTCCTGAGTGCCAGCTTGTGATCAGTCAGCTGCTAGCATATACATTGTTTCTGTAAAATCACTCTGTAAACTGGTTATTTTATCATATTGCCAGGTGGTGTCACTTTCTAGGCTCATTTATGTTACAACTGTTGTGGATTTTTTTTTAAAGAAGTTATATTTTTTAAAGGCCAATGTAGGTTTTACAGCTCTTGACATTTGTTTTTGTCAGAGCAAGAGCAAATATAGGATTATGAATTATAACGGTTGCTGACCTTTGAACTAGATGGTTTTAAAATTCTGACTGTGCTGTGCAAAATGTAGATTTGAAGTTCAAACAAAGGCTTGGTTCAACATATTAACATTGTGCCAAACCCATCTCAGGACACAGATATAAATATACACAGAAAATGTATTTAATATTGATTAAACATTTTATTTCACTTGAATCCATTCCAGTCGAGCACAACATCTGTTTTACTCAAGTTTACCTCAGGATGTTGTTTTATTCATTTTATAATTAAAATATAAATTTATAAAAAGTCGTTTGGCTAAATAAAGTATTTAAAATTTAACAATAATCATTTTGGTGAGAATATGGAGCATCTTTACATGTTACTTAAAACTAAAAACCTGCATTGTTTAGCAAAACCTTTGTTGTAAAAGTTAAAGTATACATTATTTAACTAAATGTATGGCACATATAGAAGGTTGAAATTGTGATGCTTTAAGACCCACTGTGCAACAAGTGGAGGAAATTCAGAGCAACTCATGCCCAGGTCTGGCCATCCAAGCAAGTTCACACTGACTCTGGATTTAAGTACTTTGGAAAGATAGGTCTGAAATTGAGTAATTTTAAAAACCAAATAGAGGACATGTTTGGCATGAACTAAATACAACATTAAAGAAAACGAACCTCATATCAACTGTGAAATATTGAGGAGGAAGTGTCAAGCTTAAGCGATGCAGCAGTACCTAGCCAGCTCACCATCAAATAATCCACACAGAATAAGAGAAAAAATGAGAGCTGAAGTAGAACTGGACCCTGCAACATGACTATTATCCAAAACTCTCAGTTAATCCACCAAAGACTGACTGAGAGTTAAGAAACAAAAAGCCTTGGGCATGGTGATGGCGCAAGGACAAAGTGCACAACCATTTTCAGAGGCTTCAGTCCTCTACGCAGCTGTTGCGAGTTTGACACCGGGCCCAGGTGACCTTTGCTGCATGTCTTCCCCCTCTCTCCACCATTTTCCTCTTAGCTTACTGTCAAATAATTGAGAAAAAACAAAGGCCAGTAGTGCTGCAAAAAAAAAAAGAAATAAAAAAAGAAATGCAATGTCCTGGGCTGGTTCAAAGCCCAGATCATGATCTCATAGACTGGCTGAGGATTGAACTGGGCTTGAACTGGGCCGTACAAGCAAGAAACCCCTTAAATATCTTACTAGTAATAGTTAATAGTTGAAAGTGAGAAGTGAAGTAAACTTTCCTCAGACCAATTTCAGAGATAGATGGCTACAAGAAGCATCTCACTAAAGTTATTTCAGCCAAACTGGTATCAATAGCAATTAGAGGGTGTCCTAAGTTTTTCCTAAGTTAGAATACACATTCTTGTAGAGTAAAACAAGGTAGATTTTGGGTACTTGCCTGTAATTAAATTTGTTTCTTTTCCAGAGAAAAATAATTTACTAAAAGAATTTGACCTCGATATATGAACAGGAAGAATTAATATTTAATGGGGTGTCCTCATTTTTTTCCAATGACTGTATGCTCGTAATAATACATACTTGTTACTGACTGGGTAAGGCTTGTCCTACAGTCTTCCAACATTAGATTATTTGTGTTATTTTTTACTAATGCCAAAAACATCCATTTAATAAACATGTAAAGTGTTACAACTACTATCATGAACAGTTATTTACTGCATGTAGCATCTTAAGAGCCTTTTCAAACCACTATTCTATTCACATCATTATTATTTTTACCTCTGCCTTCCTCCCTCCCTGTTGTATGGAGTAAGGGGGAGTCAGGTTTAGCCTAAACCGGCTCAGTTATGGTTGAAGTCCAAACACACCCTCCATTTCTGCTACCTGTGTGACCCCCTCTCTTTTCCAATGGTTATAATCAGTCTGACAGAGAGAGGTATCCCAATCCTTGTGGTTTTTATTATAACAATGGCCACTTGTGGGCTCTACATGGACAAACTTTATCAGTTTATTATTTTACTTAGTACCCCTGCACATAGCCCATTCTAAAATGGTGAAACTCTAACACTCAGTAGTTTAATCTAACCTCCCCAATAACCCCGCACCATTCAAACCCTTTGTGAAAAGCCTTGAGACGACATGTGTTGTGAATTGATGCAATATAAATAAAACTGAATTGAATTGAATTAGCTGTGAGCCGGTTTTAAGCATTCACAACTACAGTCATGATGTAATACTGCTACTAAATCTTTTCTCAGATTAATGCTTGAGCTGTATTTACATGTTCAAAGAAACTGGAGTTTCTGACTTGAGTGACGGGATTCCAGGACCTGTGTTTACCTGCAGATGAAGGCCAATCACTGAAGCTACATCAGCGTGTTGCAACAATGCTAAGCGTTTTAGACAAGCACAGCAGGCAGACATGGAAGTTGCTGCTGATTTTGTTCTGCTGAAAAAACCTGTTGAAACCAATAAAGCGAAAATAAGATGCCGGAGGAGGAGGAGGAGGAGGCGGAGGCGGAAACACAGTGAATGGGAAATTAGTCCGATCTGACTTTCTTGTGTCACCATGGACACAAAAGTAAAATTCAAAGCAGTAACTGTTGAAACTGAAAGCAGAAAAGATATGGGTCTGAAAAAAGGTGTTTGTGTGGAGACATAGGAGAAGAGGAAAAAGATGTAGATAGTAGAGCCTTCCCACAGTTTAACAGAAGCTTACAGAAGAAAGAGTCTGGTGCAACAGTTTGACAGAAGGAGGACACGTTCAAAGGGATGAAAGCCGACAGAAAGATTAAACACATGGAAGAAAAGCTGTCACGTGAAGGATAGTTATGGCATATTCTTCATGAAGTGGATTAATGCTCTGGGACAAAAGACAGATGTAGTAAAATATAGATAAGGCTCTGGACTGGATCGCCGTGTTAAAAAATGAGAGACATTTAGATCTGATAAATTAACTGGACTGAAGAGAAAAGGAGGGAAAATACAGAGAGATACCACAGAATTCATCAAGTCACTACAACAGCTTTACCGGCACTTCATAATATTACATTATATTTATAGTTATATTTAAATTCTATAGTTGTGTTCCTGATGTTTGCTGTTTATTTGCATGAAAATGTTACCCTGGTCAAAAAAGACAGACATTTTAATCAGCCTGGTCTGGCTGGATTTTCCAGAAATCAAACAAAAAAGCCAAACAAACAATTGGGGGTTCTGATCCGATCTTCCCAACCTGAATATAAATATTTGCTGATATTAATGTTTTCTAATTGCAGTGCTTTTTTTACTCAACAATTACCATTCTTCTCTTTTGTGATGTTACTAAGAAAAGTTTCACGAGCCTGTGGTGAATACTTTCAGCAGCATAACTCCATGGTTTGGCCATATTTACGGCTCTATATGTTTACATCACAGATCATTAGGAAAACAACTGAAAAAACGTATCTCAAAAATCAATCATGAAGTCCTTGTTAGCTGCAGACATCTGGCTTGCTGCCCTTCAATGTGAAGCACATAGTTTTCAGATCATTATGTTTCTGGAATCTAAACAGCAGAGCTTTGTCCGTCTCTGTTTCAGTGTCAAGAGACCAGCGTCGCAATCTGCCTCAACACAAATGTTTTCTGAAAAAGCTACGATATATATGGGTTTAAAAGACATCATAGATCTTTTGTACTGAATTAACACAAACAACTCCAGACTTTCAGACCTTCTGAAGTCAACATGCAGTGCACAACAAAATTTCTAATTTGTACCATATGATTGACCTATCTTAAATTTTTCATAAAATATCATAAAATGATATTTGCTTCATTTATGGAATTACTTATGGGTGCAGCACACGGCAGCGTATATGAATCAATAATAGTTGATCAGACAAATTACGCCTACCTATCTGTGCTATGTCTGCTACGATTTACGTAAATACTGTTGTGGAGAGATTTTTGTTTTGAAGGAGACTGATTTTAGCTACATGATTAAGTGTCTTTATGCAATCAGCTTGTAAGTAGTGTTGTTCACCACTGAGTGTGAATACAGAGACAACATCCTTATGACCACAACATTGTACGTTAAAAGAACGTGGGTAACATATGTTCTTAAATATAAAGATAGTTAACATTTGCAGTACATCTTTAACAGAGGTTTTCAAACAAAGTGTGAAATATGGGCTGGTGGGAGGCATGGGTCTGTGGATCTATAAAAATATGGACACAAAAAAGATTTCGTTTTGTTTTTTTCACAGCCACAGTGCTGGCAAATGTCATTATATCAATAAATATATATATTTCACTAAGAGTTTAAAACATCATCTGTCACAGTGTGTTTTTGGTTCAGAATTTGTTTATGTTTTAATCAAATATTTTTAGTCTTTGAGTTCCCGTTTCTGGTGTTTTATTTTCTAGGTTCTGCTTTGCTCTGCATTTATGGTTTTTGCTATGAATCAGAAAAAGGCAGACCCAAGATTCAGCCAGACACAGTACTGAAAGTTTAAAAGGTTTATTCAGCCACAGGAAAACGTCACACAGGTAACACTCCTCACAGCTTCCAGGAATCACTGAGGCAGAAAGAGGGATTAGTGACTTGTAGTCTGTCCAGATTTTGCAGGGATCAGAAAAGCCACTAACCTGCTTTTGTCTTGAGTGGAACTTGAAACCCAGAGGGGAAACCTCAGTGGGTGGCAGGCGGTGATCTCCACAGCACAGGTAAGAAGTGACTCCAGGCTGAATAATCCGAGGGCTAGGCTGGGTCAATAATCCAAGGACAGAAACAGGGTCAACGATCGGGACAAGAGGCATCAGGCAAGGGGCAGGCAGAGGTATAAACCAGATGCAGGAAACAAGGTCGACAACCAAAATCCAAATAGTCCGACAGGGAGCAGGCAGGGGCATAAATCCAAAAAACAAGGCAAGGTCAAGAACAATGATTAGACAGGAAGGAACGCTGGATATCTACTCACACGATGGCTTTCAAAAATCTGGCACTGTCTGCTTGTCAGAGTCAGTACAGGTCCTTCTCAAAATATTAGCATATTGTGATAAAGTTCATTATTTTCCATAATGTCATGATGAAAATGTAACATTCATATATTTTAGATTCATTGCACACTAACTGAAATATTTCAGGTATTTTTATTGTCTTAATACGGATGATTGTGGCATACAGCTCATGAAAACCCAAAATTTCTTTCTCACAAAATTAGCATATCATTAAAAGGGTCTCTAAACGAGCTATGAACCTAATCATCTGAATCAACGAGTTAACTCTAAACACCTGCAAAAGATTCCTGAGGCCTTTAAAACTCCCAGCCTGATTCATCACTCAAAACCCCAATCATGGGTAAGACTGCCGACCTGACTGCTGTCCAGAAGGCCACTATTGACACCCTCAAGCAAGAGGGTAAGACACAGAAAGACATTTCTGAACGAATAGGCTGTTCCCAGAGTGCTGTATCAAGGCACCTCAGTGGGAAGTCTGTGGGAAGGAAAAAGTGTGGCAGAAAACGCTACACAACGAGAAGAGGTGACCGGACCCTGAGGAAGATTGTGGAGAAGGGCCGATTCCAGACCTTGGGGGACCTGCGGAAGCAGTGGACTGAGTCTGGAGTGGAAACATCCAGAGCCACCGTGCACAGGCGTGTGCAGGAAATGGGCTACAGGTGCCGCATTCCCCAGGTCAAGCCACTTTTGAACCAGAAACAGCGGCAGAAGCGCCTGACCTGGGCTACAGAGAAGCAGCACTGGACTGCTGCTCAGTGGTCCAAAGTACTTTTTTTGGATGAAAGCAAATTCTGCATGTCATTCGGAAATCAAGGTGCCAGAGTCTGGAGGAAGACCGGGGAGAAGGAAATGCCAAAATGCCAGAAGTCCAGTTTCAAGTACCCACAGTCAGTGATGGTGTGGGGTGCCGTGTCAGCTGCTGGTGTTGGTCCACTGTGTTTTATCAAGGACAGGGTCAATGCAGCTAGCTATCAGGAGATTTTGGAGCACTTCATGCTTCAATCTGCTGAACAGCTTTATGGAGATGAAGATTTCATTTTTCAGCACGACCTGGCACCTGCTCACAGTGCCAAAACCACTGGTAAATGGTTTACTGACCATGGTATCACTGTGCTCAATTGGCCTGCCAACTCTCCTGACCTGAACCCCATAGAGAATCTGTGGGATATTGTGAAGAGAACGTTGAGAGACTCAAGACCCAACACTCTGGATGAGCTAAAGGCCGCTATCGAAGCATCCTGGGCCTCCATAAGACCTCAGCAGTGCCACAGGCTGATTGCCTCCATGCCACGCCGCATTGAAGCAGTCATTTCTGCAAACGGATTCCCGACCAAGTATTGAGTGCATAACTGTACATGATTATTTGAAGGTTGATGTTTTTTGTATTAAAAACACTTTTCTTTTATTGGTCGGATGAAATATGCTAATTTTGTGAGATAGGAATTTTGGGTTTTCATGAGCTGTATGCCAAAATCATCCGTATTAAGACAATAAAAGACCTGAAATATTTCAGTTAGTGTGCAATGAATCTAAAATACATGAATGTTAAATTTTCATCATTACATTATGGAAAATAATGAACTTTATCACAATATGCTAATATTTTGAGAAGGACCTGTATATATCAGGGAAGACACAGGTGCTTGGCATTCCACAGATTGCACTACACTGCAGCAGCCACCAGGTGCATCTAATCTGCTGATTGCAGCCAGGGAGACAGGGTAGAGCAGACGTGCCAGAATCATAACAGTTTTGGTGATTATCTGTTTAGATCTGTTTCTCCTATTTTTGGTTATGAAGTTATTTTCCTGCCCTGTCCTTCTGTCTCTGTTCTCTCCCATGTGTTCTGATTTCCTGGGTGTGTTTACAGTTTGTTCTTCATCAAGCTCCTCCTTGTCCTCGTTAGTATCTGTTTCACCTGCTCACTCTGCTTCCCTGCCTCCTTGTCTCACCTGTTCCCTGTTCCTCTGATTACCTGCCCTATTATTTCATGTCCACCTTTGTCCTTTGTTCCTCGCGGTGTCGTCCATGTCTTTTGGTCGTGTCTTTTCTATGACAGTTTTGATATCTCTTTTTGGATTCTCGCCCAGCTTCGGATACAGTTGGGTTCTATTTTGAGATTGCCTTATTATTCTGGATTTTCTTATACACCTGCATCTCGGCTGCATGTAAGCGGACTCTGAAAATTAAAAGGAGTTTTTTTGATCCCTGTGTGCTTCCTCCGTGCTTGTCTGCTTTGGTCCATCACACAAAAATACCGCATTATGACATCATCAGGTGTACAGAAAATCTGTTTACCACCTCTACTCACCTATTAGACAGTGTGAGTTTCACACAACGTTTCAAGCCAGAACTGTGAACACCACCTCGTAGTATTAAATATCCTGGCAGTGTTTATGAGCTTTATAACAAATGGTGTTTCCAGTTCAGCTGAAAGTAGCAGTTCTAATATAGTCCAATAACAAGTAGTGAAAAAAATATGGTTTTAATCTGACTTCTTATTAATGATCAAGTTCTTTGTTGTTGTTGTTTTTTTTTTTAAATTAAACCAGATGAAGCAAAATCTAACACAGATTTAAGCATTGCACTCTCAACATTTTAAATGGTCCATTAATCTCAGTCAGTCTCTAACCTTAGCCAAGATGGATTTTGTTCTTCAACCCAGTAAAAAGCCGGTGGTGTCATGATGGGGCTTTGGATCGGACCAAAGTGCAGACAAGAGCTCGGCAGGATCATCTTTGTAATTCAAAGATTTATTTACAAGGTCAAAAAAACGTAGCAAAATCACTGCAGGTTTCCCAAGGCAAGGCGTGGCAAAAAACAAAGCATAATCATGGACGAGAACAAGGTGTGACGAACACAAGGAACCAGCACTGAACAAAGACACAAAACCAACTTATATACTGTGAGATAACAAAGGCAGATAATCAACGGAACAGGGAACAGGTGTGACAAGGAGGCAGGGAAGCAGAAGGAACAGGTGAAACAAATACAAAGACTGAGGATGGGCAAAGTAACTAATAAACAATAAACAGAAACACAGACCAAGCAAACCTATAGACAAAGATAAATAATCAAATGGGGAATAAGAAAACTAGAATAATCATGACTAAATTAAACAGATAAACTAGAGGGAACATAGGAACAACAATAAGAACCTAAGAACAAACAAAGAACCCATAAAGAAAACCTGAATACAAAAGTAAACAAACCTAACCACACTGACTGAATTAACTGGAAAGGAAACAGAAAATAAACTAGTAAACAAGAAGAGAGCAAAGGAACAAATAATGAAACACAATTAAACACAAAGATACTAAAGAGAAATAAATTAGAGAATCCAGGGAAGACCAAGAACTATAATAATTACAATAATAATAATAAACCATACCAAGTAATAAGAAACCAACCATAAAAGAACTTAAGAAGAAAACACTAGGAGGCAGAAGAGGGAGAAAAGAAAACATGATACAAAAACTGAAATAGAAACATCTAAGCAAAAGGTAAACAAACACAAAGCCACAGAGTCCAAAAATGTCACTCCGTGACAGGTGCCAAGATAAAACTAAAATGTTGACTGCTAGTCACTAAAACACCAACTGGTTCTAAGCAACCTCAGTTTAGCACTTTAACTGGTCTGGTGGAAAAACCCTCTGTAGAGCCTTTGCTTGAATTAAGGGTGATCTAAATTTAACTGGAGGTTTCATGGCTAAATGACAGCTAAGTTAATACTGCACAGATTGCTTGCTTGATCCTTCATCATACAGCATGTACAATATAAAAGACCATGGCGTATTTTATGTATCTGAAGTGCTTTATGTGTGGATAAATATACAAATATTGGCTAAACTGACTCAATGAAAACAGAACAAAGCATTTTAGCAGACTTAAACCTATTTCACTGCATGTAGCCAGTCAGCAACTATAATAGCTTACATCTAAAACCCTCGATCTAAGACAGGAGGAAGGATTATTCAATGACCCTGCAAGAGCTTTTTAACATTCATTTAAAATAGTGGTTTCTTACCTACAAACCTGAAAAGGTCAGGCCACTTTCAATGATTACATGAAAGATTATATTGTATCCCTTTACAGCATTTATTGCGGTCTGAGATCATAGCTTCTATAACTGGTTAATCTTACTAATGTTCATATCTTTCTTTAGAGACACTGTCATGCTAGTTTATAGGATAAATATGGTTTTAGTGTTTTGATTGGTTTTTTCTCATGTTGTCTTTGTCCCAGTTCATCTTAGTGGGCTTTGGTTTCTGCTCCACCTCTGCAACCTGGTTCTATTCTTCTGGTTCTATGCCTCCGTCTTCAAAGCCTCTTCAAACCCAATAGTTTCAGCATCAGGGAAAGACAGGTTTAGTTGATTGATTCATTTCTATTATTGAAATTATTTTGTGTTGCCGAATTTAAGCTGTTACTGACCCCTGCAAAAGCATTACTAATTAAAGAAAGCATAAAAAATTCTAGTTCAATCGTGGACATTCAATTATTTGAGTCACCGTATTGTTGGTTTTTCATTGGTGGTAAAAAGTCTTGTTGCCTGGTTCTAAAATATTTTAGGAGGTTTTTATAGGTTGCCTTAGTTAAGTTTGTTAAAACAGCGCCCTTGGGGCTCATGCAGAGCCACTAAAATTAACCTAGCCCATAAACCAAGAGCCAGTTGTAAATTAGGGAATGAGCAGCCGTGAACAAAAGTGACTGTCGAAGGTGTGGATGACTGCAATAGGCTACTCGGACCTCCAGTTGAAGAAGGGAGAGACTTTTGGATGAAGGCTGTCAGAGGCTAGGCGAGTCATTTCCCGGCACCAGCTTAAACAGAACTTTCAGTAAACCTGCTTAGTAAGATCTTTCAGGTTTAGGGAAGTCCGGACCCGTTGGATGGAGAGCTGGATTGAGCAATCCCTTTAGACATGGGGAAGTAGGAGGGAGGGGTTAGCTCATCGGACAACGAAAGGTGGCGCCTGAACAGGGACCCTGACAGAGATAAAGGGGCCCCAGAAGAAGGATGCTCAGCAGAGAGACGTGTCTGCCTGAGCACCCTGGACCGACATCCTGAAAGGGGGTAAGGTTGTCTGTGACTGATAAGGCCATCAGTCACAACCCTCGCAGTAACTGCATAAACGTGCAGGTGAGGATAGGGCTTTATTGAGGGTAGAATGACCAAACCCAGACAGTAAATCTAGTAGCCAAATAGTCTTAATCCATCCCTACTCGAAGGATCCTCGAGAGGCTTTGGAGACGGACAACTCGAGACGACAAAGACATAGCGATGGACGAAGAGAGTGAAACGCAGGAATGGACGGAGCGGGGAGCTGAAGGACCACTCCCGTCAGCAGAATAACCGACATCAACACAGTTAGTTTTACACCGCATACCTACCGAGGTGCTGTTAGGTGGGGACGGATGTTCAACGTGGGTTCCATCGGTAAAGAAAATGTTCTTCAGTTTCAACAAAGAGCAATCGAAAGAAGCACTAGAGAGTGAGCTAACAGATCACCTCCAAAGAGATAACGTATTTTATTGTTCAGAGATAAAATATGGATATAGACTTGTCATGGTACCATGCCCCAAGGCAGTCCAGAGGAAGGATGAAATTGGTCGATGGTTACGATGGTGGACAGGGTTCATTGAACTATGGGGACTGGGGAAACTGATGTCACTGTACAGTCCATCCGAGAAATATGACCCGATCGTAAAGATGGTCTCTAGTGAGTCTGGACTAAATGGGTACCTCACAAGCCCCAACACCAGAGCCACGGCAAGGTTAAAAGAGTATGAACCGGAGATCAGAAGGATGAGCCAGTTCAAAGAAAAGCTTCGAGCCATCCAAGACGGCGACGTAGTGAGTTTGCTTGAGGAGTGTAGTTAGTCTAGTGGACCGGATCCAAGAAAAGACCACAGAGCTCACTTAGCGATACCAACTTATGATTTAACTGAAGAAACAGAGAGTGAAGAAGAGGGCATCGAGTCAGACCAAGAGCAAGACCAAAGAAAAGCTGAACCTAGCCAAGGACCAACTATTACCCCATTCATCACAAAGCCGAAGGATGACATACTTCAACAGATTGCTCTGGCCAGACAAGAACTGCAAGAGACTGCCAGGCAGAGAGCCTACTTATCAGCTGCCCTCGAGCGCCATAAGGGAAGCCTCCAACGTATGGCCAACACCTCAAGCCACAGGGAACATGACCCCACACAAAGTAAAGTAAGAGACCTTACCTTCCAGTATGAACAAGAAGCCAAAGAAAACAGTGCCAGTAACCAATCCAAAATGACAAGAAAGATGGATCTTGAAGGAAAAGAGCCAAGAAAGGTTAGTCAGAAGTCAGACAGAGTCATGATGAGGAAAGTCCTAGAGCCGAGGCCCACAGATGCAAGATGAATTTCCCTGCAGAATGGGACTCGACTCTACCAAGTTATCGGAGACCCCTGGGGCATAGAGGGAGACGGACTTAGTTTTCACAAATGATAACTTCAAGATCCATAATACCAAATTCAGAAAGAGGTTAAGAGCCCAGGCAGGGGAAGATTACAAACAAGAGGTTCGAGAGTTGAGGAAACAAGTGAGCCAGAACAAAGCAACCAAAGTGCATCTGACTAGTGGGCCCGACCTCGTCTATTATGCTGTAATCCACTCTCCCATTGCCGCTTACAAAAAGGGTGAAGACTTGAAAGAGTACAGAGAGAAAATGTGGGTAGCCCTGGAAGAAGGACTGAATGCTGCCATTAACCACGGCCTCCACCTTTAAGATGGCGCTGAAGATGGTCGCCTCGGCGTGTTGGTGCGCATTGTTTTGTTTTGTTTTTTGCTTTAAAACAGTCTTCTGTGATGGTACCCGGAGCTCTCTCACCAGAGAAGAACTCATGAACATCAGGGCTACTACACCAGAGGAGTTATTTCCCACTTTTCTGCCTACTGCTCTGGAATTTTTGGACATTCTGGTCAAAGGTGCGCTCACCTTTGCTCACGCGGTGAAACGCTGGAAGAGAGGGAAACGGGCTGGGGTGCTGGTACGTCTTTGCCAGCGTGGACTACGAGCACCGTTACCTGGAATATTTCTCTCTAACGTGCGCTCACTTCCCAACAAAATTGAGGAACTACAACTGCTGTTGGGGAAAAACAGGGACTTTTATTCATCGGCAGTTTTGTGCTTCACGGAGACGTGGCTGTGTGGATTAATACCGGACTCTGCGCTGCAGCTGGCAGGATTCCAGCTCTACAGAGCGGACAGAGACACGGAACTCTCCGGCAAAGCGATATGGAAGCAATTCGTTACCATATTTCAAATGAAAAAGCATTTTCAGAAATGCTTTTTCATTTTAAGAATGTGGCTGCATTGTTTGACCCATAAATAAAATTAGTAATCAATCATCCTATTTGCATTTGCATTTTCTTCTTCATGACTACACATTTTATGCCATAATCAAAAAGAAAACAAAGCAGACATTGCTTTTTCGTGGTCTGCCCGCAAAATACTGCCCAGAACTCGAAAACGAAAAAGCATTCCGAGCTGCGGGCGCAGAAGAGTGACGTCAGCAGCCGCTCTTCCTCAGCTCCCTGCTGACCGAGCTACCCATCTTGTTCGGTGGGAGGCGCGGTGCACGTCTGCAGTGCATTACATTGCAAACGTGCCGAGAAATTGATTGAATTGCAGCAGGGCCGAGCTAAATTTGTGGCAGTGGCAGGCAGAACTGGTAGTTCCGGTGGCAGGCTGTGGCAGACCTGCCACAACCTGCCACCGAAGCTGCCACCGGAACTGCCACAGCTTGCCGCACGGTGGCACGGGATTCCGCGAGGATGCCAGAAGGTGCCAGACCGGCCGTAAAAGCTTGCCAATGCGGTTGCTGCTGTTTTTGTGGAAGCTGATGCTGATTATCGGCAAATGGGTTGTCATTATTGTTATAGCCTGTTACCTTTACATAATAATTTCATTATTGATTATTATTTAATAAACAGCTTTAGACCCATGACATAAGGTGATTGTATTTACTTGACATGGAAAATAAATAGCACTATGTGTATGTGTGACGTGTTGAAAGGATGACGATTTATTGCACAAACAGCCGGTTTATTATAGAGCACGATATAAATAAATAAATGCTTAAAAACACACTGGATGTCCCAGGCCATGAGGATGTCACAAGGATGCCACAGCCTGCCACTGGAACTACCAGTTCTGCCTGCCACTGCCACAAATTGAGCTCGGCCCTGCTGCAATTCAATCAATTTCTCGGCACGTTTGCAATGTAATGCACTGCAGACGTGCACAGCGCCCCCTACCGAACAAGATGGGTAGCTCGGTCAGCAGGGAGCTGAGGAAGAGCGGCTGCTGACGTCACTCTTCTGCGCCCGCAACTTGGAATGCTTTTTCGTTTTCGAGTTCTGGGCAGTACTTTGCGGGCAGACTATGAAAACGAAAAAGCAATGTCTGCTTTGTTTTCTTTTTGATTATGGCATAAAATGTGTAGTCATGAAGAAGAAAATGCAAATGCAAATAGGATGACTGATTACTAATTTCATTTATGGGTCAAATAACGCAGCCACATTCTTAAAATGAAAAAGCATTTCTGGAAATGCTTTTTCATTTTCAAATTTTACATTTCAAATTGAATTCTGGTATCTATTTGCTGGGATGTATTTTAAAAAATAAATCACAAATGTCTTTTTCTTCTTCATTTTAATTTAGTGAAGGAATGAGCAGTCTTGAAGAAGAAAATGCAAATGCAAATAGGATGATTGATTACTAATTTCATTTATGAGTCAAACAATGCAGCCACATTCTTAAAATGAAAAAGCATTTCTGAAAATGCTTTTTCATGTGAAATATGGTAATGATTTGCTTCCATAAAGCGAAAGGTGGAGGAATCTGTTTCTACCTCAACAGTGGTTGGTGCAACGATGTGACAGTGATTCAGCAGCACTGCTCTCCAGACCTGGAAGCCTTCATCATAAACTGTAAGCCTTTCTATTCCCCCCGTGAGTTTGCTTCGTTCATCCTAGTCGGTGTTTACATCCCGCCGCAAGCTAACGTGCAGGTCGCACAGCGCATGCTCGCCGACCAGATACTGAGTGTGGAGCGGACCAACCCGGACTCCTTAGTTATCGTCGTTGATGACTTTAACAAAGGTAATCTCACCCACGAACTCCCCAAATATAGACAGTTTCTTAAATGTCCGACCAGAGAAGACAACATTCTGGATCAGTGTTACACCACCATCAGAGACGCTTATCACGCCGTCCCACGTGCTGCACTGGGCCAATCTGACCACATCATGGTCCACCTGATTCCTGCATACAGGCAGAAACTTAAGCTCTGCAAACCTGTTGTGAGGACGTCAAGGAAGTGGAGCAGTGAGGCTGTGGAGAATCTCCAGGCGTGTTCAGGACTACTACCAACAGTCTGGACGAGTACACAGAGGCTGTGACTTCCTACATCAGCTTCTGTGAGGACAGCTGTGTACTATCATGCACCAGGGTGAGTTACAACAACGACAAACCCTGGTTCACAGCCAAACTCAGAAGGTTAAGACTGGATAAGAAAGAGGCCTTCAGGAGTGGGGACAAAGACATATACACAGTTTGGCAAGGCAGCGAAAGAGGCCAAACGACTGTACTCTGAGAAGCTCCAAAACCAGTTCTCAGCCAACGACTCTGCGTCTGTCTGGAAAGGGCTCAAGCAAATCACCAACTACAAGCCGAAAGCCCCCCACTCCATCAACGACCGACGCCTCGCCAACGACCTGAACAAGTTCTACTGCCGCTTTGAAAGACAAAGGGACAGTCCTGCAACCATCCCCCACGACAACCCCCAACAGCTGCAGCCACAATCCACCACCCCCACCTCAAGAGGGGCCTTGGCACCTCCAACCCCCACCCTGAAGTTCCCCCCCACCAGCCCCCTACTCACACCGGGACGGCTCTTTCCATCCAGGAGAGGGACGTCAACAAACACTTCAGGAGACAGAACCCCCGGAAAGCTGCTGGACCGGATTCTGTCTCACCAGCCAGCCTGAAGCACTGCGCTGATCAGCTGTCTCCAGTCTTCACAGACATTTTTAACACCTCACTGGAGACATGTCATGTGCCAGCGTGCTTCAAGTCCTCCACCATTGTCCCTGTTCCCAAGAAGCCAAGGACCACAAGGCTTAATGACTTCAGACCCGTCGCCCTGACCTCTGTGGTGATGAAGTCCTTTGAGCGCCTTGTGCTCTCACACCTAAAAGACATCACCGACCCCCTCCTGGACCCCCTGCAATTTGCCTACAGAGCCAACAGGTCTATAGATGATGCAGTCAACAATCCCTTCACTTCATCCTCCGGCACCTGGACTCCACAGGAACCTATGCCAGGATCCTGTTTGTGGATTTCAGCTCTGCCTTCAACACCATCGTCCCAGCTCTGCTCCAGGAGAAGCTCTCCCAGCTGAGTGTGCCCGACTCCACCTGTAGGTGGATCACTGACTTCCTGTCTGACAGGAAGCAGCGCGTGAGGCTGGGGAAGCACGTCTCTGACTCCCTGACCATCAGCACCGGTTCCCCCCAAGGCTGTGTTCTCTCTCCTCTGCTCTTCTCCCTGTACACCAACAGCTGCACCTCCAGTCACCAGTCTGTCAAGCTTCTGAAGTTTGCAGACGACACCACCCTGATCGGACTAATCTCTGATGGTGACGAGTCTGCGTACAGATGGAAGGTGGACCATCTGTTGGACTGGTGCAGCCAGAACAACCTTGAGCTCAACGCTCTAAAGACAGTGGAGATGGTTGTGGACGTCAGGCAGAACCCAGCTCCACCTGCCCCCATCACCCTCTGTGACTCCACAATTGACACTGTGGAATCTTTCCGCTTTCTGGGAACCATCATCTCCCAGGATCTCAAGTGGGAGCCAAACATCAGCTCCCTCATCAAGAAAGCCCAGCAGAGGATGTCCTTCCTGCGGCAGCTGAAGAAATTCAACCTGCCAAAGACTATGATGGTGCACTTCTACACAGCCATCATCGAGTCTATCCTCACCTCCTCCATCACCATCTGGTACGCCGCTGCTACAGCCAAGGATAAGGGCAGGCTGCAGCGTGTCATTCAGTCTGCTGAGAAGGTGATTGGCTGCAGTCTACTGTCGCTCCAGGAACTGTACACCTCCAGGACCCTGAAGCGGGCAGGGAAGATTCTGGCTGATCCCTTCCACCCCGGTCACAGACTCTTTGACACTCTCCCCTCTGGCAGGAGGCTGCGGTCCATCCGGACCAAAACCTCACGCCACAAGAACAGTTTTTTCCCATCTGCCACCAGCCTGGTTAACAAAGCCCAGAAACCACCTTGACATTCTCTCTCTCTCCCCCCCCGTTGCAACAGCACACCATGTAGTCAAGAATCTGCTGACAGATGCCTCACTGACCGAAATAGTCATCGTCACTTCCCTTAGCCAGCATGAGAGTCGGAGGAAGAGAGAGCTGGCGTTAGTAGAAAGGATGGATGAGAAGAAGCCGAAAGATCCTCCTCAATTAGAGATATCAAGAATCAAACAAGGGAGTGAAATCAAACCACATCCTGATGAGAAACGCTACCTGCGTAAGAGTGAGACCAACCAAGTGTCCCGCCTGGAGAAAAGACCAAGATCTGCAAAGAGAGACGCAGCTGCCCCTTCAACCTCCGTGCTGGCTGTGGAACGTAGCCTAGCTAGTTGCAGCCTGGAAGATCTAGATGAAACAGAGCCGGTTCCAACAAAATATTTAAAAACAAAGAAGATAAGACAAAGTCCAGCCCAAGAGGAGATCCTGAGTCCATTTAAAATGGAGCCCTTGAACCCAGAAAGAGAAGACAGTGAAATCAGTGGCTCGGAAGAAGAAGAGCCATCAGAACAGGAGACCTCTGGGGCAGAGAGTGATGACAGTGAAAGCCTGTTTTCAATCCCAGTGCACCCGGCAACCCCTCACAAGCCACTCAAAGTAGGACAGAGAAAAGGGGAAAATAAAGCAGTGGAAGTGTTTGACATCTACCGGGTCTCAGAAAAAATGGCCAGAGACCTGACATGGGGGCCAGTTCAAGCAAATGATGGCTGTCGAGCGTACATACCAGAAGCTGGACAGAGAGACTATCACATCCCGGCTGTATGGGCTGACCGCCTGGAAGACAAAGTTGAACTCAGGGTAAAAGCAACAGTTGGAGAATGGGCCAACATCCTAATGATGCCATCATACCACACCCTAGCAAATTATCAGCACCTGACCAGCAAGTTCAGATCTGCTTATGTTGGAGTTGTGCATGATGTGATGTAAAGAAGACTAAAGAAATCCGCATACAAGTATGCACAAGAGATCGAGCGACAAGTTGATGAGCTGTCAGCCGAGGAAGTAGAAGAAGAACCTCCACTGCCGTCAGCACCACGCTCCACAAGCAAGCCCACAGGGAAGATGTCTGAAAAACACACGGCATTCAGCCCTGAAGCTGATGTTTTTTGTGAGTACAAAAAGATCAAGACCTTGGTTAGAGAGAAAAGATCAGAAGAAAGTAATGAAGATTACATCAAAGATGTGTGGCCGATGATTACCAATGCTACTGAAAGTGATGAAGCTAAAAAGTTGTGGCTGAGCCATGTAACAGCCCATCCCTTAGACAAGCAAGGAACAGCTCAAAGCCATTATAGGAGGTTGGTGTTGGAAGACATGGATGATGAAGACTCCCAGATCAGAAGAGCTAGACTGCGCATGGATGGAGGTCAGCGCCTTGCACCGGTGTGGCATGTGCTTAAGCAAACAATCTCACCAGCTAGATATGTGAAGGCCCTCCGAGAAGTAACCCAAGGGAGGAGAGGAGAGATTGATTTTGCCAAAATGCCGATGCAGGGTACAACAGTTCCACAGATGGATCAAGCAGTAATTTCTTATGATCTAGAGCAGCAGTTTTATGAAGAAAGAAGAAAGAAAGAGACAGGACAAGGGGCCAAACCACCAACTAAGGCCAGTGTGAAAGCTCCAGCCAAACCTCCTAACAGACCACCGCTTCAGAGAAGAGAAGAACCACAAAGAAGATTTTATGGACCACCAGCATCGCAAAGCCCACAAAAGAAAAACACCTTTCTCCCTAGAGGAGAGTACAACAAACTGTCCTCTGAAGAAAATAAGGCCATCTTCGAGTCCCGCAGATCAGGGACCGGGGGGCCTGCCAAGTAATGATGACACGGCCGCGAGTCACCCTGGAAAATGCCTACTGGAAGGGGGACGAAATCTACACAGAAGTGGGAGAAGAACCCTATCTAGTGGACACCGGGGCTGAGGTATCCATGACTCGCAGAGGCCTAAAGACGACAGGATACCTTACGGTCCAATTTGCCAACGGGACCGTAGAAGAGATGCCGTATGAAACTTGGCAAGGAATTATTTGGGTGAAGGTTCCATACAACCTCATCACCATTGCAGACTTGAAAGAACTCAACAAACCATTTGGAGAGCGCCACTCTCTATCTCACAGGCTGAGCCAGCTACGGTCAAGGTTAGTAAAAGTAGGATTGACTCAGAGTGGAACCGGGGCTCAAAAGTGGGACAAAGCAGTACGTGCCAGAAGTAACTGACCAGAAGCTGAAAGAAAGCAAATTCTCCCCGGCTGGGAAAGAGAAGTTGCGGAAGATCATCACCTCAGCTAATGTGGCCCGGTTCAAGAACAACTGTGGAGACCTGGGACCGAAGTATGTACACCTCATAGAAGGGGGAGTGCATCCACCTGTTCGACAGTACCCCCTGAACCTGGGTGCTGTTGAAGAAATGGATAAAATAGTAAAAGAATTGAGTGCTCTAGGAATCATCAAATAGCTAAATCCCATCACTAACAGTCCCATTCAAGCAGTAAAGAAACCAGATTCACCAGGAGGAGGTTGGAGGCCAGTAATCAACTTCAAGGCCCTCAATCGAAGAACCATAGCAAACCGAGCCAGCCTAATCAATCCCCAAGGAGCATTGAAGACGCTAAGAGTAAAGAACTATAAATCCTGCATTGACTTAGAAAATGGATTTTTCTCCCTCAGACTTGCAAAGCAATCACAAGGCAAGACGGCATTTACACACAAAGGCAAGAGTTATGTGTGGCAAAGGTTACCTCAAGGGTACAAGAACTCCCCTAATGTGTTCCAGTCAGCCGTGATGGAAGTTTTGGGTGACCTAGGAGCAACAGTGTACATAGATGATGTGTTCATCGCAGACAACACCGAAGAGGAGCACCTAGAGAGACTACAAACAGTGGTGGACAGAATCACAGCAGCAGGTTTGAAGCTGAATCTCAAGAAATGCCAGTTTGGACAGTTTCAGGTGAACTACCTAGGGTTCCAAGTGACAACAGATTTGGGACTCTCAGAAGGATATCGAGAAAAGCTGGCACAAATCAAGCCACCTGAATCTGAAAATGATCTACAAAAGATTTTGGGACTCTGCAATTATGTGAGAGATCATGTCCCTAATTATCAAAGATATGCTAAGCCATTATATGCCTGCCTAAAAAAGTGAGAAGGAGAAGAAAAAATGACAAAGAAAAACTGGACATGGACTGCATCAAACCAGAACGACCTGGATAAGCTCAAAAGAGCAATCCAAGAAGCCGTGAGGTTGGAACCGAGGAGCTTGACTGAAAAGTTGGTGGCCGAGATCAGCTGTGAAGATGAGGACTCCATGCTGAAAGTAAACAATGAAAATGTGGAGTTACACTTTGTCATCTGTAGAGAAGAAATTCCCCCAAGAAGAAAAAGAGTTAGCAGTGCTTGCTAGATACTGGAGCACCTTAAAAGACCTAGCACAAGGACAGCAGATTAAAGTCATCACACAGAGCCAAGTCCACAGGTATCTCAGAAAGGGGATGGTGGAAAGCACAAAAGCAACAAATACAAGGTGGGGAAGAAGGGAAGACATCCTGCTGGACCCCGACCTTGAGATTGGCCCAGTACAACCAGCAAACAAGAAAACACCCTTAGAGCCGTCTGTGACAGAAAGGCCGCCAGAGTGGGTCCTATACACTGATGGGTCGAAGAAAGGACTGGATCAGATGGCCTACTGGGGGTTTATTCTCAAACAGCACGGTCAAGAGAGGTGCCGCCAGAAAGGTAAAACTCAGAAGGTGGGAGAGTTCATAGTAACCTCTGAAAACTGGCATCGCGATAGGGTGCTACAGATTCCAGGTACTGTGGCTCCTTGGACACTGACCCTGGCTCCACCCAGAGGGTACAACTGGTGGTGCAAATGGTTGTAGTCCCATTTAGAGGTGTATACTCCGTAGGAGCAACAATAACAGTCATCCCAGAACATCAAAAGGAAGACTCTGGAAAAGTAGAAGCAGTAGCAGCATACAGGAATAAACGCTCACATTCCTGGCCTTGGCACTCTTTACCACAGAAGTGGAAATGGATGAGGAAGGACAAAAATTGACGGACCGACAAGGAAAAGGGACAAAAGTTGTCAAGCGTGAAAGAAAAAGAAAAACACAAAAAGAAGAATGTTATTCCCCTTCGGTTTCCTATACAGACAACAGAGTTAAAATTGGCCCTAACACCTGGAATGGCCTCATGCATGAAATCCCCTATTTGAAATTGCCATCAGGATTAGTTCTACTGGACACACAGAGCCCTGACACCGCCTCAAATGATAGGCAAGGGGGATCCGTTGTTGATGGGTCTCCCTCACCACCTGTCCTCCGGAAGGAGCCTGTGTCATCTCCCCTTCTGATGCAACTCGACTTCATCGATGAGTTTGAGGTTCTTGACGTCTGGTCCCCGACGCCAGTGCCCCGATCACCACATTACTCAGACTACTTGGAAGATGAGGTCCTCTCCTTGTGTGTTTATGATACAGACCTTGATTTTCTCTGACTTTTTGGACTTTAGGCATGGATACAGTCTGATCTAAAGATGGGGGTGTCAAAATAAGGTCTTTCCATGTAATCCATGTAACATTTAGTAACTGCTCACAGTTAACTCCATAAAAGTTACAATAAATACAGGTCCTTCTCAAAAAATTAGCATATTGTGATAAAGTTCATTATTTTCCATAATGTCATGATGAAAATTTAACATTCATATATTTTAGATTCATTGCACACTAACTGAAATATTTCAGGTCTTTTATTGTCTTAATACGGAAGATTTTGGCATACAGCTCATGAAAACCCAAAATTCCTATCTCACAAAATTAGCATATCATTAAAAGGGTCTCTAAACGAGCTATGAATCTAATCATCTGAATCAACGAGTTAACTCTAAACATCTGCAAAAGATTCCTGAGGCCTTTAAAACTCCCAGCCTGGTTCATCACTCAAAACCCCAATCATGGGTAAGACTGCCGACCTGACTGCTGTCCAGAAGGCCACTATTGACACCCTCAAGCAAGAGGGTAAGACACAGAAAGACATTTCTGAACGAATAGGCTGTTCCCAGAGTGCTGTATCAAGGCACCTCAGTGGGAAGTCTGTGGGAAGGAAAAAGTGTGTCAGAAAACGCTGCACAACGAGAAGAGGTGACCGGACCCTGAGGAAGATTGTGGAGAAGGGCCGATTCCAGACCTTGGGGGACCTGCGGAAGCAGTGGACTGAGTCTGGAGTAGAAACATCCAGAGCCACCGTGCACAGGCGTGTGCAGGAAATGGGCTACAGGTGCCGCATTCCCCGGACCTGGGCTACAGAGAAGCAGCACTGGACTGTTGCTCAGTGGTCCAAAGTACTTTTTTCGGATGAAAGCAAATTCTGCATGTCATTCGGAAATCAAGTTGCCAGAGTCTGGAGGAAGACTGGGGAGAAGGAAATGCCAAAATGCCAGAGGTCCAGTGTCAAGTACATACAGTCAGTGATGGTCTGGGGTGCCGTGTCAGCTGCTGGTGTTGGTCCACTGTGTTTTATCAAGGGCAGGGTCAATGCAGCTAGCTATCAGGAGATTTTGGACCACTTCATGCTTCCATCTGCTGAAAAGCTTTATGGAAATGAAGATTTCATTTTTCAGCATGACCTGGCACCTGCTCACAGTGCCAAAACCACTGGTAAATAGTTTACTGACCATGGTATCACTGTGCTCAATTGGCCTGCCAACTCTCCTGACCTGAACCCCATAGAGAATCTGTGGGATATTGTGAAGAGAACGTTGAGAGACTCAAGACCCAACACTCTGGATGAGCTAAAGGCCGCTATCGAAGCCTCCTGGGCCTCCATAAGACCTCAGCAGTGCCACAGGCTGATTGCCTCCATGCCACGCCGCATTGAAGCAGTCATTTCTGCAAAAGGATTCCCAACCAAGTATTGAGTGCATAACTGTACATGATTATTTGAAGGTTGACGTTTTTTGTATTAAAAACACTTTTCTTTTATTGGTCGGATGAACTATGCTAATTTTGTGAGATAGGAATTTTGGGTTTTCATGAGCTGTATGCCACAATCATCCGTATTAAGACAATAAAAGACCTGAAATATTTCAGTTAGTGTGCAATGAATCTAAAATATATGAATATTAAATTTTCATCATTACATTATAGAAAATAATGAACTTTATCACAATATGCTAATTTTTTGAGAAGGACCTGTATTCTTATATCCTTATGTGTAATCCATACAATAATTAGTAAAACACACAGTTGAAGCAGTGAGGAGTGAAACAAGCATGTTCTCATATTCTGAAGCTGAGAGACTGGAGAGGCCTCTGTGGAGCCACATATTATCTGCCACATGTTATCTGTCTTATCTTTTACAAAAATATAAACAAGTATATCCAAAGAAATGATGTATGATGAATTTATATTCTTTCACATGTATTGAATAGAATTAGTAGTCTTTGATTAACAAGTTAAAAGATGTATGATTGAAATGTGGTTAAGAACTGAGAAATAGAGGAAAAACATTAAGGTTTGACATTGTCAATCAGCTATATATGAAAGAAATATAACATTAAAGCATGAATAAAGAAAATGAAGTGATGTGTTTTAAAGTAAATGCTGAAAGCTGAAGAATGAAATGTGTAATACTGTGTAAAGTTTAAAACTGAGCAGATTAGGAAAAGAACTGTAGGATGACAAGGAGTGACGAGAGCCGGCTGCATGCTGACAGCGAAGGGAGGATGCGACTACAGACCAGCATGGCTATTATTGGCATCTCCAAAGCTGAGAAACAGAATCAGTAGGTCACGATGACCATGACTAAAGTATTGAGCAATGATCAAGAAGCTGAGATGAAAAGGTTGCGCAATAACTAAGAAGCCTAATAAGGGCCTCACCAGGGAAGGCATCAAGCGCTATAAAAACAATGCTGAGAGCAGAAACGGGGTTGTTTCCTCGCAGAAGACCAGCGAACAAGTTCAGATGGAGAAAATAAGCTTGGATGGAAAAGGAACAGAGACACAGCCCCACTGATCGACTGCATTAAAAAGAGGATCAACCCGTGTGCCCAGAAAGGACTGTGCCTCAATATTAAGAATCTGATTTCATCTAAAGCATGGGTTCTCACCGGGTACTCCGGCTTCCTCCCACAGTCCAAAGACATGCCAGTTAGGTTAATTGGTCACTCTAAATTGCCCGTAGGTGTATGAATGAGTGTATGCATGGTTGTGTGTTGCCCTGTGATGGACTGGCGACCTGTCCAGGGTGTACCCTGCCTCTTGCCCATAGACTGCTGGAGATAGGCACCAGCACCCCCGCAACCCACTATGGAATAAGCGGTAGAAAATGACTGACTGACTGATTTCATCTAAAGCCTTTTTATTCAGACAACAGAAGTGAACTTGATCGGTGAACAGCTGATTGCTCTAAGTTTCAGGCTTCTGGAAGTCCTGAATCAACTTCATTTATGTCCCTGGGTTTCCTTCAACTCTTCAGCTTCTGGAAACTACTGTCTTCTGAGACAAATAACAACAAAGATCCGGTTTAACCATCAAAGTCTGGAGCATCAGTGCCTGCGACTTAAAGGAAGAAAACTGAAGATTAAGTCGTATTCCCTTCAAGAAACCATTCGTTGTTACCAGAAGAATTCTTCTCCATCAGGTACATGGATGAGCCTCCGTCTTCAAAGCCTCTTCAAACCCACTAGTTTCTGTCTAATTTTGGTGAGCTTGTGGGAATTGTAGCCTCAGTTTCCTGTTCTTAGCTGACAGGAGTGGCACCCAGTATGGTCTTTTGCTGCTGTTGCCCATCCGCCTCAAGGCTCGACTTGTTGTGTGTTCAGAGATGCTCTTCTGCATGCCTTGGTTGTAATGAGTGGTTATTTGAGTTAGTTACCTTTCTATCAGCTCGAACCAGTCTGGCCATTCTTCTCTAACCTCTGGCATCAACAAGGCATTTGTGCCCACAGAACTGCCGCTCACTGGATATTTTCTCTTTTTCGGACCATTCTCTGTAAACCCTAGAGATGGTAATGCATGGAAATCCCAGTAGATCAGCAGTTTCTGAAGTACTCAGACCAGCCCGTCTGGCACCAACAACCATGCCATATTCAAAGTCACTTAAATCATCTTTCTTCCCCATTCTGATGCTTGGTTTGAACTGCAGCAGATGTCTACATGCCTAAATGCATTGAGTTGCTGCCATGTGAATGGCTGATTAGAAATTTGCCTTTGCAAGCAGTTGGACAGGTGTACCTAATAAAGTGGCCGGTGAGTGTAGATGTAAGACAAACTCATTTAAAGCTGTCTTGCATGTTAAGTATGTTTAAATTTAAGCAGAGGGCACAGGAAAATGAATATATGTTACCTGGTTATTTGCATCTTAATTCTAAATAAAACCCAAAAGATAGAAGTTAAATAAACTTGATGAATTTCTAATCTTGCCTGTCAGGGACAAAAATAAAATCGGAATAATTTGCAGAGCTTTCACTTATTACGATGTATTTAGAGTACCTATTGTTTCATACCTTGAAAGTTAGGCTTATTAGACATAATTGAAAAACACAGGTGAATAAAGACCCCACAAACACTGGGTTGCAGCAGAAATCAGTCAGGGTAGCTAACTATCCTAACCACAGTCAGACACAAGTGTGGGCGAGACAAGAAAGCAGGATGCCGTTGAGATGAAAAGCTTGCTGGCAGGAGACCACAAAGTGAAAGGTAGAGATAATATACACTACACAAGAATGATCACTTTAAAAAAAGATCTCGACTGCGAATCCAGCAGTGGAACACAGCATGTATGAAGCAGCCAATTATACTTTATTGTTCAGTAAATTGCTTACCTTTACAGTTAAGATTACAATAAAATGCTACCCTATGCTGGAACCCAATCTGAAGTGCAAGTCAATAAAAAAAAAGGAAGAGCATGAATGAAGAATCAACAATAATAACTTTCTAATAGTAAATAGCTGAACACAAATAAAATAAAATCGAAGCCCTTATTGGAGACGTGAGTTTTAGAGAGTTTCTTTAAAGTCAAGTGAGGTTGTGTTGCCAAGCTAAGAAAAGAAAGAAGTCCAGTGGGTGGCTGTTGTTCCAAAGGCGATATCCCTAAAGCTAAAAAGGTTGATGTAAGGGACAGAAAGCAGGCCCATGGCTGAGGACCATAGTGTCCAAAATCTGCATGTACAGGTCCTTCTCAAAATATTAGCATATTGTGATAAAGTTAATTATTTTCCATAATGTAATGATGAAAATTTAACATTCATATATTTTAGATTCATTGCACACTAACTGAAATATTTCAGGTCTTTTATTGTCTTAATACGGATGATTGTGGCATACAGCTCATGAAAACCCAAAATTTATTTCTCACAAAATTAGCATATCATTAAAAGGGTCTCTAAACGAGCTATGAACCTAATCATCTGAATCAACGAGTTAACTCTAAACACTTGCAAAAGATTCCTGAGGCCTTTAAAACTCCCAGCCTGGTTCATCACTCAAAACCCCAATCATGGGTAAGACTGCCGACCTGACTGCTGTCCGGAAGGCCACTATTGACACCCTCAAGCAAGAGGGTAAGACACAGAAAGAAATTTCTGAAAGAATAGGCTGTTCCCAGAGTGCTGTATCAAGGCACCTCAGTGGGAAGTCTGTGGGAAGGAAAAAGTGTGGCAGAAAACGCTGCACAACGAGAAGAGGTGACCGGACCCTGAGGAAGATTGTGGAGAAGGGCCGATTCCAGACCTTGGGGGACCTGCGGAAGCAGTGGACTGAGTCTGGAGTAGAAACATCCAGAGCCACCGTGCACAGGCGTGTGCAGGAAATGGGCTACAGGTGCTGCATTCCCCAGGTCAAGCCACTTTTGAACCAGAAACAGCAGCAGAAGCGCCTGACCTGGGCTACAGAGAAGCAGCACTGGACTGTTGCTCAGTGGTCCAAAGTACTTTTTACAGATGAAAGCAAATTCTGCATGTCATTCGGAAATCAAGGTGCCAGAGTCTGGAGGAAGACTGGGGAGAAGGAAATGCCAAAATGCCAGAAGTCCAGTGTCAAGTACCCACAGTCAGTGATGGTCTGGGGTGACGTGTCAGCTGCTGGTGTTGGTCCACTGTGTTTTATCAAGGGCAGGGTCAATGCAGCTAGCTATCAGGAGATTTTGGAGCACTTCATGCTTCCATCTGCTGAAAAGCTTTATGGAGATTAAGATTTCATTTTTCAGCACGACCTGGCACCTGCTCACAGTGCCAAAACCACTGGTAAATGGTTTACTGACCATGGTATCACTGTGCTCAATTGGCCTGCCAACTCTCCTGACCTGAACCCCATAGAGAATCTGTGGGATATTGTGAAGAGAACGTTGAGAGACTCAAGACCCAACACTCTGGATGAGCTAAAGGCCGCTATCGAAGCATCCTGGGCCTCCATAAGACCTCAGCAGTGCCACAGGCTGATTGCCTCCATGCCACGCCGCATTGAAGCAGTCATTTCTGCCAAAGGATTCCCGACCAAGTATTGAGTGCATAACTGTACATGATTATTTGAAGGTTGACGGTTTTTGTATTAAAAACACTTTTCTTTTATTGGTCGGATGAAATATGCTAATTTTGTGAGATAGGAATTTTGGGTTTTCATGAGCTGTATGCCACAATCATCTGTATTAAGACAATAAAAGACCTGAAATATTTCAGTTAGTGTACAATGAATCTAAAATATATTAATGTTAAATTTTCATCATGACATTATGGAAAATAATGAACTTTATCACAATATGCTAATATTTTGAGAAGGACCTCTATAGATGAAGGAGGTTTAAGAGGGATGGAGGACCTCCGCCCAGACCAAAACATCTGACATAGGGTTGCAATCAATGATCAGAGAAAAATCTCTTAAAAAGAGAATACCATTATAAACAAAGGAGTTAAAGAACTCAGTTAATAGTCTATTTTTGTTTGCCTGGAAAATCAAGCTTCCAGGTTTTAAGTTGGCTCTGTCTTTTATACCAGTTCTGTTGAGGTTTAACTAGAGTACCCAAGTTCAGGCAAAAACAGAACAATGACACAGAGACAAGATGAAAAGTTAAATTACGTTTATTTACAGTGAATGCAAATCAGTGGGTTCTTCCTGCAAAGGAATAGGAAGAAGTTAGCTGGTCATCCACAGGAGTAATGGTGAGTATAATGAGGAGATTGTCTCTGTTTTTTACAGGCTCTTGGGAGGGAGGTCAGCTCGGAGGAGGAGGCAAGGAAAATCCAGGAGGTAAGTGTTTTAGGTTTCGGTGTCTGTTTGTGTTCCAGGTCTGAGGGAGAGAGAGAGTGGCAGGACGGAGGATGGTTGGTTTCCAGGTGAGAGTTTCCAGGGGGGGAATCCAAATACACGAGTCCTTAAGCTTCAGCAAAAGGCGAGTTCCAAACTCCAATAACCATCCTTAGAAAAACACAAAAATCACCAGGTTACTCGAGAAAGTCTCAAAGATAAATTATTGGCTGTCTCACTCAGTAACAGTGTCACTGAATAATCCAGCAAGGAATGGATCCCTTCCAGGAGCTTAAATGCCAGCTGCTCTCATCAGCAGAATCCAGGACAGGTGCGTAAATTGGAAAACTCCACCCATGCCACTCTGACTCTGGAAGGTAAGTAAACACAAACAGATCCACCAAACAGAACACAATCCTAACAAGTTCTGCTTTTTCTTTTGCTTAAGATGACCGTATTACCTTCATCATCAATCTGCATCTCAAGTGCAGGTTTTGCAGAACCACTAGACAGGAGCATGGAAAAGTAAAGCTGATTCTATAGCCACTCTATTTGATGCTTTAACTGGGTCCTAATCATTCATCACAAGTGAGTGACAAAATATTACAGCTTCTAAGATGTTTGATTGAATTCTAAAATTTGTATTCAAGTTTTAGGACTCAAATAATCATGATGGATATTGGCACCTTTCAGTAGCTTCTGTTTTCCCTCTCTAACCTACAATCCATCACTCAGCTGTCTGGCTGTTTTTCATCTTTTGCATTACTTAGCCACAAGTTACTGATGTTTCTGATCGGATTAAAAAGCCATTCTTAGAGAAATTAGATTACGTGGTGATGTCAGGTCTGAATATGATTCTTATCTGCTCTGGAATGTTGCTGTGGCAAACATCAAAGGGGAAAATGTTTTATTCCACTAATTTATAGCTTTAAAATGCGACTTGTGCATTTACTGCTCTAAACACGGTGCCTTGGGCGTCTGGAGTCTTGGTAATGACTAAGTTAAAATAAGTATTGAGTTTGCAAACAATTATAGGGAATTGTATGTAAATCTTCAATCTGCCTGTAAAGGTCAATATATTTTGGGGTTGAACAGGAACATGTATTTATACAAAACATTTATACTTTGGATTAATCCTGAGTATTGCCCTGGCAGCGTACAGGACGTTAGCAAATAAATAATTAGGCCAATTTATTCTGAAAGAAATAAAAAAAAGAATAATGCAGGCATCACTTTCACTCATCTGAAAACTCATTACTAGTTTGCTTGTTGTGATTAATATGATTTTCTTTCTTATGTTTTGTTTTCATTTTAGCACACCAAGTGTCAAATGCAGATGGGCCTGAGGCAACTTTCAGGCCTCGAACCATCTTTTTGCCCATGTGTAATTTTAAAGATTAAAATCATGGAACATATAGTTAATAAAGTAGTACGCTTGTTGCTGATTAGTTGTTGGCAAAAGCAGATGTGTTGTCCCTGATGCTGCACCTGCATGAAGTCCATGATTCATGCTACACCACACCATCTGTTGCTTGTTTAAATGATTAAATGTCTATGAACTTGTTGGTATTAAAACACATTTGCTAATAAATGAGCTCATGGTTGATCTTATAAGTATACTAAATTTTGTATTTGTAGTTATTCAGCGTATTCCTACATCTTTCATAAAACCCAGGGTGGTCTCATTCCACTGCAGAGAATATATGCATTTTACAAAAAACCTCAAAAATGGTAAAAAGAAGAATTGTTGCAGCATAATTTTGCCTTTAAATACCCATAATGCATGCACAGTATGTTTTACATTTTGGACCATGAAACTTTCACTAAGTGGATGTGATTTTGTTTTTTGTTTTTTTTGTTCAACACATTGATCGACCTGCAAATTTCACTTATTGAACAGTCTTATAAAAGACTGTGGAAAGGATTTTAGCATTAGTTTGAAAAGCACTAATTTTACTTTCCAAGTATATTCCTTCCAGCAGGTGTATTCTTAAAGTTGATTTTACCATTTTTGCTTTAAATATTGTGCTGTAGCTGATATTCTGTCCTCCAAATATCCTCATATGGCCTTGGCACTCTACCAGCTGAATTTTTAGAGAGTTATTACAAGTCACAAAAGAACGGCGCCTGTTCTTTTCAACTTTTCAGATTCATTTAAATTAACGTTTTTCATATGTTCCACTTGCAAACTCATTGCTTTAGAATTAACTTCAAGGGGTCCTTTACATTTAAAGTTGTCATTTGCACAGCGTCACAAAATAATATATATAATATATCATCTTGATTAATCAGATCTTCTAACAGTTTAAATTGTTTAGATTTAAATATCATCATGCTTTATGTAAAACTTTAGCCCTATTTCAGTGTAAACGGTAACTGAATCAAATAGGCTATACACTCTAATTGATCTATTGTAAATAGTAAGAACTAAATTTTTCTGAAAACTAAGCAGCTCATTCTTAATTTGTTCCTCAGGTGTTTCTTAGTAGCTGGATGTTTTATTTCTTGTTTTTCTACACCATCACTGATATGATTCTATGGGATCATGTGGTTGTGGCTGGCAGCTCCTTATTGCCTCTTCCATCTTTTGGCAAATGTGCAATCAGCCTCAGTTGTGATTTTGTGCCTGCTAGGTAATCCTTCTTTCCAAGGTTTGCCAATAAGCAGAAGACTGTCATATCTGGCCTCATTAATTTGAATCTAAACTGGGAAATATCATGGTGCAACACATCCTTGGTACTGGTCTGAAATGGCTACTCATTTCTGAAAAGATAGCCCATATTAGGCAGAATATGCTGCTCTGTTATGGATCAGACTGAGATGGCAGGAAACAGATTTGTAAAATGATTAGAAAAACTTGATTAGTTTAATCTCTTTTGTTCCAATTATCTTATGACTATCCTCGTTTGTCTAGAACCGATCTTCTCTCTGAATGAGCAATACATTATTATAAAACTGCAGTATTATAAGGAAGACATGAGATGCAGACAGGCAGATACAAGAACAGCAGTACTACCCAGACCACAATCCACCCACAACCTGGGAGTAATGACTTCTTTGCAACATTTTTTTCTTTCTTACAACTTTCCTTCACTAAAAGGTTTGTCTTAGTGCCAATTATTGTCTCTTGAGGGAGCAAACGAGTGCCTCAGTCACAGTGGCAGTTTGCCACTAATGAGCAGTAAGATATAAAGTCAGTTCAACAAACCTCTAAAGTCATCTAAACAAACTGTTAGGTTGACACTAGAGGTAATCTCTGTTCAGGTAATGATGTTGCTGTTTTTACTCACATGCTTACTTGGAAAATGTTCGTTTGATTATTTTTGGTTTAATCGGATTACAAATTTCCATAGAAACATGGCAGGCAATGTCATTAGCACCCCATAGATATTAAACAGATAATGTTAGTGGAGTGTAGATTAGCCAAGCTTTGTTAGTTTTCTGTGTTTATTGAAGATTTGCTTCTGTCTTTTTCATCTCCTTCCTGCTTTGTCTTAGTAGCACCGTTTAGAGATGTCTCTCTGAGTGGGACTAAAACAGATGGAATAGCTATAAAGCACTTAAATTAACACTTCTGATTCAGAATATGAGATACTTTGATGATACTTTCTGAGTTGCAATTCGTGAGAAGATTGTCATAAAGATTGTCACTTGCAACACCCTGTTATATTTCTATTTCTATTTAAAGCCTTTCTTACAGTCTCCAGTCATTTTGAGGGGTCTTGCTGCCATTCAGTGGGGCACTTTATGAACGTAATGCCATTGTGGGACGTAAGTGATGACATCATGTGCTATGGTTGTAACTAAGCAGGGAAAATTGAGATTGATGAGGTTTCATCAATGGATGCTGAGTCGATTTATTGTATTGAAGAAAGCCAAGCCAGAAGGCTTTGACCTGCAAAGAGTCACCATTTGATTTCTCTTACAATGTATTATTATCCACTTGGATGAATCATATCATATGTCAGGCTGAATATTTGAGTAAAAAGATAATCAAGCTACAATTGCTGTAAGCATGCACCCACTCAAGCTCAACGTGAATTCACAAGTGACAAATCATTAGTACCGATGGGTCATATCATGTATCAGAAAGTTTACTTTTTGTCTTTCTCCAGGTCTTACAAACTTTGGTATAAAAATATACAAATAGAAAGTTAGAAGTGACAAAAAATAAAACATGTAATGATTAACAAGTCACATGTAGATGTTATCAGTGTTATTTCTTTGTGTTTTATTTATATGTTATGAAAAGCAAAGGCACAGTTCCTGTGATTTTTTAGTCTCCTTTCTAATGATGATTGGGAAGGAAATGGATAATTTGACTGTTATGACAGCGTTTTCTCTGAATGACGTGATCAGTAAAAGACGAGCTCTTTCATAGCTATTTTGATTTTGAATAAACTCATAATGACCATTGTTTTTTCAGTCTATGTCATGTACAGCTGCAGAGGAAATGAGACTCCAACAGCTTGGCAACAAAAAATAATATAGCAGTTCTTGCGGTGCCATTTAGGAGGCAACTCTCTGAAATTAGTACAGCAGGAATAGGGATTATTCTGCATGAAGCAGAAAAGGTCTAAGAGATATACAACTATGCCAATGGAAGCTAGAAATATGGACGCCAATGTTTCTTTGAAATGTCTATTACCTTTAGAACAGAGAAAGGAGGTCACAAACTTAAATGTTGTAATGAACTTATAGGTATTTTATACCATAATAGTGATTCTAGGTGGCAGATTGTTGGAGTAGGATTGATAACTTTTTTTTTTTTTTTTAGAAATGTTCCTTTTATTTCTTTTGGTTCAAGCATGCTTTTCTGAAAGATTTCTTGAACTGGTTTTGGATGACGTGATGCGTGAAGTTTTTTTTTAACTTTAACATAGTTGTTATGATGAATAACTGTAGCAACTAGACATATTTTTACAACCAGCAGCTGATCAACATTTCAAAAGCTTAAGTAAAACCTAAACTATGACCGCGAATCCCAGATGAGTTAAAGAGGGGGTGTCATAGATGTAGAGCATTAGCGAAGTGGAAAGAGAGAAAGATGAAGTAATCAGGAACATGGGATCTGAAGTAATCAGGAACATGGGATCTTTGGCAAACAAAATGGATGAAGTTCTGTCAGGGTTTTGGTTTCTGTGTGTGTGTTTGTGTTTTTGTCTGCACTTTGTTTTCAGTTTCCAGATGGTGCTGGAGTTTCTCAGGTGTGCTGGGTGACAGGTGCGAGTGATCTGCTGATTACATTGGAGAAGTATTTAAGCAGGAGGCCACCAGCACTTTGTTGCCAGAGTGTTTGCCTTCTGTGGTAACAAGCTCAGACACTTCTAAGCTATGCTTCATTCGTTGACCTTAAGCTGACATTGTTTATGTTCCTTCGCAGGCAGAAACCTGAACCTTATGAACATTCTTTGTTGAACTTGGCTTCGGTTGCAGAAGTTACTGGACGATCAAGATTAACTATGTTTGGTCGAATACGTTTGGTTTTCGTTTCCAAATACCAAGCTGGCAGCTTCCTGTTATCCTCCATCTCCTGAACCAAGGAGACCAGAAGCGTACCCTGTCCACCCTCCAATGCGAGTACCTGAACATTGAATATCCGGGTTTCAGTCACGTGATTTTGATGACGTGCGAAGAGGGCGCGATTTCAGATGGAGGGCAGGAAGTAAAATGTCAAAGGAGGCAACCGTTGCAGAGAGTCCGTATTGTAGGGATTTAGATCCAGTTTCCAGGTGAAGATACAAACAGTTAATTCACAGATATGTTGGATGTGACCCTTATCTCATCAAGATGAGTGAGTTTTCGAGAGAACCTCAAGATTTGCCTTTAATCGGGGCTGTTGATATCACGAACTATCTGGCACTTCAAACGTCTTACTATACTAAACAGCAGATGAAAGCCTATAAAAGTCTGGAGGCATAAATCTTTTTCGTCAGCGGGTGGGTCTAGAACCTCGGAACCAAACGGCTCCGCGATAATTATCGTTTGGTCTTTGCCAAGGTGAGTGTTAGTTCATATGTTCAGATATTAGTGGAGATGTTAGCGGTGAGCAGAAGTGGCTAAAACAAACATACAATGTCTCTCTACAGCTACATTAACTTAACAATCATTACTACATAAATAGGCATTTCACGACAAACTAATGGTAAACAGAACCACAAAAAAAGAAGTTGGACTGCTACTTACTGCTGACGAAGTGGTCGCTACAGACACTCGCATTAGCAGACTCTGCTCCTCCCGACCACAGATGTAGATTCGTAATCCACTTTTTAAGTCGTTTTTCGGTTACTTTTTTACATCTTTCACATTTATGAATGACAACCTTTGGCACTCGATAATAATGCTTTTCTTTTTTTCAGCTGGAGCAATTGGAGCAGCCATAAACGGCACAAAACATGTGCGTGTTTACAGATGGCAAATCCTCGGCTACTTCACTTCCTGCCCTCCATCTGCATTCCGCCCTCTCGCGGCATAGCTATGTGACGTCACGTGAAAGCTAGCTATTAACTCCTGAACTCACCAGAACTCACTCTACACCTCAAGTAAACCATCTGGATTTTTTCCACTTCGCACACCTGGGTCCTGACTCCCTCTGTCCCTGGCGACGTGACTTCCCTGAATTAGTAAGCCGTTCAGCTGTTAAACATAATTACCTCACGTTAATTCCGCAACATTATGCAGGTCCTTCTCAAAATATTAGCATATTGTGATAAAGTTCATTATTTTCCATAATGTCATGATGAAAATTTAACATTCATATATTTTAGATTCATTGCACACTAACTGAAATATTTCAGGTCTTTTATTGTCTTAATACGGATGATTGTGGCATACAGCTCATGAAAACCCAAAATTCCTATCTCACAAAATTAGCATATTTCATCCGACCAATAAAAGAAAAGTGTTTTTAATACAAAAACCGTCAACCTTCAAATAATCATGTACAGTTATGCACTCAATACTTGGTCGGGAATCCTTTGGCAGAAATGACTGCTTCAATGCGGCGTGGCATGGAGGCAATCAGCCTGTGGCACTGCTGAGGTCTTATGGAGGCCCAGGATGCTTCGATAGCGGCCTTTAGCTCATCCAGAGTGTTGGGTCTTGAGTCTCAACGTTCTCTTCACAATATCCCACAGATTCTCTATGGGGTTCAGGTCAGGAGAGTTGGCAGGCCAATTGAGCACAGTGATACCATGGTCAGTAAACCATTTACCAGTGGTTTTGGCATAAAAGACCTGAAATATTTCAGTTAATGTGCAATGAATCTGAAATATATGAATGTTAAATTTTCATCATGACATTATGGAAAATAATGAACTTTATCACAATATGCTAATATTTTGAGAAGGACCTGTAGTTGTTGTTTTCACCAGTTCTCTTCCCCCTCTTTCCATGCAGTTGGCGTTTCTACCGTTCACGTTCCAGTATCACCATTTGTAAATAAATCACCTTTCACTGATTCAGTTGGACGTCTGAGTGTTCTTCTGTATGTGGGTCAGATCTATCTTGAAGAAAATGACAAGTTCAAGTGCTGATGGCAATTAAGTTTAATGTATTTCTCTTAGACATGGCTGGAGAATCATATCCCAGACTTCAACATCTCATGCTATTGTAAAGTTTGGTCTCCAGAGCCTGGAAACTGAATTGTGGGCTTTAGGTTTTTGTCCATATTATTCACCAAGACAGTTGTTGGAGAAAACCTCCCGCCTCTTATAATGGATCTTATATTCTGGAAGCAAGACTGGTAGTTGGCAAAGGAATAACAGGAGAAATTAAATGTAACCATTCAAACTATATTGGGTCAGAAAAAGTATATTAACATTGTATGCATACAGTGACCTTTTTCACTTCACTGTACGCAGTCAGCTTGCCCAGAACCAAAAAAGGATAAAGAGTAGAGTCCACACAGTTCTCTTATAATACCATACACTAGAGGGTGGGGCAAGAACTGATAAGAAAAAGCCCAAAACCAAGAACCCTTAGTGCTTCCTGAGTTGGCCCAGGCCTGCATTCCTTGGCAAAAAACAGCTCTTTATACGGTCACAACATCTAGTTTATTTCATCTCCTTCCAGGACATCCATAAGGGGTGTGATAACTTCTGAGGTATGTGCTTTGCGCACAGTATAACCCCTTACAAAACTTGAGAGGTCACCGGTACATGTGTAAAGGGCTGCAATTCGACTCCACTTCTCCTTTAACCTGAAAATAATGACCCATTCCTCTAATAGCTGTTAAACACAATAAACATATGGATGCTAATAAAAAAATATTCCAACAGAGTTCACTTGTGTTATTTCAGCAGCAGTATAGAAAGAACACTGTTTTTGGTGTGTGATGTAGTCTGCCTTCTTTAACAAACCAAAAACATTTACAGAGGTATGGGTGCTAACTTCATGCTTTACACTAACAGTCATTCGAAATATCTCTGTGGGAAAATGCTTCTTTTAAACAAAACAATCAATTTACTTTAATCTACAATCAATATGCTAGAACTTCAAATGTTCTGCAAAAACCTAAATGCTCATATATTGGGTATTCACCCCACTGCAGTGTCCACTTGGCTGTGACTGCCTCTTTGTGCATCAGAAAAGTGTATTTTAAAATATATTATTGTTATTACTGTATTATGGGTCATGTAAACATCTTGACCGTGCTTCTGTTTGCTTTCCTTATTAGTTCCTCTTTGATGAGTCTAAAGCCTTTGTCACAGCTATAGGACTATTGGTTTGTTTTGTGCTTTTTAATGTAATATTGTCTGTGCGCTGTGGGGTCAAAGCCTCTATGTAAGAAAAGGAAACCCAGAGACTGATTTCCGTGTATTTATAGTGTTCTTTCTTCTTTACAACAAAGTTGCTTTGACTCCACAGGGAACTTCACTGTCTGAACTTAATAAGGATGTTGTATGTGCACTAGTGTGGTGCTTGGTAGAGTCACATGATCAAAGAGTTTTCTTTCTCTGTTTTGAGAATTTTAGATGAACTCAGAATTCATAAAAACTTAAGTCAGCCTGTGAAACAAAGCAAAATGTACCTTTTTAAAACCTCAGCACATATTTTACTTGTGACAATTCAATTTCCCCCTTGGGGGATGAAGAAAGTCTTATCTTAGAGTTCTTGAGTTTCCAGAAACAATCCTAACATGCTTATAGCTAAAGCTAAATATGCATTTTTAATCTGCTTCTTTTAAAAATAAAAAGGTCCTTTTGAGCTCCAAAGTATCAAAATGCATGAAACTGGATTCTGGGAAAATTAATGCCTTTATATAAACACACAAATACACCCACCCACACATGTGCTCCCCCGCCCACCGGACACACACCACACCCCTCATCTGGCTGGCTAGCTGAGAAATCTTACCATCTGACTGTCATATTGATTTAGTAGGACTATGGTGCAAGCAATAAGTACGGACTCAAAGAAATACAAAGTAAAGGTTCATTGAAGGGTGAGAGCAAGTATGATGTTAGTGCGATTCCCACAAGGGGCTCCAAAACACAGGCTTGATCTGAGAAACATGGAAGGTTGGGTGGATACAGACGTCAGAGGGAATCTTCAGGTGGACAGCAGATGGACTGATGATGGATTAAATTTCATATTGATACAAGAACCTAGGAGAATTTCTTCCGATAAGCTTTGAATGGAGCGTTCTTCACAGACAGCCAATTTTGGCAAGGGGAAGTAGATAAGAGCCGGGGTGCCTTTCTTGTCAGTTTTTATTTTGGGCAGAGATATGCTGTAAAGCTGTTTTCAAATCTTCTGAGAGCGGGTGAGGTGAGACCAGATAGATGGCAGGATAGTATGAGGGAAAGTAGCTAGGAGCAGAAGGGGCTGATATCTGACGGAGACTTCAAAATGGGAAAAACCTGAAGCTGCTGAGTTGTGGATGTTATATGCATATTCAACCCAGGGAAGGGGATGGTTCTAAGATGTGGGGTAATTGGCACATAGGCGGAGTGTGTTCTCTAATTCCTGATTGAGACATTCACATTGCCTGTTGCTTTGGAGGTGAAAGCCTGAGGAGGGTCAGGACTTTGTGTCAACTGCAGAGCAAAAGTCTCTCCAGGCCTGGCCCTTGGTCAGAAACAATTTCAGAGGAGATGCCATGGAAAAATGAGGAGTTTGGCTATGACTGAGGCTGAGTGGAGTTTAGAGAGAACTATTAAGTGACAGGCTTTAGAAAAACGATCGAATATGGTAAGAATAGTGGTTTTGTTGTTAGATGGTGGAAGCCCAGTCACAAAGTCTGGGGATAGAAAGGATGAAGGAGGCCTGGTTGGTCCTTAGGGATGAACTGTTGGGAGAGGGGATCGGGTTTAATAGTTTTTTAATCTCAACGGTAAGTGATGGTAAAATTTAAATGGGAAAAGAACAATGACCTGGCGAGAATTAAGACGCTTAGCTGTTTGTAGGTATGAAAGGTTTTTGAGGTCAGCACAGATGACATGGGTTGTTCCTTTCCCTCTAGACAGTGTCTCCATTCTTCAAGGGCCAAACTAAGGGCTAGGAGCTCCCAATCTCCAATATGATAATTTCTCTATGCAGGTAAGAAACATTTGGAATAAAAAGCACAAGGATGGAGCTAACCATCAGATGAGGCTCTCAGAGAGGACAGCACCGAAAAACACAGAGGTCAGACGTGTCCACTTCAATAATGAACTGGGGTGAGTTAGTACTGGTCCTGTGGAGAAAAGCTGTTTTAATTTGGTGAAGGGTGCATCTGCGTCAGTGGACCAGGAGAATGGTATTTTGTAGACGTCAGTAAGGAAGGCAACCAGACTGAAATCCTTGATGAACCGCCTATAAAATTCGGCAAACCCAAGGAAACGTTGCGGTTCTTTTCTTGAACTCGGGGTCGGCCACTCCAAGATAGACTTATTTTGTCCGGGTCTGTCTTCACCTGTCCGCCCTCGGATACAAATCCAAGAAAGATTATGGTTTTTATATGACATTCACACCTCTCTGCTTTTACAAAAGGTGGTTCTCTAACAGTTGCAGCCGGACATGCCGGACATGCAACCTATGGTCCATGAAGACATTAAGACAATCTCTAAAGACATCTTATACCAAAGCTTGGAACACAGCTAGGGGCATTTGTGAGGCCAAAAGATATTTTTTACAGTTATGTGGTTTAGACCTCTGTAATCAGAGGTCTGAGTCTTATGCTTTATCTCAATAAAAAAAAAAAAGACCCTGCACCAACTGGTGAGGAGGACTGATGGATAATTCCTGCTCTCAGAGGCTCATTTATGTGCCTCTTGCTCAGGACGCAACATGTTATAGAGGGATGTAGATAGGAGCGGCGCGCCAGAGAGAAGATCAATAGCGCAATTATATGGTCTGTGTGGATGAAGAGAAAGGGCCACTTCCTTGCTGAAAACACACTGTAAGCCATGGTACTTGTTGTGGAAAATTCGTTTTAATACTCTGAACTTCCCTTTACCTCTCTCCCCTCTGACCTCTGTGTTCTGTTACCCTAGAGGAGTTGTTCTGTAAATCCATTATCAGAGGTTTATGGTTAACACTCCCTGAAGGGTTAAGTCCCAAAGAAGGGCAGATGAGTGCCCTCATAAATAACCGTGTTACCTCTGACCCCTAGGTGGGGTCTAGAGGACCATATCTCAAAACTCTTTTAAGTTGAGGTAACACCCACATACTGTTTAAAAACTGTCTGTAAACTCTTGTTCTGGGCTCTGCTTCACTGACTAAGCTCAGTGACAGGGTCTTCAAATGCTGAAATGCCTTTGAATAAATTTATAAGATAAAGTCCGGTCTTTCTCTTGTTTAGTGAGTTAATTTCTCTCCCACTATTATAACAAAAAACAATAACATACTCTAGTGGAACATGGTAAGAGATGTATAGTATTAACAGTGACTGTGGCTTCTGCCCATTTGAGTGCTTTGTGTCTCAAAATCCTGCTAGTAAAATAAATATTACATGAATCTTTGTAGAAGGTGCGGGGGGAGATACTAAAATTGGAGAATTGGGGTAGGGAACCTCTGCATTTGCCAATTTCCCCTGATAAAGCCTCTGGTGTAGGGCCGACAAATTCCTGGCTTGCCGGGGAAGCTGGTGGAACAAGTTGAGCAGAGATGGAATCAGAGATACCTTGGGAAACAGGAGGTGTAAATATGGTGCTAAACTCCTGGAACTGCTGGGAGAGACACTACAGTTTGAGTCAGTGTAGCTGACTGTAGGAGGTGGGGAAGATATCATTTGAGGCTGAGATTGGCATGCGGTGGATGGTGCTGAGTGATCTGATTCCTGCTTGTATTTCTCTGAAATATGTATGGGTGGTGTTATGGATTTTTTTTATCAAAGGGGGAGAGAAATCAGCTCATTAACAAAAGAAAGACCGGACTTTGTCTTTATACATTTATTCAAAGACATTTCAGCATTTGAAGACCCTGTCACTGAGTTTAGTCAGTGAAGCAGAGCCCAGAACAAGAGTTTACAGACTATTTAAACAGTATGTGGGTGTTACCTCAACTTAAAAGAGTTTTGGAATTATGATCCCCAGACCCTCCCCGGGTCAGAGGTAACAAGGTTATTTATGAGGGCATCCATCTACCATCCCTTGGGATATAACACTTCAGGGAGTGTTAACCATAAACTCTACTGATAATGAATTTACAGTCCAACTCCTCTAGGGTAACAAACACAGAGGTCAGAGAGGAGAGAGGTAAAGGGAAGTTCAGAGTATTAAAACAAATTGCCCCAACAGGTGGACAGGCAGGTGAGCAAGAAAAAGTTGCAGGTCCAACAACTAGAGTTAGGAAGACAACCAGAGAAGCAACGTGGAGATCCACAATGCACACCCAAGGTAAACACTGCCAGGTATCCAGAAGGCACTGGTGCTGGGAGTTCAAGGAAGTAACCTGGACCAGAATAGGAGGCAATGCCTGCAGAGGAGGGCAAAAATGATTAGCATGTTGTTGGAGTCATCCATTTTGGGCGCACAGTTGAACATGCGCAGCTCAACAGACATCGCAGCCCTGACATCACCCGGGATTATAAAACCCTCGGAAAATAAAATGTCGTTGCCATTTCCAGCTTGTCTCACGGGACGACGCAACGGAGGCGCATATCTAGAGAGACAAGCTTGTAGGCGAACTTTTGCTCCACAAGGCCATTTTCGGAAGAGCTTGAAAGCTGGAAATCTGTCTGATACAAGAAGGTCAGAAGATTCATATGCAGATCGAAGACCACGGCGACACCCGGCGCAGGTGAAAAACCCACAGAGGTTTTATTTCCAAGGACATGAGTTTCTTCCTTGTTGATTCAGTCGACTAAACGGTTCTTCATATTTTCCCCTCCTGGATGGATGAGAAATTTACCGTTTTTTTTTCTTTTGAAAAGTTTCTCTTCAGACCTGACCCATCCTCAACCGGTTGAGAGAAGAAATCAACGTCAAAGTAATTTTGTTCTTTTTACATTAAATTGGATAGGGACATTTAGAAGTCTGGGCAGGATGAGGCATTGTTAATGTGATTTAGAATCACCAGTAGTTAATCTAAGGTACTTGTTTCATGCAACACTAATTGAAATGTTATGCTGAGCTGTGTTTTGATTTACTGCGCAAGCGCTGCTGAATCGTGCGTGTTCATGTTTTGTCCGGCTAATCCCAAATCAGCCAGGGGTTAGAACTTGGACTTTTAAAGTTTTTTATTCAAAGCAACTGCGGTCTGAGCTTCGTCGGACCACTCCTTTGTTCCAGTTTTATAACTGGAGTTTTTCCACTGAGTTCCCGTCTCGGAGTTTTATGACACTTTGTTTGAGATTTGGGGCGATCAGCCGTAGTGCTAAAGGGGCGTGGGCCCACCGTTTTAACAGCTGATCGATGCAATTGAGACATCAACACACCAGGAGGACTTCTCTTTCCATTTAACCCAAATTACACATTTTGTCCATATAACTCCAGGTATGATTTTCATAGACACTCAATGCGCATATATTTTTCTTTTATTATTATTGTTAGGTAGTCATTTTTATGCCCTTTGTTTAGAACAGTGCTTGTTAGTTTGGTGAAGGTTTTTGGACCATATAATGGTATATCAGAATTGTTTGCCTGTTATGATTTTGACACGTCTGCTCTACCCTGTCTCCCTGGCTGCAATCAGCAGATTAGATGCACCTGGTGGGCTGCTGCAGTGTAGTGCGATCTGTGGAATGACAAGCACCTGTGTCTTCCCTGATATATACTGACTCTGACAAGCAGACGATGCCAGATTTTTGAAAGCCATTCGTGTGAGTAGATATCCAGCGTTCCTTCCTGTCTGATTGTTGTTCTTGACCTTGCCTTGTTTTTTGGATTTATGCCTCTGCCTGCTCCCCGTTGGACTATTTGGATTCTGGTTGTCGACCTTGTTTCCTGCATCTGGTTTATGCCTCTGCCTGCCCCTTGCTTGACGCCTCTTGTTCTGATCGTTGACCCTGTTTCTGTCCTTGGATTATTGAGCCAGCCTAGCCCTTGGATTATTCAGCCTGGAGTCACTTCTTACCTGTGCTGTGGAGATCACCGCCTGCCGCCCACTGAGGTTTCCCCTCTGGGTTTCAAGTTCCACTCAAGACAAAAGCAGGTTAGTGGCTTTTCTGATCCCTGCAAAATCTGGAGAGACTACAAGTCACTAATCCCTCGTTCTGCCTTAGTAATTCCTGGAAGTTGTGAGGAGTGTTACCTGTGTGACGTTTTCCTGTGGCTAAATAAATCTTTTAAACTTTCAGTACTGTGTCTGGCTGAATCTTGGGTCTGCCTTTTTATGATTCATAGCATTGCCTGCATGTATGTATGGATGGATGGATCGATGTAATGTAATGTAATGTAATGTATGGTGTTTGTGTTTAGTTCATGCAAGAGTGATTTATCTGTAAAAACCAGGTTGAAGTTCCTCCACCTTCGGTAGAGCGGTTGAATAAACAGTGACATTTTGTGCTTTTAATTAATAATTTATCAATTATTAGTGATGAATAACTAATTGTAATTATTAAGAACTTTGAGCCCATAACCACAACACCAGAGGACATCTCTGATTTCTATTTTTAAGTAATTATTTTTGGTTAAGAAATGTTCCTTACCTATGATTTTTGATAAATATTAATTAATCAACAATCATAATCCTTACAATATCATCCTAAGAAGAAGTATCAGCAATAGGTTGGTCAGATAACCAAGCTGGTAAGCAAAAACAATCTGACATTAGCCTCTTCTCTAATATGCTCCTCCTGATTAGCGCTGATGATCTTCAGGTGCAGAACAACACCTGCATGTCATGCCCTGCAACGAGAGGAGAGACAGATGAGCACACACCAGCGGCACACAGCTCAGAATTTGTAACACTGACTGGGTTTCTATCGTGCTGCTCTCTTTTGAGTTTCCTCTGGCTGCAAACCAAGGCCATAGACATTAATCAACCACTTTGACATGCTCCTCAGTTGTATTATTTATCTCATGGGATGCATAATTTGGTTAACAATTCTGAAAACACTGCTAGCCATCTATGATCCATTCATAAAACCATAAATGGCAATGTAATTTGTATATGCAGAAAATTCCCAATGCCAATCTTATATTAAAACACATCTCCTATTTAATGTTGCTTTTTTTCCATCTCCAAGGAGAAAATATTAATGTTTACTTTATATATAGGGTATTTTGGCATGACTTGTGCCAAAATTTGCACAACTTGTAGTCTAAGACATCAAAAGTTATTATGGAATTTGTTTTGCCAAAGGTTATCCTCTACTGGGTTCTTTCTTCCATTTTTCTATGACTGTTCAGAAGTTCACATCCATTTATCCTCACTTCCATGCCGTGGTTCAAAACACGGGAACCAACAAATATGAATCTCATTTTGTACTGCAGCTATATCAAGGGCAGATATGTCATAAAGATTTGTGAACCTGACTGTAGCAATGTTTTGGATTATATATATTGTTGAGTCCCAACATAAATCTGATAGTAAATCTGAAGATGTAATGGGAAGGAGGCCTTTCAACCTCAAAGACTTGGAGCTCATCACCAAAGATAAATCGACAAAATACCAGAGGAAAGTGAAAAGCAATTATAGGAAGGCTTTAATTGCTGTAATTTCAATAAATATTTTTCAATTGATTTCCTAGAATGTATGAATGAGTAAACCCCACATCACCTTTATAGTATTTGCCACTGATTCATCTTTGTTTGAAATCATCATTTCACCAGCGAGGATGAAGTAACTACCGTAAGAATTGATTGCACTTGAGAAATATAAAAAAAAAAAAAAATTGTTATGCTTGTTCAATGTGAAGCTCTGTTAGATAACTAAACGATAAAAGCTGCATGAGCCGTTGCTTAAACAGATCACCCACTCAGACACATTTTAAAATCCTACTTGCGACAGAGGGAGTGATGGTGGTAATAATACTTGTAAAAGTAGGTTCAAGATGCTGAACCTTCTGTGATGCTTTGAGAATCTATCTTCTGATTCATAAACAGATTGTTTAAAATGTTAACCCGTCAGAGTTTATTCATATGTTTTTAAATGAAAACCAATAACAAAACCACATTATGATTCACTCCCTGAACGTTGTAACTGAAACATGACTGAGTTTTAATAGTCTTCATATCAACATATGTCAGACTTTGCTTGAGTGTTTAATTGGGGTTTTTCTCTTTCTGTCAATATTGTAATTTCAGAATCAGAACCAGCTTCATTGACCAAGATTTTGGGCGCTTACAAGAAATGTAACTTTGGCAGCAAACAGACATTAAATATAAATATGTAAACTTTAGAGGAAATACAATAAAGAATAAGTATGGAGAGTATGTACATATATGTGCATGTACAGCAAATAGTTTTATATATAAAGAAAAAAAAATGAAGGCCGGTTGTGGTTGTGCAATGTGATTATTTTGTTTTAGGGTTCTCCTTATGTGTCAGAGAGACAGCCTGGAGAAGAAACTGCTCTGTGGCAGCTGGTTCACAGTGACATCTATAAAGAAAGTCTTCACAGATATAACTTACAAATGAAGAATACAAAGGAATCTTTATTAACAAAAACATCAATAATGCTTGTGCCTTTTTTGGCAAGGTCGACAAATCCTTCTGTGTCTGCAATATCTCAACTCCACTTTTACACTGCGATGCATTTGCTAATGTCGTTACTGACAAAAAAAAATACTGAAGGTTAGAAGTGCAATCTGTGCATCAATATTGTTGGACCACTTGTTTGCTGAATATTGGACCACTTGCACGTTGTTGGACACCACTATGCCTTTCCAACGTCATCGGCCATTTTGTACCGCAGGATAGTCTGTCCTACAAAACCCAGCGGCCACTGCGGCGGATAAGATTACAATTACAACACCAGATGACATCTCTGGCTTCGATTCATAAATGAGGATCTTGGGTAAGAAATTAATTTTGTCAAATTATGATTGTTAATTATAATTCTTGATAAATATTAATTAATCAATAATCATAATTCCAACAATATTAAGTGCAGTACCAATGTTGTTTAAAATGACACAATTCTACCAAATCAACTACAAAGGCTTGGATGAAATCAGACATCAACTAAAGTCCTCCAGCTTTCTCGATATTTTACCCACAGCTTTCTTTTCAAAAATGTTTTGCCTGTCATAGCATTTGGTTTGTCACTGTGTTCTCCCCCAGGCCTTAAAAACTGAAATTATCAAACCACTGTTGAAATAGAAAAATCTGGACAAGTTACCATTGTAAAATTATAGAATCAGTTTTCACCAGCTTTGTACATACAATCAAGGACCTTGACTTTGGTTCCTCTTTTCTTTAAGGGTGTATTCACACTTGCCACCTTTGGTCCGCTTTAAACGGACAAGAGTTCGTTTCTCCCCTTGGTCCGGACCTTTTGTGCAGGTGTGAAAACACTCAAGCGAACCCTGGTCCGGACCAAACAAGCGGACCAAAAGACTTTCCTGGTGTGAATACGTTTTAAATATTCATCTTTTTTTTGCGGCACTAGTGGCCTGTGTTTTTGTTTGTCCTTGCACATTACTTCTGTCAGTTTCTCGGTCACTGAATGGCTTAGCATTAAATCTTTAATGTATTTTGGTGCTGTCCAGACCACTCAGGTTTTCTGGGTCAAGTCTACTCTGCATCCCCAGAACCAGAGAAAAACATGGAAAAGCAGCATTCACTAATCTTGAACAAACCTCCAGAAAACTGCTGAAACCGTAAGTTCTTTAAAATCAGTTCTTTAAAATTTGTTTAGATTTTCCTTTGACTGTTCTATTTAACCATCCTATTCTCCTGGAATATTACTAACACATTTTATCCTTGAGGTCAATAAGAGGCCAGGGATATTTGGCTTGATTGTTGACCATGTTTTTGAGTCAGCCACTTTGTTTATTTGTTGAATATATAGATAATGCCTTTGTAATGAAACCTTGACCTGTCTTCCATCAAGCCAAACGTAAAATTAGAATAAATTTATCTTGAAAGGTTTTTATCCAAATCTTCACAAATAAATCTTCACCAATTGACTGACAACAATACCACAAGAGTATGAATCCTATTGGTTTTGATGACGGTATGATCTTTCCTGCAGCGCCACCATCAGGTCAAATCTTTAGTTTTAGAGTCAGTGTATCTTTAAAATCTTTCATCTGAATCTTTTCTAATTTTGGGTGCACATTCATGACTCTCACAGAATGAACCATAGAGGAAACTAGAGGAGCATAAGAAGCATAAGAAAAGAACAGTTAGTGACAATAAAACAAGGAGCTTAAATACTGAGACACGGGTGAGGAATGACATAGAAACCAGGCGAGACAGTCAGAGGTAATGTGAAACAGCTGAGGCTGAGAATAGGGAGAGTAAGAGGGGGATACGAGTTCCCGCAGAAAACACAAAGAGAGCCGAACCAAGACATGAAAGAATCTACAAATCAAAAAAGAAATACTGACATAAGAGAACAAACCAAAATGCACAGAGGAAAGAACCCAAGACAGAAACCAAACACAAAGGGATTGACTATATGGAAAGTCACCAACAATAACAAACAACACACGGAAATCAACTGAATATGAAAAGCCCTAAAGATTGATGAAAACATAAACACGTGAATTACGTCACTTTAATTGCTTTGAGCGGTCTGTATAACAGGAAAAGCGCTATATAAGTTCAGTCCATTTACCATTTAATTTATTTTGTCACACTTCAACTTGTCAGTTCTTTAAACTAGTCTTGATATCAGGCAAAGGCTTTAAACAATACAAATGATGATGTAATACATAAAAGAAACAGAATATCCAAACCAGTCTGGTTCTTTGTGCAAAGGTAATTCCACCCAAGAACTTGTTTGGACACCCTCGGCAGTAACATCTCCCATCAAGCATTTTTGATAGGTTGCCACACGTTTTTTACATCACTGTGGGGGAAATTTGGGCCACTCTTCTGTGCAGATTTGCATTATTTTTAGCCACACTGGAAGGATCTGGGCATAGATGGTCTGGTTAGCATCATGACTCAGAATCCCAGTGAGATTTAAGTCCTGCTGGCTGCTCTGTATCATTGTAGTGCTAAATCAATCAACACTGACCTTAACTGAGGACAGTGGGGCCTCTGGAGCTTTGCATGCGGTTCTGAGTTGTTTTGTGACATTCTGGAAGAGTTGTCAATGTGCTCTTGGCGAAATGTTTGTAGGCCAGCCGTTTCTGGGAAGGTTCACCATTGTTTCATGTTTTTTCGATTTCTAGAAAATGTCTCTTGCTGTACTTCACTGGAGTCCAAAAACCCTTAGAAATGGCTTTGAAAAGATTAAAGGATGACTTTAAATTTATCTTGATTGGGGAATTTTGTATTGCTTTTTAAGATCTTTTAACCTACTTCATGTTGTCAGACAGGTTTTATTTAAGTGATTCTGCTTCTAAAGCAGTGATCAGACCTGGGTCTGGCAAGTGATAAAGGACTCCACATCCCCAAAAATGTGGTTGTTTACAGTTATTTTATGGTTTATCTTGGGGGATTAGTTTTACATATTGGGCCAGACTGGTGTGGATAGTTTCTTTCTCTCTAAAATTAAATCATTAGTTAAAAACAGCTTTTCTATGTACTGTGGTTGATTTTATCTGATCTTAAAATGTATTTCATGATCTAAGTGTGCCAAAAAACAAATCCAGAATGTTTTCACAGTACATTACAATGTAGCTTCTGCTGCCTGGTTATAAACATTTATGTTTACAGAATTTCTCTTTATGAGAAACATACAAATTACTAATTGAGACTTTTTTTTTCTTTTAATGCTCAGCAGCATTAAAAGAAAACGAAAAAACAGTTCTAAATAAAAGAAGATTTTGTTAGGAGTGTATAAACATGATAATTTCTTCTCCTGGATTAAACATGCAAAGGAATTTTATCTCTAGCAGAGATCCCAGAAACGGAGAATGAACTGTCACACCTACTGTGGAACTATTATGCCCTCTCACACAGCCTACTTATAAAAAAGGTGGCCTCTATGCTCTCACGTAGAACATTTATGATTATAGTCCAACCTAAGCCAGATTGTTTTCTTCTCTGAGCAACAGAAGACCCATAAAGAAAATAAATGAAAGCCATTTCTCATTTTTCACTCTAAAATCTTTGCTGCTGTGAAATCTATTCTTAGATGTGGCTGATGGTTGCCCTGTACAAAGCGCTGCACCTTTCAGGAAATAAGAGCTGGAATTATTGTTTTAGGAGGATGAAACTGTCCTGCAGCATTTTGGGCAGGTTTCAGCTCCACATCGCTCACAATATGTGATTCTATTTTTGAGCATTGGTGTGTGATTGTTTTGGTTCTGTTTAATCAGTTTTAGCTTTTATTTATTCATGCTGCTATTCTTTAATGCCTATTCTAAATCTTTCATTTGTCATTTTGAAGTTTGTGGTTAGGAACTGAAGCAACACAAGAACAACAGACATAATATCACAAACCCATGCCCCTCTTTATTTGATGACAATGTTCTCTTGTTCCATGATACTGATTATGTGCTGTTTTTTATATTAATCGTCTGTCTGTACTATATCGTGCCTAATCTAAACCTTGAATCTTGCAAATTCACCGCAAAGAAACTTGTTGAAGATGTTAAAAATATGCCAGGTCAGGGCATAAAAAAATTATAAATACATTATACCAAATAAAACACATACTACACTAAAATCCTTGTAGGTTTATTAGTATGGAAAGTAGTTTAAAGGCAATTTGAAACTTTGTTTACCCTTGGCTCTTTGCAAAAAGCTTTTTTTTTTTTACATGAATTTCTGGTTACTTCTTTAATTTTGGACACCATACACTAATTAACCTGGTTGCATAAGTAAGTCAGCCCAGAGTTTTTGCTAGCAGCACAGTGAGAGCTACAATTAATTTTAATATTTGAAGTTTAGGCTCACTCTGTTAGAACTGACATTTGCTTTGACCTCCGAAATAATATGCTTGTCCACTGCAGCAGGGAGCCTTTGAGCTGTAGACTGCTCTTCCTGAAGTGTTTAGCAGTTCAAGGTTGGTGTTTGTTTGATGTCAGGATTGAATAGACATCAGGTAAATGGGGCATAATGTAAATAAAAATATGTACAAGCACATGAAAGAATAAAACTCTGCTGTATTTATATTAATGAGATGTTCATATTTTTGAAAAGGACTTTAGCTGCTTTTGTCTGGGAAAAGAAGCTTCTCAAATGTTTATGAAAACATATGACAACCATGCTTCCTGTGAAAAAGTAACCATCCCTTCAGTTAAATCTGGAATTAACTGTGATTAACCAAATATTTTTGAAAACATTTTATTTTATTTCACTAGTCACAGTCAGGGCTGATTTCTACAGAATCAAATATCACATGTTGGTTTTGCTTTGAGTCTCTAAAGTTTTATCTTTCTAGTCTGATATGTATCACAAACCTCTGTGGCTGTCAGACATTGTTATTTAAAGATACACTCTCCCCCAGAATTCAAATATGCATATTGAACTGCAGCAAGAAGAAGAGACATTGGTCCTTTGGCAATGATTTTTCAAGCACCTGAACAGATTTGTCTCTTTGCTTTAACGCAGGATTCTTAAAAGATTATAAATCCTCCTGATCTCCTCACAGATCTGGAGCTGTGAGGAGATCAGGTGGAATATCAAGCATCTGCTTTATGACAAACATTACCTACCTTTAAATGAAAACAATATTACATTGTTAGAAGTATGGAATGCCAAAGTGTTCAAAATTAAAAAAATAAATGAAACACTATGAAATAAGTATCTACATCAGTAAATTATAGATACTGATTTAATGTGACAGAGAAATTGTTAATAATTGAATGCATATTAAATTCTCAACTCATTATTATGAAATATATTTTATTTTCCATACAAAATCAGGTTTATAATATAAAGGAATTTTCACATAAGATTTTTACCTAATAATTGAATTATTGTTGAAGATATTTTTTTGGATCCATCAGGTTACTTTTCTGTTTTAGCTTGAAATGAATTGAAGGTGTGAAATACTGAACTCAGTACTGCAAAAATTAACGTTGTTCGGGTGACAACTGCCGAAGCGAGCTGGCACTGAGAAACGCCAAACCTTCTTTTTAAATTAAGCGGAACCTTAATAAACCGCGTAGATATTTGAGTTCAACAAACTTACATTCTCTCCTAAAAGTATTGTTTATTTGGGGTCACAGAAACCATTTTTATACACACTTTTTATACACACTGACACTTTTTGCCACCATTGTCTGCCATTGCTGCTCAAGCTCCAACAATCCGATTTAACGCACAATGAATCATAGGAAGTTGAGGGTCACGTACAACAAAACTCCGCTGTTGCGCTGGGGCTGCTGCCGTATTCCGATCTTCCGGAAGTAACAAAAATTACGCTGTGAAAGTGAGGAGAGATAAAACTGAATTAGTAAAAATGTAGGCGCTAAAATCAAGGCAGTGAATAAAAACAGGCAACGTTAAATTTTGATATTTATAACATTAAGCATAACATTAAGCATAATGTGTATGCATGATGGTGCCCCCTACACATTTCTGCCTGCCCCCTCATATATGCATGCCTAGAACCGGCCCTGCTTTTAAGAGACTTCAGTGTCAAGAATATCAGGATTGGTGTGATTGGGACAAAGGGCTTCCTTGATCTTAATCTAAGTGATGTTTTGCTATTAAACTTGTGTGATATTGTGTGTCCATAAAATTACTATGTTTGAACAGTGCAAGGTCAATAAGATTACTGCTAAGTTATGAAAGTTACCTAAAGTTCAATAATGGCTTCAACAGACTCTAAAAACTCAGTAATAGTGGATGTCTGTGCAACCAATAGAACAGAGTAAGACAAATTGGTTTGAGAAAGAAAGAAATTAACCAAATGAATTGATCAAGTGACATCAATATTCCTGCTGTTGTAAGAAGTTTTTTGATCAAACGTTGGCGCCAATTCACAACACATGTCGTCCTCAAGGCACTTTACAGATTCCAAGTCAAGCACATACATTCCAATTAATCCTTAATTAATTAATCAAACAGTGCAGTCAGATTCATTTTCTTATTCAAATTGGTTAAAAAGCTTTTCTATCTAAGGAAACCCAGCAGATTCCATCGAGTCAGTGGCTTGCAGCATTTATTCCTCCTGGATGAGCACGTAGCGACAGTGAGCTATCGCTTGCATTGACTTTGCAGTAATCCCTACTTGCATGAAGCAACAGTGGAAAGAGAAACTCCCTTTTAATAGGTAGGTATGAGAGAACACAGAGAAGCACTGTTCCAGACGTAAACATTAATGAAAAGTAAACATTAATGGTAGTAGCTCATTTAGTGGCTTCATCTAGGAGAGAAAAACATCTAAGCAGATGAACTGAGTCAGTTTTCAAGTTTTACTCATTATCTCAAGGCTGTTACAGGTGTGTGACTACCTCATAAGGTGGATCAGAGGTGTAATAGTGTTGTATCAAATTAAACCCCCATCTCATGTCAGCACCTTTCAGATTATCACAAAGTGAACAGAATATGTGTAGATCACAGACTAAAACTATGATCTGAAAGGGACCTTAACACAGACATAACATGTAACAGATAACCAGAGATTAAGTCTAACTACAACAATTATCACTACATGCAATGGTAATATGTATGTCTTTGGAAATTACCCTTCCATTCAAGTGTGTCAGATTTGTTTTCAGAGGGTTAACAAAGAAAAAAAACTAATTAACAATACAACCTGTTCATCAGCAAAACTGTAAAGCTGTCAGGAGTTGTTGTTGAGGACCCAGATACGGAGATTGGAACTGACGTTAGTTGTAAATGAGTTACAGGAGACAACAAAATAGGCTGGCTGCAACAAGATACATGACAATGTCTGAGAAAACCAAGACTATTTATGCTGAGGAGCTTGACTACTGGAATGGTAGACAGGTCAGTTAATGAGGAGATGAGAGAAAGCTGAGTGCAGGGAGCTGAGACACTGAGGAATGGCACTAGGTAACTCATGGAACACAAAAAGCAGTCACTAAAACTTCATAGTAAACACGGACTGACATGTAAGCCTAGAAACATACAGAAACTTAAATTTCAACCTGGAAAGACTCACAAATGAGAGAAACACAGAGATGGCAATTAGAGGAGTTTATTAGCTGATGTTTGATTTCTTTTGGCGCTTGGACCCCGGTGGAAGACATGGATGTAGATAATGACATGAGCTTGAATAAACATCTTAGGGTTAGAATTAGAGAAGTCTTCCCCCGGGGATCCTGATATTGGAGGCCTGAGAAGATAAGGGAGTGGGAAGGAGCTTGAAGCCTGATGGTGGACATGGGGTGGAGGAGGGTCGAAGCTCAGCTGAAGATCAGGAGATTCTGCGTAAGAAGGTCTTTTAAAGCAAAGCCTGGAGGGATGATTGGCTGAAGAGGAATGTAACTCAGGAGCTCATTGGTTGGAGCGGAGAACGTGGTGGAGTAATTAGACGGAGCTGGAAGTGGAGGTGAGTCTTCCAAGTTGAATTTTTGTCAAAACTCCATTACTACCAAAATGACAATGTTATAGTGTAATTGTCACTGAGGAAGACTCTGCGACAGTGGAAAAGGACAAGGTGAAAATCAAAAAGGTGTTACCAAATGGGAAGTTATATTGTGAGGACCCAGACATCCTATCAGTTTTAGAGGTTTTTAAAGGAATTTTAAGTGTGTCTCTCATGATCTCAATGGTCTTTTGTCATCGATGGATTTTTGTTTTCTTTACCAAGCCACTTCTTGCTAAGCTTTTAATCACTTAACTACTAGAAAGGTCTTTAAGGTGAATGGCTAATCCACCATAATTTGTGCGAATAAAAAACTTTTTATTGGCTAATTTTAAAAATGTATCTGACAGCACTTCTGCGGTTCATTGCATGAACATCATTTGATATGTATCTTTAGCGATTCCATAAAAAATACAAAGAATATTCTAATATGTGAGATGTTGCACTGATTATACTGATGAAAAGGTTCCCAACAACTGTGACTCAAAAAACTGGCATACAGTTGGTGGGTTAAAAAAAAAGACCGACAACTCTTTCAGGTCAGGACCCAAGGCTAGGGGACATTGACATGATCAAGTTCATCCAACGGCTGCAACAGAGAACTCAAGCCAGAATCCAGATTGTGAAGATTGTGGAAGTGGAAGTTTTCCAGATGAAAATGTATAGTTTGACATTTGGGTTAACAATTTATGTACAGTCTGGTTACTAATACAAATTTGATTTAATTGTTAAATTCAATCAACATAATTTCTCTACAAACGTTCTACACACCATAATTAGTTGCAGCAAGGTATTTTCTTGTGTCTAAGACAAATGAAGAAGAGCTCCATGCCGTCAGGCAGTGAGACCAGGCCTACTAGAATGGCACATATTAATGTGCCATTCTGGTGGAGATGGACTGCCTAGGAAACCTCTGTAGGGTTCAGATACCGCCTCATGCTACCAGTAGTGATACTGATTCCCAGTCAAATGCAAAACTACTGAAAAGCAGTCGAAAACAAATGAAGAGGCACATAACGTCTGTGGCCTCCACATGTAAAACACTCCTGCTTTTGGGGTGGTCTCATTGTTGCCCCTTTAGTGCACCTGTTGTTGATTTCATTAACACTAGAACAGGTGACACCGATTAACAACCCCTCCATTGCTTAACTTACCAGATCAATATTTCAGGAGATTTTTTTATGTGTCACGTGAAAGCGAGGCAATGGCCCTGTGCGATGCCTGTGCAACAGAGTAGACACCACCCAACCCCATACACCAGTCCTCCCGGACCCCCCAAATAATAGAATAAGTGCAGGAATAGATTATTTTATATATGCTTCACTTCTGGATTTTCAATAAGGATTTGTTGTGCATCTAACCTTCAGATCTTCACTCAGTATCCCACAAGACCGCCCAGAGTAAATCTAAATCACTTGCTTTTATTAACTATGTGGACTGACCTCTTTGGGAATTTTGCCTGTTTTTAATCACTTAAGTGTAAGTATCTACAATGCATGCACTTGCAGATGGCCAAATGTGTCTAACTCACTGGGTACTAAACATGTTCAGTTAAGGTAGTCCTGTAACTGTCACATCTTATGTTATCCCTTTCTTCATCATTTTTGGAGGATATGTAGAATGGTCACAATGTGCCCATTTAACAAAATTTAAATTTGGCATTGCAAATGGTTCATTACCTTTTGGCTCCATTTGTTAATGCCTATCATTAGAAACCTGTGCATGGGTGCACATGTTAATTACTGTAGAAACTTTGAAAGTTTAAAAAGATTTATTCATCTTGCTTTCTACGTTAAGGTGGGGTGGTAGTATGTAACTGTCTAGGTTAAAACACAGAAGACTGCTATTACATACTCAATAAATCACTACATGAAAATTTATTGAATATATAATAACGATATGAGTGTATTAGACTGAAAACTGAATTAGAACATATTGGCGAGAACCAAATTATGAATCTTGTGGAAAAACATAAAGCTTATGCTTTTTTTTTTTTATAAACTCTGTATAATTACTTGTCATTAACTGATTTATTAGTCAATTTTTGGAACTTGAGGACCTCATTACTTACTTAATGTGCCCATTAAAAAAGCGAACATTGCACACATAAACAAAGAATTTAACTTGTGGAATATGTTAGTAAATGTGTAAAGGTGGGAATTCTACGTAAAATGCTTTTTGGTGTGTGTTTTTTAAATAATTGTTTTTTTGTCTTTCCTTGAATTATATTTGTCATAAAAGAAAACAATTATTCACCTCTCCCTGTTTATGCAGTGTTCAGGGCAGTTTTCCTTTCTCTAAAAAATATGAACAAAATCAATAACATCTCTTTTTAAAAGAGATGCAGTAAAATACAGCCCATACATAGATTACTGCATTTCCGGTTTAACTTAACAACTCCCTTAAAATGTTATAAGTAAACCAGAATGCTGCACTTGTAATTTTGATGCACAGACCATGCTACTCCAGTCCTCGCCTCCGATACCTTGGTATTTTGTGTCACGTTTAAGCACATCTACACTGCCTTTAACAAGTGTTGATACTACTTGAGTTTTCTCTCATTTTGACTGACCAGAACCACAAACGTCATGGTATTTTATGGTGAATTTATGCAATAGAACATTACAAGATAGTGCATAACTGTAGAGAGGAAGGTAATAACAAAAATAATCCCACCAATCCTGCTGAGTTTAATGTCTTTATTTATTCCTAGCACAACAGAATGACATTTTGCAGTGCTTGTCACCTAATGGGCTAAATTCATATAAATGGAACAATGCAGAGATATATTTACTCACTCACCCATCTTCATTATTTCATATTAACATCGGGAATAGAAGGCCAAACAATTTTGCCCAAATTAAAGCTCGGTAAGTGCTCATCATTTAAGAAAGCATTTAAACTGGATTTTGTTAATGAAGAACTAAAAATGTTACACATAAAAATAAAAAAAGCTTTTAAAATAACACTTTACATTTTATAGCTAGATCTAGGTTAAGTTACCGAAAAATCAGGGTGCTTTGGGTAAACATATTCAGCTGTAATGATGTGAGAGACATTGATTGATCATGTTTAATTTCTATACATTTAATGGACTGATTAAAGCTCAGGCAATTAAACCAGCATCTTGCTCCATGATGAAAAACCCTTCTCTATACAAAAGGGCAAATTTTGTTAGATTTGAAATTAAGAGGTGATGATCGTGATGTGGAACTTACTGTTTTTACTAGACTTATCAGTCTAGCTTTTAAAAAGAAGCAATAGTGATTGCCACTGCAAAATAACTGGACCAAAGGAGGGCAAATTATGCAACTTAGTGCAAACCTATGGTTACAGCACTCCTTGATAGTTGACTTTCACATCAGCTTTGCATTCATTACGTCATAATTTAAAAATGGACACATTGAAATAAGAACAATAGAAAGAATCTTAGTTTGATTTGTATGACATGGAATGAAGGACTTGGGGACATTTCATGATAATACATACTATTCAGATTAAACTGCCACATAGTGAGATGATATTACTTCTTCCACTACACACTCTCTGTTCATTTCATTGGTTAATGTCTTATCACAGCTGAAAGGCTTAAAATGAGCTTCTACAAAAATGTTTAAAGTTGGATAAGATGGTATTTAATGCAACTTCCAGCTGCAATTGTTACTTAATTTGTCATTTGATAAAATCAAACATATTAATTGGATCTGCTACATCATTTTTTTGAATTTATAACTCATGAAATGTTGTAGAAAGAAACCACCAACACTGCAACACTGAATGAAGTGGAACAACTAACCTCATTACGTCATCTAGGCAACCCCAAGTGCAGCCTAATACTGAAGTCTGCTGTCTATCGAATGTATATGTCGACTATTGACTATATATATGTGTTTTGTTATGACATGTAGTGTAGTTTTTTTCCTGAAATCATTTCAAATGATTCACCAAAAACAAGCAGAACCACAGAAAGAAGGCCAAATCTGTTCCAGCTTTAAAAACTGAGCAAACTTCAGATGTACAGCCCAGCATTCCTTCTGACACTGATTATGAAAGAAGCAACTGAAACTCTTAAGCTGAAATTTTGCTTTTATGCACCCTGTAAAATGTTAATGTTACAGGAAAAACACGGGTTTTCTGCTTTACTGTATGCAAAACATAGCAAATTTATGCCTTCTTTAAAAAAACTGACCTAGATTAATTGGACCAGGTTTTTAATTAGGATCACAATCAAATAGAACATGACACCACTTGTTTAAATAGTTTTTCATTTTATTTTGGTGTTTTTCCCACTTGTATTTAGGATTATACAACATGCCTCTGGGACTGGCAACGGCTAATCCAGGGGTATCTACTCATTAGAACTACTGTGGCTCACTTTTCATTTCTGATTTCTAGGTGATAATCATGGGTTTTGCTACAGATGATGTCATACTTAGTTAAAGCATGGTGTCAAACAATTTTGGAATGTTCTCTTCTAACAAACTGTAATCTCCTTTTATTTGCCTTAAAACTGTAAAATAAAAACAAATTCTAGCACTAAAATCTTGGATCCTGGGAAGTGGTAGAGATGCATTACAGGTTGAAAGAGATGGAATATTCCACCTGCAGCATCAGCAGCCCTGTTCCTCCCTGCTGTCTCTCTCTGTGCATGCATGTGTCACAAGCAGGTGGCGAAGCAAATGTCAGTGGTGACTGTTTCTGTGTGGGCTCACATCAGTGAAAAAGACAGGAATATTCTTGGAAAAGGGCATCTCTCAAAGGGCAAAGGTACTGTCTTAACTTAGTGTCCTAAAGTCAACATCAAATACATTTTTAGTCCAAAGGCAGAAGAAGGAAGAGGATAAAATCCAGCTACAACAATGACAGGAAAACTGGGTGTGAAAGTTGTTTTCACTCATTTTTTACAATGTACAGAAAATCTACACTCACTGGGAACTTCATTAGTTACATCTTGCTAGTTCCAGACTGAACCCTCTTTGATCTTCAGAGGTGCCTTAATACTTTGTGACATAGATTGAATGAGGTGTCAGAAGCCCTTCTCAGAGACTTTGGTACATAGTGACATGATGGCATCATGCAGTTGCTGCACATTTGTCAGATGCTTATTCATGATATTATTCTTCTGTTTCACCACACCGCAAAGGAGCTTTATCGGATTGAGATCTGCTGTGGAGAACAGTTAACACATCGCCAGCTAAAGATGTTTGGAACTTTGTAAAATTAGCATTTTCCTGCTGAAGTTCCCATTAGAAGCTGGACACACTGTGGTCATAAAGGGATGAACATAGTTAGCAACATTACTCAGGTATGGTGTTAAATGCTACAGTTGGATGTGATGAGTGGTTATCTGAACCACTGTTGCCTTTCTATCATCTTCAATTAGTCTGTCCATTCTCAACTGACCTTGACACGGCATGTTCATCCACTCACCTGCTGCTCTCTTTTTTTTTTTTTTTTTCAGAACATTCTCTGTGAACCTGTGAGATGGTCCCAAATCCCAGTAGATCAGCTGTTTTTGAACTACTGGAAGATGATTGATGCACAAAGTCACTGTAAAGGACAACTTCACCATTAGGCATACATTTTCTAACTCAGTAATAAAATATGCTCAAGATCTTGTACAATGTTGTGTTGTTCCTCTGCATCAAAATGAGTCAGTTGAGGTGCAGCTGGGGTGCATACTATATATGGTGTCTTCTCTGATAGAATGATCAGCAGAATCAGAACTATGTGGACCTTAGATGCCATTTTGAGTTTAGTTGTAAGGAAACTCTAAACCATTGAACTTCAGGAGAAAACTTTATTGTAGATAAACATGATAACATGACAAGTGGCTGCATGCTGTCATTCAACCGCTGGCTGTAGACAGGTGGTGTCCAGAAAACGATGTGGGCTACATTGATAACTGGCAAACATTTTTGGGAAAACCTGGTCTGATCCAGAGAGACGGCATCCATCCCACTTTGGATGGAGCTGCTCTTCTTTCTAGGAATATAGCCAAATTTATTAGTTCTCCAAAACTCTGACAACCCAGGGTTGTGTATCACTCCTTTCTGCAGCTTCTGTACTGCTACCCAGCCATTACCCTATTAAGACAGTGTCTCGCCCATGGCCAAAACAAAGCACTAAAACCACTTCTGTTTGTTGTTTTGTACCATCCACCAGGTCCTTATTCTCAATTTTTAGATCAGTTTAAAGACCTTTTATCTGATTTAGTGTTAAATACAGATAAAGTTATTATAGTGGGGGATTTTAACATTCATGTTGACACTGAAAGTGATAGCATTAAACGCTATATTTAGGCTATCTTAGACTCACTTGGCTTTGCTAAAAACATTAACAAACCTACCCACCTTTGTCTTCATTCTCTGGACCTTGTGCTGACATATGGCATTGAGTGTAAAGATAACAATATTTTCTCATAACCCTGTCCTGTCTGACCATTTTTTAATAACCTAAGTGAGCATTTCTGAATGATCTAATGTTGTCCCAAATGACTGATGATGATAAATAGAATCCACCTGTGTGTAATCAAGTCTCCGTATAAATGCACCTGCTCTGTGATAGTCTCAGGGTTCTGTTCAAAGCACAGAGAGCATCATGAAAACCAAGGAACACACCAGGCAGGTCCGAGATACTGTTGTGGAGAAGTTAAAAGCCGGATTTGGATACAAAAAGATTTCCCGAGCTTTAAACGTCCCAAGGAGCTCTGTGCAAGCAATCATATTGAAATGAAAGGAGCATCAGACCATTGCAAATCTACCAAGACCCGGCCGTCCCTCTAAACTTTCATCTCGATCAAGGAGAAGACTGATCAGAGATGCAGCCAAGAGGCCCATGATCACTCTGGATGAACTGCAGAGATCTACAGATGAGGTGGGAGAGTCTGTCCATAGGACAACAATCAGTTGTACACTGCACAAATCTGGCCTTTATGGAAGAGTGGCAAGAAGAAAGCCATTTCTAAAAGATATCCATAAAAAAGTCTCGTTTAAAGTTTGCCACATGCCACCTGGGAGACACACCAAACATGTGGAAGAAGGTGCTCTGGTCAGATGAAACCAAAATCCAACTGTTTGGCCACAATGCAAAACAATATGTTTGGCGTAAAAGCAACACAGCTCATCACCCTGAACACACCATCCCCACTGTCAAACATGGTGCTGGGAGCATCATGGTTTGGGCCTGCTTTTCGTCAGCAGGGACAGGGAAGATGGTCAAAATTGATGGGAAGATGGATGGGGCCAAATACAGGACCATTCTGGAAGAAAACCTGTTGGAGTCTGCAAGAGACCTGAGAATGGGACGGAGATTTATCTTCCAACAAGACAATGATCCAAAACATAAAGCCAAATCTACAACGGAATGGTTCACAAATAAACGTATCCAGGTGTTGGAATGGCCAAGTCAAAGTCCAGACCTGAATCCAATCGAGAATCTATGGAAAGAGCTCAAGACTGCTGTTCACAAACGCTCCCCATCCAACCTCACTGAGCTCGAGCTGTTTTGGAAGGAAGAATGGGCAAGAATTTCAGTCTCTTGATGTGCAAAACTGATAGAGACATACCCCAAGCGACTTGCAGCTGTAATTGCAGCAAAGGGTGGCGCTACAAAGTATTAATGCAAGGGGGCCAAATAATATTGCACACCCCACTTTTCAGTTTTTTATTTGTTTAACAAGTTTGACACATCCAATAAATTTCATTCCACTTCACGATTGTGTCCCACTTGTTGTTGATTCTTCACAAAAAATTAGAATTTTATCTTTATGTTTGAAGCATGAAATGTGGCAAGAGGTTGACCAGTTCAAGGGGGCTGAATACTTTCGCAAGGCACTGTATGCTTCCAATAGATCAAATTATCAGGCAGCATAGAATACATTTTCACTGTTATGCTGATGATACTAAGCTTTACTTATCCATAAATCCTGATGAACCCAACCAGTTAGACAGACTACAAGCATGTCTTCAAGACATAAAAACTTCGATGAATTTTTTGCTTCTAAATTCAGACAAGACAGAAGTTGTCGTCTTTGGACCGGAGTCTTTAAAAAAGAAACTGCTTAGTCAATCACTTAACCTGGATGGCATTAAATTGACCTCCGATAATACAGTAAAAAACCTGGGTGTTGTTTTTGACCAGGACATGTAATTTAAATCCCATATTAAACAGGTTTCCAGGATTTCCTTCTTTCATCTCTGGAACATTGCCAAAATTAGAAATATCCTGTCCAGGAGTGACGCTGAAAAACTAGTCCATGCATTTGTTACTTCAAGGCTGGACTATTGTAATTATTTACTATCAGGATGTCCACAAAATGCAGTTAAAAGCTTTCAGTTGATTCAAAATGCTGCAGCAAGAGATCTGATGAAAATTAAAAAGAGAGATCATATTTCTCCTATTTTAGCTTCCCTTCATTGGCTCCCTGTTAAATCCAGAATAGAATTTAAAATTCTCCTCCTCACATATAAAGCCCTTAATGATCTAGCTCCATCATACATCAGAGATCTGATTGTTCCATATGTTCCTAACAGAGCACTTCGTTCTCAGACTGCAGGTTTACTGGTGGTTCCTAGAGTCTCTAGAAGTAGAATGGGAGGCAGATCCTTTAGTTATCAGACTCCTCTCCTGTGGAACCCGCTCCCAGGTTTAGTCTGTGAGGCAGACACCCTGTCTACTTTTAAGGCTAGGCTTAAAACTTTCCTTCTTGATAAAGCTTATAGTTAGAGTGGCTTAGTTTATCAGAGAGGGAGCCTTCCTCCCTCCCTGTTGGATGGAGTAAGGGGGAGTCAGGTTTAGCCTAAACCGGCTCAGTTATGGTTGAGGTGCAGGCACACCCTCCATTTCTGCTACCGGTATGACCCCTTCTCTGTATGACCCCTTCTCTTTTCCAATGGTTATAATCAGTCTGACAGAGAGACGTATCCCAATCCTTGTGGTTTTTAGTATAACAATAACCATCAGAGGGACCCTATGTGGGGTGCCTTGTGACGACATTGTTGTAAATAGGCGCAGTTTAACTAAATCTGAACTGAAACTATTTGTGTAGTTATGCTGCTATAGGCTTAGGCTGTTGGAGGACATAATGACCACTTTCACATCTTCGCTACATTCTCACACTACTCTCCAATTTTGCATTATTTGCTGTTATTTCAGCTTTTAACTTTGTTCTCTCTTTTCTCTTCCTAGAAGCTACACCTGGCCTGGTTCTGTGTCTACCTGTGACACCTTTCTGGAGAGGGGCACCGTCCGAGCTTTTGCTGGCAACAACTTAATGCTCACCCTCTCCCGATGATCCACATGGCCGTGTCTTTCAGTCTTTAACCCTTTCTTTCTCCTAGACATGGCGATTGACTGAGCTTTTACTGTAACTAACTCTGTGCTCTCCTTCAGACTCTAACCTTGAAAACTGGCTCAGAGTTTATCTGTTCTTTCTTTCTAGGTGAAACTACTAAAGGAGCTACATCTATTAACATTTACTTCTCCTTCCCATAGAAAGGACTCCTGGATCAGTGCTTCTTTGTTCTCTTTGTGTCTCTGCTCTGTTCTCTCTAACCCCCAGTCGGTTGTGGCAGATGGCTGCTCACACTGAGTCTGGTTCTGCTGTAATCTTTAATAAAGCGTCTATAACATTTTGCAAAACCAAGAAACCGCTGTAAAGATTTGTGTGAGTCTGGCTCAGGCCAGTCCAAAATCAATTCTACTAAAGATGAACGCATGAATTAGTTTTTCAAGGTCCTGCTGAGACATTAGTCCTTTAATCCTGGAGATGTTCTTTAGGTGATAGAAGGCCGACCTAGTTACTGTCTTTATGTGCCTCTGAAGGTTCAGGTCTGAGTCCATCACTACACCCAGGTTTCAAGCCTGACTGGTGGTTTCTAGATGTGTTTAACTGAAGCTGTGTGCTAACTTTGAAACGCTCTTCCTTTGGTCCAAAGATTATTACTTCAGTTTTGTTTTGATTCAGCTGAAGAAAATTTAGGCCCATCCATGCATTGATTTCTTGTAAGCATTTACCCAGCGCTTGAATGGGTTCATGGTCACCTGGTGACATCGTAACGTATAGCTGTGTGTCGTCTGCATAGTTATGATAACTTACGTTGTTGTTTATTAAAATCTGAGTTAGGGGGAGCATGTAGATATTGAATTGGAGGGGCCCTAAGATGGACCCTTGCGGAACGCCACATGTGATTTTTGTGCTCTCTGATGTAAAGTTACCTACTGACACAAACAATTCCCTGTCCTTCAAGTAGGATTTAAACCAGTTGAGTGCTGTATCAGAAAAGCCGACCCAGTTTTCCAGGCGCTCTAATAAAATGGAGTGATCAACAATGTCGAATGCTGCACTAAGGTCCAATAATACCAGCACTGTGGTTCTTCCACAGTCTGCATTTATACGGATGTCATTGAACACCTTGACAAGAGCAGTCTCTGTACTGTGGTGAGCACGGAAGCCTGACTGGAAGACACCGAAGCGGTTGGTCGTTGTTAGGAAGTTGTTTAACTGCAGAAACACAGCTTTTTCAATAATCTTACTGATGAAGGGGAGGTTTGATATAGGCCTGCAGTTCTGTAGTAGCAGCTTGTCCAGTTGCTGTACGATTTCTTCTAAGAGTTTGCAATTTATTTAGTGAAATTGGGAAATTTTGTCAAAATCAGTTCTAGTTGGAGACAACAATGGTACTGGAGTTGATGTGGATGTGCTGACTGCCCCTCTGATCTTTTGGGTTTTTCAGTAAAAAATTTAGCAAATTCATTGCAGGCCCTGGTAGAGTGGACTTCAGATGCTACAGTTACAGGAAGGTTTGTTAACCTGTCGACCGTGGCAAATAATGCACAAGCATTATTAATGTTTTTGCTGATGATCTCAGAAAAGAAAGATTCCCTTGCATTTTTCAGTTGTAGGTTATATCTGTATAGTCTCTCTTTATAGATAATATAGTGAACCTGGAGTCCAGTCTTTCGCCACCTGCGTTTTAGAGCACTCAACTGTCAACCAACACTACACTTATCTGCCTCGGGGGAAAAAGTCTGTCTAATCTCTTTGACAAAATCTTCAAAAGAACAACCAAACTCACAAAACTCAGTAAATCGGGCTTCTGCCCACTGTAATGCTTTGCCAATCAATAAACCAATAACATAAGAAATCTTTACACTATCATGGGGAAATGAATGGGGGGAACGGTTGAAAACCAAAGAACATTGAAGCAAGAATCCCCCACATTTACCCACCTCACCAGAAAACCTTTCTGGAGTAGGTGAAATGACATCATGAAAACAGGGAAGCTGACGAGAAATCGGTTGAGCATCAGCGCCCTCTACCGGAAAGGAGGACTGGGAACCTGAGGACTGTTGCAACATGGACGCTATAAGCTCTAGCTGTGCGTTAGCTTGTTGTTGTTGTTCTGTAAGAAAACGGAGAGACAAGTCATGTAAATGGATTTGATTTGCTTGTTCAGCAAGTGTTCTCCGGAGTGTTTCTGCTGGGTCCTGTTGGCCAGAGTGTTCTGTCATCGTTTTCATAATAGCTCTGACCCACATACAGAGAACAATCCGGAGAGAGAATGTAAAGTTATAAGGTTGTTTATTTTGGAAAACAAAATGAACACGGAACGTAAACAGGCAAAAACTCAAATTGTTGGGGAAGAGGGGAAGAGAACTGGTAAATACAGGGAACACACGTAGATGGCAAAAACCAAGAAATTTCGGGAAGGAAACATAAGCAGCTTACTGAATGGATGTGGTCAGGTTGCCAAGGATAGAGGTATTCTGGACTCGGGTTGTTGAAGTCCAATCTACTTAGTTGATCATTAGGCAGTGACTTAATTGTGCTTGGAGAAAGGTGAGGCTGTTTCCTTGTGCTGATACTTGCGGTGGAGGGTGGACAGGTAGCGCTTAGTTCTTGGTCCAGGAGATGAGAGTTGCAGGAAACTGCCAGTTTGGTCGAATATCCAGACGGAAATGAAGTAGAGAACGAAATCCACAAAATGAAGTTAAACCAAAAAACAC